>NC_138872.1:45089565-45689565 GCF_965194805.1 Balaenoptera borealis | reverse complement strand
CCAGAAGAGCCCATGGTTACTACTAGCAAACCAAACTGTGAGCTGGGAATACAGGTTGTTTTCTATAAGCTTCATGAAGGGACGGTGACTCACTTTGTCGTCTTCATCACAAGGCCAAAGTCGCTCACTCAGTAATGTTTGCTGCATGTGGGAAAGTTGATTTTTACCATCTGGTGATATTTCTGGCCCCATGAACAGCTGGCAAAATGGTTGAAAGGATGTTGGTTGAAAGGTTGGGTGAGCAGCACAGACCCAATTATTTCTGCTCCCTGCATCCATCCTATGACAGATGAGCCATCCCAGAATCCTGAGTTCACTCGCCACCAAACTGAGAAGAAGAGGAACGAGGGGCCCAGCTGGCTCCCCAGCATTTGGGACCCTTCTACATGAAGTCCATTTGGAAACTTCCCATGAGGTCTTGCTCCTTCGGAAGAGGGCACATTGTCTTGAATCTGCCCGGAAATCTCGTAAGTTTCAGAGGTAAAATCTTTAGGAGATGGTGGACCTCAGACAGTGTCCTGCTTACTCTCAACGATAAACAGAAGGTCTTGTATTCAAGTTGGGGGAAAACAGTAAGCTCAATTTCCAAAGTTCAGAGCTAGTTCTTGTTTTCCCTGTTGACCTCTACCCTTCAAGATAGTTTATTCCACAATGTATTTTTTTTAATGACAAAATTTATCATTTTTTCTAATGCCAACTAAATGCAATAAGATTTTTTCTTTTCCCATTCTGTATTTTTAAAAGATTTTTATTGGAGTATCCACAATGTATTTTATTTTTTAATAAATTTATTTATTTATTTATTTTTGGCTGTGTTGGGTCTTCGTTTCTGTGCGAGGGCTTTCTCTAGTTGCGGCAAGCAGGGGCCACTCTTCATCGCGGTGCGCGGGCCTGTCACTATCGCGGCCTCTCCTGTAGCGGAGCACAGGCTCCAGACGCGCAGGCTCAGTAGTTGTGGCTCATGGGCCTAGTTGCTCCGCGGCATGTGGGATCTTGCCGGACCAGGGCTCAAACCCGTGTCCCTTGCATTGGCAGGCAGATTCTCAACCACTGCGCCACCAGGGAAGCCCTCCACATTGTATTTTTAACTGGAGTTTAAATATGCTTTGGGTACTAGAAATTAAAAGATTGAGGTAAACTTTGAGCTTTTGACGCCATATAAATGTTTGCTTTCCACAAACATATGATAGGATGGTTATGACATAAAATCAAGCTATTTCTTAGTTCTACTGTAAAATGCTATAAATTTGTATTTCTTTGCTGAATCATACCAGATGTTTCATTACATGTGTGTTCTATAAGGAAAAGAAAATTATAAAGACAAAGCATCTGCTATTTCCATTTTTATAAGTACATTTTTTCTATATCATTTAACTTTTACATTTTTTACTCGAAGGAAATCTAAGTTATTTTATTCTATGTCCATTATTATCTTCAAACAGAATTGAGGGATTTAAAAAACTACTACTTAACCTGATATGTACCTGTATAAAGTATTTTCTGTATATTTTGACTATGAGTCAATTTGAAAGCAGCAATTTCAAACTCACTTGAATGCCTAGTTTAGTCTAAACAACAACCACAACATAAAAACCGTTTTACAACCAAATTAGTAGTCAAATAACCAACAGCAAGTGGAAAATTGGTCAATGTATTATTTCTTCTGTAATCTAATTCAAAATGTGACATTTAAAAATGTAAATCGCTCTTTTCAGTGTTAGAGAAGCATCGATGAATAGTTCTATGAGTAGGAAAATATTTATTAAAATAGTGGCCACCTATTGGGACTGATCTTATTCTTTTAACCGTCAACCCTTGGAAGAGATATCTGTGCCAAATAGGAACCAAGGGCAACGGTAATTAGAATGCAAAATACCGTCCACCTGTGATGGCCCACACAAAGTAGGGAAATCACAGTTCCAATGCCGTCAATTTACAAACCTGGAGAACAAAGTAATAAATCGATATTTCATTGGAGAAAAGCTGTCCCCAAAACACTGATTGGACGAAGGGTGGCTTCTTTGGTAATGGCTATTTGGTCTTTTACCTTTTTAAAAAATTTTTTTAACTGGGTTGGTCATATAGAATTCCAGCCCCTTTTCAAATGAGAAATGGATAAAGGTTAAGACAGTCTATCTTCCCAGCTCTTCCTCTTCTTTTCTGCTCTCCACCTTCATTCCCAGAATTCTGCCCATTCTTAATTGTTCACTTCATACTTCCTTGTAATGGTGATATCAAGTCCACAGATGAATTAATAACTTTACGGAATTACAAGAAGCCTTGCAAAGCAGTGTGAGTGAGCTGATGATAACTTAGAACTTCTCTATAAGGCTAAGCTTGGGCTCATGGCCAGCAATCTACCAGCTCATCATATGACATTTTTAGAACCAAACTTCAAGAGCAAGCACCAATCACATCAGTAGGAAAAGCATTTTATTGGGGGTCAGAAGTCCTACCTTCTGATCCCACATCTACCAGACTGAACTTTGTAAACTTGGACAACTTACTTGTGCTCCTTGAGGCACAGATTCCTCCTCTGTCAAGTCTAACCAGGTCACATCTAACATGAAAATTCTATGATTCTAAACCTTATTCCTAATGGAGGTCTGGATGAAAGGTATTCTACTAAAGTTCCACTGAATTCAGGGGAATATGTGAAGTCCTTTGTGAGGGGGTGGAGTCTGCCTTGTTAGCTATGATTCTCATTCATTTCCCCCATCACCTACTTCGATAGCTAAATCTATAACTTGGGATGATTTTTCCCACCAAGTTTTTTTCCCTTGGGGACCTGGAGATGAAATGTGTGTGCTATAATGTGAGGGACATTTCTCTCGGATGTTGAACCTCTTTAGCCAAACAGCAGTATCTCTAGGAGTCACGGGTCTCAGGACTAGAGTGATTATCCCATTTCCTCAAGGCACATGGGTGGAATTTGCAAATATCTGCAATCACATTTCAGATGGTTGTTTTCAGAGGGACATCTGTGGCATATGAAAGCAATCTCTACTTCTAAATCAAGTTACAAAGGGGAAATGGAAAATGATGATTGATGAATACACTCACATCTGAATAGTATTTATTCTTGACCTTCATGTTCACATCTATAGTAGGAAAAATTATAATAGTTTTCTTTACGTGTTGGGGGTATTAAATAAGCTAATGCATGTGCAATGAATGTAAAAGACTTGAAAAATTTAAAGTGCCACTCAGAAATTCCTAATTTTTATCATATAATGACCCCAAAACTGAGGACTTGGACTGTAGTGCTCCACATGGGGCCTCAGAAAGCCATTTGCAAAAATCTTACAGCATATATTCACAAATTTAGAAACTGGGCTTACTCATGGCATCTAGCAAGACCACCCTGTGAAGTAAGTAAGAGAAATATTATAATCTCTATTTAATAAGTTAATCTCCATTTAATAATGGAGGCTCATGGGGGTTAAGTGCCTACTTAAAGCCACAGCTCTGGTGACAGTTTCAGGAATTATACCTCCCAACAAGGAAAAGCCCTGAATGAGATGGCTTATAATTGATTAATTCTACCAAACATTTAAAGATTTAACACCAATCCTTCTCAAATTCTTAAAAAATTAAAGAAAACATTTTCTAACTCATTCTGTGAGATCAGGCGTACCTGATACTGAATCTAGACAAAGACTAAAATAAAACTATAGACTAATATTCCTTATGAATATTGATGCAAAAATCCCCGACAAAAGTACTACTAAACTGAATTAAACAGCATATTAAAATGATCATATACCATGACTAAGGGGGATTTATTTCTGGAATTCAAGGATGGCTCAATACATGAAAATCAATTAATGTAATATACCACATTTACAGACTGAAGGGAGGGGAGACCACAGAAGATTATCTCAATTGATGCAGAAAAACCACTTGACAAAATTCAACACCTATTCATGATAAAAATGCTTAACAAACTAGAAGTAGCAGGAAATTACCTTGATAAAATAAAAACCATATATGAAAATCTGACAGCTAATATCATACTCAACAGTGAAAAACTGAAAGCATTTCCTTTAAGATTAGGAACAAGACAAGCGTGTCTGCTTTCACCACTTCCAACATTTATTGAAAGTTCTAGCCAAGGCAATAGGCAAGACAAAAAGTATGTCATCCACATCAGAAAGGAAGAAATAAAATCATCACTGCCAGCAGATGATATAAACTTATAAGTAGAAAACCCTAAAGATTACACACACACACACACACACACACACACACACACATACACACCTGTTAGAACAAATAACTGAATTCACAAAATTTCAAGATATAAAACCAACACAAAAAATAAATTGCATTTCTATACACTAACAATGAACAATCTGCAAAAGAAATTAAGAAACCAATTCCATTTATAATAACATTAAAAAGAATAAAATACTTAAGAATAAGCTTAGCCAAGAATGTGAATGTCTTGTACACTGAAAACTATGAAATTTAATTTAATTTGCTAAAAGAAATTAAAGAAGACACATGTAAATGGAAAGACATCCATGATCATGGATTGGAAGACTCAATATTCTGAAGATATCATTAATACACAAAGTGATCTACAGATTGAATGCCATCCATATCAAATTCCCAGTAATTTTTTTGCAGAAATAGAAAAATGCACCTTAAAATTCATGTGGACTCTCAGGAATCCCAAATAGCCTAAACTATCTTGGACAAAAGAAAAACAACAACAAAGTTGGAAGACTCACATTTCCTATTTTCAAGCTTACTACAAAGCTATAGTAATCAAAACAGTGTGGTAGTGGCATAAAGGCAGACATAAAGACCAGTGGAATAAAAAAAAGAGACCTCAGAAATAAATCCTTGCATATACAGTCAAATGATTTTCAACAAGTTTGCCAAAACCATTCAATGAGGAAAGGACAGTCTTTTTAACAATGGTGTTCAGAAAACTGGCTATCCACATGCAAAATGAAATTGAACACTTACCTTAAACCACATAAAAAATGAACTTGAAACAGATCAAAGATCTAAATACAATACCCGAAGCCATTAAACTCTTAGAAGAAAACATAGGAGAAAAGCTTCATGACATTGGATTTGGTAATAATTTCTTTGATATGACAACAAAAGCACTGGCAACAAAAGAAAAAGTATATAAATTAAAAATGAAAAACTTTTGTATATCAAAGGCCTATCAACAGAGTGACAAGGCAACCATAGAATGGAAGAAAATATTTTCAAATCATATATCTGATAAGGAATTAATATCCAGAAAATATGAAGGACTCTTATAATGCAACAACAAAACAAACAACCCAACTTAAAAATGGGCAAAGGACTTGAACTGACTTTTCGCCCAAAAAAGTTTACAGGTGGCCAACAAGCACATGAAAAGATGTTCAATATCAATAATCATTAGGGAAATGCAAATCAAAACCACACATAGAGATAACATTTTACACCCATCAGCATAATCATTATAAAAAGACAAAAAAGAAAGAAAAAAACAAAACCACGTGTTGATAATGATGTGGAGAGTGTGGAACCCTTGTGCACTGCTGATGGAAAGGGAAAATGGTGCTGGCATTGTGGGAAACAGGTTGGGGATTCCTCAAAAAATTAAACACAGAAGTACCATATGATCTAGTAATTCCACTTCTGGGTAGATACTCAAATTAATTAAAAGCAGAAACTTGAACAGATATATGTACCCCAATGTTCATAGCAGCATTATTCACACTAGCTAAAAGGAAGAAGCAACTCAAATGTCCATCAAGGGATGAAAGGATAAACAAAATGTGGTATGTACATGCAATAGAATATTGTTCAGTCTTTAAAAGGAAGGAAATCCTGAAACATGCTACAACACTGATTAATCTGGAAAACATTATAATAAGCCACACACATGTCATATAAGTGTATGATTTCACTTATATGTGGTACCTACAGTAGTCAAATTCATAAAAAAAGAGTAAAATGGTGGTTTCCCAGGTCTACAGAATGGAGAGTTAGTATGTAATGGGAACAAAGTTTCAGTTTGGGAAGATGAAAAAATCTGGAGATGGAGGGTGGTGATGGTTGCACAACAGTGTGATTGTACCTAATACTGTTGAATTGTACATGTAAAATTGGTTAAAATGTTAACATTTTGTGTTATGTATATTTTACCGTGATAAGAAAACGAGAAAAACCCCACGATGAGCGGAAAGTCTACTGTTCAGAAGTTGACCCTCCCTTCCCGGACAGGGCAACTAAAGAAAACCCAGGTTAGTATATCTTTATGTGACTCACAGTGAAGCAGAACTCCCTTATCTTACATGTCTCCATCCATTTCATCCAGTTCAACTTCTGCTTTCTCTCCAAGGAGGTGTAGAC
Organism: Balaenoptera borealis; assembly: GCF_965194805.1. Taxonomy (NCBI): domain Eukaryota; kingdom Metazoa; phylum Chordata; class Mammalia; order Artiodactyla; family Balaenopteridae; genus Balaenoptera; species Balaenoptera borealis. The sequence goes on along the minus strand of NC_138872.1, from coordinate 45,683,199 downwards.
TCTGAACTCAACATGATGGACTGAGCACGCTACAGTCAGGGTTGTCATTCCATCCTACCTCTACATCAAGGAAACCTCACAAGTTCGGAGGCTTTTGTTCTCTGATATAGAGGGGGCTTCATGAGAACATGTAGCTCAGATAAACCCTCTACTGTGTGGGTTTGCAGAACTAATACTTGTGGAGGCAGATTACAAGCAGGGCTTGCAAACTCAAGGTACTTAAATGAGTGGAGTTGATGGGGAGACACCTGCAGTGTGTGTGCCCCACCTGAAGGAGGCAGCCTTGAAGAGGTGGGTCTGTACCCATTTCATTTCTCCAGCTAAGCCAGAAAATATATAATTCTGTGACATATTCATATTTTTACATGTAGAAACTTAATTTTTAAAATGCTGGCAAGTGAAACAAAACCTATATGTGGGTTGAATAAGGCCCTTGTGCTACAGTTTGCAACTTCTGCCCTGTATGAATATAACTTATAATATGCAACATTTCCATTTCCTAGGGTCCTGGGCATGTGATGAATAATTAATTCATTCATCTGTGAAAAGAATGAGTAGGAAATGGATTTCTGTGTATTTGGTATCTTCCAAGAATCACGCTTCTGACCTGAGACTATCCAACTAGATGCCATTTTGAGAAGGGTTATGTTTTCTTCTAAGGAAAAGATTTTAGAAGACAGCCCAGTGGATTTCTGCTCTTTCAAATCTTCTCTTCATTCTCTTCCTGTGACTCACGACCTTGGCGGGGTCCCACTCTCCTTACGTGGTGATGGGACCAAGGTTGTTCAATGACTTCCTGAAGCACCAGTGGCCCCCTCCTGCCCTTCAACCTTTGACCACACACAGCACAGACTACGACTGTACAGGTGCCTTTCTGTCTTAAGAGCCAAGGACATTTGTCATCATTCTTTCCTTAGAAGAAAACATCACCTTTCCCAAAGTAGCTAGTTGGGTATTCTCAGCTCAGGTCTGTGAGGTTAAAACAATCAGACATGCTCTGTCCAGTTGCAACCAATCTTTTTCCTGTTGCAAGTTTTAAATGATTTTCCAGGCTCCTGTAATTTCTACCTTTGAAGGAATAGTTTTGAGATGAAAGGATTAGGCCACTCACACTTAGCTGAAAGTTCTGAAAGTTCGAGAAAGTTTTAAATATACCACCTTCCTGTTATTTTCTCCAAATAATAAACACATGGAGTAGACGTAGACTTAAAATGATATTATTTGCTTTTATCAAGCTGCTCCTCTTCCTCCTTGGCCTCCTGCCTCTCCTCTGTGCCCTGGTGGGGTTCCCTCCTCGACCTATCCCTGCTCCTGTGATTAGGATCAAGTGATCTCATGCGTGTAAAGCCCAGGGATGCAAAAATAGATGGTATCAGATGTCTACGTGCATAACTGTGAAATAATGAAACGAATTCCTCAAGACGTTCACACAATCCTGTTTCCCTGCAATCACATTTCTACGCCCGTCCTTGAACACACATTTGTGATCCACAGAGAAGAAGGAAGTTGTACCTCCTTGAGGGTGGTGACGTGCATACATGCCAACATGCATTGTTCTGAGTTGCCCTGTAGAGTTCTCCTAAGAACACCATGGAACCCCGATTGCCATCTGCCTTTTCTAGGTCGGGAGCTCAGAGGAGGTGAAGAAATGCACGCCCCACCCCCATCCCCGCTCCTTCCACTGGACATGAACCTGACCCCTTGGTGCCCCCATGACAAGGGAGCTCCATGAAGCCTAAGAATTGAGGTGCATGGGTTGCCATGCTGGTTTTAGTTTCTGGGTTTTGTTTTGTTTTGTTTGTTTGTTTTTTTCCTTTCAGGATCCACTGGTGAGGTTTCTCAGACGCCCTGCACGGAGAGAAAAATAACCTTGGACTCCAATTTCCAAAGTAGAATTGCAAATGCTGAGCTGTCTGGGATCCAGGCTTCCTGAGAATTCACTTGCTGGAACGTTCCAGAAAAAAAGGAGATTATGTTTTGGAACCAGATCTCCGAAGAATGCTCCTTCTTTGGAATGAATTCAACAAAAGTGAGTCCTTGGCTTTGTTTTACAGCAGGAAACGGCCTGTTCGATACTGTTTTTTCCACAGGCCTCTGGCCTTGCTTTGTCTGCAGAGGGTCATAAAGGCAGGTGCAAGGAGGAGCTGGAGAGCCGACAAGACTGACCTTTAAAGTTTTGTCTCCGGCCAGTGTGGACGGCTCCCCAAAGCACACTGACCAGCACACATAACTTTTGACCTCCGCCCTCCTCGCCTGTGTCCTGCCATTGTGGGCAAGGCATTCGTCTTCCGCGGTGACACGTCTTTTCAAGACAGAGAGATTGCGCGTTGAGTTATTACGATTATGGTGACCTTCCTCTGTGACCTGTCATTTTCTTCCACACAATGAACACACTGAGAAGATGCAGATTTAAAATAATACGTATCATTATTTACTTTCATGAAGTTTGCACTGTTGCCTTCTCACCTGGGTCCTGTGTGTTTCTCAAGCTGTGTCTTACCTTCGACTTTTTTCTGTTTCCTAGAACCTAATACGGGGCTGGAGGTGGGGTGAGGAAGACAGATATTGAATTCCTGGGCCGTCAGTGTTCATTAGAGGCTAAGCCCGTGCTCAGCAGTGTCACAGGCCCTGGAGGAGCGGGGAGAGATGTGGGTGACAGCGGCCTGCCATGAGGATTTTGCTTCTGAGGGAGAAAAGCCTCCCTCTGGGAGATCCCTGTGTCGTCCACTCTGGTAGCCTCTTTGCTGCAGCAACAGTGCACCAGGAACCTCAGGGCCTTGCAGCCTCTCTTGCTGTGTCTGTGCCCTTTCAGCCCAGAACCCGGGCAGAAGGGCACCTCCATTCAGGACATGCTATGCTTTTGACAAAGGGCAGAAGCAAAGGAACCTCTAGATTCTTCTCGAAACCTCTGCTTGAACACAGCATCCACCCTGCCTTGGCCTCACAGCTCCTTGGTCGAGCAGGCCACACGGCCGAGTCCAAAGCCACGGGCAGTGGTGCACACATGATGGGGGGTGAAGGGGAGTGCACCATGACAATGGGGCCTTATGAGGAAGGAGGCAGAAAGAATGTGTGAATGATATAACCTATGACGTCCAGGAAATTCTCCTCACTTACATGAACTGTAGCAAATGGTGCTGATTATAAGCATCATACAGGTAGAGACTCACCACGGCAGGTGAGAACAGGGAGAAACCAGAATGGCAGACAAAGCCAGAAGACAGAGAAACAGAGATGGGGAGAAGAACGAGACTTGGGTTTTCTCTGGCTGAGGTCAACCTCATGGATGGGGAGGAGGAGAAAGAGGCCAAGCGGACATCTGCCATTTTGGGCTACAAAGCATCTCTTCCCCTTCCTAAGGGCACTTCAAATGGCATTTGGGAAATACTCCTTCTCCATTTGTGGGACCATAAGATCCCTGCCTCTCCCTGGAGTGGCCTCTGGGGTCTTCTGCCGCACCATCCTCCTCTTCCCGCTGCAGGGAAACCGGCCACCGCCTTCTGACCCATCAGACTCTTTCCTAGGACTTTAAATATGAGAGGGTTGATTCCGGGCAGGACCAGGAACAGCAGCCAAGGTTTACTGCCTGCGCCGTGTCCTCCATTCCTCTCCTGTTTCCTGTGCAGTCCCCGTGGGGTTTGTGATGGTCCCTATTACACTGAGGTTAGCCAGAGGGACTTCTGCAGCATGTGACCAAAGGGCGCCGACTGCTGCAGGGCCGCAGAGATCCTCGGAAACCCAAATGGTCCTCCTTTGCGGTGTCTGCCATTGAGAATCAGAAAACAGTAAATGAGTGTCCAGTGACAGGCCACTTGGTGGCATAACTCTGCCCGTGCGTGAGTGTCTCTACCTCGCCAGAGGTCCTTCCCGGGCCTGAACTCGGCTCCAGTGTGTGTGCGTGTGGGAGGCATTCCAGAACGACAATGGAACAGGGACATTCGTGAAGGATGAGACATGACACGGACCAGAGAAATTCAGGCAACATTTTGAGTGATGCTTACAAAGGAATTATAATAACGTAAACAATGATTTTGCTAAAACGTGAAATGAAAAAGAAAAAGACACATTGGTGTGACATCGGATAAAAATAGGAGTGACCAATTTTTTTTCTTAGTTCTACTTTTATGTGGTATTTTATTCTTCTGCAATGAGCATGACTCACTCTTATAAAGGAGGATAAAATCTTTGAAAATTAAAGTCTCTCAAGAGTAAAGGACAAAAAGCCAGGGAAAGAACGAATTTATAAACAACATGCTTTGTGCAGTAAACCTTCGGATGATTTACATGTCTCCAATTTCTTTCAAAGACACGAATGCTCCAGATCTGCTTAAAACCAGGCTCCTCCACTTGGTGCAAAGCTTGGGCTGATCTCCTCTGGAGTTGGGATGGGTTAAGAAATTCACCTGGATAAAAGGATACCACCTGGATTTCTTCTGCTCTCTATACACAATGCTTTCACTTTTTTAATGTACCTCAGTAGTAGCTTATAGCATCTCTATAATAGCCAGTGAGGGATACAGCTGTTCCTAAATTTTAAACAAAAGGACACAAAGGCTTGTGAAGCTTGTGCTGTGCTCTCTCTTTGACTGGAAAGAATACGGGGGAACAATGTGTGTGTTGTCAGAGAGAGGTTTTATGGAAAGCTGAGCTGAGACAACCTTCCCCTCGTTACTTGCAGGAAAATCTCCAAGAGACGCTATAGAAAAGGAGGCAGGGCCATCTAGGACGATGGCCAAACACCTGCAGATCTTTGAGATTATTCTGCACTCTGCTCTGTGGAGGAAAGTTTGGCCACTTTGTTTTCATTTTTTATGTAACAAATGAATTATATTTTCAGGGTGTCCTTTGAATTTCTACTGACTTGCAATTAAGTATCTTGCCTGAGATTAACAAGCATATTTCTGAGAGCCATCAACTTTATTTTTCAAGGACTTTCATATTCTTTGGAAATTGATGGATAGTACCAAGGGAAGCAACCTAGGGATATAAAAGTAAGAGAACGTTAGCATATAGAAAGTCACTAGGTTTATCCTATTCCCTGTGAAGCAAGATGCTCTGATACACCAATCTCCAATCCCAGATTCATTGCAGGCACCAATATCCATTACTGCTCTCTTTGTTACTAAGCCTACTCTCTTTGTTATGGACAAAATGGCCCCCAGCAGTTGCTACAAAGAGATCAGAGCTACTCGAAAACTGAAACCTCTTTGCTACACCTGCCCTCTTCAAAGTCTGTTAAAATTACCAGCAAAGGGGGGTACTCCAAGTGGCAGAATCTGCTAGCTGTCTGTCAATATGCATTTGCTCCTTCCTTAGTCAAAGGTACAGATATGGCTCCAGCCTCCCTTGCAGGTTCTGTGGCCACATAACTAAAGTCTGTCCAATGGGGTGTGAGCAGAAAGGATGCTATTATTCTCCTGGGGAAACAAGAGGGGAGCCCTTTTCCTCCTTTGCAATGGCTGAAAAGGACCCCTGCAACCACGATGCACCCAGAGACGGAAGGCAGGCTTGGAGGATGGATCACTGAGTGAGTGAGGAATAAGCTTCCATCCGTACCAGCCACTGTATTTGCGGTCTTGTTGCTGTAATCCTTAGCCTGCACCTCCCTCCACCAATGCACGTGGGCAGCAGGAGAACCCCTTCCCTGCTCCTCCTGGACCCTGTGCACTTTGCTACTCTCCCCCAGGCCTCCATGAGCTTAAGGCTTGAGAAAATAAAACACAGTCATTTTTTATGGAAATGTCTAGGATTGCTGCTTTGGAATGAAATGCTAAAAAGGAGTGCAAGAAAGTAATAATTCAGGACGAGAGGAAAATGCTGACCTCGCTCCTGCCTTTGACTCGCGTGGTCCAGGAGTTTGAAGAAGGGGCGGCCCCCCTTGACAAAGGAGTGAGGACCCCACACTCCCTGAGTTCCTGCATGAAGTTTGCCCTTCGCACAAGAGCTTCCAGATGATTTATTTTTCTGATTAAATGGAGTTTAAGCAGAAGTGACTTTTTAAGGCAAACCTGTGTTTTATGACCTGTTTTCATTCCAGGCTCTCAAGACAACTTTCTTTAGTATTGGACAATGTCAGTATCTCTAAGTTTTCATTCTGATAGACAGAAAAAGATGAGTTAGGGCTGAATTCATCGCTCATTTAAAAAAGAACATCTTTTTAAAAAAATCCACTTATATCCTGCCTCTGTTTGCCAGTATTGCTTTTTCTAAGGGAAGGAAACATGTCATGCCTAGACTGGGGTGAAGATGTCTTGACCTTCACAGGAGAGAGAGTAGGGAAATGGCCCTTTTTCTAAGTGTGAAAAGTCTTCCCTCTGTCATTAGCAATTTCTTGGTGACAGAGACAACGATCTGTATAAATTTGCCATGTTTTCTAACACCTGCTCTTTGGACGGCAAACAATTGCCCACATTGTTTTTTTTTAAGTCCAGGTGGGAGAGAAACAACGGGAATGACTCTGAGACCATCGCACTGCTCCTCCTCGTGGGCATGTGCTCCCCTTCCCCCCATAGCAGCCCCTGACACCAGAGGGTCCCATTGTTTGCTGTTCTTTCCTGCCTGTGACCTGATGATGATGAGGGAGAAAGCACCGCTGTCCAGCTGGTCGAGTGCCATCCTTGCTGAATGAGAGAAAGAGAAATCGGTAGTTGGAGCCCCTCAAATGCCCTTTTGGCTAAATAAAGTGAGAAGTTCCAAAGTCTTGCCTAGGGTTTGACATCTGAGTAGAGAGCTCAGAAGTCAATAAAGTGACCTAAGCCCGAACCTTCACAAACAGTTTCTAAAGCCCAGCTGAGAAGAAAGGGCAGGTGCGGTATTTGATGGTGACTCTCTTTGCCACAAAAGATCCCGCTTGTTTCAAGTTACTCTGTTTGAAGTGCACTTTTCCTGTAGTTTTAATTTGCGTGTGAGTGCAAACCTCCTGAGAACAAGGACTTCTGTGACTTGCTCTGGAGGCCTCCTCTCCCCAGGCTAGAAGCTGCATCCTGTATCCTCTTCCCTCCTCCATCCTCACCTCTGGCTGGTGCTTCTGGGATCGTCTCCCAGGTCAGTTACTACACTCACATCTCCCTTGAAGCCTCACTTCTGGGACAGCCCAAACTTAGATCACACACATACACACACACGCATGTATATTTTAACCAAACTCAGGGCACAAAAGCGGATATGTGAAAATACAATTTTCTTTAGCTTTCATGACAACTTAATTATTGTTTACCCCCGTTCCATTTGGAGTCTAAAGGAAATTGGTGTTAACCCAGCCTCCCTGCCCGTGCTCCCCCAGGGGGTGCGTGGTTTAGGAGCCTCCGGCACTGAGTCAGCAGCGGGGTCTGGGGGATGCTGGGCCGTGCTGTCCTCTCCACCACTGCTGAAGCTTCCTTCCTCCCTGGGTCTCCAGGGGTTCATCCTGCGGCGTCCTCAGGTCTGCTGGCTCAGCACACCATGTCTGTGCTGCTCTTGGGCTTTTGGGGTACAGTCTATGCTCCCACACCATGTCATGTGGAATTTCACAGGGATAGGTATTTGGGGTTCCATGAAGGTGGGTGTATTGGAATTTAAAGTTTACGGCTGTTGAACACATACTCCTGAGAGTTCGTTTCAGGAGTCACAGACTCTGTTTTTAGCCCAGTGCATATGATTTATCCCTCTTAAGAACTAAAATCAAGACGATTTCCTAACATCGATTAAACAATACTCACCCTGGTAGGGTTTTCTGTGCTTGTGTTGAACAGTTTGGGGAGCAGGCAAAACCACCAGCTTGCTCCAAGAATTTTCTGCTCCTGGAAGATAAGAGCCTGAACCAACAAAATAGTTTATTAATTAAGATTAATGCTTACGCATCAAAACTCACTTCAAGACCCTCGCCTTGCTGGGCCCGCGGATCCTAAGCTGTTATGTCGTCAACCACCCAGGCCCTAAAACCCCGTAGGGAACCCCCCCGCTGTGACTTCCCCATTCTGTAATTTTGCTGAGACTCTCAAGGCCATGGTTTCTCTACTGCCACCTTGAATAAACTTCACTTTGTTTGAATGACAGTTTGTTCAGATGCTCTGCAGAAATCCACGACAAAAGAAGTGGAGGGTCATCAGGTGGCAGCTACCAGCTACAGCTTCCTTTGGCAATAGACCATTTCCTCAAAAATCCTACAGCACGGCGACATGCACACATTCCTGAGGCATCTTATGCAATGAACACTGGGATGCCAAGCCTCAGCCACGGCTGTAAGTCAAGGGTATGTGAGCATTTTGTATTTAAAATTCATGTTGTTTTTAAAATTTTTTTAAACATTTATTTATCTGTTTATTTATTTATTTTTGTCTGTGTTGGGTCCTTGTTGCTGTGTGCATGGGCTTTCTCTAGTTGCGGCGAGTGGAGGCTACTCTCTGTGGCAGTGCATGGGTTTCTCATTGCAGTGGCTTCTCTTGTTGCGGAACACAGGCTCTAGGTGCATGGGTTTCAGTAGCTGTGGCCTGTGGGCTCAGTAGTTGTGGCTCGTGGGCTCTAGAGCGCAGGCTCAGTAGTTGTGGTGCATGGACTTAGTTGCTCCACGGCATGTGGGATCTTCCCAGACCAGGGATGGAACCCGTGTCCCCTGCATTGGCAGGCGGATTCTTAACCACTGCGCCACCAGGGAAGCCCCTAAAATTCACGTTGTTTTATCCCAGCAAAGCAGCGGTTAGGCTGTCACCCTATATTCCCTAATTACCCCCACCCCAATTCTTTTCTTTCCTCATTGCTTACCTATTTTATTTTATTTTATTTTTTATTGAAGTATAGTTGATTTACAATATTGTGTTAGTTTCAGGTGTACAGCACAGTGATTCAGTTATATCACTGATTCTTTTCAGATTCTTTTCTCTTATAGGTTATTACAAAATATTGAGTAGAGTTCCCTGTGCTATATGGTAGGTCCTTGCTGGTTATCTATTTTATATATAGTAGTGTGTATATGGTACACATTATTACCATATACACACTACTCCCCCCCCAGTTCTTAATGTTGGTGGGCAGAAAAATCACTTGGCATTTCCAGCCTCCATTGTTGGAGATCTGATCAGTGTGTCTGGAGTGGGGCCCAGGAATCTGTATGTTTAGTAGGCCCCAGGTCAGGGAGCTCCTGGGAGCAATACAATGGAAGATAAAGGACCGAGTCTCTGATTGCACTGACCTTGCATCCCAGCTCTGTTCTTGGCTGGCGAGTGACTCAGGGCCAGTAACAGAACCTCTGACTCTCTTCATCAGCAAAGTGGAGATTGTAATGCCCGCTCCTCACGTTTATTTTGAGGATATAATGAGCTAGTAAGAGAGAAGCACTGGTGGCATCTGTGCATTTGTCTTGTGTGTATCCATCATCCAGGAGCACTGGGGCAGGCTCTGAGCAGGGCTGTGGCTACAAGGGGTAGAGAGGGCACCGATGTCCCCATGGGTGCAGATAGCAAGTCCTCGTGGCTTTGGGAGGAGAACTAAAATCCTCTGGCCTTGACGGTCAGCCCCACGTCTCAGGAAAGGTGTCTGGCATCCTGAAGTTACTACTGAACCAGCAAGCACCAGGAATTGGGTTGGGATCTTTTCCTTGAGCCACACCTCCCAGGTGCAGTCTTAGGTCAGATTCTCTGAGCAGCAGACCCTAGGCTGAGGGTCCTGGTGGGAGGAATTGATCAAGGAGAAGCTGGCATGGGGTAGCGGGGAGCGGGGCAGGGAAGGGAAGGGAAGGATGGTGAGTAAAGTGTGCCTTCCGGTGAAGTCCCAGCCTCAGCCTGAGCCCCCAGGGATCTCTGCATTGCAAATTACACTTCAGAGGTTTCTGGCCAAGGGGATGCACGGGGGTTATCTCTCTGTGTATCTTCAAGGAGATTCCAGTGCTGGTAAAAGGAATCCAAGGGGCTCTGGCCAGGCGCCAGGACCGACCATCCACTGTAGATGTTGGCCCAGCTCTGTGTCCACACCCAGGCTTTCTGCCCCATCACCAGCCTTGTGTTCTGACTATCTGAGTGAACGCCCAGCTTAAAGCCTTTGCAGGGGGGGTTATGATGGGGACCTGTACCTCGTAGGTTCATGTAAACAACGAAAAGGACTTGTAATGTAAAAACCGCTATGAATCCTCATTTTACCATACCGTCCCCATGTTTTGAGTCAGCCCGTTTCACCTGCCCATGCATGCACAGTGAGATCATGGGAGCAGCTCCACTTGCTGAAGGACCCCCATGTGCCAGGTAGCCTTCCAGGTACGTTACATTAATTAACACATTTAACCCTCAAACAGACTATGACCTAACATTATCATTAGCTCCGCTGAGGGGACATTAATAATAATGATAATAACTTGCCCAAGGGCACAAGACTAGTGAGTGCAGAGTTGGGATTTGAACCCGAGTCTGTCTCTTGAACTTGTCAAGTTGGCCAGGCTGCCGCTCAAAGTCTGGTTATTTATGTGCCTCTGGGGGCCCCAAGAGAAGCAGCCTTTTCCTCTTCGCCCCATCTCCCCAACATGTGGCAGAGAAATCAGACATGTATATGCATTTGCAGAAGGAAAAGAATAATGATCAAACAACCTCAAAACAGTTTGGTCTAGACTTTAACTTGTACTAGAAGGGGCTCAACAACAATGAAAACTGTGAAAATTCAGCCTTATTAACTCATGCAGTAAAAAGGTACCGAGTGCCTATCACACGCCTGGCATCCTGCTGGATGCCAGGGGAACAATGGTGAAATCAGAGACTTTCTCCCCAGCCCAGATTAGGCTTGATAAGCTGAGCTGGGCTGTCCCCTCCTAGGGTCCTGTCCCCAGCCCCCAACCATATGGTGTCTGACAGCGGGCCTGGCCGTGGTCTGCAGGGGGTTCTGACATTGCCGGAGACGAGACCCATGGCCACCCTTCCTCTTCTGGTGTGTTAACCATGAAAATCCATTCTTCTGCCCTTCCCCACCCCCCTTCCCCTGGCACTGTAACAGGGAAAGGTCTCAGTTATAATGAGAAGAAATTGAGCTGAGGGGATAAAGTTTCAGAATGAATTCTGAGTCACCAGATCAGGTTTCTAAAAGGTGAAAACACCGTGAAAATATTCTCCTACCACCGGGAATTAGAATCACTTCCTGCAGCTCCTATGTGACTCTACAGTCCATAACTGGTAGTCCTGTCTAGGGGAGGGGATTTCGTTTGAATTGTTTTCCTTTTTCTCCATCTGCATTTTCCAGTGTATCAGCAATACATTTTTAATTTTTTGTATTTTCTTCAATGTTTTTATTGCAGTCTAGTTGATTTACAATGTTGTGTTAATTTCTGCTGTACAGCAAAGTGATTCAGTTATACACATATACATTCTTTTTTATACATTCTTTTCCATTATGGTTTATCATAGGATATTGAATATAGTTCTCTGTACTATACAGTAGGACCTTGTTGTTTATCCATTCTATATATAAAAGCTTACATCTGCTGACCCCAACCTCCCACTCCATCCCTCCCCCAACCCCCTCTGCAATGCTTTTTAATTAAAGAAGAAATTATGTAAAAATAAAAATATTTTCTTCTGTCCTCCTCTCTGGTTTGGTGAGTAATTGTGATGATGAGTAAGTTTCATTCTGTGACGAAGAAGTAAAGGACAGTCCCCTTGGCTTTCCCACCTTCCGCCCCCATAGTGGAAGGTGGCGGGGAGTGAGGGGTTTCAGAATTCCCAGGAGCAGACAGCAGGTCTCTGCTGCCGGAGTCTGGGGCAGAGTTAATCTACCCCTCCTGGCCCCATCTCCCAAACTGAGACATTTCTGAGAGTGAAAGGGGCACTGTTAGAATTACCCTGGGATAGCTAGAAGCTGGATTGTCTTGGGTAAACCTTGCTGTGGTGTCACCATGGTCACAGGGGACTATAGATCTCTCCTGGCTGAAACATCTTAAATTATGGAAATGTGGGCCCTATTCTGTATCCCCCAAAAGCCTAACCAAGCTCCATGAGCCATCACAAGACACCAACCTTCAGCTGCAAAAGAGAAATGAGCTCTGCAGGGGACATAGCCAATTCTGATTTAAATTTAATCTGTGTGGTCAATTATTTGTATAATAGTAGAGGAAAATAAAGACTATTTCACCAAAGTCAACTCCGTAATTTTAGAGCCTTTAAGACATTTGAAAATGCCTTGTGCAATTATGTGGCGCTTAATGCTCCGATAATGGAACAATGAAAGATGTATGTTTGCATTTTGTGAAATTAAACTGTATGCAGTTATTTATCTTTTACCTTAATTGTTTGAGCTTGTTTCTAATGTAAACTGTTGTAATTTTAAATAAATATAATAGAAAAAACTTTCCTAGGTATCAAGAATCCAGAGTAAATTTACTTTGCAAATAGGCTTTGTAGGTATGTTTTATGCTGAGGGTCTTAAACTGACATTTTCATTCAAAAATATTTTGAATTGCTCACTGTTTGCCTCTCTGAGGTCAAAGGGATTTCAAGGAGACTCAGTTTCACAATGGAGTGTGGATGACTTCATCTTATTCCAAATCATGAGATATGGCAAATATATAAAATCAATACGCTAGAAGGCGGGAAGTACATTTTCAGCTGACTTTTGTTAAGTATGTTGAACTTTGTGCTTTCATTTTTATGTCCTTCCTTCATTCCTGGTCCCATTATACTTGCCTAATTTCTTCTCCCTTCTAGTTATGCTTCACCTCTACTCAAAATCTTGAGTAGATATATTATAAGCTTAGCTTGTTATATTATAAGAGGTTACAGATACTGGGGGGATAAAGCAAGTACAGGTATATGAATACATTTGCTAATGTTTAAATTCCAGTGTTGTGAGTCTTTCTGATGCGATCCTCATACACTACAGACACTTCCAGGGTGAACAAAATGCAGGGGGTAAAGGAAAAATGATTCCCCCCAGATTTCAGGGCATTGCAGGATCGTGCCATCACATTCACTTTTGCTGGCTGGCTTAATTGGTATTTATTCCTTCAGTGTCACTGGGTTACTACAGCACAGGACGTAGGGGTATGAGCTTTGAAAGCAGGTGCAAATTCCAGCTCTACCATTTACTAGCTGTGTGACCTCAGGCAGCTAGTCACCGGAACTCTCTGTGCCTCAGTTTTCTTACCTGAAAAACAAGAATCATAAAAATACCTAAGTCATGGGGGAAAGGGTTGTTTGTTTTTTAATGAAAATTGAATGCATTCATATATTTGAAAATACTTTAAATGGTACTTGGCACATAGTGAGCCTTATATATGGCATGTCTAGGGTAACATTTTATTTTGAAATAAATTCAGGTTTACAGAAAAGTTGTAGGAATGTACAGAGAATGTCTGTAAATTGTTCTCTACTTGTTAATATTTTTACATATTTGCTTGGATATCATGTTAGTTTTCTGTTGCTGTGTAACCACCTACTACAAATTTAGCAGCTTAAGCCAAAATACACATTTATTACCCCACAGTTTCCAGGGTCTAGAGTCCAGGTATGGGTCTGTTGGGTCCTGTGTTCAGAGTCTCACCAGCATGGACTCAAGCCACCGACCAGGGATGCAATCTCATCTCAGGTGCAGGGGTGTCCTCCAAGCTCACTGGTTGTTGGCAGAATACAGTTCCTTGTGGCTGTGGGACTGAGGGCCCTGTTTTCTTGCTAGGTATCAACTGGGGATTGCACTTAGCGCCTAGAAGCCTCCTGTCACTTCCTTCCCACAACATGTCAGTCTGCCCTCCAGTTGGGGAGTATCTCTCCAATGCTTCACCTTTAGTTAAAGGCTTCACCTGATTAAGCCAGGCCCACCCAGGACAATCTCCCTTTTGATTAACTCAAAGTCAACAGATGAGTAATCTAACCAAGGGGGTGATATCCCATCAGATTCACAGGCTCCGCCTGTACTTAAGGGGAGGCGATTATACAGGCATGTACCCCAGGGTGTGGGAATCTTAGGGACAACTTTAGAATTCTGCCACACGTGTATTTTTCCCTGAACAATTTAAGAGTAACACAAAGACATAATGCCTGATCACCCCTAAATACTTGAAAATGCATTTTCTGTGATGAAGACATTCTTTTACAGAACACTAACAATTATGAAAAACAGAAAACTAAAATTAATATAATTATCTTTTTAGAGGCCTATTCACTTGTTGCACTTTGTCCCCAAATTGTCCTTTATATTTAAAGAAAGAAAGAACATCTGATCTAAGATACAATCCATGTGTTGTGTTTTGTTGTCATGGTTCTTTAGTCTCCTTTAATCTGGAATAGTTCTTCATTCTATATTTGTTTTCATGAACTTGATTCTTTCAAAGAGGGTAGCCTAGTTATTCTGTAGAATGTCTTCCTTTTAGGAGTTGTCTGATATTTCCTCATAATTAGATTTAACTGGTGCATTTTTTTCCAGGAAACATTGCAGAAGTGACATCTGCCTTTTACGGTGCATCATATCAAGAGGCATGTGTGTTGGTTGGTCCAATTACTGGTGACGTTAACGTTGATCATATGGGTAAGGTGGTGTCTGCCAGGTTAGTTACCATAAAGTTAGTTTCCATATAGTTCCGCGAGCATCAGCGCAATACATGTTATTTACCCAGGCTGTAGCTGATGCTTGGAGCACAGGTGGATTCAGGGACCCTCGTCACGACTCCTTCACAGGCCACGCCCAGGAAAGCCCCGACATTCCTGGATCACTGGTTTCTCCAGAAAGCCAAGCATTGAACAACTTTATATCTTACTGTCCCTAATGCTTAAACCTTATAATAACTGTAAAGGAGCTAGTGTAATGCTCAAAAAGAGCTCCCAACGTTGGGTCCTCCTTTCTCCTCAGGGCATGGCGGCTGGCTGGTCTCCCTTTGCTGTACGGCACACACTGGGAGAAGATGTTTTGCATTCTTCACTTGTGTCGCTGTGTCCCATGCTTTCAGCTGTGCTATTAATATGTCTGCCTAAAGCATGTTGTAGTTCAGCATTTGGGGGAAATAGAGCCCCACGGGCAGCTTCTCAGGCCCCCATCCGGCCACGTCAATCCTTTGCCTCCTTTGCCTTCCTGGGACCCAGATGAGACAGTGCTCTTGTCAAACGTGAAAGCAGCCCCAGCACTTCCTCACCGCCCCACCTGGAATGTCACGGGCACCTTAGCGGATGAAAAACTCTAAAACGTCCTGCAGTAAAGTCATCCATTGAGCTTTGCGTAAACCAGCATCCCCCAAATTCACTGACTGTGAAACTCTTTTTTCAAAGCACACCTGTAAGTATCTTGAAAAGTTCTGGCTTAAATCATAGCCGCCTCCTGAAGAGAAGCAGGAGCTCCTGATCTCACCCGAGCCCTCGAATCCCAGGCTTTCTCTGTGATAAAAAGCATATCCCAGACTCTGTAACTGTTCTCTCCCCTGCACCCTCTCTGATTCACTTTGCATCATATAGTCGATCATACTTGAGTAACATGGATAGAGGCAAACTTTAAAGACAAAGCCTCCCCTGAAAAAGTCAGGGAAAGAAATAAAAATCTCAGTCTAGTTGTCTGCAATTTAAAGACACATGGATTCCCTTCTTATTTAGTTCACCACAGAGCACTGAGTAGAGTTCCCTGAGCTATACAGTAGGAAGGAAATCCAAAAAAAATGGGGATATATGTATACGTATAGCTGATTCACTTTGCTGTGCAGTAGAAACTAACACAACATTGTAACGCAACTATACTCCAATAAAAATTAATTAAAGAAATAAATACATAAATAAAGACACAGGCACCCAAATGTTCAATAGCCAAGACATGGAAGCAACCTAAGTGTCCATCAACAGATGAATGGCTAAAGAAGATGTGGTATATTTATACAATGGAATATGACTCAGCCATAAAAAAGAATGAAATAATGCCATTTGCAGCAACATGGATGGACCTAGAGATTATATTAAGTGAAGTTAAGTCAGACCGTGAAGGACAAGTATCCTATGATATCGCTTATATGTGGAATCTAAAAAAGATACAAATGAACTTATTTACAAAACAGAAACAGACTCACAGACTTAGAAAACACACTTATGGTTACCAAAGGGGAAAGGAGGGGGAGGGATAAATTAGGAGTTTGGGATCAAAATATATACACTACTATATATAAAATAGGTAACCAACAAGGACCTACTGTATAGCACAGGGAACTATACTCAATATTTTGTAATAACCTATAATGGAAAAAAAAATCTAAGAAAGAATATATATATATATATATATATATATATATATATATAACTGAATCACTTTGCTGCACACCTGAAAGTAACGCAACATTGTAAACCAACTACATTTTGATAGGAATTTTTTAAAAAATAAAGGGAAAGGCTCCAATCAGCTCTTTTCTCCTTGAAGAAAAAGCTCTAGCCTTGTGAAGTGTCTATGCCAGGTTAATAGACATTTTCAAAGGAGACCACTTTGCTTTTGCCTGAATCACTGCCATCCTGGACCTGTAAGAAGGGAATGCTATATCTCTTTCTTCCTTTTGCTAAACGGACAGGAGGCATTCCCACCAGGCCGCTTGCCCTGACCTCCGTGTGGGGCAGGCAGTCCTGCCCCTGTCGCTCCAGGGTGGAAGGTGGTGAGAACCCAGGCTGGCCGGTCCAGACAGCACAAGTGAGCTGGGGAGCAAGTGAGTCAGCATTTCAGACCATCTTCGTGAAGAAGGAGTGCCTTCCTCCACGTGAGTGTCTGCGGTGTGGCGATTTGTTCGTTAAATGACTAAAATTATTCACGGTCCCTTTTCCGGTTGTACAAAATGCCCTCCATTCAAGGAACGCGCCGTGTGGTGTGCCATCCTGGGGGTTCTCGGGCACTTCGGAGATGCTATACTTAGCCTCACACCCCACGTCCATTCAGTGCTGTTAACCAGATCTCCAGGGCATGGGCAACAGCTCAAGTCAGTGTATTTTCACATCTATTAATACCCCTTGGTCACCAAGTGGCATTTGTTTTCCATATATTTCCATGAAACAGGACAGCAAGGGCCAAGTTTTCTCTGGCTCATGAAAAGGGGCTCATTCTACTGAGTTTGTCAAAGTTAATGTGAAAAACCCATAGAGTGTCTCAGCCCTGCTGTCCTTGCATGAATTTTTGATGCACTAGGAAATCACATTTTAAAGGCAGGAAGGTAGGTGAAGTGAGAATTTTAACTGGAACTCGTGTGTGTGTGTGTGTGTGTGTGTGTGTGTGTGTGTGTGTGCATGTGTTTTGTTTCTCTGTGTCTGTTTAATGGGTGGGTTTAATTGGGAAGGAGAAAGATGCTATTAAATCTTCCAGGTGATTCTGATTTAAACCCAACAAGCACTTCTCCTTCTGGGAATAGACACCACTTTATCTCACACATGACCTCCTGCTTGTAGAGACACCTCGGCCCCAGAAGCACAGAGGCTTGCCCTGTCACTTGCCAACTGTACCACTTTGGGGTAATTTATTTTACCTTTCTATTTCACTCTCCTGATGTGTACAGATGAACCTGCTTGTGGAGACTGTACACTAAATTTCATATTGCATATCTCAAAGCAGAATATCTGGCACAAAATAAGCTTTGCATGCCCCTTCTCCCTCTCCCTGTTTTCTCTCTTCATCTCCATTCCCTCCCACCCCCTCACCCACCTTTTCCCTTCCCCCTCCTTCCCTTCTCCCTGCCTCCTCTACTTCTCCCTCTGCTGGCACTAGTGTCAGGCGTACTTCTCTGTAGTCTGTCGGAGGATGAGAAATCCATCCCAGGGAGGGGGGGTTTCGGGGAAAAGGGTATCATCTGCCTCACCTTATCTCTACCGGATAACTATATTAGTAACGGTAGAATTCAATGCTGTTTTTTGAGTTAAAAATCCAAGTGCGGAAATCCAGCTGTGCAGGGTCTGAAAGAGGCTGTCCTGCTTGTCGCCTTTGCCAGTGCCACCCGTGTGGCTTTGCTGTCCTCCTTTAGATGGCACCCTTTGACTGCCGTGCAGCCGCACAAGTTTCCTCTCCCACTTCAATTAGTATTCATTGTGCAAAAATAAGAAAATTCCTTCATTATGCCGGTGCCCGGCGGTGATCTGATCATTAAGGCTGTGCATCTGCATTTCCATTAAAAAACCCCATTTCTCACTCTGGGCTGTGGCTTAGCAATAAAAACTTGCTGGCGAGGTCTTAACCTTAGGACATTTTAAAATAAACATTGCATTTAGCTTTTTAGACGTCTGTCTTCTTCCTGATTATATACATCAAGTCCAGTCCAAGAATTTGTATTTTTTCCATGTGACCAAAAAGGAATTGGGACTTTATCTAGATTTTGGGTCATCTCAGCAAGGTATCAATTTGCATTGACATAAAATGCAAAACGTGAAAGATATTTCAAGAGACAATTGAGAGGAATGTAATCTTTTGAATTTTGAGATTTGTTTTCCAAGAGATGTGTGTGCTTTGTAGTTCTTTGAATCACCTTTTTTTTTCTTTTCTTTTCTTTTCTTTTTTTGTCTCTTGTCAAACCTCCCACAATCAGGCAAAACTAACTTCTGAGATGGTCACTCAGAAGAACTTCATCCAAAGCGCATTCCTTGGGGAATTACCCAAATAATCACTTCATTTCCTTACCCCACTTTTTCAGTAGAAACTTGATCATGGAATGAATGAAGAGGTGGAGACTTCACCTTCTAAGGCTCTCAGCCCTCCAAGCCTGGCACAGGTGTCTAGGATTGACACTTGACAGGTACCCCAGGCAAGCCTCCTTGTATTCCAGAGCAGTCCCCCTTTCAAATAATCCATCCTTCTATCAGTCATAGTAGCAAATCATGCATCCGATATTTGGGTCATAAAAGTCTCTGGTCAGAGTGGGGTATCTAGTCTGTTATATAACACCTGTATATTTTCACACCTTGCCTCTACATGAGCCACTCAAAATAGCCTCCCAAACCAGTGCTGGCTTTCTGTTATCTGTACAGAAGCTCTTTCCTTTAAAATCATGACGATTGACAGTTACTTAAATGTTTTCTGTTTAACTCTCGGGGAGAACGCCATTAAAGTTGGATTTTGTGAATTAGCATAACATAGCAAAATCACAGGGTTTAATCATTGATCAGGTTTCTCTGCGCTATACGTGCTCTGTGTGATCAGAATAAGATGTTCCAGGCACACACAGGAACTGATTCACGCACAAGAGTGATGCTTGGATGCTCGTCACCAGCCTCCCTGGCGTTGCGACTTGTGTTAAGTAACAATTTGCTTCACTGAAGGGACTCAGATTTGGGGTGAAAATACCAGCAGTTCACAGTTAGAAGAAGACGTGTTCTAGAATTCGCGCCTCGGAAGAGCCCCGATGGGTTCAGAGAGAGGCCGCGCATACTGGAGTTGGAGGAGAGACGGGAAGAAAATGTGTGGTGTCTTGGGGGACGTCTAAATACGCTGGGACAGAGAGGTCCCGGGGGAGTGGCCAGAGCTGATGCCTCTCACCTGTCACGACGGGCTGTCCCTAAGTTTCACCTCTTACATTTTCACATTTTGGCAAAGAGTAAGTAAGTTTGGATTTGCTTTTTAATGTTTTCTGTTTCAAAGTGTGGCCTGGATTTGAATGGCAGATGACTCATGGAGAAAGGCGTGGGCCGTGTGGGTGTGTGGGGACGCCCCTCTGAATGGCAGGAAGACCCCACATCCCTGCAGGGGGAGCCAGAGGGTTAGGGCCCCTCAGGTGAGCAGGGTGGTGGTCTGTGGCTCCACGGCCTTTATTTGAGGGAAGAGCTAGAATTTTACACGCTCTGCTGTAACCGTAAGACACAGTCGGGTTTCCCTGGTGGCGCAGTGGTTGAGAATCTGCCTGCCAATGCAGGGGACACGGGTTCAAGCCCTGGTCTGGGAAGATCCCACATGCCGTGGAGCAGCTGGGCCCGTGAGCCACAACTACTGAGCCTGCACGTCTGGAGCCTGTGCTCCGCAACAAGAGAGGACGCGATAGTGAGAGGCCCGCACACCACGATGAAGAGTGGCTCCCGCTTGCCGCAACTAGAGGAAGCCCTCGCACAGAAATAAAGACCCAACACAGCCAAAAATAAATAAATTAATTAAATAAATTAAAAAGAAATGTACCACAATTAAAAAAAAAAAAAAACAAAAACAACCAGGCTTCTCAAAAAAAAAAAAAAAAAAAAAAATAGGCACAGTCATTGCCCGCAACGCTCCAATCTCAGACTCTCAGTTTTCCATGATGTTCAGACATGGGGCTCTGTCAATAACTCCAGCTCTCAGAGAGAACAAATGATTTGAAGGTGAACCTTCTGGGAACATCAATCCTGCTGCCGGCCAGAGCGCAGCTATGGCCTTGCCCACCTGGGTACCTTCCGATAGACGCACTAATGAGCAGAGAGCCAGAGGTGGAAGAAGAGGGTGCAGGGCAGGAAGGAAGAACAGCACATGCTTTGTCGTCCCTGCTTCTCCATGTAATTATCCTGATGCCTCTGAAACGTACACAGGTGAGTCACGGGAAGAGAGGGGAATTATTTTTGTGTAACTGATGTAAATGTGGGAAACACCACCCTTCTCCCTCTGGTACTGGCTTCGGACCATAACCCCCATTTCCCAACATTGAAAAAAAAAAAAGCTAGATTTTTGAAATGGTAATTTAATTGAAAGTCAAGATGAATGACCAGGAAGGTTCATCTGGGTAAGACTCACCAAAAGGGAGCTGGTGATAAAGTAGGAGCAGAGTTGTAGTGACAAAAGCTGTCCAGAGAAAGTGGGAGTCACTTAGGTACGTACAGGCAGCCCTCGGAGATACTGCGGTTTGGCTCCAGAACACCACAATAAAGCAAGTATCTCAATAAAGCAAGTCTCACGAACTTTCTGGTTTCCCAGTGCATGTAAAAGTTATGTTTACACTCTACTGTAGCCTATTAAGTGTGCAATAGCATTATGTCTGAAAAACCAATGTACACACCTTAATTTTAAAATGCTCTATTGCTAAAAAATGCTAACCATCATCTGAGCCTTCAGTGAGTTGCCGTCTTTTTGCAATAGTAACATCAAAGCTCACTGATCACAGATCACCATCACAAATTTAATAATGATGAAAATGTTTGAAATATTGCGAGAATTATTGGTGTGTCACATCAAAATGTGGCACAGAGACAGGAAGTGAGCAAAGGCAGTTGGAAAAATGGTGCCAATAGACTTGTTGATGCAGGGTTGCCACAAACCTTTAATTTGTGAAAAACAATATCTGCAAAAGCTCAATGAAGTGCAGTAAAACGTGGCATGACTGTAAAAAAAGACATTGGGTCCAGGTCGTTTCACAGCAGTGAATGCCTCGGAGAAGCAGCCTCACTGATGGGTCAGTTAGAAAAGTCTGGAGAGAGAAAAAAATGTATTGCTAAGGAGAAGTTTGGGGTAAACTCCTGTTACTCAATGAAGCAAGTGGGAGCAGAAACTAAGAAACCTACTTGACATTTTCAGAGTTTAAGTGTCTGCGGGAAGGGTCCTTTTTACCTGGAAACATCGACAGGAGAGAATGGAACTGCAGTTGAAAATTGTACCAAGGTGATTTCATAACAAAACAACGTCTATAACTGAATTTACCTGTACCCTTAAGTTGTTTACAGATAAAAAAAAAAAATGAATTGTGCCCAACTTCACAGTGGAGGAGCGATCCCAAAGGGTAGTAACAAAAAACTTGTAGTTGTCTAAGCCAAAAATGGATTTGGCCTCCTTCTCTGCCAGACAAACTCCTAATCATCCTTTAAGATCCAACTCCACATGTCCCACTCCCTCTGGGAAAGCTCATTCAATTCTTCCCTCATATTGACCCTTTCTTCCACAGTGTTTTGTTCATACTCCTTCTGTGTGAAATTTATTACTGTGGGACACTTACTAGATTAGAAAGCTGATCTTCCTGCCAGACTGAGGTCTTCCGGATCAGGTCTTCTTTATCTTTGTATCCTCAGTGCCAGGTCCAAGCCTTAGATATGACTAGATAATATAACTCAATGTTGGCTAACAGATGGATGGGTACAGGCTTGGGTGCTGGCAAGGTCTTGCTCTCTGGTTGGTCCTTTACACTTGAGTGGGTATGAAGAAATCACCAATGGCAAAAAGCCAGAAAGTTTGTGCTGTGGTTGCCTCAGACGCTTCTGGCCTGTGTCCACATGGTAACCTAGTTTGAAGAGAATGCCCCAAAACCAACCTGTGTTCCAACATAAATGCCTAAAACTTCTTGGGGCGGGGGCAGGGATCAACCTCGTTGAGGTTTTCATTCCATCATTAGCCCCAGGGGGCACGCTGGCCCTGCTGCTCTTAGAGGAAGGTGACTGCTCATTTACAGGAAGCATTCGGGGGCTGGAGATGCGGTCAGTCGGCAGTGAGTGGTTCAGATGCCTGGCAGCCGTTTCCTAGGAGACCACACGTCAAGTACCTGCTGAATCATGAGCTTCCGTTGGATAACAATGAGCTTCTCTGACAAGATGTAGGAGGGTTGGGCTGGAGCAGATACCTGGCACACATCTGAGCTGCCCAATCTGAGACCAAGAGAAGGAAAAGGGGAAAGATGAGGCTTGACTCGCCGAGGATGTACTTTCATGGGAATGGCTTCCAAGGGAATAGTGTGTTCTCAGGTCAGAAAGAGCCATCAAACCTTTCACTTCATTCGTTTTTCATGGATGTTCTCCCACCCTCCTTTATGTGTCTCCTTGCTACTATATGAAACCAACCCTCTTTTAGTACCAGCTGCAAGGGCACCACTGGCCTTCTTATGAGTGGATAGTAAATGTAACACATCTTCTAAAGGAGGGGCAACTTTATAATGCTCTACCTTAAAAAAAAAAATAGCTAAAGGGCGATGGATGACAAAGAGTAAATCATGGGCTAGTTTCAATGAAACTGAAAGAAAATGTTCAACATCACAGAAAAAATAGATTGGGAGATGGGCAAGGATAAAGCTTTGTGGTTGAACTTTAAATATAAACTCAGATTCTGTTCTCCAAGTCCTCTTCCTTCTCCTCTTAAATACCTATGATCATTTTCTGTGAAGCTTGGTATCATTAAAGCTCCAAGATCCTGCAAATTATTAGAGTAAAGAAGAAGCAAGGATGCTGGGCCTCGTATTAGAATTCAGCCTATTAAATAATGCTTAAGCATTTATTTGAAATTCCACATTTTTTGCATCCTAAGGTGTCAAGAATCCTTTTGGTAGGAGATATTTGAAAAACAGGAGAAACCAGTTGGCTAACTCGAAGGCGCAAAAGCACGGAAGACTCAACTAGAGCTTTGATTGTTGGCAGAACTATACCTGGAACAGGACAACTAGATTGGAACTAAATCACTTAGGAAAATAAAACTAGTTAGAAACTAGAAAACAACAGCTTTTTCAGAAATAGATCTTTATCCACCAGTCCCACCTAGAGCTGTTTGCTTTTCACCTTGGGCATTCCTTCTTCTCAGCTCCTAAAATGGTAGGCCCTGCATGAGGCTCATGGAAAATCCAGAGATCAGAATGCTCCAAAGCATAGCCCTCTCATTCTTAACCTCAGTTCTCTGACTCGTGGCTTTAAATGATCACGGTGATCTGTGGACTCCTGGTGGTGAAGGGATCCAGAAGTGCTACAATTACATACGACAACAGCTGTTGAGAAGCCAAACTGTTGATCAAATTATACAGTTCCTAATTCAATGCCATTCTAAATCTGTGTTATTTTTCCCATGAAACTGACTGATGACATGAAATTGACCTCTTTTCAGTGAATCAATTAGACACTGTTACCTATTGTAAAATATTAAGATATCACATGTACGGCAATCTAGATAATTTACATCCATAAAGAATTAAAGGACATGTTTTCAAAAAATATTTAATACTGTGGGAAGCTGCTTGCAATGTATCAAGAAGGGAGCAAAGGAGAAAACAAAAAATCTACATACAGTAGGATCCTAAGTCTGTAAAAATGTGTATGTGTATATTTATATTTATATATTAAAGTGCTAACTGTGGTGACATTTCAGCTATATTTGCAAATTATCACACATTACTTGTATAAACAAAAAAGAATCAAGAAAAACAATGTTTCCTAATTTTAAGGAGCTATACAGAAAATTATGACACGGAACGTTCTGAAGCTCTGCTTATATTAAAGGATCTTCATGGCTCATAGCATAACAAAGTCCAATCATGAATATTTGACTTACTAAAGTGTATTGAAATTCTGCCTGTGTTTAACGAAGAAAATGATAATTTGTTTCAACACATCCAGATGTAAGATGAGATCACCTACATAAAAAATACAGGAGTAAAATGAAAAGAATGTTAGACATTTTGGGAAATTTTAAAAATATGATCCTTCCCCAAGATTCATACAGAATGTGAAATTTCAGAAAGGATTTGTGGATAAGGAACTTCCTGGTTTTTCAAGGAAGAAAAACATCAACATAAAATCCAACCTATTAGCTTTGTTAGATCAAATTGCCTGTCAATCTATAAATTCCCAAACGCAGTCTGTCCATAAAATGAATCACACTATGATATTTCAAAGTTGAAATTTTTCTTGAGAGTATTCCAGTTTTCCTATGAATGAGAAGTAGGAATTATTTCTTTTTTAATAAGTCTTCCAGGAGCCGTAACCTACGTGACCCCATTTCTATGGACGACGGTTTCATCTCTCCCTGCCACTGAGTGTTCTGTATGAAAACGCGACCTTCCCCTTGGTGAATAAAACCTCATTCGAATGGGTGTACACTCACTCTCACATTTTGAAATATGTTTGCATAAGAATTTATTTATGACTGAAAAGGTTCATGAGATTTCTTCCTCCCGCGCACTCTCTCCGGGATTTGTGATATGGTTCCTGCATTGATTCTATCAAATGAGCTCATACTCCTGCGTAGGCCTGAGCTTCCTGGGCCTTTACTTCCCCACATGCAAAGTGGTCATCCTGACCCTCTCCCCTTCCCAAGAGAAATGGTGACAACATGACAAGAAGCCCACGCTGTACAGAAACGTTATTCAGTTGGCTTGGTATTTGCAGATTTAACATTTACAAGTGGCCATGCATTCATTGTTCGTTTTGCAGAGGGACAAATTTGAATAGGACAAATTCAGAGGCTGGTGTACTGAAGCAAACACCCAAACTACCGATCAAGCCAGCCACACACCAAACACACCCACCTGCCTGGCCTTCGTGTGATCTTCTGGGTGCGCATTCCAAAACTCCCTTGGAGGTAGAATGTTGACCTCATGACAATAGACAAGGAAATAGGGTCTCTGGTTACAGAATTATTAATAAATGGCCGGGAATCACTGTACCTTTTGAGTTATATAGACCTAGATTTTAAAGAATTGGCAGATGTTATTTGCTAAGGTGAGATTTTCAAATCTAGGGATGTGTGACCATCTCAGGATGTATCTCTAGCAGAGGTATAGGGCCCATAATCAATGACTCCATGACAGGGATAGGAAATGAATGGACTTTCTTCCCTGAAAACTCTACCTATGCAGAGTTCTAACCTGAAGGAAATAACTACATCTTGCGCCTGGTGACACTTTCTTTGGTGGGCTCCCCAGACTTCTGCCAAGTTAGGCTGTTAATCTTTGCAGAGCTCACGCAGTCGGATGCCAGGGTGAGCCTGACGTCTCCCAGCCTCCCTGCAGCTCATCCATCCCGGGAAGGCTAACCTGAAGGAGATTGGGGAGCACAGGTCCCTTTAACACGCAATGCACAGAGCAGTCCTGGCAGCACCGGGTGCATCGCTAGAAGCCAGGCGCATGGTCCTTCCACCGGGCTCCTGGCCAGCTTTGGAGTTCCCCGGTGAAGGGGCTCCTGGGCGCAAGGTTGGACGTCTGGGCTGGGCTTGGGGTTGTTTGAGCAGCGTATCTGCCCCTAATCCTCGGGCTTCATTTCTGGACAAAAGAGGCAGAATAATTCTACTCCATCAAAAGGCAACTCTAATGAGTGGGGTCCTCTCCCTCTGCCTCCCTGCCCCCCCATCCTGGCCAGACCTCAGCCACAGGGAGGATGGAGCTTAAAGCCAAAGGAGCCTTGTGCCAGTGGGTAGGAAGCTCAGACACCTGTCTAAATGAAACGTTTCCGCCAGACTGAGGTGGAGAGACAATGAATGCCTCCCGCTCCCAAGGGTGGGAACCTCAGCCTGGGTCAAGGAACAGGGCTCACTGGTGTTGGGGGTTAAGGAGAGGCTGCACATCAATTCGGGGACCGGAGAGATGTTGGCCTTGAAGTGCTGCCTCCCAGGTGCATCCCCTGCCGGCAGAATAAACAAGGGGGGGGCTTGTGCCTGCAGACAAATATGGCCCAGTTGGAGGGGCTGCGTGTGGGAGGAGCCAGCCCCCTTTTATCCTGGGTGGGATGGAAAATGGGAAACTGGGAAAGCAAGGAATAAGAGTCTCATGCTTCTTGGAAGGGTAAATACCTCTCAGGTCTCCGCCCCTGATGGCAAACCACCTGTGTGCTTTCCCATCTATTCACCTCCATTGATCCATTCTTTCAATCCACCTTGCCTAGGTGCCTGGGGAACAGAGCTAGATGCTGGGGAAGAAGATGATATCGCTGGTCTCATAGAGCTTAAGAAATCGTGTCCTCTCCACCCGGTGTTCTTTTCCTGTGCCGTGATTCCCAAACTCCGGGCTAGCAGGTACAGTGAGCACTGTTCCCACGTGGCACCGGGAAATCGGATGCTGTTACCAAGTCATAGGAAGCTCGGATGGCAAAGACCTAAGAGATAATCTGGCCCCAAACACCCTTGTTTTCAAAAGAGGACATTGAAACCAAGGCACATAGGCCGTCCAAGGCAGAGTGAGGTCAGACCTCGAAGCCCCTGATGCCCTACCCAGTGCCCTGTGCCCTCCACCCTTCTCTCTCCGCCCCATGTGGCTGAAGGTTTTATCCAGATATGAACACAGGTGAAGGAGGGACTTAGACAGCAACTTTTTATTGCTACTACTACTCGTAAAGTAGTTTTGGAAGATTCAGCTCAGCAGCTAGTGAATCTACTGAATCAGTACTAATTGAGTCTCCTTTACAAAGATGTTACATGCCCTATACACCTCCAGTATGAAGATTCGTCTTGAAATAGGTTTTTCCTCCTGAGACCAAAAAAAATATGTTTTGAGGTTTTTTCTGAAGCGTTTCTTTCTTTAAGAAGTAGGTCCTATGTTTGCATGGCATGTTCTAATGATGATTCTTCTAAATTATTAGTTAGGGTTGAAAACGAAACCTATAACTCTTTCTCTCCCCTCTTTCACACCAGGGATACTCATTTTTTAAAACAATGTTACAAAATCTGAGGTCTTCCTTACTCTGCCATAGGAAGGACAAATTATTTCCTCAACAACATTTGAGATGGAACTCAAGTGCTCTGATATAATTTCACTCGTGATTCTGGGACACTGCTACGAGATTGGCAAAAAAGGTGTTATAACCTCAATTTAAAAAGGTATGCTACATATACACTTTTAAATGAAGAGATATTTTTAAAATTTTAAGGGACTCTGTATCACCCAGCAAATGGGTAACAATGCCTACATTAGGACGTGAAACTCCTGATTTTCAGTTCCAAATTTTGCTGCCAGACCACATTAGAGGCACTATTATCATCCTGCCATTCTTCTTCTTTGAAGATTACTGCTGTGTAAAGCTGATATATTATTACACCAGTATAATCCCAATATAAGAACAGACAGGTTAATGGAACAGAACAGAAACTCAGGGAGTGCAGCATGTATAGAAGTTCAGGATGTGATAAGAGTAGCTTTCAAGATAATAGGAAAGGGAAAGAATGAAAGCTAGTGAGAGAACTGGTTATATCTCTGGGAAAAATAGCAAAATTAGAGCCCTGTAGAGTATCATATATGCACTCACATATATTCCAGATGAATTTGATTTCCTAAAAGTTAAAAGATAAATATTGTCATGCAATAGAATTAGAAGAAAAATCAGGGGTTTAGAGGAATAGATGATTTCAGGATAACAAAGGGTTATGTAAGCAGAATAGCAAAGAGATCCCACCAAGAAGATGAGTGCTATTTTTGGATACATCAAATATCAAATTTCAAAATACACACACACACCCCACAAAACACATGGTAGACAAAAGACTGATATCTTTCCTATATAAAGAGATTTTATAAATAAATAAGAGAAAGATAAACACATCAATAGATGAGTAGAAAATTTGGCAAAAGATATAAACTCATTGAAAAAGAGAAAGAAATGGTTGGTAAATATATGCAAAAAATGTATTTCATTTGTAAGCAAATGTCAGTAACTTCAACAAATTTAGCATATGTGTGCCCATATTCAATATTTATCTTATAAAATTGGCTAAGGTTTTTCTTTTTAATGAATATACCCAACACTTTATAAAAGTGCAAAAAAAAAAAAAAAAAAAAGAGCATTGGTGTCAGCTCAAGCAACGTAAATTGGAATAAACATTCTAAGGGGAAATTTTGCAACAATTTGTGTTGTTTTAAGTTACTAAAAAAAAAGTTCATTCCCTGTAAGGTAGTATATACGACATTAAGATACCAGATTATCCTAAGGATTATAATAAGAGATTGTAGAAAAGATGTTAACTATAGCATTGGTTACAACTGAATAAGAAAAGGAAACAATCTAATTACCCAACAGTAAAAAATGTCTAACCAAGTCATGATATTTGTGCACACAGGATTGGAATAATATGAAGGTAATAAAAATCATGTAGTAGACAAACACATTTAACTATGGAAATAATTTGCAGTGAATTTTTAAGGGGGCAATTACCGAAGAGTATATGCATTCATTTGTTTATCCAACATATTGAGTGATGGACTTAATTACATAAGTAGTAATAACTTATGTGTATATGTAAAAAAAAGACATAAGGATAATAGCAGTGGTTACTTTTAAGGGCTGGGTATTGTAAAGATGATAATGAATATCGTTCATAATCCCACCATTGTTCACTTCAATAAACACGTGGAACTTTGGAAATCAGAGAGTTATAATGAAGTTATAAGGTGTCCTGCTCTCACATGCCACGATCTTTTCATACAGCATGCTTTAATGTCATGCATTTTTCCCCTAAGTTAAAACATGTCAGGCTTTTTATTTTGCAAAACTCTTCTGAAGAACTTAATAATAATGATAGAAGGAGATGATAAACTAGTTCTAGCTGATTTTTTTAACTAATTGCCTCGAGCCAGTGTAAGAGCTTTGATGCATGACCAGCAGTTTCAACCATCGCTTCCTGGAGGCTGCAGAGGCAGCAAGAGGACTTGCCTTGGCCTCCGGGTCTCCAAGTCCCCCTGAACCCTCTGTCCCCAAACTCTCCCATGTTTCTCTGCCACAGGGTGCATTTGGGACGGATGTAAAGTGGGACTCACAGAGAGAGAAAAGCTACGCCACAAAACCAGCTGGTTCCATGGCTCTGAGTTGCTTAGAAATTTTTTCCCCTTTTCCTTATAAAAACAGAAGTTTTTGTGAAGTGTGTGTTTTCAATACTACAAGATTAGGGCCATCCTTCCAAGACAGTCAAGACCAGAAATATAGATTTTTTTTCCCCCAAAGAGATGTCTTATTCTATGAAGTGACTGTACTAGAAATTATGGGGCACTATTATTCAAGCACTGTTTTGTACCAGATCTGCATTAGATGTTATAGAGATACGTAAGGCAGGGTTCCTGCCTACAAAGGATTTATCACTTTGTGTGTCAGTCTGTCTTTCCAATCTCATCTCAGAAAACCCCACAACCTTCCCAGGCCCTCCTGCCCACTCAACTACGGCTTCACACCTTTCCTCTTCAAGCCCCACCTCTAACTCACTCTCTCTACTTTCTTTCTTTCTTTTTTATTTTTTATTTTTTGGTTCCGTGGCTTGTGGGATCTCAGTTCCTTGACTGGGGATCGAACCTGCGCCCAAGGCAATGACAGGGCAGAGTCTTAACCACGGGACCACCAGGGAATTCCCACTCTCTCTACTTTCTGACCAGCCATTAGACCATAACCCATCAGTCCAGTTTCCATCCCATTTTCCATCCATAATCCATTGAAAGTGATCTCCTAAAGCCAACCCCCGCCGACAACTGTGAGGCACGGCAGCCTCACTCCATCCTCCTGCGGCAATTCCTCCCTGAAAGACCCCTCTGCCGTCCCCTGCCGGCTGCAGACTCCTCTCTCTGCCTCCTCACTAGCCTCCGAGAATTTGCGTACTACTCGGGGTTCTGCTGCCAGACCTGTCTTATTTTGCTGCAGGGTCTTTCTCATGTAAACCCACCAGTTCTCTTCCCTCCAACTACCTTCTCTATACATGACTCTGAAGTCTGGGTCTCAAGCTCACCTCTCTCCTGAATGAGCACAAAATGAAACAGCTCCCCAATCCCCACTGTGTCCTCATCCTCATCACTAAGCCCTCCCCCTTTTCACTGGAATCATTGCCGTCACCCCCTAACTTGTCTTCCTGTCACTGGCCTCATCTCCCCCTTCTTCTGAAATAAGTTTTCTAAATCCGTTATGGTCACCACCCCTAAAGGTCCAAATAGAAACTTGGGGCACGTAAGAAATAGCTACTAGCCCTTGAAACTCTCCATTAACATCTTCAGGAAAACTGTCCTAGTAAATATTCAAACCCATGACGCGTGTGGATGTGAAGTGTGCCCTGCTCTGGAGTTGTGCAGTGCACAACCTGCACAACCGGATGCAGGGGCTCCCGTTCCCTTCACAGGACTCTGTAGTCACCACGTCAGAATCACGAGGTTGAAAGAATACATAAAGTTCATTTGAGCCCAGTACTTTAGACCATCGATGTTTCCAACCAATGGTCTTTTGGACCCTGCATGACCATCTCCCATGACTGGGAATTCACTATTTCTGAAAGTCTCTGTTCTTTACTGAATACAGAAAATGAACTTGCTGCCCCTGAAGCTTCTGTTTATTGGTAAATCCGACATGCTTTGGGACTATTCAGAACAAGAAAATAGAATAGGGTAGTGGTTAAGGGCCTAAGTTGGATAATCAACAGGGCTGTGTCAGAGGGGTTTTGCCATTTACTAATTGACTTTAGACAAATTCCTTCATTTCTCCATCCTCCAGTTTCCTCATCCTCATGGAGGTGACACTATTGCTTATTATCTTGCTCTTAGGGCTCAGATGAGTAAATGAAGTGGTACCCAGAGCACGGGGTGATGCTGCACATTGGCTATCATGCACCTTCCGCCCCTGCCCACCTGGATGTCTCATGCTTCCTTCAGCCTCTCATGATTGGCAGCTCCTCCCACGTCTTGACCATGTTCTTCCAAATGTGCTGCTTCTGCACGGAGGTGTCTGGACTTGAATGCTGCCCTTCGGATGCTTTCCATGCCTTGGGGTGGTAAACTCACCCAATTTGCATTCAAGACGTTCCATTTTTCATGGAATCAAGAATCTTGTTAGGCGCTTGGCTATGGTATATATTTGCCTCTCTCTTTCTGGGCTGTGGGTTCAAGAGGCTTGTGTTCTGCCTGTGGCCGCCAGGCTGGCACGTCACAGATGAGCCACGGTTACGTATCACATGTATGTTCAGCTTTGATTCTGACGCTCACTCCCTTCACGGGGTGGAAATAGTCTGAGGGGGAAATGACGTCCACACGGTTCTCTTTGGAAGCTTTTTCTTGGCTCTGGCTGTCAGTTTTTGTTTTTATTCTTTTTATTTTATTTTATTTTATTTTATTTTTTTAATAATTATTTTTATTTTATTTACTTATTTATTTTTGGCTGTGTTGGGTCTTCGTTTCTGTGCGAGGGCTTTCTCTAGTTGCGGCAAGCAGGGGCCACTCTTCATTACCGTGCGCGGGCCTCTCACTATCGTGGCCTCTCTTGTTGCGGAGCACAGGCTCCAGACGCACAGGCTCAGTAGTTGTGGCTCACGGGCCTAGTTTCTCCGCGGCATGTGGGATCTTCCCGGACCAGGGCTCGAACCCGTGTCCCCTGCATTAGCAGGCAGACTCTCAACCACTGCGCCACCAGGGAAGCCCTATTTTTTTATTTTTTAAATATATAGAAGAAGTAATTGCTACCTTATTTTTTTTAAAGCAATGTTATTGAGATATAATTCACATATCATAAAATTCACCCACTTCAAATGCACACTTCAGCGGTTTTCATACATTTGCAGGCTTGTGCCACCATCACGGCAATCTAATGAGAAAGACAAATATCATATGATATCGCTTATATGCTGAATCTAAAAATAATGATACAAATGAACTTACTTACGAAACAGAAACAGACTCACAGACGTGGAGAACAAATTTATGGTTACCAAAGGGGAAAGGTGCGGGAGAGTAGATTGGGAATTTGGGATTGACAAGTACACACTGCTATATTGAAAATAATTTTAGAACATTTTAATCACCCTAAAAAAGAAACCTCACACCCAATTCAAGTCATTCCTCATTCCCGCCTCCCACCCCAATCCCCTGGCAACCATTAGGGTTGACTATTCTGGACCTTTCATAGGCATGGAATTGTACATCATGTGGCCTTTTGTGACTGGCTTCTCTCACTTAACAGCCTATTTTCAAGATTGATCCGGTGTCAATCTTTCATTCTTTATTTTTTTCTGCCAAGTAATAACCCCTCATATGGCTATGACACATTTTGTTTATCCCTTCATCAGCTCATGAGCATTTGGGTGGTTTCCTCTTTTTCTAGTGATTGCTTTCAGTACTGTGTAGATCTAGTTTAAGGAGGTCTCCAGGGAGACAGGTAGAGGGTAGTTTTCATGCTTGAGGAAACAACGCCCTCCAGGTGCATCTTGGGCAGAGATGGCCCGCGGTTGGCAGAAGGGCTCCACTGCCTTGAGCCACTGCCCAGATCCTCATGTGAGTTACTCAGACCCCTGTCCTTTGGCCATTATTCTTTCCTGTCTCAGTTATTTTTTCTTAGAATCAACACGTCCCAATACTCTGTGTGTGGCGGGCAGACTTTGCTTTCTGGAAGCTCTGAAGCTCAGAGCCGAACATCTTGGGGTTGGAAAAGGATGGGCTTGCCCAGTTCCTGGGACCCTTTTCTCAGCCTAGAGCCTCTTTTTTGAGACGTTTTACAATCGCTTCAGAATCGATGTCGTGTGCAACACTCTAGGTGTGCAGGGTGTGAGCACAGGTGTCAGAGGAGAGGTTCTCAATCTTCCCTTTTCCTCAAACATATACAACCCCGTCCCACCCACCGCCCCACTGCCCTGCACACACACACTCTTGCCAGTGTAGACAACCTGTCAGTTTCCTTTCAAACATCATTTGAAAAACCCAGACAGTTTTGTTAGTAATGAGTTGCCTTCTCCTTACTTACAGTCGTTCCTTAAATTCCTACCTGCTTAAGCCTCAAAAACCTGAGCTCTGACTGAAGAAATTGCTAAATATGCTTAGCTATTTGTAATTAAGAGGCAAACTGTACTCAGATATGAAGTTCTTGTGGGGTTCTCTGCTAAAACTCTGTGTTATTCTGTGCGGATATATTGCTTATTTAAAAAATAATTATTTTGTGGGCTATAAAAGTAAATGTATAAATATGTCCTGCAAGAATATTCTTTGATTTTCTAATTCAAATTATTTATAGCTGGATATACTTTTCACTTTTCTTTTCTTTTTTTAGGATATTTTTCTGCTCTACAGTGGGCAGCTTTTCTAAAATAGCTCAAATTAAAAATATCCACTGATAGATAGATACTTAATCCCCCATCACCTTACTGTATATTACGCCATCAACTTTCCTCCAGAAGAGAACATAATCTCATTTTTCTCCTTCATTTTCTGCAATAAACTTTTGGGTGTGAGAAAGTGAAGGGAAAATATCAATACAGTTGTCTGCAATTGTCTCTGAATATTTTTCTGTGCACTCAAAAGCCTTTGTTTTGAACAAAAGTCTGATGTTCCTTCACACACTGATGAACGTTGACTTAGCTTTAGAAAGAAACTAATTAAAAATGTGGAAAATGCAAACGTGGTTGGTTCAAACAGCTTTCAAAAGGAATTATCCTCCTACAGTGTAAACTATCTATGGAGTGTTGAAAGTTCCTCGAATCAATTACATTTTCTAGAAACCAAGCAAACAATGATCTTACCCTTGTCCCCAAATGATAAAACAAAGGTTTGGTGAAAGCTCACTCTACCTTAAAGGGTTAATAATGCTGGTTTTTAAGATTTTATGCTTTTTCATTTTTAGATGAATAAAGATTAAAACTACCAGTAAATAGGATGTTTTAATTCATGGTGGTTGACAAAGATTCGTGAAGTGGGATTTTTTTTATTTTTTTTATCCTTTTTTATTCACCAACACCTCATTCCAGAATTCCATTCGGAGTTTATCAGAACAAAATGCTTTCGGTTCTGTTCTCTCTGGCCCTGTTTGCTGAGTTCCGCAGGGTTTGCCCACAAGTTCTACTTGAGTAAATCGTATTTAGACAATCCCATATTTCATTTGGGCCTTTTGCAACGACTGGGCCAAGGTCAGTTTTATATTCCACTGAAATCATAAAGTGACACTTGAGATAAACAGAATGTTTACTCTCTCCATGTGAGCTGAGGCTGATATGTAAATTTATCCTGATTCTTTCATCAAATTTGCATTTACCCTCTTAGCCAAACACTACAGGGCTCCAAATCAAACAGTTTTAATGATGGTCAACTCTTTATGACCGATGGCCATATCAGAGAAAAAGAAACAGCAATTTAGATTAAAATGAAAAGCACAGCCCGGACAGAGCCTCCTCTCTAGGTTAGTGGTAATTGGATGAACTTTCCATACAAGAGGTGTTTTGATGCTTCGCTGCTTAACTGTAATTACCACCGTCTTCCGGCTTTGTGTGGCCTGCTCTGCCCCACTCCGTTATCTGCCACAAACACACCACACTCACCAAGCATCTCTAGTTTTTTTTCCTGGGGTCAAAGAAACCAAGTACCTTCAAACAGATTCTTTATATTAAAAAAGGAAAAAAGAAAAGAGGGCATAAGGGAAGACTTGGTCCTCTCTGCAAACTGAATTCTTCCGGGTTATCACTGGCAAAAAAAAAAAAAAAAAGAAAGAAATACCACAATAAACACAAAGGATACGCAAAGAGGCACTTAAAAATCAAACGTCTGGGTCTGTGAGCCTGTGTTGTCTTCCTGGGAGAAGATTCTGTTTCCCGTGCGCAGTTCTGTGAAGGTGAGGGAGCCCCGGGCAGGAGGCTGTGTTCCCCACCCCGACCCCCACCCCCCACCGCCAACACCCCGTCCAAGGTGACCAGGAATCACACAGGTAAGAAGCACTGAGTGCCCAGTAGCCTCCTGGCCCATGAAAAGCTGCTACCCAAGGCTTAAATCTCTCCCTGCAGTTAAACAAGGGTGAGCCTCTGAGAATGTGAGGGATAAAATTAGTACCTGTGTTTGCTCTCAATTCTTTTCCAACAAAGGGAGCTATTTCTGTGTTATGAGTTTGTAGAACACAGAGGGGATTAAGCAGAGGGACCACCCACTCATGGCCTGGGGCTGGGGGAAGACACCACCCAGCCCTGAAGAGGAGGCCGAGCCCACCGGGCTGTCACTCCCTCCTGCATCCTGGCCGGTGTGGGCCTCACTCAAGAGAGGGATGGGGCACCACGCCCGCCCTGCTGCAAAGCCCGTCTTGGGTCCTGTTTTGTTTCGGCACCAGATGCGATGCCAGCAAGTTCAAAGCATGGGGTCTCCGAGACGGGCTGCACAAAGCAGAAAAAAGTGACATTCTTTCGGGGGCTCCTGGATTCTGCTTCCTGTGAGGAATAGAAAGTGAACACTGTTGGCCCCGGGCCTCGCTAGGTTACTGAAGATCCCCCAGTTGGAATGTCAGGCACAGCAGTTCAACGGCTTGATGCAGCTACAGAAGTGACATAATTCAGGCCATCGACACACCACGACGAGTGTCTCTGCCCAACTTCAGGGCATGAAGAAGACGACGAAGAAAAGGAAAGAATGGACAAGAGAAAGCCGAGGGCAAGGGGGGGAGTGGGAGGCGGGGGACACAGTTTCCTTTTCAGTGCGGCTGTCAAATGGCGATCTAATTGTGGCCCGGCTGCCGGAGAGCAGATAGCTTTTCTGAAGCCCGCAAGTATTTCTGCCATTCACGGGGCCCAAGGATGCCACACACAGTCTGTTTGTTCAACATAAGCAAACAGATTGTAAACTGGCTGATAATTTTTGTACTGACAATGTCATTTACAGCTGTCAGCCTTTCGTCTGCCTTGTTTGCTTTATTCAAATATGAACCAAGTGGACCTCCCTTCCAGAGCTTTCTTCTGCATTAAAATCACATCCATTCCCTTCCAAGCTGTCTTATCTAAAATTCATTGGCGGCCAATCAGTTGGCTGAATGCTTTGTTGTTTCCATGGAGGCAAGAAGTCTAGTGTGGACTTTCGGGGATTAGGAAGTTTCAGATTTACAGCCTTGAAGTGCACATTTCTTTCAGCTGGCTTCTTTTGATTGCCCAGAGGCAGGATATTTAAATATAATTTTATGTCTGAGCTGGGAAGCCGCGCTTAAAAATGTCATCGTTCTAGTTTTGCTGCATCGTGCCAGCTCAGCCTCGCCTCTCCTGGGGGGCTCGTATCGGCGTGTGCCCCTTGGCCTGGGTCACCACGGCCACCTGGCACTGCCACATCCTGTCTGTCCTCCGCCGAGCCTGGTTTGGGTGCCCAGGTGTTGCCCGCAAATCTGGGAGCCTCCTCTACTGTTCGTGGAGGTCACGGTACTTTCCGTTAATAATTCACATCAGGCTGGCTGTCTGGAGACAGGCAGGCAGCTGCGGATAGCACCACTGTGCTCCGAGGGCACAGCGCATCCTTAAAAAAAAATAATTAGGCAGCAGCCTGGTGACCTAGTTCACTGTGTCTGGTGCCAGCCGTTGGCTGTTGCATGCTCTCCATTCCAGGATGAGCTGAGCTTTTTGAGCTACGCCCTCCTATTTTAAGAACAGCATCAACCCAGGGGTATCTTTCCCAGGAGAGATGGGGTTGCTGCCTTCTTTGGGAAAAGAGAGATCCTTTGGAAAACCTGTGATTCTTGGTCTCTCTGTCCAGTGAGTCAGGTCCCAAATACCATCCGCCGTGTGCAGGGCACTACGCTGCTGACGTTGGGACCTTAAAATGCAGCGTCACTGCGTGATGCAGCCCTGATGTGACTTACGACTGTGACAATTCATTCAAACTCTCATTTTCTCAGTCCTTAAAATAGGCACAATATGTTAATCAACCCCAGTAAACGAATACCGAGAATAAATGATATGAAACAAGAACTTCATCATGAAAACTTTTCTGTATCTAGGATAAGTATTAAGGTCCATCCTAACTCAAACTTTGCAATTTTTCCTTCAGATCAACTACAACTAGCCTGAAATATTGGTTTAGTACCAACTCAGCTTAAGAAACAAGAATTCTAGTAGATGTACTGAACCTACCTGAAGCCTTTTGAGGACAGCCCCAGATGTTGTCCAGTCTTATGGTGGGTGGAATCTGGTAGCAAATACAACAAAAGTAAAGTTTCCAAGAAAAGAGGTCTCAGTAGGGGCTGCTAAATGCGGGCTATTAATTCTATCTATTTAGTAAATATTAGAAGCATATAGTATATTCTGAAAGCTGGTAATTTAAAATGATAACCAGTGTGATGTTATGAAATTGGTTATTTACTGTTACGTGAACCAATTTGTTGTAAAGGACTGTGGTCTGGTACACAGACCTGTCTCTTCTTTAATACAATGTTATTACCAGTCTGGGGTCTGGATGGCTGTAATGTGTCCTGCTATTTTAAAAGGCAACTACCTTCGTTATGACCGAGTCCCTAATTCCCTATGACTTCAAAGAAGCCCTTCTGTTGAGAAAGAAAGCACTAATCTTTGCTTCATCTTTAAGACTTAAGTTCTACTCTGGTGTGTGTGGTGGGGAGGTACTTAGCAGAATGTTTTCAATATCCTAATACTTTAAGTACAGCTGAGATTGTTAGAATTTTTAATACTGTTAATTAAAACAAAACTGACCTATTTACTAAAATTTCCATGCCACATAGATGCTATACAGTCAATGCATCACTAAAATATCTATCTAGCACCTATCTCGTTCATATAAAAAAGTATATCCCCATACCCTTTATGAGCAGTTCCAAAAAGCAAGAAGCTCTGAATACGGACATTTTGACACCAAAACTCAGTTGGTAACTAAGAGTGCCGTGACCTCACCTGAAAATGTGTCAAATCCTTGTTCACTCCGTGGGCACTGGCTGAAGAAATGTTTCTGTCTGGTTCTGGGATAGCTCCCCAAGACCTCACTGGGGCTGCTATTAAATAAGGCACTATTCCCCATCTTGCCTTTTAAGAATCCTGGAATTGCAGATATTGAAACACGTTTGGACCCAAGGGGTTGGGATAGCACCGTGCGTACCTGCCTAAGGTGTGCCATGCATTTCTGTGAGAGGCAGGGTGACACTCATGTAGCCACCAAAACGTGGGGCTAACAATGCCGTGCTGGGAAAGGGTGAGACAGGAAGGTGTAATTAGAAAAGAGAACTGTTCCTCTGCTCACACACAAGACTGTGGGTAGGAGTCGAGGAACCGAGCCGTGGCTGCAGTGTCCACTTGGCCAGCTGACGGCACCAACCTGATGTCCAGCACACCGAGGTGGAGAGAAGAGGAAGAGAAAGGGTGATAAAGTACATGGGGTGAAATAGACACAGGGTGATGTGAAGAAAGGGTGTTTCCTATTTCTTCTTCTTTCTTTCTTTCAACTGCATGTGCATGTACAATTATCTCAAACTAAAAATTTTAATTAAAAACAAGACATAGAGACAACATTTGTAATTGTTTTGGCAATTTCAGTACAACCATATTTTTTAGGGCCTCACACAATTTAAGTAACAAAATTATTAATTTCCAGTAAAGTCGAAAAGAAAGTAAAAGAAAGCTATTCCGTAACGCTGTAGATAGTTTTCTAATATTGTGTGCATGTATATACAGTTGTCCCTCAGTATATGCCAGGGATTGGTTTCAGGAGCCCCAGCAGATACC
Organism: Balaenoptera borealis; assembly: GCF_965194805.1. NCBI lineage: Eukaryota > Metazoa > Chordata > Mammalia > Artiodactyla > Balaenopteridae > Balaenoptera > Balaenoptera borealis. Next base: position 45,644,232 of record NC_138872.1, on the reverse strand, counting down.
AAAATCCAAGGATGCTCAAGTCCCTTATATAAAATAACATCGTACATTCAGCCCTCCATATCCACGGATTCCAAATCCTGAGATTTAACCAACTCTGGATTGAAATTCAAACTGCAGTTTGTTGAACCTATGGATGCAAAACCTGTGGATACAGAGGGTCGAATATGTATTTTTTTCCTAATATACATTTTATTTTATTTACTGTTTTGCTATTTCTTTGTCCTATTACAGCAACGCTTCTGTAAGTTTAAAGTTAAATCAAAATATACTTTAAAAAGCCTATGAAACCTCAAAAAGAGCAGCAAAGAAAGAGGAAAAACAGGAATCTTGGCCGATATTTCTTTCCCTCTTTTTTTCTGGTGGCTGAAGCTGAAGTGAGCAAACAGAAGCACAACAAGAAGGGAAGATAAGAGAGTCTGGAAGAGCAAAGAAAGACCTGTGGATGGAGGAAGAAAGAGAGAATCATGTTTGAAAATCACAAGAGCAGTCAACTCAATACCCCCAGTGGGGGACCCAGGCAGCTTTCTTTTTATTTATTTTTATTGAAGTATAGATATATAATATTACCTAATTTACAGGTGTACAATATAGTGATTCACAATTTTTAAAGATTACAGTCCATTTATAGTTATTTTAAAATATTGGCTACATTCCCCATGTTGTACAATATAGCCTTGTAGCTTATTTTATACCTAATAGTTTGTACCTTTTTCTCCCTTCCCCCTCTATTGCCCCTACCCCCTTCCCTCTCCCCACTGGTAACCACTAGTTTGTTCTCTGTATCTGTGAGTCTGTTTCTTTTTGTTATATTCGCTACTTTGTTGTATTTTTTTAGATTCCACACATATAAGTGATAGCATACCTGTCTGGTATTTGCCAGACAAGTTTCTTAATCTGTGTTATGCCTCAGTTTCTTCCTCCGTAACCTGGGAGTGACAGAGAACCCATGAATGGGATTGCTGTGAAGCGTAAACACAAAGTTCAGAACACGCCTGGTACGTAGTAAGCGTTCAACAGACACTTGCCGTAGTTATTATTGTGAAGCTTATTGCTGTTACTACTGCTGTGCCAGGGCTGCCGAGCTAAGAGCTTCACACGCCCCCTCCTTGCTTCTTACAGCAGCCCGACGGGAAGTCACCTTGTAGGCAGGTGAGTAGGTGAACAGGTAAGCTAGTGGGTCCCCTCCTCCTCCTCCTCCCACAGGTACTGATGTTCTTGTAAACATCTCACAACTCGCTCTCCGGAAAAAAGTGTGTGTGTGTGTTTACATTTATTTGCTTATTATAAATTTTACTGATATAATGAACTAATGGTACACAGTTTTCCAACAATAAGAAAATACAGAATACTCTTTAGTTTAAATTCCATAAGGCCAATTGGTTCTAACAGAATGCTTTTGTTGATTTTTGCTGAACTTTTGTATTCATGGCCAACCTATGGTTGTGATTCAACTATGATTTTTGAAAATCGGAGTATGAATCAATTCTTTATTTTTTTAGACACACTTTTAAAATTTTATTTTATTTCTTTTTCTTTTTTTTTTAACACCTTTATTAGAGTATAATTGCTTTACAATGGTGTGTTAGTTTCTGCTTTATAGCAAAGTGAATCAGCTATACATATACATATATCCCCATATCCCCTCCCTCTTGCGTCTCCCTCCCACCCTCCGTATCCCACCCCTCTAGGTGGTCACAAAGCACCAAGCTGATCTCCCTGTGCTATGCGGCTGCTTCCCACTAGCTATCTATTTTACATTTGGTAGTGTATATATGTCCATGTCACTCTCTCACTTTGTCCCAGCTTACCCTTCCCCCTCCCCTTGTCCTCAAGCCCATTCTCTACGTCTGCATCTTTATTCCTGTCCTGCAGGACGAATCAGTTCTTACTAGCAGATTCAGCAAAGACGTCATGGATGAACACGCAGTTCCGACACAGATGTTGGTTGATATTTTTGTAGATGTTAAACTGCAGCAATGAAAATGTGTTGGAACTTCATGGGTTCATCAGTGGCGTGAGAGGCTTCTTTGCTGAATTGGAGAATAACTTTCAAGTACTAGAGAATATTTCCTCAAATCCATGTGCTTTCACAGTATAATAGCTCTAAACCCAGCACACTTTTTACTTTAATCTGCTATCTTAATACTTTCTCAACCACTTTCTTAAATCTGGTCAAGAAAATGATAAATCAAGCTCCGATTGGTAGGATTTGTCAATTTCCATGGTATCAATACTCTCATCAGGGCTGATTTCAAGCTACCAAGAAGATGATTTCATTGAACACAGATCTGGGGAGAGATGCCAGTCGGGCACCATTCCCTACAGGTTTCATGGGGGAGGGGACATCTGAACTTGAGGTTTGAAGAATGGGTACATTTTTATCGAGGGCAGTGGAGGAAAGGGCATTCCAGGAAAAAGATATACCTTAAGTCAAAGCAAAATAGAGAAACCATTCTGACATAGAGGCACAGAAGGGGCTTGGGAGGACATTGAGAGCACGTCTTGTCCTGGTGAGGAGAATCTGGAATCAGACTTGGAAGGACTCTAAATGCCTTTCTTATCTTAAGGACTGTCCCTTTATTTGATCAAAGGTTTTGTTTTTGTTTGATGGGAGGTAATTTGCATGTTTGTATCGTTTTTGGTTTATCACTCTGTGGGATGGAGGCCAAAAAGAAAACATGCATTAGAGTGTAAAATCATCACACCTAATCTTTAAGGATGTCACCCCGATAGCCTGGAAAGTTGGGAGCTGGCTGACGGGAGGTGGAGAGTTGGGGGAATTTACAAAAGCCAGTGCCCAAGGGAGTGAGATTCTGTCCCAAGCCACAGCAGCAAGAGGTCAGTTCCATTCAGCCTGGATCAGACCTGACTCACCGCCATCTATGTCCCCAACAAACAAATATAGGCCTGGCACCTAGAAGGACCTCAACAACTTTGCTGAATGAACGGACAGCTGAAATGGAAAGCAGGGGTGCAAGGGAGAGAGCCCAGGTATGTTCATATCTGCAAAACAGCTCCAGGTAACAGCAAGTTCTATATAAGTGCCACACCTCCTTCATCAGAGCAGGTAAGCAAAGACATTGTCTGCTTAAGCCAATTCTGACGAGAAGTGGAAACTACTGATTACAGTCTACAATTTTTATAGGACCCATACATGTGTTATTAAAGAAATTGGTTAAAAGAGTTTATTTTTTGAATAAGGGTTACACTTTTTCTGGAAACCTATATTTTGTACCGTCATCCCAACTGGGCCATCATTGTTTGTCACTGCTCCCTTTTCAAGGCGTTAATAATCTGTAAACAATCTATTAAATGTATTTTTGGAAACTCTTCATTAAGAAATGCTTCTTAGGAAGCCACCTGGGAATAACTGGGGGCTTTTTAATTTAATTCAAAGCTTTCTTTTTCTCCAGATGGGGAGAAATTGAGAAGAGTGATACTGAACTACAGGAATTAACACTGCATCCAGATTTTGAAGCATATTAATAGCTGTAAATTTCCTCTCTGAACCTGGGGTGTGACTAAGTATTAAAATACTGAGCTGCTGGTTGATAAGAAGTCTGTGTCTGCGGGTTTCCATTGTATGTACAAGGCCGGTTAATCATTACAGGTTTCTGTGCTAATCACCAGCCACAGTGGGGCTGACCACCAGGGCGGGCGAGGAATGATGGATTTCTACCCAAGTCTTGGCAGGAACTGAGCTGCACCGGTTTTATTCTGACGCTGCTAACAGATAGCTCCCCTGCCCCTGTCCTTATCAATTTTTATTTGTCTCCTTCCTTTAAATTGATGAGACAATGGCTGGGTTGTTTGCTTCTTGATGTTACCAGTGGTGACTGTTTCCAGGCCTGTGGGTTTTGCTCTGACCTTCTAAGCCTTTGGCTGCAGGGGGGTTGGAGGGGGTGGCAGGGAGATGTCAGGTTTCACTACCTGATACCTTCATTTGCTGATTCATAGTTCCTAGTTTTCCTGGAATCCGGGAAACATGACCTTGTTTACCCCACTTTTATTCAGATTCAAGGGCTGTTATACAATCTTCCCTCTTAAGTTAAGATCTGCAAAACAAGGTGTGCCATTTTGGGAAAACTTTTATCAAAGTTTAACATAAGGAAATGTGAACATATTATAAATGTACATCCAGTGAGTCTTACACACCAAGCCCATCCTGTAACCAGCACCCAGATCGAGGAACAGAGCTCCACCAGCCCCTCAAGGGCCCAGCTGTGCCCTTGCAAGTTACTTCTCCTCCCCAAGGGTCCTCACTATCTACCCAGCAGCGGAGATTAGCTTTTGAACTCCAAATGAACAGACTCACACTGTATTTACTCTCTTGTACCTGGCTGCTTTTCTTCAACCTTATAAGATTCAACCACACTTGTGTGCTCACTTGCAGCTTACGCTTTCTCACTGCTGCATACTATTCCTTGATGTGAACACATCACTTCTCATTCATGCTAAATGTGCCAATTTTTATCTTCAGAATATCTGGGAGAAGAATTCTCACCAGACCCAATCACCGTTTTTTGAATCCTCTTTTTATTATCTTCTTCTCCAAATCCAGTTATTCTAACAAGCTTCCAATGATTTTGCGGCTTCCTCTTCCTCCCTGTCATCTTGCAGACATCCCCCAAGAGCACAGATCTGATGACAACTCCTTCCACTCAAAACCTCTCCTGCTGCAATCTCCACCCCCACCTCCAGGCACCCACAGCCCCCCAGCTTAGCCCTTCTTTAAAAGCCCGTGATCTACCTTTTCTTTCTGGGATTCATCAGCATTTTCCTGCCTCTGGGCACTTGCTCCAGGATTTCTTCAACCTGGAAGTCACTTCTCCCCATAACCAACTGTCAGAAACTGCCCACCCATCCTTGAAGACACAGTTCACATTATTCCCAGCCTGGACCCAAGGGTGTCCAAGTCTGGTCTGTAAGGATCGACCTCTTCTGTTTGACTGTGAGCGTCTGGGTGACTGAAATCTTTGGTTTCTCCCCAAGGCTCTTACCTTGTTCTGGTCCCTGCTCGCTGACGACAGCCAGAATGTCCTATCCCTGTCCTCCTGGCTTCCCTTCACTTTCTCAGTGACCCCGTCTCTCTCTTCTAAAACAGTACCTGCGGGACCATGTATATTTCAAAGGCTGTGGGGTTTACAAGGTAGAGCTATTCTGATGAGCAGTTAGGGAAGATTCATGTCCAGGCTTGTCCTCTGAACACTCTCACTGGCTGTGTTTCTCAGGATCATTCTCCAGGAAGAATGAAAAGAGAACAGTGTCACAGGAGCAGCTAAAATGCCCAAAGTCCCATCAAAATCCTGCAAGTTTAATGCTCTTGAAGGTGGCCACGGGGAATTGAGTCAGGATCAATATAGGAGAGGAGGGAATAGAAAGCAATGTGGAGAGAACTTTGAATCATCTTGTTCTAAGTATACGTGATAATCGTTGGTCTGAGGATTCTACCATCATTTACACTGAAATATCACAGTGACCTTATTTCTTATCTAACACTCCTAGCATTCAGTGTGACAAAAACAAAAACAAAATAAAACCCTCTTTCTGACTTGTGAATGTATGTGAAAAGTCTTCTACTGGTTGAAAATGTGGTTATACATTTAATGAACTACCTTTTCTGAAATTAATATGATCATGTAAAATCAGGATGACCCAGAAAAATCTACTCTTGGGCCTGAAGTTTCTGATTATAGAGCCTGTCCCATACCTATTAGTTGGACTTTCTCTGTGATCCGGGAAACGAATTTCAACAAGAGGCTCTCAAACTGGGTTCAGAAGAAATCAGAGTGAATTCTCTCAAATCCAAGAGAGTTGCTGAGGGGAAAAATGAAGTAATAAATCCAAGTTAGAAAGTGGAGCATTTCTATCCATCATACTTCACATTTCAACACAGCCCTTTTTCTCGTGGCATGTGACCTCAAGATTTTCACCTTAAGAAAATAAGTTCTGTGAAAATAAAAGTAATCAAGCATGGGCTGGGATTTCTCTTGCCCTTTAAACAGCTCATTCACGTTCTCCTTGTACCCTGAAAGACCAGCTCAAAAGCAGTGAGGAGCATAAAGCAAGAGCCAGCTGGAAAAAAAAAAAGTCTTGAAATGATAAATGTATTTTCATGTCAGCAACTGGAATTTTTTTGCAGTGTTACTGTCTTGGCCTGCTGACAGCATGATTTAATGGCCTGGTTGTTCCATGGGTTGACATGGCAACCACAGAAAATACCATAAATATCTCAGTTGTGGACATGAATGGTCTGTTTACACTGTGTGTGGTGTATTGTGTGACATGTGTGCCTGTGGTCCCAATCCAGTTGGAAACGTCTGGAATTGACAGCCATTTTTTAGAGTCATTTGGGTTAAAATGAGTCTCATGACAGATACTTTACTGCAAGTCCAGAGCTGCACATTTTTGTGTATATTTGACAAATTAAACTCAGTGTTTAATGGGCCACGGGGCTCTAACACAGTTGGCCATGAACCCTAAGCCACTGTCTGTTTCAGAATTGAGACGATGTTAGATTTCTTCTGCATTCACACAGTAACAAGTGATTGGGACATTTATGGAAAATATTATCTAGTGAGCACTTCCTCAGACTCACTGAAACCTAAACCCTAGAGTTGGGAAGAATTTTAAAATAACTTCTAGTCCAATTATTTTATTTCTTGGACAAAGTAACAAAGACATAGCTTCTTTGCTTCATGCTCCAGGTTCTCTGAGGAAAGCAATGACATCTATATTTCTCTATGCTTAGTAGATTTTTGTGCATTCAAAGAAATGGGAATTCTATTTTTAAAAAAAGAAAAAAGAGAAAGAAACCCTAAAACTGGTTGTGTCGTACTGACTGTAAACTCCCCCAAAGGCCACCAGAAAAACCAACTTACCAAGCAAAACTATGTTGTGCTTTGTCAAAGACTCACTTGGCTTTGCAGAAGAAGCAAAATGTTGTCAGTGAAGAATCAACAAATTCATCACATGTCGGTAAGGGACAACATCACCCCGATGGGTCTTAGTGATTCATGTGTAAGATAGGGTAGGGTCTCAATCATGTCTTTAGGGTCTAGGCTGGGCAGTTTTTAAGGTGGTTCTTGCTGGGTAGAGAACTGGCTTGGACTGGACAGAGTTTATGATATCATGGTTTTGGATTAGGGGACACAGCAAAGGCAAGGATCTTGAAGAGAGTCCTGTTAAGGAAGCTTAGTCTTGATGAGTAAATTGTTTGGTGGTTTTACAGTTTTATCTTCCAGAAACAGGTGTTCCTGGAACAAGCAGCTAAGCGACTTTTGCTTGGTGTCAGTGTGATCTAATATAGGAACAGAAAAGAATGACTCATTTTAGTGCTGCTTCACACAGGTTCAAGAAATTCTGTTGGTTCTGTTCTCAGTAACCTTCTTAATCTTAATCTCTTTGGGTCTTGTTATGACATTCGTTCTTTCATTCATGCATTCGCCCTTTCACGAATCATATAGTAAACACTGACCAAAGGCACCCACTTAGGATGTAAAGGTAAGACTTGCTACCTGCCCTCAAGGAACCCGCGATATATACTCTTGGGTTCTTTTAATGTATAACTACTTTGTTAGACTCTATTAAGGTTCAAGGAGCCAAGACATGCTCAGGTAACCACAGAGAAGCATTTTTTTTCATAAGGGCTCTTCAGGAAATTAGAAAGCAAAAGACATTATTCCAGCACCCACAAAACCAGACTTCGTGGAGACCAGAGATATTTTAGAGCACAGTTCAGGTTATTATAGAAGCTCTGGTGATTCTACAGCCCCTAGAGGGAAGGGGGGACGTCTTATCTCCTGGAAGAGAGGATTGATTAATTGATTAGTCACAATTTAGGATGGCGTGCCATTATTTCCCCAGATTTTCATATCAGGCCAACTCATCAACCAGCTCACCGACCATGGAATCCCAGCATCAGTGCCAGGATCCAGCTGTGTGTCTTTGGATCACAGCTGAGTCCTGGCCCAATCAGCTCTGGCTCAAGAATCAAGTTACATGACAGTGTGTGTAATTACCTGGGCATATCTGCTTTCAAAGACCCAGGGTGAATATACATGTTGACAGAATCACAAAATAGTAAAACTTAATACCACAAGGGATTTCAATTGCATTCATGTTTTTTTTAAAGACAATGTCTCCTCAAGCTCCTCTTCCTTTAGTCGAAACCCAAATCTTCATGGGGGTCAGACTTAGCTCTCTTTGTGAAATAATTTTGTTGCTTTGTTTTTTTTTCTTTAAGTTTTCATGACACAGTATCTTATTAGCTTCAAAACCACTATGGATAACATCTCAATGAACAAACAGAAACAGCCAGAGAATTGAAATAGGAAATCTTTAAAAGCTTAGTCTTTCTCTTTTTTTTCTTTCACTTTAATCTTGGTTTTGCAGAAGAAGCAAAATATTGTCAGTGAAGAGTAGACAAATTTGTCACATCTTAATTTGATGATAAAGAATTACCTTCAATCATTGACCTTTATTTCTTTGTCTTGGGATCAAACTGTAACTATGGACCCAGGTTCCACCTGCTGCCTGAGAGAAGGGGTTTAACCTCATTGAAGGTAGCTATGTCGTCCTTCTCACGTCTGTCAGGTATTGATGTGTTTGGTTTTCAGACTCATTCATCACTGTATCTTGAGGAGTCATCCGTCACAGCAAGATGGGTCTTCATCTCCCAGACTTTTAATTTACCTTGTTAAAGCTCAGAATTAGCACTGAAAAAGTGAAAACTCCTCTGTGTTTTTCTTTATATAATGCTAGTTTTAACTTTTTGGAGTGGGAGGGCCCAGAAGATTCCTCTGGTTAACACTTCCCATCCTGCAGGGACATCTTCATGAGAGACCAAGTTGTCAGGTCTCTCTTTCTATGACTTCCCAAGTGACTACTATGGGAAAACTAGAAGCAGATTAGCAGGTACAAAGGGTCACAAATGTGTTACTCAGACATAAAGAAGAAATGCCACTAAAAGCAATGATACCCCAGTAGCAATGAGCACACTAAGCACCCATTGTCTAATAAACAGGACCAGAGGTCCTTGGAGAAATGGCTGATTCCCAGACTGGGTCCAAGAAATACAAGATGAGCCTGGTGTAACTTGTAGTGCCTGGAAGCAAGGAAGTACTTTAAAAAAAGGACACAATGATGGAGGAATATCAAAGGGACTCAGGAGCCAACTGAAAGAGCTCCCAAAGGCCAAAGATGAAAAATTTTGATAAAATAGTATTAGACTATAACCCAAAGTGTACAATAAATATCCATGAGACTATATTACTATAAACATATTTAACGTAATACTGGAAGTCCTAGCCACAGCCATCAGACCCCCCAAAATTAAATAAATAAACAAAAAGCATCCAATTTGGAAGGGAAGAAGTAAAACTGTTACTATTTGCCAATGGCATGATACTTTATACAGAAACCCCTAAAGTCTCCACCCCAAAACTATTAGAACTAATAAATGAATTCAACAAGGTTGCAGAATACAAGATTAATATACAGAAATCCCTTGTGTCTCTATACACAGATAATGAACTATCAGGAAGAGAAAGTAAAAAAGCAATCCCATTTAAAATCGCATCCCAAAGAATAAAATACCTAGGAATAAACTTAACCAAGGAGGTGAAAGACCTAGACTCTGAAAACTATAAAACACTGATGAAATTGAAGATGATACAAAGAAATGGAAAGATATCCCATGCCACTGGATTGGAAGAATTAATATTGTTAAAATGACCATACTACCCAAAGCAACCTACAGATTTAATGCAGTCGCTATCAAAATACCCATGACATTTCTTAACAGAATTAGAACCAATAATCCTAAAATTTATAGGGAACCACAAAAGACAAACCAATGTATATAACAAAACAGAAACAGACTCACAGACATAGAAAACAAACCAGTGGTTACCAGTGGGGAGAAGAAAGGGGGGAAGGGAAAATTAGGGGCATGGGATTACTATGTATAAAACAGATAAGAAGCAAGGATATATTGTACAGCACAGGGAAATACAGCCATTATCTTATGATAAATTTTAATGGAGTATGAAAATACTGAACCACTGTCTGTACCCGTGAAACATATATAATATTGCAAATCAACTATACTTCAATGACAATAAAGTTGTAAAAAAATATATATATTTAAATAAGTCAATAAATGGGATAGAATAGATAAACCTCCCATGCAGAAAAATCCCAAATAGTTTACATAAATAATCTGCCCTCAGGGAGGTGGGGCATAACCCCACTCCTTATATGTGAGCTGCGTGCAGTGACTTCCTTTCAAAGAACACAGTGTGCAAAGGGAAGAAAAGAGTAACTTTTTATTGGGGAAAACTGACCATACACCACCGCATCCAGGTGATCAAGGTTAACACAGACAGTGACGTCCTTTGGATGGTGTGTGCCCTTGATATGATGTGATGGCCCTTGACATAGGTAGTCTTCTTCCCCAAAACTCATATCCCCAGTCTCACTGGAAGTAAAGCATTAGACAAACTCCAAGTGAGGCACGTTTTACAAAATGCCTGAGCATCACTTCTCAAAACTGTCAAGACCATCAGAAACAAAGAACATCCGAGAAACTGTGGCAGCCAAGAGGAGGCTGAGAAGACAAGAGTACATGTGACGTGGAGTCCTGGGTGGGCTCCTGGAACAGGAAAAGAGCACTGGGGTAAAACAAGGAGACCCAAATAAAGTATGGACTTCAGTTAGTAATAATACTGTATCAAGTATTAAAAATTACTAGAAAGACAAAAAGAAATGCTATGTCTTTATTTTCCCATTTATAAGTTCCTTCTCACGATGCTCTGACCCTTTGGGTAGTAAGAACCGAAGCCAGCATAGCTCTCATTTGGAGTCTTAAGACAGCATCAGTTACATTTTCCTGGCCTGGGTTAAGGGTTTGGACCAAGCAAAAATAACTCACCCGCTTCCTCCAAGAAAACCTAATCCTCAGAAATGTGAATCCACTGAAAGAGTTTACTTATCGAAACAGCAGCTCACTCACTGAGATTTGCTTCAAGACCCTCCATCTAGTGGGAGTCACCGATCCAAAGCTGTTAGATCATAACCTCCCCCCAGTCCTTCAAAACCACCCAGTGTAGACCCTGACTTCCGCATTCTGAGAAGCTACTAAGACGGTCAGGGCGGGGTTCTCTCACCCTGCAGTGCACCTAATTCTTAGTTTTGTTTCTTCAAAAAGTTGTTCTGGGGTCTTCTAGGAAGTTGACAATCTATAGCCCTAAGGTGGGGCAAGGGAATTTAATCTTATCTGTAAGAGGGTATTAGCATTTTCCCCTATAACACAATCGCATCTCAGGTAGATATTCAGCTGAATCAAAGTTCGCCTCCTATCAGGGTGCTCCTGGTCCTCCCATTTCCGCCCATGATGGCAGCTGGGGGTGGTTTGAGCTTTGGATGCTTTGCAGGAGGGTGGAGCTCTGATCCTCCAGACCCTCGCTGGCCCCAGGCCCGTGCTTCTGACCTAGTCTGCATCTCCGGGACCCGTGGCCGCCCTCTGTTTACGCAGGCTGAGGGTTCACCCCTCTCCAGCACCACGATTTCTCTGAGTTCTGGCTTTAACAGCTAATTTGGTCTGCATTCAAGTTACTTACCTCACCTGGCAGGATTTTGTTCCCACCACAGTGGTACCACCCCCAGGCCTGACAGCTGCCCTGCGTGTTTGTTGTGAAGCAGGCGAGGCCTTCTGCATCCTTCCTGCATGACCCAATCCCTCAGGTGGGCCCTGGGGGCTACTTTAGGCTTTATTTCTGCCTAATCAGGTCTTTGTGCCATTGTCACTGACCCATGGCCACTCTTTGTGAACTCAGGGCGCCCTCTGCATGCCTTCCAGCCAGGGTTTCCAGTTTTGGGTTTTCTCAACATCTCTCCCCACCCAAGGTTTCAGTCCAGACGAGGGGGAGCCTGTCCCAGGTCACTGACCCCTGGCTTCCTCCTGCCTGGACTCTCTTCCCTCTGTGCTGACCTTCCTTTTCCTGTCCATCCAGAACATCCCTCTGTGTCATGGCCTCCTCCTCTTGAGGTGACATTCATGGTGTCTGTGGCAGAGGTGGAGACGCTCCACTCAGACTCACATCCAGAGAGGACTGGTCACTCAGCCTCGAGGAATGCGGTTGGCTGACGGCCTCCAGGGTTCAGTCCTTCTCCATCCATCTTGGCGGGCCCCAGACAGTGGTAGAGCAGTGGGTCAGAGCTGGGCCATTTCTCAGCTTCTTCCTTCCCTCCCCTCCCATTTCACAGGTGTCAGACCTGCGTCCCGGTGCGAAGGCTGTAGCTGTCAACTCCTGCTGCTTCTCTTTGCCATTCTTAGATATTCCCCACAATAAATCCTTTGCTCCTTTAACTTCTTCGCATCTGCTTCCTTAAAAGAGCTGATTGCATGTACTTGGGTGTGAAAATCATACATCATATGCAAATGCAAGCCTTACAGACATTTCATCGGCTCTTTCATAAGTTGGATTCACCATCATGGCCCTGCTGACTGGTGATTCCCATTGGCTGAGCCCAACTAGAAACCAGAGGGAAGAGAGCAGACAATGTAGTTGACAAGGACCCAGCTCCCAAGCAGAGCAGGATGGTGAAAGGCAGGTATCGCATCTGGAAGGAAAAAGGAAAATGTCCAGCATAGATTTCTTTTCTTTCTCTCTCTCTCTTTTTTTTTTTTTTTAAAAAGCAGATGCCATTGTACAGCTCGGTCCCCAGTCAGCTGGGCCATGATAGTGAACCCAACTTATGAAAGAGCCGATGAAATGTCTGTAGGGCTTGTATTTGCATATGATATATGATATTCACACCCAAGTACATGCAATCAGCTCTTTTAAGAAAAAAAAAGCTATGCTGGGACTTCCCTGGTGGTGCAGTGGTTAAGAATCCGCCTGCCAATGCAGGGGACTGGGGTCGAGCCCTGGTCCGGGAAGATCCCATGTGCCACGGAGCAACTAAGCCCATGTGCCACAACTACTGAACCTGCACTCTAGAGCCTGTGAGCCACAACTACTGAGCCCCTGTGCCCCAACTACTGAAGCCCACGCGCCTAGAGCCTGTGCTCTGCAACAAGAGAAGCCACCACAGTGAGAAGCCCACGCACAGCAACGAAGAGTAGCCCCTGCCCTCCACAGCTAGAGAAAGCCAGCGCACAGCAACAAAGACCAAAAGCAGCCGAAAATAAATAAGTACATGAATAAATTAATTAATTTAAAAAAATCCAAAGTGATTCAGTTCTGTGTGTGTGCGTATATATATACACACATGCATATATATATATATATATATATATATATATATATATAATATAAAAAAAAGAAAAAGAAAAAGTAAAGAAGAAAAAAAGGCTTTGCTGGACATTTTCCTTTTTCCTTCCAGATGCGATACCTGCCTTTGACCATCCTGCTTTGCCTGGGAGCCGGGTGCTTGTCAACTACATCATCTGCTCTCTTCCTTCTGGCTTCTAGCTGGGCTCAGCCAATGGGAATCACCAGCAGACTGGAGGATGGAGATAATCAGATTGAGGAGGTAGCCATGTCCCCTCTGTGTCACCCTGGGATGTCTGTGTCCCTCTGCTGAAGGCTTCAGAACCCATCAGTGGGCGATACCAGCTCAGGGTTCTGGTAACGGCTTCCTTCTCTCCACTGGGCTCAGGGTCTGCGACAGCTCCCGCTGTGCTCGGCCCTGTGGTACCAGCACCTTCCTACATATTGTACATAGTTGGGTGTGCCTGCCAAGATCCTGACTGACTAAAGCAGAGGCCAAACAAAATTTTATGGAAATTTATCCAAATTCACTCGGCACATGGTATTTTATCAAGCAAATTCTAAATCTTTAGGTTTGAAGATCCTACTATTTTTCAAACACTAAGAAGGAAAACATGAATGAAAGTAGTTTCTGTTGTATAAATATGTTGAGATAACTATTGAAATAAAGTCTATTTCGACCTTATTCTAGAGTCATTTCCACCATTTACCATAAAAATTGACATAGAACCTGTCAGAAGCAATAATGTCATATATGAGTTTATTAAAGTTCCACAAACTTCATGAAGTAAAAGGTCCCATCGGGATGAAAAGTCTCTCAGGGTTGATGAATGGGGTCCTTCTGGTTAATATAATTGTTTTCTGCCCTTGAACAAGTATCTCCACCCCAAATGGGACTCTGATTTATCCCCTACACTGAAGGGTGAATCAAGCAAAGTGATTTAAGGCAGTGTTTCTAAAACTCTATTTTTTTTTCATCTTTCTTTGTTTTCCAACTTCTCTTTTCAGTTTTCAACTTGTGTGTGTCTGTGTGCACATGCACACAACCAGATGTCATTTTTAAAAAAATAAATTTATTTATTTATTTATTTTTGGCTGCATTGTGTCTTCGTTGCTGCGTGCAGGCCTTTCTCTAGTTGTGGCAAGCGGGGGCTACTCTTCGTTGTGATGCACAGGCTTCTCATTGCGGTGGCTTCTCTTGTTGCGGAGCACAGGCTCTAGGTGCACGGGCTTCCATAGTTGTTGCGTGCGGACTCAGTAGTTGTGGCGCGTGGGCTCAGCTGCTCCGCAGCATGTGGGATCTTCCCTGACCAGGGGTCGAACCCGTGTCCCCTGCATTGTCAGGTGGATTCTTATCCACTGTGCCACTAGGGAAGTCCCTCCAGATGTCATTTTAAGTGAATGTTTCCAAAAAATCTGTTCTTATTCTACAGGTTTTACGATCAGTAAAATTTGGTCCCAGATTTTCTAACGAATTCTTGGTCTGTTCTAATGTTTACCCATTCATAGCGATGCTGTCAGGACATTTGAGTGTTTCCCCCAGAATGCATCTGTGCCTCTGAAGGTCAAATGTATGAATTAAATTCCTGCTCTTTGCCCTTGCCTGATGTCCACACCATCTCAGCCCAGCGTTGCCTTCCTCAATTTTTGCATGGGGAAAAATTGCCCAGGTTAGATGCAAATCCCAACAAATCCCAACCATTGTGTCTCAGAAGCATCTCAAGGGCCCTTCCTTCCTCCCCTTCTGGTTGAGTCCACCACCGCCCCCCAGGTTCCTGCGAGACCATCCCATGTCCTCTCTGCCGCTCCTCATCACCCTACACCACCGCTGGTTGTCTTCTTGAAATGCACACCAGGCCCTCTTCACCTGCTCCAGGAGGCATGTCTAAGCTCTTCACCTGTCACGGCTGGGCCTCAACCACCTCAGCGCCCCCCTCCTTCTTGCCTCCAGAGCAGACACAAGGGCAGTGACTCACGGCCCTTCCTCAGCACCCCCTGACCTCTTCACCCTGTGGGTCTTTCTGTCCTTGACTTCTTGTGCTTTGATTTTCATATTCTTGGATGGGGCTTCTCATCCCTTAAGTCTCAGCTGAGACACCATGTCTTCAAGGCCCTTCCTGACCATCCCAGGCTAACCGATCACTCTCTCCCTCCTGCCCCTGGGAACACCTGGCTTCTCTGACAGCACCTGTCAAGGTGGGGTAGCTGTTTATCTGCACCTCTCCATCCCCCAGGACAAGGTATGCTCCCTGAGGTGGGGTCAGTCACTCAATTAATTCAACTGTTTTCCTGCTGCCCGGCATATGGTCAGCACCCCAAAGGCATTTATGGATTGAATAAATGAATGCATTTCCACATCTCCTTAAGAGAAGTACCAACTCATTAATTACTCTCACTTGTCCATTAAGACAAAAGACCAAGCGATCTGATTGAATTACTTTTTGCACATTTTCAGGATCTCTATGAATTAGGTTATGAATTTTCTGTCCCAGTTAGGGGCACATTAGGAAGTGATGAGAGGTCTGTTCCACTGCATCTCTAAGGCTCTCTTCAACCTCAAATCCCTGCCAGCCTGAGGGTTCCTTGGGTTTCCTTGGGTTTCCTTGGGTCCCACGTGTCTGTCTAGGTATGCACACATGCTTCCATGAAGGTACATGTACATGTGTGCAGGAACACATGCACACGGCACATGTGTGCACATATAAGCACATGTGGGCACATGTGCATGCATGCGTATTCATGTCAGGTGTACGTCCGTGCACACATCCACCTGCGTGTGGAAGGGACTGAAGGGTTGCATCTGTGTTTATACACTTACCGAGGGCTCAGCTCATTCATCCTTCTAAGCAAACCTTCACATCGATTATTAAGTAATACAACAACCTTTGAGATGGGCATTATTTAAAATGTGGGAATGTATCATAGGTAAACTGAGGCTTAGAATGGTTGACTAGCTTGCCGTCCGTCAAAGAGCCATGGCAGGTAGTGCTGTGTCTCAGGAGTGGAGTTAAAACCCCATTCGTTCTCCTATGCTTCCTACTGCCTCATCCCACCCCCTCCAGCACAGTATCTCTCCCCCTCTGCTCGCTGGGTAACTGATGCACATTCACTTCTCAGTGGGTTTATGTCTCGGACAACTTTTGGGTGAGAAATTACTAGGAATAACGATGACAAGCCAGTCACACAGAATTCTGGCCTTTGGAGTAGCGGCAGAAGGACACTCTGAAAAGAGACTACCAATCTGCATCGTGATCAGCGCTGTAAGAAGTGACAGCAGTCTATTATCATGTGAAATGCTAGGCTGATGCCTGGGCATTATAAATGGAGGGGCAAACATGTACCAGACCTCAAATTTACTTGCAAATGAACCCCAGAATTAGCTGAAAAATCAATGTACCTTTATTTTATGTTTTTACCTTTCATACATATATAGATTTTAAGCATTTTCTTCAAAAAGTGAAAACACTTAAATCTATATATGTACACACACACATACACACAGTTATTTCCCCTTATAAGTACTCACACACCCATCCCCAAATTATGTTTTACAGGAAGAATTGGCCTATTTTCTTCTTAATAAATTTTTAAAATAGAAATCTAATTGCATATAACGTATATTCAGGTGTACAACATAATGATTGAATATTTGTATATACTGCAAAATGATTTCCTCAATCAGTCTAGTTAACACCCATCTACTTTCTACCAGATCTAAGAATGACCTCTTCTCCTTTCATAGACCGAATGCTAGTTGCTTCTTTGAAGATCACAAACTGTTTTCAACGAAAGCAAATCAGAAACACAGAGAAACCAGCCTGTTTTACGAACTCACTCTGATGATGGTGAGGAAGGCTAACATCTGCTGACGTTACAAATGTGTTCCTGAATCTAATGAGGACAGAGCAAGCCTGCAGGGATGAGCGGGAAGAAGTCTAGAATGCGTTTCTCTACTTCCAAAATAAATAAACGACTGGCTTGTCATCACTTTTCCTAGTTATTTCTCACCAAGAGGTAAACATGCTGTCAGAGACATAAACCCACTGGGAAATAAATGTGCATCAGTTACCCAGCGAGCAGAGCAGGAGAGAAGAAAAACCGAAACAGAACTCAGCTCTGGAGGTCCATCCAAAGTCAACCTTGAGATCTAGGACCATCATGCTGTGTGAAGAACTTAGGGAATGTTGATGGAAAATGCACATTCATGAGTTAATCACTGACAGAGCTCGAGACAGCCACGGAGCCTCTGAATCGCCTCCAAATCCCTCCTGGGTGACAGGAAGTGTTGCCTCTGCGGCCACCCGGAACATCTACACTAGTGATAAGTGAGTGGTCGGAGAAGCGTGAGCTACTCAGGTGAAAAACGGCTGGACAGCACAATTCAGGTAGCAAATAACGCTCCCCCAAAGAGGAAGAGCAGTTGAATGCATTCCCTTTACCCCCATAACTTCAAGTTTCTGTTCTTAGCCCAGCTGTCCTAAGTATGCAGAGGAAACATTTAATTTCTGTCATTGCTGCTGCCCTGAGGCTCACAAAGCAGGAGGATCCCTGGGCTGGGAGCCCCAAGTCCAAGGTCCCAGCTCTGCCCTGGGAGAAATCAGCTCTATGACCTTGCTCTAGTCCCTGAATTTCTGCATTTCTTGGTTTTTCTCTCTAGTGGTATGGGCTAGATGACTAACACCTATGCCCTTCTGCCTTAAAAGTCTTCCCTCCGTTATCCCATCAGGAAAGCACACAAACATGTTTCTCGGGCTCCTAAGTTTGGATGTCTTCCCATTTTGAGCCTTGGAGAAGCATCACCAAAAGGAAAGTGGTAAGTGCCTGTTGGGTGCAGTAAAGGTGGTAACAAAAGCTGCAGTAAGTCTTCCATCCTCAGTTTCTAGAGAACACCAGCCTGGAGACCTAATTTTAAGAGAACTGAAAAGTTGCCTACTTCCAGGTGTATGAGGTTAAAAAATTTATAATAATTTTGGGCGGAAACCATTCCAAAAGCTTAATCACTACTCTGCCGTTTTAAACATAATATCTCAAATCTGGATTAAATTTTAATGATGCCTCAGGATCATTTTCATAAACATTTTATAATTATGCTTCGGTGTGTGTTATGGACTGAAAGTCTCTGCCTAAAATCCACATGCTGAAGTGCTAATCCACAATGTAGTATTACCTTTGGGAAGTAATTCGGTTTAGATGAGGTCTTGAGGGTGGGGCGCCCAGGATGGGATGAGTGCCCTGATAAGAAGAGGAAGGGACACCAGAGCATCCTCTCTCTGCCATGTGAGGGACACAGCGGGAAGGCAGCGGTCCTCAGAACCCATCCCTGCTGGCACCCTGGTCTCTGGCTTCCAACCTCGAGAACTGTGAGATGAGATGCCTGTTGTTGAAGCCCCTCCATCTGTGGCTTTCTCTTACAGTAGCCTCAGCAGACTCAGACAGCCTGTTAGCGAACATTTTTCAGGGCATATGTACAGCAGCCTGAGGGTTTTGTTCCAGACCCACAATAAAGCAAATATTGCAATGAAGCCAGTCACACAGAGCATAGGTTTACACATGCACTATATGTTATAGGGTTATGGTCACACTAGACTGTAGTCTAGTAAGTGTGCAAAACATTATATCTAAAAAACAATGTACATGCCTTAATTTAAAAATACTTTATTGCTAAAAAGAACTCCCATCTGACAATACCAGATTACCACAAACGTTCAACTTGTAAAAAACTCAGTATCTGTGAAGTGCAATAAAGCAAAGCACAATAAAACGAGGTGTGCCCCTAGTTTGAATCATTCTACCCATTTTTAATAGCACAGCCAGCAGTAGGACCCCAGAACATTTCAATTTTCTACGGAAAACAAGAGAATTAAGTGACTCAAAGTGCCATCCTTGGGGGTTGTTCAGAGGGGCCAGGTCAAGGCAGGAGGGGTTTCCCACCTCTGGTGATGCCCACTTTTTGGCCACCCTGGGGAGAGTTTCTGGGTGGGTTGAATGTTGGGGAATAGTGGTCTCCAGACTGTCATTCCCCAAGCCTTGTAGACAGGTCCCTGAAATGGAGATCAGTGTGCAGGATGTCTCTTGAGGACAGGCTTTGGGGACAGGACCTGACGTAGAGAGTCCCAGTGGACCCTACGCGGCCTTCGGCAGTGGAGTGCCTCCTCAGAGTGGTCGTGAGAGCAGCCCAGACGCCCGGTCTTTGTAGACGAGCATCAGTGGTCACTGGATGTCATGCCTGAAAGGGGCATGGGCCGGGCTCTCGATGGCTCTGGGCAGCTGACCCATCCTTGAAAGGACTAATGCGAAGACCATCGGCCAGGACACTTGTGGCAGCTGGGATTCCTTCCTTTAAGGGGTGGGGACATCAGCAGCAAATCCCTGGGGTTTGTTGTGAACCACAAATGGCAAGGGGCACTGGCCAACGGCCCTCCTGAGGCCAACAGAGGTACCAGGATGCTGTGTCTAAAGGCGTCCCCTGGCTGACTGTTAGAAGGCGTTGAGTGTGCCGTGAAATTCACCCGCAGCAAAGGTGAAACCAGCGCCTTGATTTTCCAGATCCACCCCCGGTTCATCAGCTCACTGTCTGAGCCAGGATGCGCGCCCCTCCCACAAAACAGACAGCTGGCAGTCGGAGGAGGGGGCATCCCAGTTCTGGCCCCTTAGAACTGGCACGCTCCAGCCCGCCTGTCACCCCCGACAGCAGGTTCTCAAGGAGAGCCAGCTGAATTGAACTTTCAGCTCACTGACTTGGCTGTCTCCCCAGCCTGAGAAAACAGCCCTATTATAAACACGCAGACCTGGAGCTGGGAGCGGGAGGAGGAGTCCGAGCTCTTGCCTAAGTGCATCCAGCAAAATGGACTTTTCCGTCAATGAGAACACAGCCCTGCTTTGACTTCTCCTGTGTGCTTTGGCAGTTTCGGCATGGCTGTAAAATTTATCCAAGGAAAACTGGCATTTATCTTGGGCTCACTTGCACCCGGCAAAACTGATAAACAGATGGGGGCTCGCCAGGCCACAGTTAATTTGGTTAGCACTTTACGAAACATAAATGTCACCCTTTATTCCTGCTGGGGTTATTTACTGCTAACTGGGAAGTTATTGGTCTGTTATAGTCTAACAGGATCATTCACACCATTTAAAGGATCCACTCCCCAATTTTTGTGAGGCACCTACCCATTATAAAGTGTGGAGGTGGGGGGCAGGGCGATGCCCAGGGTGGAAAGGGACTTCCTGGCTCTGTGGGCCATAAAGGACTGAAGCAGCCCTGCTGGGTTTGCATGTGCACACAGGACACAGATCAGTAAGGTCGTGGGGGGAAAAAAAGAGAAGGAAAGGAAGAAATCAGCAAGCTCTGCTGGGGAAGCTTGCAAAGGAGATCAAAATTCAGGCCAAATGTCCCACCCTGGTGTCTCAGCTTTTTTCCTTTTGTGTCCCAGCTAAAGGCACCACGGGGATCAGAGACCTCATCGTGGTCTGTTTACTTTGGGAACAATCGCTGATGTATGAATACTAATGCCTCCCTCAGACCACGACTAATTGAATTGCAGCGGGCGGGCAGCGGAGGGGCTCTGCTGGCCAGTCCATCGCTGCAGCTTCTTGAGGAAACGAGGACAGTGATTGATGCCACCCGCGTCCCCGAGAGCACCCTTGAACACCTAAGAGCAGGGATATGAACCTGCATTCTGAGTTTCTATTAACCAGGCCTCTCAGAGAGGCGGCGAACATCGGGAGTCAAAGGTGGGCTTGGCGGGTGAAAGGATGGGGGCAGCCTGTCGCCCAGGCTTCCGCCTCTCACCTGAAGTCAGGCGAGTCCGGGTGGTGGGGATGAACCAGGAAACATCAGTCCAGGGACCCGAAGGCCGGCTGGCGCCATCTCTGCTGAGGCCAGGCCCCCCGAAAACACTTGACTTGTTTGGGGTGCGGTGGGAGCCCCTGCTTGGAAAACAAAAAAGGCGAAACAACCAAAGGTTTGTCCTGTAGGAGGCTGTTCTGACGCTGGCACATGAGGGAGAGAGGGAAGGATGTGGGGAGTCGTTGAAAACGGTCTGTGGCCGTGTCTCCATCCTAACAAAGGATCGCACGGGGACCCTAACGTTTGGCCGTCCTGGTTGTCTGTGCTGTGTTTACACAGCAGAACTGTGCAGCTGGGACCCCGGGCTCAGTGGGACTTTGTTCTCCCAGTGAGAAGCTGACCCCTGCTGAACTGCCTTCAGGGCAGCGGACGCTGCCCACCAGCCTGGAGGTCTGGACACCGTGGAAGTTGTCCAACTCGAGGGCCACTGGTTCCCACCTCGGGTGCATTTAGTCTGGGCCAAGCCCCAGACTGGCCCCTTTCATGAGAGCTGTGCTGTCACCCTGGCCACTCCTGGTGGCACAGGCTGGCACTCGGCTTGGTCCAGGCACAGGGGGGATGGAGAGGGAGATTGCACGGATCCGGGCCTGGGGCAGCCCAGGAAACCACGGCTGCCTGGTATCTAGACTCTCCAAACTTTAAATTCACTCCATACACTTTCTTCTTAATTTTCTCATCAGCTTCCTAAGCTCTAATAAATTAGCCATCAGTGTCATGACCAACAGTTATTTTTCTGCACACAAGTTTCCCAGCTCCTTTTTCCCTTTTAGTATGAAATACCCTCTGCCCATTCTGAACTTCGTAGAAATAAAGGATGTCTTATTCTTATAAATAGATTTTTAAAAAAACGTTTAAAATGTTTCTATTTTATTTACCTATTTGTCTATCTATCTATCTATCTATCTATCTATCTATCTATCTATCTTGGTGAATAAAATAAAACCCAGGGGGGAAGGCAAGTCTAAGGGAGCAGCCCACCTCAGGCAAGAATAGGGGACAAGATGCTGTTTCATGCAGCAAGGCGGCCACGGGTAATTCTGTATCTATGCAGAAAAGTGATCTTTCCCTATATCCTGCTTCCTAACCCCACTTGACCAAACAGACAAGAAGATGTGTGAGGAAAGTGGTAATTTTTCCTATGCTTGTACCAAACATGAAATATTTTCAATCCGTCTAATCCAAGCTGTTTTAGTCCGCGGTTTCCAATCCCCAGTCCCACCCAGTAAACAAACAGCATGACCACCCCAGCGTGGGCCACGTCCTGGGGTTAAGATATTCCACCGAGAATCCCTTCGCTCTTCTTAGCTGATATTCATGACCACTATTCTTGTGCTTTGAATACCAAACAAAGGAGACAGAGCTGGCTTAGCGGCTGCACAAGTGAGGGGAGGGATGGTCAGGAGAAGAATTCACCCTGCAATTTGTATTTAGGAAATAAATATTCCAGACCCTTGCCAGGAAGCTGTGTTTTTTCCTTTGTTATGAAGCAGTAGGGTTAATTATGAAACATGTCTAATTTCTAGAAAGACTGCAGAAGACAGACTGTCTGCTTGAGGCTGTGCCCAAATCCTTGTAACGCTGCTCCCTTTGGCTTGGAGGCCTGGAGGCGAGTCGTGCCGTCCGATGGAGGGGCTCCGAGTGGGACCACTGTCCAGAACTTTCCTCACCCCAGCACTGCCCTATTGTAACTTCACACTCTGGATCTAGGTGTCATGTACACACCCCCTCCTCCACCCAATGAAATACAGCTCGAAGGGGTGTTGAAGGAGAAAGTGATCAGGGTATAGGGGAGAGCTGCAGGGCAGAGGGCAGTGTTTCCAAGAGAGGGGAGAGTGATTCCAGAGAAGAGAAAGCGGAAATCAAAGGTGCATCTGATCACCGCACCATGTCACTGGGACGGCCTGGGACCCACACCTGCTAAGCAGGTCTCCCAGCATGAACGGTTTGGTAGGTGGGACCTAGTTACAAACAGTTTTCTTTTCTGTGAAAGGCCTCAAAGTTAGTGGGGGCTCTAGAGAAGTGATGACACTTTAGTCTGTTACTATGCTTCCTACATGCCGTGCTCTGAGCACTTCCAATATTCCAGGCTCACTTTCATCCTCCTGATAACGGAGGAGGAGATGTGATTACCACCCCCATTTTGCATATGCTGGAACCGAGGCACAGAGAGGGGAGGTCAATGCCTGACCTGGTCTGTCCCCTAATCACGCACAGACGGGCCTGCAGGAACTCCTGGACTCAAGCCTAACAGGGACGTTCTGCACCCTGACCCCTGGGCTGGGCGTTTGGAGTTTCTGAGAACGTTTATCACCCAGACTTGGACACCACTCACGACAGAGGGCGTGTAATGGAATTAGAATGTTGCGGATTGCAAGATGCCCGTGGGTTGTCTGGAAGACCTCCTGCTCCCCGAGTGTCAGGCAACGTGTAACCAAGACAAGACTCAGGACTCCAGACGACAAGTCACCTTCCCAAACTCCATCCAAAGCGACTGCTTTTCCGGCAGCCTCAAGCACAGTTGGCTAGCAGGATATAAGTTAGTGCAACCTTTTTGAGACATTAACCACTAAAGTTTAAATGGGCGTATCCTTTTACTTAGTAAATCTATTTCTGTGTGCTCGTTCCATAGAAAAACATACAGTTTTGTAAAGACCCGTTCAGGGATGGTCGTTGTGGCTTTATCTGAAATAGCAAAGCTCCAAACACCAGAAATGTCCTTCTAAGGAGGACTGTTGGAATAAACTATCTTTTATATGCTAGATGTCTGCGAAAAGCAAAACGATGTATCTGAATAACCTAAAATGGAAAATTACCCTAGATATTTTATTAAATGAATAAAGAACTCTATAGGCAGAAATATCCCCCTTTTATAAAATAATTGTTTTATGAAATAATCATCACACAGGGATATGGTGGAAAACATTATGGGAACAAATACTTTAATCAGCTCAGACTGGTGACCTCTGGGAGCTCAGAGAGCATACCTGCTATCTACGTTATGTTGACCTATGTTCTTTAAATCTTTATTTTTTAATCAATATGTGTATTTTAACAGAAAAGAAGGTATTCAAAATTTATTGTGTTTCTCAGAAAATCCTCAGGGATGACCCACCGTCACCTAGCAACCGTGTTTTATAACGTCTGCAAGTGAGGTCATCCAAGCTAGTTCCTCATCAAAACTTTTTTATGACTCAAGAGGTAATTATGTCTGTTACTGTTTCTTCTCATGCCTGTTCCTAAGCCCCCTTCCCCTACCGCTCTGATGTCTGAAATTACTTTAATAGAGTTAAACCTCAGTATTCAGAGATTCCATATTTGTGAATTGGCCGACTAGCTAAAATCTGTTTCTTTCCTCTCTGGTCTCTGTTCCTTCTAAGGAAAATCCAGCCTCTTCATAAAAATCCCATCTGTTAGCTCCCACTCTGGCTCCGTTTCAGGCTGCGTCAGATCAGGTTGAGAGGTGGGAACGCCTAGTGGGGATGTTGTGAGATGCTGTCTTCATCCACCATCAAAGTGGGACTTGTAGCTCTGGATGCTGGGAGGGCCCCACTGGAGGCCACAGTGGGCCAGAGTGCCTCAGATCAAGCCCTGCCCATATCCTGTGACTGGTGGCTCTGGGTGGCCCCAAGCTGGACCATCTCTGACATCCAGGATGACCTTAAAAATCCCTCCCAACTACAGGGCTGCACCTGGCTTTGCCTATCTTCATATTCTTCAGTTATTTTTTCCTTTCCCCCCACTCTTTGCAAAATATTTCACACTTAAATCCCTTGAGGATAATGAAGAAACTGAGTTGAAGTGGCTTTTTCCCGCGTCTTGGAATTAGTCATACGCAATGAATTTCTGGCAGTGTCCTCCCCCGTGTATTGTCTTTTGGAAAGACAGTAACTCCCCTGAGCTAGGACATTTCCAACAAGAGTGGAATATCCCTTTGTTGGATATTTGGATCCCACGGCCGCTACTTCATTTGGCAGAAAGTACATTTGGCTTAATGACTTCCTTGGGTCTTTCACCTCCGATTTTTCTAGAAATTCATCAGCTTGCCTGGCATGGAAATAGAAGAAAAATGCACACCCTGCTCTACAGGTAAAGGACCTGGGCTAGAATCGGCCCCAAACAGTAGGTCTGATGCCTTTTCCTTCCTTCCTGACCTTCTATTTTCTTCAAATCTTGATTCAATAATTGAATCGTTTTCTTTCATTTCCCCCATCTAGTAGCTTTCATTTTTTTTCTGGCTCTAATAATTTTTAAATGACTTTTTTTCATATCTTGGGATAAACTTATAATAGCTTAACATTTTATCTTGGAATTTTTAACATTTTGAAATAATGTCTAAGTTTACATTTCACTAAATTTCAAAATCAATTATTTTCCTACTGAATAAATTTTCCATAACAGCATATACAATTTTCATAATGCATTCATGTAATACTTTATAGATTATTAATAATAAACAGATATTAATTGCTACATGATTCATGTTGTAATGAAGGTAATTCAATTTAAACCGGGGACCCAGCAATTTCATCTTGGTACTTTAAAAGACAACAGATGTTATGAATGTCAATAAGAATATTACATATTACACTATGCCATTCACAATAAGGATTTTTTTAAATTTTACATGAGAAGGTCCTCACCCATGAGTTCATTACTCACAGAATTCTTATTTAGAAGTACAGGTTATTTTAGGCGCTAGATTGTCACTGTCATTTGATTATACTAATTCCTTAAGTTAAAAAGAAGAGTTACTTTACTTCCATTGTCAAAATTGTTGTAATATTCTAATTTTGTTAGATCATGACTTCTTATTGGCATCTGCTGGAAAAGTCTAATAACAAATAGACCATTCCTGGGTGTCAACAATGTTATGATAAAAACAGAAAAAAAATCACAATGACAAGATGTCAGTGACGTGAAGATCATTCCTGGGTGTCAACAATGTTATGACAAAAACAGAGACAAAAAATCACGACAAGATGTCTTGTTTGGGTCACAGTTTCACATGATGCCAGGAACATGGCAGGCCCTGAATAGCACTAACAGCGTCACTGATCAAATTATGACGGAGTGTTCTTTTCTCATTTGTAGGATGTGGCGACATTTATAAGACTGGGTGACACAGAGTAAACACTCGATAAAGGTGAGTTTCTTTTTTGACTTTCCATTCAAGAGGGGAAAACCCCCTTCGAAATGTGCAAAATTGCAAAAGTTTTAAAAAGAGAGTTTTATATATAGAACAACGCTTGTTTGAGGTTTCCTAATATGTGGGTTGAAAGCCAGCCATTAATGGGCAAGATTTGGGTTTCACTCATTTCTTTTAATTCATTTAAAAACACTAGCATTTGTAATCCAAGTCTCCGTTGCTGGATGAATGAATAAAGAAAATATAGTGTATAAATACAATGGAATACTGTTTAGCCTTAAAAAGGAAGACAATATCTGATACACACTCTAAAACAGATGGAAATGATGCTGAGTGAAAGAATCCTGACATAGAAGGACAAATGCTGTATGATTCCACTTATATGAGACACCTAGAATTATCCAAGTCACAGAGAGGGCAAATGCTGGTTTCCAGCAGCTGGGGTGGGTGGGGAGATGGGGAGCTGTAGTTTAATGGGTACAAAGTGCCGGTTTTGCAAGATGAAACATTCTGCAGATTGGTTGCACAACCATGTCAATGTACTAACGTTACCGAACTGTGCACTTAAAAATGGTTAAGATGGGACTTCCCTGGTGGTGCAGTGGTTAAGAATTCGCCTGCCAATGCAGGGGACACGGGTTCGAGCCCTGGTCTGGGAAGATCACACATGCTGTAGAGCAACTAAGCTCGTGAGCCACAACTACAGAGCTTGCGTGCCATAACTACTGACGCCCACACGCCTAGAGCCTGTGCTCTGCAACAAGAGAAGCCACCGCAATGAGAAGCCCGTGCACCGCAACGAAAAGTAGCCCCTGCTCACCGCAACTAGGGGAAGCCTGCGTGCAGCAACGAAGACCCAATGCAGCCAAAAAAAAAAAAAAGGTTAAGATGGTAAATTTTATGTTATGTGTATTTTACCACAGTTTTTAAGAAAATTTTTAAGTGAGCAGAAAGATATGAAACCTGCCCAGACGTTATTAAGAAAATGGGAAGGGCCACAAGGCAGAGCACAGTTGGAAGCAGGAACTAAACAGAAATAAAACGTGTTTTAAAAACATTCCTAAGTTTTTTTTTTTTTTTTAAACCAAGCACTGTATGCTACTGTATGCTAGACCAGGAAGACAGGGCCTACTGCCAGGCGGTGCGATATGTGTGAATGGACCATTAGGTGTGGAAGGACAATATCGACCACCCCAATATCACCATCTGGGTGAGCTTTGAAAACAGGAGGGTTACCCTGAGGCTATGCTTGGACACCTATCAATAACCCTTCTGCACGCAGCCTCAGCCTAACCTTAGTGCCCCCTTCTTCCCAATGCACCATCTTAGTGTGGAATTTACAGGTCAGAGCTGGAAAAGGGCTAGAGAGTGTCCACACATGCAGTGCATTAAAGGTGAGGAAGCCAAGGCTGTGGGAGGTACACGCAGGCCCCAGCTCCCCAGCCAGGGCACTTACTGCTGCGTCCAACCCCTCATCTTTCCTCTGCCCGGAAAAGTTTATTTTTTAGGGACTTTTCTCAACAGTCATGGAGTTTATTGAATGAGTGGATAGACGATTTGAATTGAAGAGCTGGCACAGGTGACTTTCTCACAGGTTAGGCATAAAAATTTCATCATTTATGGATGTCATAAATGATGGAATATCGGGAGGTTGTTTTCCCATTGCGTTGTCTGAAGGATAAAAATTAGCCTAAAGGGGAAAATCCTCATGTGGTTACCGCCATTCCCACCATTCTGGGTGTTTAGACTGGCCTGACTTTGGGGACACCCCCATGTCACTTTACTTGAGGAGAGCCCTGGAGTCCGCTCTCCCAGCAAGAACAGCAGACTAGACTTCC
Source organism: Balaenoptera borealis (assembly GCF_965194805.1). Lineage (NCBI taxonomy): Eukaryota > Metazoa > Chordata > Mammalia > Artiodactyla > Balaenopteridae > Balaenoptera > Balaenoptera borealis. Next base: position 45,616,128 of record NC_138872.1, on the reverse strand, counting down.
CGGGACTGACACCCCCTGGGAGCAGCCCTCAGCCAATGATGGACAGACATTGGTGGATAAATACCCCAGCTCCCTCACTCCTGGGGGGAGAGGAGGCATAACTCAGAGGCGCGTGTTCCGTGCCATCCCCAGAGGTCCCCAGTGGAATGAGGCTCCAGTGCCCATGGTGGTTGATTTACCTGCTAACTCTGCCTGCACTGGCTGCCTTTCCCTTCCACTCAGCTCAGGGCTTCCTGGTGCCACCTTCCAAATGAACTACTTGCCTGGAATTCTCACTCAGGACATTCTCTCCTCAATCAGATTCAGACACCCTTAGCCATCACTTTCATAGCTGCTTGTGAATTTCGCTTGTTTAAAGCAAAAGCCACCAGAAATGGTGGATGCACACAGATACGGTGATGGGGAAACATCTCAGCTCTCTAACTTTCCAGCTGCTTTCATTCAAATATCCAGCCCAAATCCCAGGGTTTCCTTATTTGAACTGGTTTACTCAACCCACGTATAGACACTGAAATCCCTGCCAACTCGGTTTGCATGGCAATTTCAGGTCTGTGTACACTCCATAACTTAACTCTCCTGTAAAATTTCCACAGGGAAATCAACATCTGCCTGTATATTTATTTGTTTGTTTTTTTGAAGTCACGTGGGCTGTCTGTGTTTATCAGCTCTGTCTAGCTTGCGTATATTTTGCAGATAAGGACAAATCAGGAGACTACTCAGAATGCTTTCTCTTTAGATGCATTCTTATTTCTTAATATTTCCATGATTGGGAGGGAAGCAGAGAGGAGAAACAAAGGTGGGGGGGAATAAATGTTATTTAAACTTTCAGCATATATGTTCACCCTTAAAAGGAAGCTGACTATTATATAAGGAGAACAGTGTGGTTTCTTTTCTTAAAAGAGAGTGACACATCTCCTTCATTTATTTCAAATAATAGCAATGTGATGGAATAGTGGAGAGAGGATACAGGTTGGAGTGTACACTCAAAATAGAGTGACAAATTCCCAGGATGTCAGACTATTCAGCAGGCTCCAGCAGGACCACTCATTCCACCAGGCAAATGCCCACTGCCCCCTGTTCCAGAGTGGGTGTTAAATCCTCCAGGTTTAGATTAAATAAATTCATATTGAATAGCCCCTTTCTTCTTTTTTTTTTTAACATCTTTATTGGAGTATAATTGCTTTACAATGGTGTGTTAGTTTCTGCTTTATAACAAAGTGAATCACTTATACATATACATATGTTCCCATATCTCTTCCCTCTTGCGTCTCCCTCCCTCCCACCCTCCCTATCCCACCCCTCTAGGTGGTCACAAAGCACAGAGCTGATCTCCCTGTGCTATGCGGTTGCTTCCCACTAGCTATCTGTTTTACGTTTGGTAGTGTATATATGTCCATGCCACTCTCTCACTTTGTCACATCTTACCCTTCCCCTTCCCCATATCCTCAAGTCCATTCTCTAGTAGGTCTGTGTCTTTATTCCCGTCTTGCCACTAGGTTCTTCATGACCTTTTTTTTTTTCCCTTAGATTCCATATATGTGTGTTAGCATACTGTATTTGTTTTTCTCTTTCTGACTTACTTCACTCTGTATGACAGACTCTAACTCCATCCACCTCACTACAAATAACTCCATTTCGTTTCCTTTTATGGCTGAGTAATATTCCATTTTATATATGTGCCACATCTTCTTTATCCATTCATCCGATGATAGACATTTAGGTTGCTTCCATGTCCTGGCTATTGTAAGTAGAGCTGCAATGAACATTTTGGTACATAACTCTTTTTGAATTATGGTTTTCTCAGGGTATATGCCCAGTAGTGGGATTGCTGGGTTGTATGGTAGTTCTATTTTTAGCTTTTTAAGGAACCTCCATAATGTTCTCCATAGTGGCTGTATCAATTTACATTCCCACCAACAGTGCAAGAGTGTTCCCTTTTCTCCACACCCTCTCCAGCATTTATTGTTTCTAGATTTTTTGATGATGGCCTTAATAGCCCCTTTGAGCTGGTCCTGTGCTAGCATAAAGAAAACAAATATGATTAGGACATTCTATTTTGACTCAAGAAACACACAATCTGATAGTGAAAACAAATCTAACAGATGTGCAAATAAATGTGTTCAAGTAGGATGGGATGAGCTAAAAAAATAAAGAAATAAAAGCAGAGAAATATGTATGTTCTATGAAAGCAGCAGGGCTGAGAGGTTGAATCCACCTGGAGAAATTGAGAAAGGTTTCCTAGACCATCTCTCCTGAGATGGGTGTTGGAGGATGAACGGCATTGGCAAAGGGAAGAAGGCGGGAAGGGTATTTCAGGCCGAGACAACAGCATGGGCAGAAGAGTGGTGCTTGCAGGAATGGAATGGAGATGGCTGGCAACCCACACGCCCCAGCCTCCAGCTCCTGCCCCCAGATCTACACGGAGAATCCATTACATCGTTAGTAAACAAGAGTTGAGTCTCAGCGGACCTGAAATTTTGAGGAACCCTAGTAAGATGGAAGAGCCATAAACCTGGATGAAAGGGGGGATACTGCCCCAAGCGGGGGCAGAAAGGGCTGCTGTAAAACAGGGAGCAAGCTCTCTTTAGGGTTCCAAGCTCTGAGGCAGCTGTCAGAGGGGATTGAGGAAGCCCTAGGGCCACCCAAGGGTGGTGGTTTGGGAGACTGAGTAAGGGCTGCTCCATCCTCGTGGCCCTGCTGTGTTGCACAGTGGTGGCACCCGGGGCCACTCAGAGCCCCGCCGGAGATGAGGACGAGGCCTGAGGGGCTGCTGATGCACAGGGGAGCCCAACGCCCTCAGCCCGGGGGGCAGCTCCCTCCCACAATCTGGTCAGCAGGATGGTCCCGACCTCCCTCTCCAGCGGTGAATGAGGTTGGTGAGGGGGATCATTAAAACATGGGTTAATAGGGAATTTCCAGTGTGAGAAAAACACACAACCAAGAATCATCTAACGTTTACAGTAAATATGAAGTCCCCATAAAAAGACTTCCAGGTAAATATGTTGACCCGACAACACTTCTATACCATTTTAAAAACAACAACAACAACACCTTTCAATATTGTCTAAAAGGATGGAGTTAGGGAAGGAAACTTCTGGGGACTTGGGGACTGGCATTAACCCTGGGGTGCTCTAGGCAGAGATTGGTCAGAGAGCGTAGAGGGAGTGAGTGGCAAAGACTAAGTGGTGTTACCTGCAGAACACACGAGTCCCAGGCACGCTGTGAGTGCAGAGGATCTGCCCGCGTGCACCGGAACGAGCTGGTGAAACAGTGTGAGCATTTGTTTTGTGAGGCATGACGTGCAAAGAGCATCCGCCTTGGGAGTCAGAGTGGTTTCTGTCTCCTTTCTCACAAGAGAGACACCCAACTCAGCGGAAAGAAGCTGTAACAAAAAGCTGGTTCATTTACAAGAAGTAAAATGAAGATCCTCACAGGACAAGTGAGGAGAAGGCTTCCGTGACACAAGAGTGTGCTGGGCGGGGAAAGGACCAGATAGACCTTTGAAATGAGAATCCAATTCTTCTACGCAGCGAGGGGGCTGAATAGAGGAATAGATGCAAAAAAAAAAAAAAAAACCCTGAAAAACTCACAAATCAATGAGTTACATGCAAGAATGAAGGGAGAAAGACAGACAACTAGAAGACGTAAAAGAGAGTTTAAACGTGGAAAATGGATCTAAAAGATGCAAATCCCTTTCAGGAGGAGATGCAGATTAAAGTATAGATATTGTGGAAGACACAAGACAGGCAGAGAAATAGTGCAAGAAGTTTTTCCAGAGCTTAAAAAAGACATACACATACACAAAAGACTATGTTTCAGTTTTCTGAGCATGAAACACAAGACACGGAAACACCCACACTTTGAGTGAAACTGGAGGACACTAAAAGTGAAGACTAACTCCTAAAATCTTCTAGAACAGAAAAATAGCCTCTCTACAGAAGGAGCCAGAAATTGAAGACGATATAACAATTGCATTGAGTTCTAGAATTCTATACCCAACAGACACTATAATTCAAGGCCTGGACCGTGTGAATCAATGAATCAGAGGGACAAAGGGAAAAAAATAAGGGGAAAAATTGGTTTACTGTTGAAGAGTAACAACTCAAAACTAACAACCTACAGCAGCTCTGTCCAATAGAAATCAAATGGAAAAATAATGTGGGCCACATCTATAATTTTAAATTTCCTAGTAGTCACATTCAGAAAGGGCAAAAATGTAGAATGAATTTAACAATATATTTTGTTTAAACCAATATATTTAAAATATTACCACTGCAACATGTAATCAATATTAAGATATTAATGAGGAATTTTACATTCTTTTGGCCTAAGTCTTTGAAATGTGATGTGTATCTGACACAGCACCTCTCCATCCAGATGAGGCACGTTTCCAGGGCTAGGTAGCCACAAGTGGCCAGTGGTGACCGCCCTGGTCAGCAGTTCTAGGTGACCTTGACGTGGTGAGAGGCAGGGGAAGAAGGGAGGAAAATAAAGTCTTATTTGAGAGGGAAACTAATTCTAGATGTTGATAAAAATGAAATTGTAATGCATTTATTCACAGGGTAAGTGATTATAAAAATAATCACTGAAAAAAAAATCACTGAAGAACAGAAATAAAATGTATAATTTCCAAAACATTGCAAAAATATAAAACAAAGTTGATAAATCCAATCAAAGCCTGCATGCACATAGTCAATAAGCTTTAAAAAGGAAATTGAAAAGTGAAAATTTGGCATGAACATGTCCAAATAAATCAATGATCACAACTAATATGAAGGGGTGAGATTTATGTGTTTAGAGACAAGAGATGTTCAGATTGAATTTAAAAAGGGAAAAACTTCTGGCCAAGTCCTGTTTAAGACACACACATGCTTGAAACAAAAGGAAGAGAACTGTTGAAAATAAACAAACAGAAGAAATGTGCAAAACAGATACTACCCAAAAAAGCAGGTATGCTAATGCCAGACAAACAGAATTCAAACAAAAAGCCTTAAAAAAGCAAATAATATTTCATATTGGTAAATTGATTTCATATTGAACAACAAATCAAGAGGATGTATTTACTATTCATGAAAACTTATATGTTCAAATAATATAAAACTAAAACTATGAAGAATATAAAGAAATTTATAATTCTAAAAATATAAGTAGGAGATTTTAACACAATTCTCTTGGAATTCAGCACATCAAATATGCAGAAATAAGTAAAAATCAAGGAGATTCAAATAATGCAGTTAATATATTTGATCTAAAAACTATGTACTAATCTTTCTTGCCCCAAAGCAGAAAAAGTACATTTTTTTCTTAATCAAATGAGTAATAATAAAAGTCTCCATACATACACAAAATAGCGACATGCCAGGCCTGCTGGGTACTCCCAACCCCAAGATGTCTGTTGCTCCAGAACAGCTCTCCACTCTGTGAGGGGGACCTTCAGGGACCAGGGCTCTCCGCCCTCTGGCTTCAGGATGGATCTGCTCACGGTGAGGGTGGGAAGACCCAGCATTGGACAGAAGGTCGGCGTCTCTCCCACACACCCTGAAAGTCACGCTGCCTCTTCACAGAGCTCTCCACCTCTGGGGCCTGAAAATGGGCCCCTCTTCTCTCCCCTCCAAGCCATCTCTCTTGAGCAAATGCCATCAACACTTTGCTTTTCTTGATTTATCTATTCCCAACCCTGACACCCATGGTCTTTTATTTGGGAAGAAGGGTTATTTTAAAGAACATCTCAGGCACTTTCACTCCTAAATACTTAATATGCATCTCAAAAATAGGAATTTTGACCCTTAATAAAAGAAGGAGATGATTGTTAAAAATAATAAAATAAAAATATTTCCTTGACAACATTGAATATCTAGACAATTTTCAAGTTTCCCTAATTATCCAAATATGCCATCTTACAGTCTGTTTGAATCAGGATTTTTAAAAGCCTGTTAATTCTTTTTTTTTTTTTTTTTAAAGATGGCAAATGCAGGTCTTTTTTTTTTTTTTTTTAATTTTTATTTATTTATTTATTTATTTATTATTTATGGCTGTGTTGGGTCTTCGTTTCTGTGCGAGGGCTTTCTCTAGTTGTGGCAAGTGGGGGCCACTCTTCATCGCGGTGTGCGGGCCTCTCACTATCGCAGCCTCTCCTGTTGCGGAGCACAGGCTCCAGACGCGCAGGCTCAGTAGTTGTGGCTCACGGGCCTAGTTGCTCCGCGGCATGTGGGAATCTTCCCAGACCAGGGCTCGAACCCGTGTCCTCTGCATTAGCAGGCAGATTCTCAACCACTGCGCCACCAGGAAAGCCCAAGCCTGTTAATTCTTAAGTCTCTTTTCATCTGAAATAATCCCCCTTTCTCCCATGCTGTTGTCTTGTTGAAGTCACTGGGGCTGTAGAAGGCCACATTCTGGATTTCCCTGGCTCTGTCCTCCTGGTGTCCCGTAACCTGTAACTACGCCCCCATACGGTCCTAGACTGGAGATTGAATGCAAAGACCTCAACAAATGTATGTTACTTTTCTTTTATAAGAATGCTTCACACATTGTGCTGTGTACTTCACGTTACATCATGCCAGAACTTATATCATATCCACCTGTGAAGCTGTCATAGATCCTAATGTTGACCAGTGTGGTCAAGTGAGAGTTTATGTTTGAAAGTGTGGAAGGCCTTTGTTGCTTTTATTTATTATGTATTTTTAAGAAAAAAATTCTTAACTTTTAAGAAAGATGCATTTTACTACATCAACATTTGAAACTATGTAATGACACATATCTCCCTAAATAAAATGAAGACAAATGACCTGCAGGGAGAAAGTATTTTCAAAATATAGAACAAACTAATTATCTAAGATATAAATAACTACAAGGAAAGAAAGAAACACAATAAAGACTAACAACTAAAAACAAGGAAAAAACAACCAATAGAAAAATAAGCAAAGGATGTTGACAGGATATTCATAGAAAAGGAAAATAAATGATTATCAGTAAAAGTATGAAAAGGGCTCAATTTCAGTAATAATCAGGGAGTGTTTTAAAATATTAAGATACTATTTTTCACCCTATCATATTGGTAAATTTTAATAGTTTGAGAATAATCATTTGTTCATTTATTCAACACCTATTTTTGCTTTCCAGAACTATGCCAGGCCTAATTGTTGGCATAACTGGGAATGGAATAGGTGTCCTTTCCTTGAGAAGCTTGCATTACAGAGCAGGCAATCGTTAATAAAACAGATAAACAAATACAAGAACAACTTAATTTTGGATAATGACATCCCTGCAAATAAATAAACAGCATCATTTAGTAGACTGGGGTGGGGGGTGGTTACAAGAACTATACAGGGTAGACCTCAGAGGATGAAATGTGGGTGACCAACATGTTGCTGATCATGTGAGTATCTGGAGGTGGGCTTGGTGTTGAGGTGAGTGGGCAAAGCTTTTCAGAGTGAAGAGCTGGGCAAGATCCAAGGGCTGGACAAGTGCACCATGTTGGCGGAGTAAGAGGCCAGTGTGTCCAGCGCATCGTGGATGGTGGGGTATGCGCCATATACATCATGTTGGGGTTTACAGGACCTACCCATTCGTCAGCAGCAGGAAAGAAGGGAAGTTCCAAAGGTAGGACAGAACAAGATCAGGTCAGGATCAAGACGGCCACTTTGAGAAGGTTGGATTTGATTCAAAACGCTGTCAGAACCCTGAGATTTTGAGAAAAGAGCATGATTTGATTTCTTTAAGTTGATTCTGGGATTGTTTGGTGAAGGTGCTGAGGAAGAAGAAAGGAAGCAGTGAGACAATCAGGAGCTGAAGAGGAGCGAATGGCACAGGTCTTGTTTTGGAGGCAGAGTCTCAGGACTGGACAAATAGGAGAGAAAAGGAGGAACCAGAGATGGCTCCCAGTTTTGGCTGGAGCCTCTGGGTGGATGGTTGGTGCCATTGACTGAAGTAAGGGAAAGGTGGGCGAGGAGAGAAGGCAGAGCCCCTCGGAGGGGTTTGAACAGGATCGTAGGCTGATAGGAGCCCCTGAAGATGTGGGCAGAGGAGGAAGTAATCAGCCTGGCATTTTTAAAGGATGACGCGGAGAAGGGAGATCCTAGGGTGGGCTTGGGGGTGAGTGTAGGGGCTCCTACAACATTCAAGGGACTCAAAAGTGAGACTCAAAACCAAGGTGGAGGGAAAGGTGGAGAAGAGGGGTTTCCAGAGAAAGGAATAGGGTAGGACAGAGAAGCCCATATGGGATGGTTGGGTGGCTCGGGAAGAGGATTAGGAGGAGAATAAAGTGTCCAGGAGGACTCCCAGATTTTAGACCTGAATGAAAGTATGAAAAGGATATCATCCTACGAGTAAAAACGTTAAAGACAACAGAGAACAAATGTCTTTCTCTCATTGAAGCTGTTTCTTAAGTGTGGGACCCAGGTCCCCATGATGTCCAGGATGTGACCCAGGGCTAGTCCCACAGACGGTGAGTTGAAATAACAAATTACATCAGTGCTAGTCACAACGAGAACATAACCACTGGATAATTTCCGGATAATAAACTTTATTAACTTGTGACAATATCCCCGCTTTGCTCCTGGAGAAACCCTGAAAAAAGAAATGTGATTAATTGAGGGTGAAGTGGAGGCTGGGAAGATGAGCAGGGTAGGAGAGTTGCCTTATTTCTGTTCCTAAACAAAGGATATAAAAATAAAGACAGATTTGCAAAGAGTTGTTTGAGGTTGTATAGGCTGTTGAGTATGGGGTTAGGCAAAGCTGCTGGGTGGGAAAGTACCAGAGGGTCACCCCCCACCAGACAGCCCATCCTTGGTGCTGCCTGGACCACGCAGGTGTCTCAGTCAGATTAGCCCAGTCATTCGTTAATAACATTAAATTCCACCATTTACAAAGAATATGCATTGGGGATGTTCCTGCATACAGATATTCAACCAATTATTGAATTGAATACAAGTTTATATTCATTTCCATTCTTTTATTAGCATTACTAAAATAATATTTTTAATGGACTGCTATGTTTTGTTTTTTACAAATCTTATCCAAAACTTCTATCTGGAGAACTACTTAATTTTCTTTTACTCTGATAAGTAGATGAGTGAAATTCAGATTAACTGTCATTTCCCTCTACTAATTAATTATTCATTACAGATGGCTGAGAAATACTTTAAAAAGCCATGCTTACACAATGTTGAATACCGACTTTAGAAATTATTAATTCAACAAATCCAAACAAACTTCCAATCAAGAAGACCTGAAGTGATTTCATAATGTGTCTAAATATTGACCTTTGTTCTTCAACTTTTGGGTGTTTCAACAGCAAGATAAGGAAATACCAACCAGGGATTAAAATCCCAGCCTTGTGAACATTATACATTGTGACTTGTGTAATGGTGCAGACAGACATGGAAATAGTGAGCACCAGGTAACCTGCCCTGTAACTTCCTCCTCTCTCTTGCATCTGAGCTGGAGGAATTTGTTGTACTATCTATCACTAATGAATATTCCTACCCTCTTTGTACTCAAGAAATATTAATTGCACGATACTCTGTTTTCACTCTAATTTGTATTCTGAGTACACTGAAAATCAGATGTTACAATTCTTAGTGACAGGCCACACAACTCAGAGGGTCATAAGGTCCCAGAGAGGGGGTCGACCAGATGCCCAAACATTGCTAGCATGGCTTTCTTTTCTGCCCAGGGATGTTTAAAGGTACTGTATTGCTTCTAGAACTTACATTCCTGCCTTCTACACCTTATGGGTATGAGAGGATTATACACCAGTGCTTCTCCATGTTTTTATTCTACGATCAGATATACCAGAATTACCAGAATTGCTCATTTGTTTTCTGTAGGACTTTCTGGCTCCTAAAATAAGCTGCTGTTTCTTTTTCTTCCAATATTTAGAGTTACAGGTTATAGCATTTCCTAAATGTGTATTGCTTGTTTTAACCCAGAATTTCATGTGACTGGTACATATTATTTTCTCTAATGCCTGACATCTTGGGAAGCACATTTTCACCAGCATGAATGAGCTCCAGATAAAGAATAGCCACGTCTTTATTAAGCATGGCTGACTCAAGACAAAAAGTCATAATTTTACTCATTTTGCTTTCTAAAGTGTAAGAATCATTAGTCAATTGATCCATCAATACATAGACACGATCAAATTTCTTTCAAGGGTTTCCCTGCAAGTGCACTGATGTTGAAGGCTGCATCTATCTCTTGAAACAAGGTGAGAACAGAAAAAGGGGAATCATTTTCTAAAGAAAGGAAATAAGTGGACAGAAGCAGTCCAGCTTTGTCAAAGCACCCTTCCTGTCACAGTAATAAAGACATATCTTAGAAAGGGCAAGTTTACAGGAATAAACATATTAAAAATAAGTCATCCAGAATAATGCCATTTTTTGAGCAATCATATCCAACTCTCACTTTAAAGATAAGGGAACTGAGAAGAACAAACAAAACCAGCAAGTGGCATCCCTGGGACTGGAACCCAAGTGTCTCAATTTCTAGCCCAGTGTTCTTCCCATGCAAAGATAGAAAGACCTTGGTATCAAGATAAAGCAGTGAACCTGACTGAACAGCCTCAAGGGCAAGGAGGAGAATGAGTGACTCTCAGGTTCATGGGGTTTGGCCAAGAGGAATGGAAGGGAGGCTGATGTTCCCTGAGCCGAACCAAGCGTGCACCACGAGGCAGTGGATGTCCTGAAGGGCAACCAAGTCTCCATGAGGTCACCAGGCTTGCAGACTATCCCATCATTTTTTCAAATAATTGGGCTGTTTAACCATGCATCCTGTTTCTCATTCCTTCATCAGTACCTGACTATATATTTACTTTGGAAAAAAGATTTATTCCCCACTGGGAACTACATCAGATGCATTTTAGACTCCAAATTCCAAGGGCAGGTAGATCATTTATATAGATTTGCATCTAGGTGTTCCTCACTTATTGCTATGGGGAGAGTCAGGAAATGCACATTCCTTGTCATACACAACTTTAGTTGTAGTTTTAGAACTGTTTCAATGTCAGTGGAGGGAATCAAAAGGATTTGGGGATAAAAATGAAGATTAAGTCAAAGAAAGTGCTTTGATTGTATATAATGAGAAGTGTGACAAAATGTACCTGCAGGCAACATGTATGAACCATGTAAAAGCTGAAAAGAGAAGTCACAGAAGAACTAGGGATCTAACAGAGCTTGATTTGTACCAGATCAGGACAACATGCTGCCCACCCACCTAGACCCTTACCCATCCAGCAAATGCCCGTCCACTCCCAACTGCCCATCCCTGCATCTCTCTGCTTGAGGACTTTGGTTGCTGAAGTCTGCTTCTCCTGAAGGCACTTCTGGCTGGAATTTCTGGGGCACTAACAGCCCTGGAGAAGCCCTTGACCAGTCACTGAGAGAGTTGGTGTGTCAACGTCCCCGCCTCCCACCTCTCGGTCGGGATGACTCTGAGACGAGTTTTCTACACTGGTGCCTAGAGGTCCCAGCAGGATGAAGATACTGTTGTCTCCAGCGGGAACTGGCCCTTTGCTCCCTGCCTTCCTGTCTCATTTCCCCCACTCCTTGATCAGTGTTTCCTGGGACCACCCCCTAAATAAACTACTGGCGCCTAAAACCTTGACTTTGGTCTGCTTCTAGGGGAGCACAAATCAGACAGCATGACTTGACCCCCATGTCTCCTGGGATTAGTTCTGAGTGGGGTTGGTAGCAAGGGCTGGGGTGAGCCATGATGGCCAGAGTTCTTGCCCAGTGGCCTCTCGCTAATGAGTTTTCTGAGTTGCAGTTGGGTGAACACGACCCACTTCTGCATCACTTCCAACTCGGCACATCCGCTGCCAGGAGCAGGGAGCATTGGGGTAAACATGACATTTCCCTCATGCTCAGTAAGACAGGAAGTTCATTAAATTTGGTATAAACCTTTGCCTTTAAAGTGCCAGTTGGTGATTTATTTTCTCCTTCTGTTTAGATTTTTTTAGAGTGTAGGTGCCAACCTCTGGAATCCAATCCAAAACCCCAAGCGAAGTCCTGTTGATAAATCAACAAAAGCCCTGTTTGCACAAGCAAGTCAAATGCAAATCCCTCATCCTCTCGAGGTAGCCTAATGATCACTTTTCAATGTTATAAAAGGTGCCATGTAAAAGCATCTTCCTAATTCTCACCTTGGCCTCTAAAAAACATCCTACGGCTGCCTTTCTTCAAAGAAAATCCACAGATAAATAAAACCTCTCAAGCAACACCAGGGCGGCAAACACATCTGAGGGGAAAGAAAATTGCATCAGGATGCAGCTGGTGGGCCCAGTCCTATAGCACTGCTGAGACGTTGTTAACTTCTACTTGTTATCGGCTGAGGCTCGGGCATGGGACTGAATCCATCTGACTTTCTATTTCCTCATCTTAGGATGGCCGAAAGGATTAAATGCATTCACTTGTTTGTTCATCCAACCAAGAATATTTATTGAGCATTTTTCTGTGCCAGAATTGGGTTAGGCTTGGGGATATACAAGTCGACCAAACAATTACGGCCAATGGAAAGAAGGTCAGGAACAATGAAGCAGCAAAAACAAGGAGACGAAGGAAAAAAAGGAGGTTGGTGGTGTTGGCAAGAGCCAAACCACGCCAAACCTCAAAGCCAGTGATCAGGAGTTTGGTCTTTGTGCAGAGAGTGATTGGAAACCATTAAAGGGTATTGGGCAAGGGAATGAGTGGCATGAGAATAAATTAGGGGGCAAGAAGAGAATGGACGAGATGAGAATAATAACATAAAGCATCTAGACCAGGATCTGGCCCAGCACAGGATTCAGCAAATGCTGGTTCTTGCCCCTCCTCTTTGTCTCTTTCCCTTCAGACACTCTGCCCTTAACCACCTCCTACTTAACCACCAGAAGGCAATCTCCCCTGGTAACGGTTAAGCTCTCACCTACCTTCATGATCCAATTATCCACAGGAGGGCAAAGATCATTTATTCTTTGGGAAGAGGAAATGGGGAATTAAGTTTTATGAGCTAACGTTGAAAAGGCTTCTGTTTAACAAGAATCATCGTAAAATTGTTACACGTTTCATAACGATGCATGTAGTGAAGCACAAAAGAGGTTATGAGATTCTAGAAGTCGTATTATATGATCAAAGATGGCTCAAATGGTTGGGCAAAGCCAAAGGGATCTGCCTTCATAATATAAGCGTGCATCCTTAAAAAATTCTTGGCACGTTGGTTAAATCCATTTTTGGTCAATAGAATAAGTATTTGAAAGAACAAGGGCAGTTAATTAGGAATAGCTATTGTTCATGAAATTTTGCAATTAGGTAAGACATGAGTTGTAGATTATAAGACTTAGCTTGGAAAATGTCGGCCTACATAGATTTGCGAAGATAAAGGCATCTAAACAATTGAATGTGGCTGAACAAAGAGATTTCTGTTGAGCCTTTATCTTTAAAATATGTACAAGATGGACAGAGAAAAACACAGAACAATGTCACCATCAGTGAGTTTCAAGGAAACCAGAAAACTAAATATTAATGATGCTTTCAAAAACAAAAGTTCTCGGGACCTCCAGAAAGCTTTATTTTGCTATATTTAGATGAAGAAGGACAAGGAAGTGAGAAACTCATTACTGGGTGTAGATTTAATAATCTATCAAGATGAATGATCTTACAGTTGGAAATTTGATAGAGAGAATCAAAATCCAGAATTGGTGAAGTGCTAAGAAATAATCCAGACTTTAGAATGGGAATCGAAAGAATTGGCAGATGAAATTACAGAGCTATCCTAGTAATAAAAAATTTTTAAAAATGAGAATTGTCAGAAGGCTAGAGAGAGGCAAATGTTGCTGTATTTTTCAAAGATCTATTAAGCTGTATTCTGGAAATGATAAACGAGGAAACTTCTGGTTGATCCCTAGAAAAATTCTAGAATGAAAATTAAAACATGATTTCTGAGCTCTTAATAAGGAGTGAGCATAGGAGCCAAAGTCAGGTCACTACAAATAAGTCCTTCCACGTGGCTGTGGATTTCATTTCCATTGTGTTTCTAAGGAGGGCAATCAGGACCCCAGGATATGGACACTGGGTTTGTTTCTACATCAGAGAGGCTCCTTGCTGATGTAAAATGAAGATGAATTCCTTATCCTGTTCCATCGCATCGCATTCAGGAGCTCCATCTGTTTGGGACTCAGGTTTTCATCCTGGACTTTCTCCGAGTGTGAGTGGACAAATCCACATATCAAGCCATACCTGCAAATTCGATAAAGCACTAAGAAGGGGTTGTTCACCTGTGAATTGTTAGGCAAATGCCATTTCATGTCATTCCATTAAACAAAGGATATTTAATGCTATCCTTCCTAGCAGAGGGACAATAAGTTACTATCACGTTCTGGATAAAGGTAAAGCTTTAGTGACTTGTAGAAAAGCAACTGTGTTTGGAATTACCTGAGTGATAACCATCCTCTAGTCCTAGACTGATACTGCTGGGGCAACAAAGTGACAGCTCCACAATGAGCATTGAGGAAAGTGTCCATCCCTTTTGCAAGAGTTTTAGCTTGGCTGGGAAACTGGCAGGTCTTGCTGTAATGTGGACAGGGTGCCTGCATTCTTCCCAGTGAGCTCCATTCCAACATGGCCCTGGAGAAGCTCTGCACGGCAGAGCCCTTACATCATCTGTACTATATGTACACTTGGTCAGGCTGTGTAAACTTTGACATGTGGGTGTCAATCTTTCTCATATTTGCAGATGGCTTTATCAGAGCGTGATTAGTTTCCAGAACAAATTTGAGCAAAAGAAAACATTACCTACAGTATGTAAGCCAACAGACCAGCTAGTTTTCAGATTTGTCTATTTACATGGGCACTGGATGTTTTGCTAAGGCTCTTTAAAACTGATGGTAATTGAACAGTGCCAGTGTGTTAGTGGAAGTTGATGCGTTGTAAAGGTTTTATAAACAGCCAGGGTGGATTTGGCCACAGCCTCGCTGGTAATGTTTGTTAATCTCCCTGTGCAAGTGTGCACCTAACACAATGTAAATACTCTAGAATTTGGAGGTGTCAATAGTGTAACTTTTACTGTTTGTAAAATCATTCTTTGATATCATCAGTAAGTTGACTGAATGTCCCATGGCCAAATATAATAAAACCTTAAGTAAGCGCTTGCAGAGAAATAAGGGAAAACATGTGTTTTATTTTTACCCCACTGCATGTTTGTTAAAGGATCACCGCAGACTGATAAATACAGTCATGACTGCCTGTGTGTAGATTCCTGCCTGGCTTCCAGTGAAGGCTCGTTTTATTCCACTCTGGGAAGGAAAAGTGTCTGTTTAAAATTATTCGATGGGTTAGTTTACGTATTTTGCTGAGAAAGTCTGCATACTGTAGAACTTCCAGGGAAAGTCTTGTCCTCGTATTATCAGCAAATAAGACAAAGTTTCTTTAAGATTTAGGTCCAGCAGAATTGTAAGAGTGGGTGTAGCCGGTAATAACTGTGTTCAGTCAGGTATCGAAATTCCCGTGTATACACCTGTTTGTGGGTGTGGCTGGACTTTCAAGGGATGTCAAATGACATGTCTGCTGAGTCCTCCCCTTATTTCCGAGCAGGCTTGTGAACCACTAGAGGGCCTATCCATTTGCCAAGGTTCTCTGGACAAGGAGGAACAATCCTTCTGCATATCAGAGAAAAATCTTTGCAAGATTTTTTTTTTTTTTTTGGTTTAGAATCTTCCTGACCACTCCCCTAACCCACTCCCTCCCCACTGTGGATATCGGTGAAAACTCTGGGGATGTGTAGCACCCCAGGGTCTTTCAGACCAGACGACAGCCCTTGGGGATCATGACTGTCCCCTCCGGCCGCAGTATTGATGGATCGTGGAGGAAATGAAGTAGCGGTGACATTTTAAAAGGAAATTTGTGAATGGCAGATATGAGTATGACTGGCTCAGCGTGGCGACACACAAAATCAATACAAATAACCCAAACCTTAATACCTTGATCCGGGAAGGAGGCTGGCTTTATCAAACACTAGGAAGGGAGCGGCCCGAGGCCACCTGCACTGGCCTGTTATTGACCCACCGGAGAAGCGTTAGGCCAACTGCAATTAGGAGGTTTTTTTTTGGGGGGGGGGGGTGAGTCATTTCTTTCCCCAGAAATAATTTTCCAGGGAGCTGTGTGCCAGAGTAAAAAAATACCTTTGAAAGCATCCTTCCAGCACCCTTGATCCTGCCATGTTGTCCCTGCAAAAATGAAGACACTATGTGTTTCTCTCCCCATTTTACAAGTTGTCTCTGTTTTTGAATCTGTGAAAATAATCTGAAGACATCCGCTGCCTTCCTCCTGCGTGTCTTCTAAAGTCTGGGAGAATGAGCCTTCCATTTCGTGAGCTCACAGTAATTCATCTCATTGCTCACTGTGGCAAGGAAGTCATTTTCTCTTCTTTGTGGCATAAAATTCTCAGGTGTATCACTAAGTTTGTGCAGCCAGCCCCCAAAATCAATGGGCGTTAAGACCCAGTATTATAAAAGGACAGGGCTCTATCGATTGTAATATTAAATGTTCCCTCTTGGCATAATTGCATTTAAAGGAATGGGCTAAAAGGAAACTTGTGGCCAATTTACTTTGGAGAGGTTTTTGAAGACCATCCTTTCTATCTCTTGTTTTACTTCTTCTTGAAATTGAAATCTTCTTGAAATCTTCTTGAATTTACTTCTGGCAAAGAGTGACTTTAAAACGTGAAAACTCAGAGTTAACGCTCTTTTAGATTTTATAAGGTGTGTGGGATGAGCACGTGGGTGGGGAGGGGAGGAACACTTCTTTTCAGGCACGTCTTTTTAGAGGTTTTTCTTGTGTGTAGCCCTTGTTCAGGTCTATTGGGAAGAATGAGAAGTCTCAGAAAGCACTAGACGTTCCAGTGTGCAGACAAATCCTAACTTCGGGGTGAAAACAAGACCCTCCGAAATCATTCAACCTCTTGTTTCTAGTTAGATGTCTGAGTGATGGAGCAGCTTCATTTATCATCAGCAGAGACTAAAAGAGGGCAGTCTTTAAATAGCAGGGCACGAAATCTCTCACAAAATAGAAAAATGAAAACAGGAGAATTTATTTCCTCCATTGTATTATTCAATGATTGGAAGGAAAGCAAATAACCGACATTTCTAGGCCTGTGTGAGCAGAACCCTAATATGGTGAATTCCTCTCCCATTATTAATTATTTACTTTTTTAAAGGGTAACCTTCTGTCTTTTAATTATGTGGGATGTGGGACGTCTGGGCACAAGAAACGTCTGTCTGTAACACTCTCTGCTGAACAGTGAGGAGACGGAAGACAAACGGTCCACGCACTCTGTATGGCTTGGTCTTCGGGTCAAGGGCACCCCAGTCCTGGCCTGAATCAGAGTCTCTCTCTGGCCCTCGCAGGCCCCAGACAAGCCAGGTGTGAAAGTCTTACAACTGCAAGCTCTGGGGATTCAGTGCTCCTGGGCCCCCAAACCTGCCGAGTTCTGAGCCTGCACGTGTGACAGTCAGGCCCTGTGAGGTCAAAGTCACGGCTGCAGGGCGCTGCATCACTTAATGTGTGTACAGAGTAACTCTGTTTGTTTGTAGGTCCTTAGTAGAAGGGTGTCTGTTGTTGACTTTTTGAGGCTAAAATTGTTTGAATTTTCTCTCCCGACTCTAAGCCACCTTACAGAGGGCTCTTTTTTCATGCTGTTTGTACATTCATTACCTTTTTAAATGTCCTGAAGCAGTAAACAGTTCAACACTTGTCTCTCCATCCACCTATTGTCAAGAAGAATGGGGCCAGACGGCCACGGGCCACGTCAGCCTCTGGCGCTCCCCGCTGGCCCCGGTAATAAATATTTGGAGCTTCGGGGCAATTATTCCCACATGTTGTGCAGCCCTGCAAATCCTTAGTTAAAGCCAAATCAGATACTTGGAGAAAAACACGTGGCCCAAGACGTGTTTATAGGAGTACATTTCTAGTAATACAATTAACACAAGGCTCTGATTGGGGGTTGATTAATGGTTAAAAGAGAAAGGGATAAGCACAAGAAATAGAGGCTCTCTGTAGTTGCATGAAGGTGCCTGTGCACGCGTGTTTACTGTAACTTGAACAAAACTCCCAAAAGCCACACTGCAGTTTTCTTTAGTTCAAGCTACAGTGATGGGGTTTGAAATTGTCTTCTCAGGGGAAAAAGAAAATCACTTCATTTCAGCCATCTTATTCCCAATCTTTGCACCGGAAGGGATGGACCCACATCTGGATTCCTTTGGCTCCGGCTGGGGGCAGGAAAGCATGGGGACCAGGGTGTATCCATCTGGCTCCCGGAAATCCTGGAGGGAGAGTTCGCCTTCGTCCCTCGGGCGAGCAGGTCAGAGGGGGCTCGTGATGAACACACCACTGGCTTCAGTTAAACTAGTGCCCACCTTCCTAGTGGCCTGTCGGCTTGAGAAGCATCCCTCTTTCAGGGCAGCCTCTGGTTGTGTCAGTTAAAAGGCCACGTGAGTTTCAGCCCGTCCTTATGTGAAGACGTTCTGGACAAGGTCCATGGTGCCCTTTGGTCCTGGTTTTGTGCACCCCAGTGTGTGTCTCTGTGGGGTTTCAGTTTGAACCTAGTCTGCCTTGATTCTCCTACTCTCTCGACCCAGAACTGGGTCCGGCCTGCTCTGCGGAGGCTGCACCTTTCGTGGGGAGTGGGGCCGGGCCGGGGTGAGAAGCCTGGGCCCAGGAGCAGGGTGGTGAGGCCACCTGGGAAGCATCCAGCCCCGGCTCCAGGAGGAGGGTGGAACCGCAGTATCCTTGGTGCCCTTCCCTTCATGAGCACGGCCTCCCTCCGGGGCCCAAGTGCATCTGGGGAAGGCAGGCCCTGCCCTCTGACCAGAGGCTAAATGGGGTCTCTCCTGTCAGGCCTCAGCTGGAGTTGACAAAGCTCAGAGCAGGATCCGCTCTCCCCACCTGGACGAGGACGTGGGGCTGGAAGAATGAGGTTCCCATCCAGTCTTCCAATGATTGTGAGCGAGGGCTTGGACTGGGCAGGGCTTGGCGACTCTCCCCTGGGAGCCCCAGGGGCTGATTTCCTACCTCATCAGGCCGCAGTGACTGTCGGGGAGCTAGCGGGTGTGACAGCAGATGACACAGTGCCAGGTCCAGGGACAAACACAAAGACTTGAGCCTCAGGAAAGAAGACAGGCTACTGAAATGCCTTCCCTGTGGGTAGAAGGGGTTAAAAGGAATGCTCGGTCCTGGGAAGAAACAGGGTGAAAGGCCAGAGCCATTTTCCCTGGAGTTTTATGGGGTCTCATTAGGGAGCCTCTAACTTAGAAGGGGTGTCTCTGACCAGAAGACACTGCGGCCACTTACTGAGTTTATAAACAGGCGAGTCTCTAAAACCCCTTTAGGGTCACGTTCCTCCTTCCTCGTGATGACATTAGGAATTAGCGTCCCTCTTGCAGGCAGGTCCCCGGGAAGGAGACACCAAGGGGAGTTAGGAGGGCAAAACATGTACTGGGAGAAAGAGTGTGAAAGGAAAATCGGGGGAAGCAAGTGGGGCCGTCAGACTACAGGGCACACAGGCGACACCTGTGCTGTTAGGAGAATTGCGCCAGGAGAAGTTGCTGGGCCTCTGGACCATGTCCTGCTCTGACCTTGGCCAGGGTCACACTAGAGGGGCTCAAAGGCTGGGATGTGTCTACGGGCTGCCGACCAACTCCAACCCCCAGAGCTCTTTCCAGAAGGACAGAGAGCCCTTCCTGGAAAGGGAATCTGAGCGGTGGGCCTCGGACATCACCCCCTGCTCTGTCATCACCTGGAGACTCACAGACATCAAGGCTCTGGAGAGGAACTTCTGCCGAGGGCACAGTCATTATTATGTTTTTCCTGTCCTGTGTATAAAGATGTGCACAATAGAAGACCCTTCAAGAATTGTATCAGATGTATCTGGTGAACTCCTGAAAAACTGTCCTGATTCTCTTTTACCACATGAGAATTATATAATCTCTTGTGCAGTTTCCCTTTACGAACTGGCCACCAGGAGTCTGAGAACCGCAGGGAATTTTTGCCTACTTTTTGATAAAGATTATCCACGACTTCTTTTTTTCTACATGGTTTTTGAACATGCATTTAACTTTTTTATTCCTTAGGTTTTATGCTTAGCCTCTGTAAATGCTTTCTTGGAAGTGTGGAGAAATAAAATACATACGGAGATGGATTTAGATATAGATAATTTACTGTTCCAGTGAGCCCTACAGGTCCTTCTGCTTTTATTTCAATACATTCTCCGATCCGGTCAATTCTGACTTTTCTGTGGCTTTCCTGGTGCCACCCTTTCCCTTACACACACTTTGCCCATGTTCTCACCACCCCGTTATGCTGAACGCACTCTATGAAGTTGAGTTCAATTCCCGGATGTACCAACACACACAGGAACCATAACCCTTATTGGCATATTTCACCTTCAGTGTCTGTGACTTGGACTCTGCTGCAAAAACGTGCATACTCGTTTCGGCCCTGCCATGTGACAGCTGGCCCTCAAGGGAGTCGTTGAATGTGGATATCTCATCTGTGAACTGAGATGGAGGATGCCTTCCTCTCAGTGTGGTTCTGAGAATGAAATAAGAAGTACTTTGTGCCCGAGATGCTTCCCTTCCCGTGCTTGAGAGCTCCCAGTGATTACGGGAACGTTACAATAGAAAGCACCTAACCACAGTCTTGCAGGGTATTCCGAATGCGATCGGACACACAGGCGGATGTTGTTTCCTACAGATGGGCCCCTTGAATGATGGGCAGCATTTTTTTTCCACTTTTGTTATATGTCCCTGGGTATCTGGCAGTGCTTCAGAGGGTCATACGTTATTGATCACATGATGATTAAACCCCATACGGGTTGTCATTGCATCCAAACTTTTGGCTGAGCGGGAGGAGTACCACACTGCTCTTAGCCCCCATGAGTCCATCCAGAGAGATGTTTTAGGGAAAGAAGAATAGCAGTTATCGGGCTTCCCTGGTGGCGCAGTGGTTGAGAATCTGCCTGCCAATGCAGGGAACATGGGTTCGAGCCCTGGTCCGGGAAGATCCCACATGCCGGGTAGCAGCTGGGCCCGTGAGCTACAACTACTGAGCCTGCGCATCTGGAGCCTGTGCTCCGCAACAAGAGAGGCCACGATAGTGAGAGGCCCGCGCACCGCGATGAAGAGTGGCCCCCACTCGCCGCAACTAGAGAAAGCCCTCGCACAGAAACGAAGACCCAACACAGCCATAAAAATAAATAAATTAATTAATTAATTAGTTAAAAAAAAAAAAAAAAAAGAATAACAGTTACCAATGTTACCTCTTATCTTCCTAAAAGCAAAGGTAAGATCAGTACAGCCCATGCTGTGGGGGAGATTCCTTTTCTAAACAGCTTGGCAGTGTGCAGTGGGGACCACATCATGGTACCCTGGAGCTGGGTGGCTGGAAGCACCCCTATCCTCCTTCATTAACAGAAGAGGATGGAGGGTGGTAAACTGCGTCCCTACCCACCAGAGAAGGCTTCACCCATCTCTACCACTGGTCTGTCCCTCATGTGGTGGCCGGCGTCCTGCCATCGTATCAGTTTCTTCTTCTCTTGTCTATTGGCCTGGAAGTTCATATTCTTCTCATCTCTTGTATAAAGAAATTCAATATTTTCCACCTTCTGCAGAGGAATTACTCACCTCATGTTTTCAGCACATTAGACACACATGCTTCAAGATGCTTCATGGGAACATTTAATGACGGTGTGTGGATGTCACCAGAGAGAAATCCCCAATCCCTGGCGCTCAGCTATCCCCCTAAACTCTGCCTGCCTTCTTCTGGCCCAACTCTGATATCCCCTGCCACAATCTCTGTGTCTGTTCGAAGATAGACCCTGTGGGCCTTACAGTATCCAAGTGGTGCTGACACCCCAGGCAGCACACAAGCAGACGCACTGGGGTGTGGGAAGAAAATGTCAAAACGTGTATTTATAAGTACGTTTATCTCATCATTTTAAAAATCAAATCTGTAAATGTTTTATAATATTCATAATATAATAATATACTTGTTTATGTATATAGTATATGTACCAGATAACTGCGTTTTACACGTGTTAGGGTACATGTTCTTCTTGTAACTTATGGGATACTTGGCCAAAAACCGTTTGAAGATCTCCACGCAGGAGACCTCCCCCAGATACAAATTTCCATCACTCACTCACCAACAAACCCAGTGGTTCTCAAATTTGAACTCTGAAAAGAGGCAAATAGCGTGGCCGCTCTGCAAGTCCAAGGCTAGTCTTAAATCGCCAGCTTGATCTAATCAGAGCTGACTTTCATTTGACTCTGTGTGCATTTGGGTTTCTCCCCCATCTCAGCTTTACCTGCACGAATAACACCAGTCCGGATCAGGCATGGGTTTGGCTTTGATGTTGAGAGGGGCCACATTCTGTTTTTAATCAATGACCTGATTCTGGAGTGTATGCCAGGCCCTGAGCTGCAGCGACTGCACAGCCGAAGGTCAGGTAGTGTCTCCCAGACTCTTGAACACAGGTCAAATCGCATTCAATCTCCATCTCACACTCCAGGCAAGTCCAAGCCCTCCTGATTCTTCTGTACATTCCTGAAGGCTCATGTCCTCAGGGTGACTCTGTCTCCAGGTGCCAGCTCCAATTCCTGGTATGTGTTTCCAAATCTCACCCCAATATGATGACATGTCCCCATTGTGGCCACTTTTTAAAACACACTGATGCAGAGCACTTGATAATGAATTAGATTTCAGTGAGGCTTTGGGCATCTAAGGGGAGGGCAGCCATGCTACAGTGATATTTTAATTATCCCTCTTCTAATGTCACCAGTTCTCAGGATCCTGTCCCTCATGGGGTGGCCGGCTTTGGGCCATCTTTTTTTTTTTTTTTTTTTTTAAATATGTTTTAATATGCATAGTGTTCTTATTCTTTTATTTATTTATTTATTTATTTATTTATTTATTTATGGCTGTGTTGGGTCTTCGCTTCTGTGCGAGGGCTTTCTCCAGTTGCGGCAAGTGGGGGCCACTCTTCATCGCGGTGCGCGGGCCTCTCACTATCGCGGGCTCTCTTGTTGAGGAGCACAGGCTCCAGTCGCGCAGGCTCAGTAGTTGTGGCTCACGGGCCTAGTTGCTCCGCGGCATGTGGGATCTTCCCAGACCAGGGCTCGAACCCGTGTCCCCTGCATTGGCAGGCGGATTCTCAACCACTGCACCACCAGGGAAGCCCCTGGGCCATCTTATTAGCTTCTTCTTCTCTTGTCTATTGGCCTGGAAGTCCGTATTCTCCTCAACTATCATATAAAGAAATTCAATATTTTCCAGCCTGGACTTGCACATACCATCCACATTTGGCAGAACAGAATCAGTAGAATTTCCATTTAGTCCAAGGACTTTAACAGATGGTGGTTGTGGGATAAATGGCAATTTTTCTATTACATGGGTATATGATGTAGAGAATCAAAGGGCCTGACTTGAAAGCTCTTCTTGCCCAGAAATCTACCCCTTCCTACATCAGTCCCAAGCTGAGTTAGCCAATATGCGAATTCTCTGTATGCTTTACGCGCCAGCAATGGATGAAACCGACATTTAAAAAATAATTTGATATTTGCTAGTTTAAAAGTGCCCATGGTCCCCCTACTGGCCCCAAGTTGGAGATGTGTGCCAAGATGGCACCTGTGTGCTGTTACACAAGGGGCCCTTTGGATCTGCAAACATCCCCTCCTGCATGCCCAGGGCCAGAGGAAGCCCAGTGGCATCCACGGTGACAGAATGCCCGTGAGCAGGCCAGGCAGGGTGACCTCAAGCAGCCCACCTCTTCCGGGGTGTGCCCACCAGCCCACACCCTGGCCCAGTCCCACCTGCACACAGGGCTCCCTCACCTTCCCTCTCTCTTTGCTTCGGCACCAGTAAAGGTGTTGGGTGATGATTGGTCGTCCACCTCCTTAGGACCGGGAACTCTGTCGCCCCCAAAGCCCTTCCCCGACGGTGGAAAGCAGACAGTGGACCTGGCAGGTTTACCTGGGCAGGAGGGCATCTGCAGGAAGAGTTCCCTAGGCCATTGAGAGGCTAACAGATGCTAAAGGAGTTTCACCAGATCTCCTAGAAGAGACAGTGGCAGCCTGGTGGGTGGGCCCGGCTGCTTTAGGAAGAATCGAAGGTCTCAGGGCTTATCCAAAGCAAACCAAGCCTCGGGGCCCTTTTCAGGGCTGGGGGGTTCCAGCCCACATCCAGGACCTTCCCGCAGGATTAAATGAAACTTAAACCTGCTAACTAAACACCAGCACAAAAACTTCAGCGGGAGCGGTTCACCTAGCATCAATCATTGCTGACAGTTCGCCGCAGGGAGGGAGTCCCGAGCGCTCGGGAACAAAGGCCAAGAGAGAAAGAAAGGAAAATCGCACAGAAAAGAAAATCTTCACCTCGCAAGCTCAGGAAGGAAACGAAATGAAGGGAAACAGTCCCTAGCAGGGAGATGAACCCCAAATCAGGCCAAGGTTTTGTGGCAGACTTTGCATAGGCCTCCTTTAAATCCCATGTAAAGAAGTGCTCTGACCCACGGGGCACTCCCGGCGGCAGATGCTGGACTGAACACCCATTCATTCATTCGTTCACTCCCTGCTGGCCATTCATTCATTCCACAGTGTATCCCAAAGGCTGGGCACACGATGTGACCAAGGCCAAGCCCCTGATAAGAGGAGGAGACAGAAGATAAGCAGGAGAGCATATGGATACATCATTAGACAGGCAGAGATGCTGTCAAGGAAACAGAACCCAGCAAGGGGCCGAAGGTGCCTTCAGGTCAGCAGAGCAGAGGAGCCTCTCCTAGCAGCAGGCCCTGCAGTTGAGACCAGGAAGCAGGAGCATCATTGAATGACCAGGGCAGGATGTTCCAGAGGAAGGAACGGCAGGTGCAAAGGCCCTGTGGTGGCCTCCGCCTGGTACATTTGAGGGACAGGTAGGAGGACAGTGGGCTGACCAGCACATGGGTCCTGCTCATGGAAACCCAGTGCGTGGGGGCACCTGGTGGTCAGGATGCCAGCCCTTCACCTGGAGCCAAGGTGCTATTTTGTGCCAGACCAAACACAGTCAAGTCCCTGTTGTTCCTAAAAAAACCCATCAAATTTTCCATGAACTTAACAGGCACAGGTACATATAAAGCCTGAGGCAGATGCAGATGCACTGACAGGGGCTACTAAAGACATTCTGGACTGAGTTCCATCCAAAACCAATCCCAGAGCTTTCCTCGGGGCCTCGGAGAGCTGTAGGCAGGAAAGGCATCTTCAGGAGACTGTAAGGTGGGCTCTGCTCACCAAATCAGGCTTCACCCAGCTCTGCTGCTGCCATCCTAGCTAACCCTCTGAATTCCTCAAGCTCAGGGGTTCTGGCTCCCCGCCTCTGCCAGGGATGGCTTGCGATCCATGTGTCCTGAGTCCCTCCAGGAGATGCCATGTGTCCTGGGCCAGCGAGCGGCCGTTCCCGTGTGTGTGCCTGTGACATTCTCCAGCTCCAATGATCTGCAAGACTCAGGCCTTCAGGGCTTGGGCTGACCCATGGGCCAGGTCTGCATTCCGGAAAATCAGCTCCGCAGGGGATGGCTGACGGCTGGTGGTGGACACACACCCCACTCCGTCTCCCCAGGTGGGGCAGCTCCGAGGCATGTTCCACACTCTTTCCCAGAGGCCACAGCAGGAGGGAGCCTAGGCACCTCCTCTATCCACCCCCACCCCCCGCCCCGCGTCGTGGCAACTGAAGAAGACAAACCCTCTGCTAGCTGCCTTTTCCACCCTTCCTGGTCTCATCTCTCCGCTCCCCCTTGGTGCTTCCCAGGATCATCTCCCAGAATGTCTGGTCCTCAAGTCCCTGGTTCAGTATCTGCCTTTAGGGAAACCAACCCCCCGGCACCATGTAAAGTGCTAACTGACATTCATCCTTCGAGACTCAACTTAGAGGCTCCGTCTTCCCGGAATCTTTCCTTGATCTCTTGGCTCCCCACCCCTTCCCACAAGATGCAGGTTTGGGTCAAGAGTCTTTTAAATAGTCACTTAACACATAGAAGATGTTCAGTGTGGCTCCTTAAATTAAAATGCTACATCTCTGGATAACCAGCAAATGTAAGATGTGAAACCAAAGACCACCGTGCGTGCCCCCGAGGGCTCCTGCAGATGCCTCTCTCCAGCTCCCATCTGCCCTGGCCTCACCTCCTGATGGGGACCGTCCCCTCTTTGGAGGACATATTGATCAGTGCTTTCTAAGGACAGTTCTATTGACAATTTGGTTTTTCTCAGAAAAGCACAGCACAAACAACTTTTCGAATTTAGGCTAGCCTCTGTTGCTCAATATTAGCTGTTCTTCCTGGAAATATCTTTGGGGAGAGATGTTAATTACCAATAGAGATCATTTCCCAAACACAGGGACACATGGACCTGAGCACACACTGGACAGTGAACTCCAACCTTTAAGGCTCAAGCCTTGTGTTTCAGCATCTGGCCTTTTCCCTTGGGGACGTATGCTGACAAAGTGGCCTCCTCAAGTTCAAAGTATCCAAGCAAAGAGCACTAATCACATCTCTACCCTTCAAAGACAAAGAGACTTAAAATAGATCTTCATTGGCCTGAACATGAAGTTATTTCACCTGCAAATAAGTTAGATTAATTTCTTGGCATGAACCCAAAGTAAACGGACTTGTGTTCATTGCATTTTAAGGTAAATGTGTCTCTTGCAAATCTGCACAAGTTCAGGGGTAGCAAAGAGCTGGTAAGCCATTCAGGGATGCATTAGTCATTTTCAGAAGGTGTCTCTACCAGGAGGTCCATCTACAGAGCTGTGCAAGCATGTCCCCCAGGAACTAAAACCGTATGAACCGAGAGATCTCTTTCCTGGAAACAAACCAGAACAAGAAAGAAATATTCTGTGATGAAAACATGAGGTAGAGCTTCTGGGGTCTTTGGAAAAAGAAAGAAGCCACAATTGCCATGTTGTTCTAGACCATTGGAAAGAGGGCTCTGCTGAATGTTGTAGGGCGTTCTGACCTCTTAGTGGGGAAGAGAGCTGGAAAAAGCATTTGTCAAATCCTCTCAATGAGCAGTGACTTTCTACGGGCTTCCCGTATAGAGGGAAGAGGTGAGGTGTAGGTGAAGAGATGAGGTCAAGCCAACAGGAGCCTGAGAGCACATCTGTCCTTGGTTTGCTCATCTCCTGTGGCACAAGGAGGCATGAAATGCGCCACCAGTGTTCTGAGGTGGGATGGATGGCCACTTGCAAATTTCTTTCCCTCGGGCTTCACGATGTTGCTTCAGACAAATCTCAAAGGCAGGGTTAGAAATTGAGCTCACGGTCCCGTGAGCACACCCATCTACACACAGTCACACAGGTTGGGGAACAGTGGTCCAAAGCGAGGAGGGGGAGGGGATGGAAAGGAAGGGAATGGAATACAGCTCCAACCCTCACTGTGTGCAGCAGGGTCCAGGCAAAGGCTGGAGACGGCAGTAAATGAGAGTCCCGGGCAGGTGCTCGAGAACAGCTGTCTCCCTCACAAAGAGAGTGCATGTGAAGGCCACTGTGTTTATTGTACAGTTATACTTACTTTTATTGTCTTCTGGGCATCACTCAGCTGCTCCATTATTGCCCAGAGAACCAACCAGAGGTTGGCTCTTCATTCTGTCCCCACGGAGCAGCAATAAACTCTTTCAGAGTTAGGGAAACCAGCACAGTTTCTGGGTAGACTTCTGAAAGGCTTTGCCCTGACCTTTTAAAAACTATGGGGTAAATGAGGTGAGAGGCTGACGAAGCTTGGGCTCTTCCCAACTGATTCCACGTCTCATTTTGGTCAATAAAGCACTTAACAAACTTTGAGTTCGGCGTGGCCGAGGGAGAGACTGAGCAAAGCAGCGGTGGAGAAGATCTTCATGATATATACCACTAGACCCACTAGACCTGCACCTTAAACACTGGAATGACCCCTGTCCTTTTATTTAATAGGGAAATTTCATAAGCTTAAAAATATGCCAAGTTTCCTGGAAGTCACATTGCAACTCACCTCTAAGAAACTACATTTTATTGGGCTTTGGCATGGCATCAAATAAGAATATCCACAATGATCTGAAAAGGCTATTAAAACACCCCTTGATTTCCCAACGACAATCTGTATAAGAATAGCTTTCCTTCACACACTGCCACCCAAATAACATAACACAACAAATGGAATGCAGAAGCAGATATGAGAAACCAGGTGTTTTTATTAAGCCAGATGTTAAAGAGAGCTGCAAAAATGCAAAAAATGCCACTCGTTTCCTTTAATATTTTTGTTTAGGAAAAGATAGTCATTTTTGTAAGAAATAGGTTATTTGTGTTAACATTTAATGGGTTTATTATTATTTCAAAATGAATTAATAAATATTTTTATAGTTTCTGTTTCAAGCTCTAATATGCTAAATATCACTATGAATAGATGTAACCCACATAAATAAAAGCTCTTCGGAATGTTCCATAATTTTTAAGAATGTAAAGAGGCTCCAAGATCAAAGAGTTTGAGAACGGCTGATATCTAAGTTCTCATCCAACTTCGCATTACATTGAGAGTTGCAACCTTTGGTCTACAAAGATCTGTTTGTCAGTTTCAACCACAGAAAAATCAAGATATTGAAGGAATATTTGAGAAGACCTGGAACGGTTTCCATACCAGCCTGTCAGTCAAGTTCCAAGTTTAGTCCCTTGACTGAAAGCTCTTCCATGGGCTCAGCCAAGTCTGTATAGTGGGGCAAAGGTTTAGTCTTATTAACCCTTCCCCTAAGCAACCCCTTCTTCTTCTAAGGAAGGGACTCCTATGATTAGGTGATTGCATCAGAGAGGGGCAAGCACATGTCAAGTCCCAAGGACACGCTTCCTGTCAGGTCCATCTCCTCACACAGGTTTTCTCGAATGCCACCTTCAGATAAGGGCTACCCCAAGAGCAGACACAAAGCAAGTCATGGTCCCCAGCCTTACTCTGCAGGAACTAATGAAGAATGAAACCATGCAGGATTTGCCTCCTAGAAGCTCTCTGCATCTCTGTGGATTCCTTGAGGTTGTTGAGCTGGAGCTGGAGGATGTTCTGGCAGGATGCCCCACGGCCCTCACTGTCAGACCCTGCAGGGAGGCCACGTCATCTGTTTGCTCATCTACAAAAAACAGAGTGATCCCAACACGGATTCCCCACGGATTCTCAAGTTATCAAAAGAGCAGCTCTCTCCATCCATCTGTCATTTCCTAGCTCTGTTGCTGCCTTCCTAGGGTAAGAGAATGTTTCCAGTGTATGATTTTCTACATCTAACATGGATAAATTGAGAGGGTCCCAATTACAGAAGAGTTGCTCAAACAGAAATTCCAGAGCAGTTCACAGTCACAACTGAAAAACGCAGTATTGTCAGTGAAGGCTCTTGGAGTTGTCGACTCAGCCGAGACCAAGTGTTCTCTTCCTCAAACTTGGTAAAGCCAAGGAGCTGCTTCCCCCAGGCAGTGTTGCTTCAGAACACTCACCTGGAAAACAGCTGGAAAAGACTCTTCTGAGTAGAAGACGACTCTCTTCTCTCAAGATTCCTGCAGAAAACTCCATGGTCTCTTTTGCACCAGATAATAAATAACATCTTTATGGCACTATGCTGCTTTGACTCTCACCTAAAGTCTGCACAACACCATCTACATGATGTCTTATTATATTTTAGGGTGCATGTTTATAACACACTTATATGTAAAATGATTCAGGTGATTTGTTTAAGAAATCAAAAGCAAAACTTATAAAGAAGCAAAGGAAAAATTTTAAAAAAAACAAAGCAAAGAAAGAAACAAAGCAAAACTTAAAAAAAAAAAATTCTGTTCCTCATGAGGAGACAGGAGCCAACTTGTTCCGTTTTATCCCTTGGGGTCACCACTGGGCTTCCCCCATCAGAACTTTTTTTCTTTTTTAATTTAGTCATGCATGTATTTATTTGTTCAACAAAATTCAAAGCATATTCTAGGTAATGGGATTGAAGAATTTGAAAGAAATATTTCAAAATGCAAGTCATGGGAAATATGACAGAAAAAGTCACAATCACTTAATAAATATAAAATGATGTCATATGAAGTAGCTAGTTTTTTTAATGCATCCACCTTTTACAGATGATTTACCATAAAAAGATTCAGTAACTTGCCCAAAGTCACACTTAGTTTTTCCAAGAATATACATATACATATACATATACATATACATATACATATACATATACATATACATACATACATATTATATGAAAATGTGTCCCCCGGAGCTGGTCTTCAGATAGATATTTAATAAATATTAGTTTCTTTCTCTTTTCTCTGAATTCAGATCCTGATCAACATCCATCAGATTTCCTTTTTTTCGTCTGTCCTTGGTTGTCACACAGAATTGAATATTTATGATGAAATAGACCCACTGGCTGACTTGGTCACAGAGCAAAAAGATGATGAAGGCTTCTGGCCCCGAGTGAGGGCAGGTGACAGATGAATCCAGCTCCTGGGGATTGTGTATAAAGGGGTACACCTGCCGAAGGTGGTTAAGGAGAGATGTATTTCTATACAGGGAACTGCCATAAATCAGAAAGAGATAAAAGCATTTAAAAACAACAAAGCGGGCGATATTTTTTGAGTAATTGAGCCCAGTTTTAGAAAACAAGAAATGTCTGTGTCTGTCCTTGTCTTTCAGCCATTATTCTCTGTTTGGCTAAGCTATACAAACATCAGGACTCTGATGTAAAAGACTTTTCTTTTGTGTGTTGCACATAAATGTCTTTAATCTTTTGAGTTAGGAATTTATTAGTTGGGTCTTTTTGGGTAAATTCAGTGAAGTTCTGAAATGGGTTTTCCTCCAAAAAGAAAGAGAGAGGGAGGAGGCAGGGAAGGGTCAGGGAGGCTCAAACAAGAACCGCCCCCCCCCAGAAAAAAAGTGTTCTCCTGGCACAAGAGAGTAGGGGAGAGTCCAGCTGATATTCACCCAGCTGAAATCTGGGGCTCAGGGGCATGTGCCTTGGGTCAGGCCAGGGTAAAGGGACTGCAGTGGAGGTGACCAGTTGCATACGAAGGTTCTTTCTTGGGATTTCAACAGCAAGAAGCAAAACAAACCCACAAGACCAGAGTTAAGTCTCATGGCTGTGCCCTGCCCACTGGCTCTGGTCCTCCTCTCTTCTTGCCCTTTCTACGATGACTTGGTCAAGGCCACATCACAGTCTGGCAGCCTCCCCATGGTCGGCCCATGACCCGGGGTTCAGTCAACTCTCCTCCCATCTGTGGGCTGCTGAGGACAGACAGGAAGAACCCTGTGAGTTGGTTGGGAAACAGAGCGTGTGCCAGCAGCAGACGCTGCTGCTTCTGCATTCATTTTTGTCCTCCTGCCATGCCCGCTCCCTGCCCCATCCCTACATCTGCCTTTCCAGCTCCATAACAAGATTTCATGTGGAGTGAAGGTCTGCAGAAGGCAGTTGGATCCATGACAGTTTTCCTTGACTGTTTTCACAAGAGGGGTGAAATTGAAATGAAATTTAATTGAATGAAATTTTAATACATGAAAAGGTCTTCATCTCAACACTCAGGACTCTCAGAATTTGCTTTTTTTTTTTTCCTGGGAATTTTCAAAGGATAACACTTTGTGAGATGTCAAGCAAAGGACTGTTGGAAATCGGGTGTATGGATTTGCCAGAGCTGCTGTAACAAATACCACAGACTGGGCAGCTTAAACAATAGAGGTACAAGGTCTCTTAGTTTTGGTAGCCAGAAATCTGAGATCAAGGTGTGGGCAGGGTTGGTTCTTTCTGAGGCTGTGATCTGTTTCAGGCTTCCCTCCCAGCGTCTGGTGGTTTGCTGGCCTTCTTTGGGGCTCTTTGGCTTATAGACACAGCACTCCCATGTCCGCCTTCGTGTTCACATGGCTTTCTCCCTCCTGCCATATTGGATTGGGGACCCAAGCTGCTCCAATGTGAACTCATCTTAACTAAATGCACCTGCAATGACCCTATTTCCATAAATAAGATCACATTCTGAGGTCTGGGGTGTTAGGACTTCAACACATGAATTTGGTGGGGACCCAGTTCAACCCTTCAGCCCATGACTTATGGTGGGGGGGGTGAGTGTGTGCTCAAGCTCCCCCCACACACAATTGCAGACACACGTTAAGCACATAGTAAGTTGTGACGGTGGACAGTGTGTTGGAGGGAAGTGGGGTGACCAGCTGTCCTGGTTTGCCTATGACTGAGAGGATTCCTGGGAGAAAGAACTTTTGATGCTAAAACTGTGAAAGTCCAGGACAAACAAGGATGAGTTGATCGCCTTGGATCTGCCCTCCAAAGTCCTCACCCCCAGACCCTCCTCCACTGTCGGGGGCTGCCCTGGGGGCTTCCCAGCCCACAGAAAAGGGAGAAAAGCCCAGGGTGGGGCTGCGAGGGACACCAAGCCACAGAGCCCTGGGGAGAGAGGCCATTCTGGGTGCCCCCACCATGTCTGCAGCCCCATCTCAAGTTTCTGGGGTCACCTTCCCATCCCTCCAGCTCCCCTCACGCCCCTCACCCCCCTTCCCCTGCACCCAGCATCACCACCCCCCCCCACGCCTGAGCCCCCAGCTCCTGCTTGCCAGCTGGAGTCTTCCCCACTAGGAGCCCCTCACCTCTCTGACGCCCCCCCTTCCCCCCTGGCACCCCCTGTGCTGCATGTGGTGTGCTCCCCCTTCTCTGAGAAATCCTACCTGCTCCTCAGACAGCGCCTTCTCCATGAAGACTTCCGTGATCCCGGTCCCACCCCACAGACACACACACCACACGCACACACCCCACCACCATCACCACCACAATCTGTGCTCGCATGTACCACGCCCCACACACCTCACGTATCACACACACACCACACACATACAACACACACAACACACATGCTACATACACTATGCACACACCTCACACCCCCCTACATCACACATATGTATATTACATACACCACACACACACCTTCATTACACACCCTCACATACATACCACACACACACATAAAATACACACACCACCCACCGCACACGCACGCCCTGCCATCTCCCTCCTGTGTCTCACGGCGTTTTGCTGAGAGCTCTGGTTTTGGTCACCACATGTGACTTTGTGACACTTATTCGCTTCCCTCCCAACTTTGTCTTATTTTGGCCTGAAGCAGGTTCTTTGCGTGGTTAAGTTTTGTTCCCCCCAAATAAATCAGGGTCACACGCATCATGGCCTCAGTGAACATGAGGTGAATTAAACTGAATACAATAAAACTGGAGTTAACCCAACAGGCAGAGGAAACAGGGTGGAGAAATGCAGGGCAGTGGGAACCCCAGGCCACAGGGAAGGAGAGCTGGGCGTGAGCTGCACCTGAGGGACAGCGCACCCACATACCCGCACCCCAACTTTAGGACTGCCACGTGGGAAGTCCGTGTGGGTCTAGGGACACTAAGGCCCCTCCGATGGCAGCCTCCCAGGGCCCGAGGGGAGGCTGGGGCTGCAGGGCCCACATATCAGGCCAGGGTGGGAACCCCAATGGACAGGGACTGGAGCTGAGGGGCTTTGTGCTTGAGGCTGCACGTTAATAATGGACCGTCAGGTATGTTTATGTGGAAAAATCTTCACATTCTGCAAATAAGCCAGGTACGCGTTGTCTGCCTCATCGGGAATTCCGCACACAGCTGGATGCGCTCACAAATTCACAATTCAGAATTAATTGGTTTTTAGGCCATGCATTTAGGTCAGATCACCCAGACACTCCATTTCCTGTGGTGAAAAGAAATTAAGTCAATTTCCCCCCCCACCTCCGCTCTGCCAGACCCCCAGCGCTCATCTCGAAGGCCTGGTGAGCCGGCCCTCCGCAGGCAGGGAGAAAGCCAACCTTTAAAGGCATTCTCATTATCTCTCCGGGAGATGTCATTAAGTACTGTAAACATGTCCTGAATGAGTCCATGTCACAAAGACTGCGAAGTGTTTATAGAATAAAAACCTATAAGCACCCAAGTGAGATAAAATGGGCAGGGGGAGAAAGAGGGAGAGGGAGACTCAAAAAAAAAAAAAAAAAAAGAAAGAAAGAAAAGGACTTCTTGACCAACAAGTTGAGCAAAAGATGGGGATTAAAAGGTAAATTTGGCTTGAGGACCTTTGACCTTGGAGGGAGGCAGGAATGGAACCCACCTGGTCTAAGGGCCCACTCTCCCCAGTCCCAGGCTCCTTGCAGACATCACCAATCAATCACACCCATCTTGCCCACTGAATCCACACCTGGCAGACATTGCTAATCAATCACATCCATCTTGCCATCAGAAGCCACACCTGGCAGACATCACTAATCAATCACGCCTATTTGCCATCTGAATCCACACCTGGCAGACACCACTAATTGATCACACCCATCTTTTATTTTTTCCCAGCTTTCAACAAACAACAGCTTTGTTGTTTACAATCAAGTTAGGGAAACAAGACGCTTGGAGGTCTGCACTGATTTTAATCCCCGAGAGCTGACACCGTGCACTCATGCAGGCCCGAGGACAGTGTCCAGAGTATATGGTGCGTGGAATTGAAGAGGGTCAGTGTGCTCGTTTCCAGAGAGAAATGGCAGCACCAAGACTCTCCTTTAGGGTCTTCCCTCAGCTGCTGGAAACGCTTTCCCCCACCCCTGCAGACAGCAGAAGGACCTGGGAGTTTACACCCCTGGGCAGGCCTCAGCCACTGGCTGGCCGTGTTAAAGCACAGCACCTTGCTTGGGGCGGGGCGGGGAGGGGGGTAACTTCTGAGGCACACATTACTCTCCAGAGTCCCACCATGGCGGTGGGGGGGGCTCAGGCTGAAGTTACCTTCTGCACAACTTCAAGATCGCAACCCCACTCAGCTTCCTCCCTTCCTGCCCCTCTTCTCCCCATCCTCACCATCCCTAGGGATACAATCTGAACACGTTATCACTTGCACGTGAATTCTCACCTTGGACACAGAAAGAGCTGCAGATGATGAGCTCTTAGAGGACATGGCAGACCTCACCTGTGCTTTGTCACCCTCAGGTGGGCCACACCTGCTCCTGGGACTCTGCTTGACCTCTGCCCCCAGGGTGTGCCTGGCCAGGTCTATACCCTGCAGAGCCAGGAGCTGGGACAGCTGGAGCAGACCTGATGAGCTGCACACGTGACCTCCGTTAGTAAGGACGCACGTGGTCTGCCCCATGGCCAGGAAGCCACGTGGAGACTTCCAGCTGGGGTTGGGTGCACACTAGAAAACTGTTGTGGCCACATCAGCTGACATGAAACCGCTAAAGACTATGCACAACCTACCCAGAAGGAAGCATGAGAAGTAATCATGGGGGCCCAACAATCTCTGGCTGGGCCTCTGCTCCAGCCATGGTCTGTGCCTACAATGCCCCAGGAAGGACCCTATCTAAGCCTTCCTGGGCTCCCTCCAGTCTGATCTGACCTCTGCCTGCACGCTCTGGAAAGACAGCAGTGCCCCTGCCCTGTGGTCACCATCACAGCCGACCGGACATCGTGAGAAAACCCTACCTTTTCCATCTTTTCGAGCCCTCCCACTGCCCAGTGCAGTGTTTTTCTCAGAGTTGAAGCCTGAATTCTGAGCTGAAAGGCCCTGCACGTGAGGGAAACAGGAGCTTGTAGAGCTGGTCCCTCCCCACCCACCAGTGCTCAGGATGCTGGACCAGGGCATCTCAGTACCACGAGATGGCCGTGACCTTCACCCCATCCCTGCTTTGTAACACTGTAGTGCATGCACAGTGATTGTGTGTTCTGAGGCCAGTGAGGTGAGTCTTTCTTGAAGTTCAGTGTGTCTTGTTTTTCACCTGGAACATAGCTGTTGGCTTCTGAGCTGGGATCCTTCACCTGCAGTTCATTGTCTGGGAAGTCCCAAAAATTGAGTGCCTTTTTTTTTTTTCTTTGCGGGAAGTGGGTATGACACTCAGCAGATTCTGAAAGGGGTATGGATTCATTTTCCACGGCTGCTGTAACAAATTACCACCAACTTAGTGGCTTAAAACACAGATTTCTTTTCTGATGTTTCTGTGAGTGGTCTAACCAATATTGGTCTCATGGGGCCAAAGTCAGGATGTGTACAGAGTTGTTTCTCCCTTCTGGAGGCTGTGGGGGGGCGGATTTCCTCAGGAGAATCACTCTCCTGGCCCTTTCCACCTTGGCTGGTGGCCTCTTTGTCCATCGTCGAAGCCACAAGGGAGCGGCATGGGGGTTGAGTCCTTCCTCTGAGCCCGTCTTCCGTCACATCCACCTCTGAATGCGCCTTGTCTGCCTCCCTCCTCTCTTGTGATTACATTGGGGTCCCACGAACACTATCCTCCTGAAAACAGACCAAAAAACATGTTGTGAAATGTCACGGGTGCTCGCTGGTCAATACTTCGTCAATACTCAGTCATCAGGTATTAGTGACCATCTTCCCTCGGTCAGTCAGCGTGCTGAGATGGTGAGACCCAATCATGAAAGAGAGGTGAGTGCGACCACCATCCTGATTTGCTCAACACAGGGGTTTCCCGACGTGCAGGACTCCCATTGCTGAGGCTGGAACAGTCCCAGGCAAGCTGGGATCCTTGGTCACCCCAGGCGTGGTCTCTGCCATGAGGAATTTATAAACCCGTGAGGGCCATGAACAAATGGCAGTGAAGCTGACTTCATGAGTTGCCGTACGTGCTTCGAAGGAAAGAGGAAAGGTACTGGAACAGAGGTGGACAAAACAGTGGCCCCCCCCTTCCCCTGGGAGCTCCCTTTTGGGTAACATTGACTGCACTCCAAATTCAGGCTCATCGTTACACACACTGTTTTGTTTAAACCTTAAAACAGCCTCAGTAAATGAAGACAGTTATCGCCTGCAGTTTGCAGGAGGAGACAGAAAGAGAACTAACTGGCCTGACATCACAAAACCACTGTCTTAGGTCAAGTTCCCCAGAAACTAGCATCCACTTTAGCCGCTAAGTGGTAAAGCAGAAGGTGGACCCAACCTAGCAAGCTCCAAAGCT
Source organism: Balaenoptera borealis (assembly GCF_965194805.1). Lineage (NCBI taxonomy): Eukaryota > Metazoa > Chordata > Mammalia > Artiodactyla > Balaenopteridae > Balaenoptera > Balaenoptera borealis. Next base: position 45,579,142 of record NC_138872.1, on the reverse strand, counting down.
GCGTTACTAAACCTCTCTTCCATTCTGTCTGCTTTCACATTCTTACAAATTTTCCTAAAACATAAGATTTACTTTTTTTGTTTTTTTTTGAATTTTACTTCTGCAAGAATACTCCTTATCCACCAGGCCTGGTGTCACACAAATATTAAAACTCAAAGTGTGCTGCCATTAGAATGGACAGGCAGGAGAGCACTGAGGCACATTGGTAATTTGCTCTTGTTTCTTTCTGACACTTGCTAATAACAGAGACCTAATTAGCATGTCACTGATAACATGATGAAGATTCAGTACCACTTTCTGGATCTCAGTGGTTTTTCAAATGGCTTTTAGGCGTCATAACCCATCATAGAATTTCCACACACACACAGGTAGTAATTACGCCAATGCCTTTGTGCAAATGGGAGACTAGGAGGCAGTGTTGTGTCTTTTCAGAATTATAGCAGGAGTGGTAACTCCTAATTTCAAACATCAGAAGGCCTCCTTATTCACTGCAAATGTGATGTTTTAGTGTGACCTTGGCTCTTTACTATCTCGGAGAACAGATCCTTTATGGGCTCCAGATGGAAAGTGTAAAGTTAATAACCCCTTGCAGACAAAACCCATATGTTTTCCACATACTGCAGGGATGTACTTTGTTCGAAGTGTCATTTATGTAGAATGAAATTAACACATAAATGATGATAGATTGCTGTTTCCAAATTGTGTGCTAGACATAGCAAAAAAAAAACAGTATTTAGTATAGATATTAAAAAGTCTGAAAGAAGAAATAGGTCTTCCAAATGGTAAATAGAAATCACCAACCTCTCTTGTATTCGTGTGTGTATGTGTGTCCTATGTATGTTTGGGAGGGGCCATTCTCATGTTCCCCAAATAAACAAACACACAAAAAAATCATTGTTCAAAAATCATTTATGTATTTGTATTACTTAGGTCAAGGTTTGACTACAAGTAACAGGGACTGAAACAAGAAAGACATTCATATCGCTCAGATGTAAAATCCAGATTCTACCCCAGAAATTCCTTGCAGTCCTTTGCTGCAGCATGAATCTACTGTGTCTAAGCTTTAGCCCTGGTCTTCACGATGCAAGATGGCAAACTACATCCATTTTCAGGTGGGAACAGACCACACAACGTGGCTGCTTGTATCTTATTGGTCTGACCTTGGTCACATGGCAACACCCAGCCCCAGGGGAGGCTGGGAAATGTAGTCTTTTACATGAGTAGCCAAACACCTTGCTAAAAACTGGGGTATATGACTGTGAACAAGAGGTGGATGGATGTCAAGGAATAAGAACAGCCCTGACACAAGCATCTAGGGTAATTTCTAAAGATGTCAATATGGCTAATTTCAGTAAGGACTATTCATGTTTCTTTAAGTCAGAGGGAAATTCTTCTAGCCCTTGGCTTGCTGATTCCACGGTGAACTAAAATCTGAGGTCAATTCTAATTGTACTGTTGCATGAAGACCTTTTGGAACATGAAAAATCAATCTGGCAGCACCAGCTCCCTTTATCAAGACCAGATTCTGTAATGGATCTTTTTATTTTTTTTAATTTAAAAAATTATCAGAGAGCATCCTCACCCAAGGCCACACCTTCTCTTCCTGGAAGCCCCACATCCAGTGACTTATCCATGTGGGGACAAAAAGGCCCTGCCTCCTCACCTCCCCAGGGTCAGTGTTGAAGTGTCGTCCACCTTCAGAACTTGCCAGGGGTCGACTGAGGCTTTCTGGGACCTGCATCTCAGCTCAGGACTCATGCCGACCCCTCCTCGCTCTCCTGCCCCTTGGAGAATGCTTTGCAATAAACCTGCACATGGGTCTCCAACTCTGAGGCTACTTCCGGGGGAGAGGAACCAGCCAAGTGACCATACTGGGTCACTCTCCTGTCACATCCCTTACACTTGTCAACTGTCTCCCCCCACCATGGCAAGTCAATGAGCAGCTCTGCTTTCTGATGGAAGCTGGCTCTGCTCAGCTCTCTTCTCCCATCCTAGGAATCCCTCCGGATACACCAAAGCCACTATTTGTGACAGCAGATGCCCTTTGGTTGATCATAATCTTTAGGGAGAATGTGCCATCTCAAGGTATGGAGGAGAGTGGGAATCTGGTGACCTGAACTCCATCTCTGCTCTGCCATATCCACGCAGGGTGAAGCTGGCTGAGTCGATTTCCTGCTCTCTAACATAAGGGTAACAACCCCGCTTCAGAGGGCTATGGGCTAAATAAGCTAATATGATTTCAACCAGCAGTTTTTTTTTTTGTTTTTTGTTTTTTGTCCGCCTCACATGGCTTGCAGGATCTTAGTTCCCTGACCAGGAATTGAACCTGGGGTCACAGCAGTGAAAGCACTGAGTCCTAAACACTGGACCGCCAGGGAATTCCCTGACTTTTTAATGCCGTCCTGCTCACTTCTTGTATACCCTGGGCTAAGGTAGAACTTACTTGCCCTAATGGTCTAGGGCATGCGTTGGCTTTCTTATTGAACCTTGCAAAGTTTAGGGGCTCCTCAAAAGGGATATTCACCACCCTGGGACCTCATTTGTCTGGTGGTGCCAGCCTTCCCCTCTGTTGACAGCCACTCTGCCTCCAGTTTCTGTCTGTGATCGTTAGTTTTTGAGTTTGTGAGGCTGCCACGTCCTGGATCTTCCTCCCATCTTTTCCTCTGGTCCCAGAAATTCTTCCTCAGCTCAGAAAAACATGGAGATTTCATGTGCTCATTCTCAGAATACGAGACCCAACCACAAAATCTGCTCCACTGGATAACATGAGAACAGCAAGTCGCAGCAGTGGTTCTCAAAGTAGGGTCCCTTGACCCAGCGTCAGCATCAGCTGCAAATTTGTCAGAAATGTGAATTCTTGGACCCCGAAACAGATTTACTGAATGAGATACTCTGAGGGCAGGACTAAGCAATTTGTATTATAACCAGCCCTCCAGAGGAGTCCTGTAAAGTTTGAGAGTCATGGTGAAGAGGGGCCCCAAAGGATAGAGACAGGAGAGCTTCCTTGGGGAAATCTACACTAGTCTTAAATCCCTCTCCCCATGTGCAAATGGGAGTTTGGGAACTTACCTTAAGACAAACAGGTTTTCCGATATTGGTCCTACATACGCTTTGGAAAAAAAAAAAAAAAAAACACATTCATGAAATTTTTAAAGCAAATGAATGCTAGACTTGGCAAATTTTTTCCTACCTGTCCTTAGCACTTCAGCTAAAAAAAAAAAGAAAAAAAGAAAAGAAAGAAAAATGGTGGTTAAACTTTTAAGCCACATGACCTGGAAAAGACTCCACCAGCTGACAGTAGATCTGACCACACTGCAGGCAATAAAAGGCTGGCTAACCTGCCTTTATTTGCTTTCTGCTCAAGATAAACATTTATCACTGGGCGTATTGACTAACACCATATCACTTCCCTCCTTACACTTTCACAAAGGGAGCAGGCTCCCCTTGGGAACTCAGACCTTTGCGGGGCTCGAGACCCCAAGTGCTACCGTGGTTATGAAGCACTGTGGGATGCAGGGAGGTGTGGGACCCCCTCTGCCATGGAGAGGCCAGTCGCTACCCTCCAGAGCAGATCTGAGGATTAGCAGATGCTCTGCCCAGGGGAGCCAATCAGGGAGCAAGACGGTTGCTAAGTGAGATGCGGGGGCCACCGCAGCTGCCTAAGGGCTCTAGAAAGTGGCTTTGCCCAAGTGCAGGTCTCTACTCCAGATGCCTACATTATGCCTGCCCTGGGAAATAGGCTGCAAACAAACCTTCCATGTTTTGAAGTTTTGTTTTGTCTTTTCTTTCTTTTTTTGCCAGTGATGGGAAGTCAGGTCTAGAGAAAAAAAACAACCATATTGGCTTGATTTGCAAGTTACAAAAGGCATATTGAAGAGTCACTATGGTCTGTGAAAGTTTTAATATTTGAGGTTGCCTCAGTTCCAATCTAGAAGTGGGGGGTGGGTATAAATGAGAAATAAGTGGGTAAATAGGTATTTATTCACCACCAAGTCTTTCTCTGATCTTTTGTTTGGTTGATAACCATTCCTGTAGCTAATAATGTGATGTTTGAATCTATACAACTGGTGAATTAAATTATATTTTAAAATCGTGCATCTTGAGAAAAGTTTTTTTTTTTTTATTAAACATAGTTTAAAGGGGTCAGTTCATGGTTACTTACACATAGCACTAACCCAACCTACTGTTTTCCACACAAATTGTTGTGACAATTAAATTTAACATTTTCTTACTTGCCATCTGTTTTGGTTCTGGAGGGAACCTTGGTTGTCTGTCCTTCAGGGGACTGATGTGGAAGGATGGCTTTGGGGCTACACCTGTGAATCCACAGCCAGCCAGTGGGTGACATTAAGATCACTGGCTGCAATTGTTTCTTTGTGTTTTTCTGCAGTTATTTTCTGGCTTAAAAACGTAAAAGTCATCCTTTTTAAAAAACTGAGCAAAAGTGCTTTTTTCCAACCTTTAATTTTGAGATAACTGTAGATTCATATGCAGTTGTAAGAAATAATATGAAGAGATTCCATGTACCTTTTAGCCAAAGGTAATGTCTTGTAAAATTATAAACTACTACAACAGGATATTTACATGGATGGAGTCAAGATATAAAACATTTTCATCACCACGAGGAGCCCTCCTGTTGTACTTTTATAGGTAAAGTCGTGTCTTTCCCATCCTAGCCTCTCCTTCACCCCTGGGAACCACTAATTTGCTCTCCATCTCTATAATTTTATCATGTCAAGAATGTTATATAAATGGGATCACATAGTGTGCAAGCTCTGGAAACTGAATTTTTCCCCTTCAGCATAATTCTCTGAAATGCGTGCAGAGCATTGCATGTATTAACATTTTGCTCCTTTTTATTGCTGAGTAGTATTCCATGGTACAGAGGTACCACTTTTTATTTAACAATTCACTTATTGAAGGACATCTGGGTTGTTGTGGTTTTAGGCTGTTGTAAATAAAACTGCCATAAATATTTGTGCAGAGATTTTTGTGTGAACACAAGTCTTCATTCCTCTGAGATAAATGTCCAGGAATAAAACTGCTGAGTCATATGACAGTAGCATGTTTAGCTTTCAAAGAAACGGCTGAATTGTTTTCCAGAGTGACTATAGCATATAGTCATATTACCTATATGACTATATTACCTATATTACCTACCTAGTGACTATAGCATATTACCTTCCCACCAGAAATCTAAAAGTGGTTCATGTTCTCCACATCCTTACCAGTATTTAGTATTGTCACTATTTCACATTGTGGTTTCAATTTGCATTTCTCTAATGGCTAATGATTTCCCTAATCCCAATTAATTTTCACATGCTTATTTGCAATCTGTATATCCTCGTCTATCTTCTATGAAATGTCTCTTCAAGCCCATTTTATTTTTAATAGGATTGCTTGTTTTTTAACTGCTGAGTTTTGAGAGTTCTTTACATATTCTACAGTACTAGTCCTCTTTGGACAAGTGGTTGGCAAGTATTTTCTCCAGGCTGTAGCTTGTGGTTTCATCCTCTTAACAGGGCCTTTCACAGAGCAAAAGTTTTTAATTTTGACAAAGTTCAATTTATAAATTTTTCCTTTTATGGATCATGCTTTCGGTATCAAGTGTAAGAAGTCGTTGCCTCATGCTAAATCCCTAAGATTTTATTTTATGTTTTCTCCTAAAAGTTTTATAGTTTTACATGTTTATTTAAGCCCATAATCCATTTTGAGTTAATTTTTCTCTAAGGTTTGAGACTCAGGTCAAGGTTCATATATCGCCTATGGATATCCAATTACTTTAGTAGCATTTGTTGAAATGGTTCTCTTTGCTCTGTTGGATGACTTTGCAGCTTTGTCAAAACTCTTTGGGGCATATTTGTGTGGGTTTATGTCAGGTTTTTATTCTGTTCTCTTGATCTTTGTGTCTATCCCTCTGCTAATTCCTCAGCGTCTGGATTACTGTAGCTACAAATATGTCTTGAAATTTGATAAACTGATCTCTCCCACTTTATTCTTCTTTTTCAAAGTCATTTAAATTACTTTAATTCCTTTGCTTTTTCATATGCATTTTAGAATAATCTTGCTTATAGCTATAAAAAAATCTTGTTGAAATTTTGGTAGGAATTTCATTAAACCTCTAAGTGAATTTGGGGAGAATTGACATCTTTACCATGTTGGGTCTTCCAATCCATGAACACAGTATGTATTCTCCATTTACTTAGATCTTATTGGTTTCTTTAATCAGTATTATGCAGTTGCCAGCACAGAAGTCCTGTATATGATTTGTTAGATTTATACCTAAGCATTTCTCCTTTTTTGGATAATTGTAAGTGGTATTGTAATTTAGTTTTGTCATCCAGGTGTTCATTGCTAGTATGTAAAAATACAGTTAATTTTTGTGTGTTTATCTTCATCCTGCAGACTTGCTGAATTCACTTGTTAGTTCTAGGAGAATTTTTGTAGATTTCTTGGGATTTTCTATGTAGATAATCACGTTGTTTGCAAATAGAGGTAGTTTTACTTCTTCCTTTCTGATCTGTATGCCTTTTATTTACTTTTCTTGACTTATTGCACATGCTAGAAGTTTCAGCGCTAGGTTGAATAAGAACAGTGAAAGTGAACATCCTTACCTTCTTCTCAATCTTAGGGGAAAGCTTTCAGTCTTTTACCATTAAGTATAATGATAGATGTAGATTTCTGTAAATGGTCTTTATGAAGTTGAGGATATGCTTGTCTATGCCTATTTTTCTGAGAGTTTTTACCATGAATGGGTATTGAATTTTGTCAAGTACATTTTTTGCATAGATTTATATGATCATGTGATTTTTTTCTTCTTTGACCTGTTATTGGGGTGAATTACATTGATTTTCAAATCTTGAACCAGCCTTACATTTCTGGAATAAATCCCATTTGGTCATGGTCCACAATTCTTTTTATATATCACTGTATTCTCTTTGCTAATATTTTGTTAAAAAATTTTTTGTCTATATTCACGAAGGACATTGGTTTGTAGTTTTCTTTCTGAAATGTCTTTGTCTGGTTTTGGTATCAGGGTAGTACCAGCTTTGTAAAATGAATTAGAAAGTATTTCCTCTCTTCTATTTTCTAGAAGAGATTAAGTAGAATTGGTATTAATTTTTATTTACATATTTGGTAGCATTCTCCAGCGAAACCATCTTGGACTGGAGATTTCTTTTGTGGGGGAGTTATTAAATTACAAATTCAATTTCCTTCATAGTTACAGGGCTTTTCAAATAATTTATTTTATATCGAGTGAATTGTGGTAGTTTGTGTTTTCCAAGAAATTTGCTCATTTTGTTTAATTTGTCAAATTTATGTGTGTTGAGTTATTTATAGCATTTCCTTCTTCTTCTTTTGTTGCGTGCATGATCTGTAGTGATACCACTTGTTTCATTCCTGATATTAGTAATTTGTGTCTTCTCTTTTTTTCTTTATCAGCATTGCTAGAGTTTAATCAGTTTCATTGATCTTTTCAAAGAACACACTCTTTTTTCATTGATTTTTCTCTATTTTCTATTTTCAATTTCATTCATTTTTTATCTGTATTATTTTCTTTCTTTTGTTTTCTTTGGATTTATTTTCTATGCTTTCTCTAAGTCCTTGAGGTAAAAGCTTATATTATTGATTTGAGACTAACTCTTCTCTAATGCGTACAATTAATGCTATAAATTACCCTCTCAGGACTGCTTTAGCTGTGTACAACGAATGTTGATATGTTGTATTTTCATTATTCAGTTCATTTTTATTTTGACTTGAGAATTCCTCTTTGACCCATTATTTAGGAGTGTGTTGTTTAGTTTCCAAGTGTTTGAAGATTTTTCTGTTATCTTTCCTTTATTGATTTCTACTTTTATTCGACCATGTCCAGAGAACACACTCTGTATGATATCAAATCTTATACAATTTTTGAGGTTTGTTTTATGGCACAGAATATTGTCAAAATTAGTATATGTCTCATGAGCAGTTGAAAATAATGTGCATTCTGTTGTTATTTGGTAGAGGGTTCTGTAAATGTCAGCGATCCCAGGAATTGATGGTGTTGTTCAGTTTCTCTCTTTTTTTTTGCTCAGTCTAGCTGAAGGTTTGTCGACTTTGTTGATCTTTACATAGAACCAAATTTGTATTTTGTTTCTTTTCTCTACTGTTCCTCTATTCTCTATTTCATTTATCTTCACTGTAATCCTAATTATTTTCTTCCTTCTGATTGCTTTAGACTTAGTTTGTTACCCTTTAGGTTATTGATTTGAGGTCTTTCTCCTTTTTTAATATAGACAAACACTGACAATTTTCAATATTTGCCAATATTTTAAGGAAAAAAGAAGATTATATACACATAGGTTTCAGCCTGTGACCTGAGATTTCATATCTCCCTTACAGCCTAGTTTCTCTAAATATGCAGGTCAAGCGTCCATTTTAACTGCTGAAGCAAGAAATAAATCATGTCCATGCTTTTTAAAATTAGTTATAAATTTGAATAAAATTAGAGTGGCAAGAAGGGAAGTTCCATTTCTGTTACATGCTCCTGAGGTTGGCCTTCTAAATGCGGCCTCCCTCAAGAATGGTGAAGTCTCCTGAATGTAGGTGTCATTCTACCCAGTCTTGGGTTTCCTTTCTCATCCACATCTTCCATGTTTCTCTTGTCCTTTTCTTCCCAGTACCTACTGGTCATACATTGCTTATTTGTTCACACAAACATTCATTCATTGATAAGTTCACTCACTCATGCACTGAACCAAACTTACGAAGTGGCTCTACAATCAGGTCTTGGTGTGTGAGGACACGTGAAATAACCTGAATCTTGACCTTGAGAAGCTCATTGGCCTATATTATGAACTAGAAGAATATGCTGGTGAGCCCTTAGGGGTTGGGGCACAGAGGTGGTAGGGAGACTAACTTTTATCTTTTTTTGGCAACTTGGTTACCTGGATTTCAGGCTCAATTCTGCAGCTAGCTGTGTGACCTTAAGCAAGTTACTTAACATCTCTGTAAAGTGGGGATAAGATAATGACAGCACGTACCTTAGGGTTTATTGTGAGGGTCATGGGAGCAAACACATGGCAAGTGCTTAGAACAGTGTTTGGGATGGGGTAAGCATCTTCTAAAGGTGTTATCATTATTATCATTGTTCCTATGCATTTCGTTTCTGTTTGTCATTTGGAAATTTGTGCCATATTTACATATTTTTCAAAAAATGCATAACTTGAAAACTTCGGTAGACATGTGACAGGGTAGTTTTCGGACAAAAATCTATCAGAAATTATTATTTGCATTTGATCTGTGGATGCTATAGGATACTTTATCTGCACCCTTAACTTTATAAAGAATTAAAAATGCCATGATATTTTTTAGATCGTTAAATAACATAAAGAGAGGAAAAGCTTTTGGGAATATACCAATAGCTGATTTTTCCGTTCGGCTCCCATGAGAAACTTCCTCTATGCCACTTTTACAATGTGCTCTTCATAATCATTTATTTCTTGTTTGGCTACTGGAGGGTTTTTGTTTGACTCTGATTTCTGTGTCCTAAGTAATTCAGGAAACAGTGATATCAGCCTTCTGCAAGCCTTTGCAAGGGAAAACCAATTACTTATCACCTGAAAAAAATTAATCATTCCCTAAAATTGTTTGCTGACGCTGAAATCCACACTGGGTGCTTGTACCGAGTGGGGACCTGTAACCATATCATGTTGTGAAAAACAAATCAAAGTTTAGGAACAATGGGGAAGTTTGCGGAATAAACCACCCCGCCCCCGGCCCCCCAAAAAACACCACCAACAGATTACAGTAGCCTGGTGGAGCCATCTGGGGCCAGAGGCTGCTCCCATTCATTCTGTGGAAAGTGGCACCACACACCCACCCCACACGCCACTTCACACCCCAGTGCGGCAGCTGTGTTTGAGCTGGCATTCACCACCTCGGAACAGCATTCAAGTAGAAAGACCTCACAGGGCTTTTTTTTTTTTTTTTCCTTTAACTGGGAATCCGGCAGAGTGCTATATTGAAATATCAAACATTGGTAATCGTTTTAGCGGTACTGTTAGTTTGGATAAAATGTCTTTCCTATGGTAGCTAATTGCTTGAATATCTGCAAACTGATATCCTCTTTGTAGACATTTATGCTGTCCTCTTTTTATAACTTTATTTCATTTTCTGTTCATTTCTGATGTTGACTCAAAGGGCCTTTATCACCTCGCGCTGATAATCTGTGCTTTATGGCTGCTGGTGTGATTGGGAGCAGTTGAAGCCGCGTGCAAAAATACACACATAAATATTTGAACAGGAAAAAGAAAGCCTGATGTGGGCCAAGGAAGAAATGCATTTCGACAAATAGTGCCGCTAGAGGGACCTTGACTCTAAACCAGGACCAAGCAAGGTCACCCTGTCCTTGTACCATCTGTCCGGTGGATACAAGTGCCACGGCCGATTCCAAAGAGCCAGGTCGCTCCAGGCCAGACGACACAGGGTGGCCAGCCAGGGGCCACGCTGGCAGCCCTGGGACGTCATCGTGGTGGCACCTCTTCGCTCAGGATCACTCAAGTCATTCCCTCTGCGCGGAATAGATTTGCTCTTGCCGGGAATTAAAGACCTGGGAGGTTTTAATGAGTTTCCCGGGCCGTGCATCTGGTCACCAAACCTTCTTGGGGGTTCCAGAGCCATGTTGCTGTGTGGCTGCCTTGCCCATTTTTGCGTGGGGGCCTGTCCCCCTTTTTCACGCTTCTGGTGAAGAACTGAAAATGAGTGCAAAATGGCATTCGACTTAGAGAGGAAGGGCACCAAGGAAGCAAACGTGGAGGCAAACAGAGCAGCTCCTTGGGCAGCATAGCTGCTGCTGGCCGCCGTTGTCCCTGACAGCCGGGCGACACGCCACCACCTGTGTTTGCACACCAGCTTTCCCCGATCTGCGAGAAAATGGCCCGGCCGGTCACATGGCAGCCAGATCGGCCCGGCACCATGGGAATACAAAAGCGGAGCTTTTAGCAGAGTTAATCATTAATGCGCCTCTCTTTGTCTGGCCCGGAGTGCTGACAGCGCTTTGATAGCCGTGTTTGCCATGGGGGGTGCTGGGCGCAGCCAGGTACTAAAGAGCCCAGCTCCCCTCAGCGGGCCCACGGGCCTGAGCCCGACCTGCGCGCTGCCCCCCACCCCAACACCCCTTGGGCTTGTTCCCGGACTCCCACCTTGAAGCCCGTGGGATCCCCGCTAGCCAGGCTGGGAGAGGTGTGGTAAGGAAAGCCTGTCACCCTCCCGACCCCATGTGTTATCTTTCCCCCAACCAGAAAAACAAAACAAAACAAAAAAGCTAAAACTGAATATGTTTTTGGTTTCTTTTAACGCGGGCCAGGGATGAACTACTTTGGTATAACAGCAAGCAACATGATATTCCCAAAACTTAGCGGAGAGATTCACCCATGGGTATATTCTGATATTTCCGTCTCAGCAACTAAAATACAAGTGTCCCCAACAGAGTTTTTTTGTTTTTTTTTTTAACGGAAAATCCCATCTTAACAGCCTTAAAAGTAAGCAGCTCGGATGTCGAAAGACTGGAGTTAGAGTAAATGCAAACCAGGTTAAGACTCCCTGGCTTCTGAGTCTGTGAAGTTGCTCCTTCCCAGGAACAAGATATCAAGCCCCCCACATCCCTGCTTTTGCCTCCAACCTGCTGAAAATGCCTTTTGGATTCGTGCAGTCAAATCACTGACAGCCCCCTTGAAAACATGATATAAACCATGAATGTCCCATTGTCCTTTAAGAACAATTGAAAATAAGCAAATCAAAAGTCCATCTTTGAAGCCTGGCTTACAAAGGAACAGAGATTTTTAAGTTTGGGGTCATTAAAAAGCAGAGCTTTCTTCTAGGACTTGAGCACATGACAATCTTACTGATGTCAGTTGATCGAATATGAAGACATTGTCAGTAACGATATTAGCCTCAAAACATGGTCCTGCCATATGTGCCCATGTCTTCCCTGGGCAGAGTCAAAATACCTTTGAAGATTTTATCCAATTGGTCTTTACAACATCTAGGGCATACTGGAGAATGACACATTTTATTGCCATCCTTTTTTTTTTAAACAGATGAGGAAGTGAAAGTTGACCGGCTTTTGCTTCCTCATCTTCGAACTGTAACTACCGATGTATGATTGGGATGATTAGAGTCCCAGAAGGATTAGACTGTGCGACCCATGCCTTAGGCAGGCTCACTGCTTGTTTTTTTGTTTCTTTTCCACGTTGCACCCTGCGTCTTGCAGCCTGGCTTTACTCTTAAGGAAACTGTTTAAATCCCTCTCAAGTTTCTTGGTCACCTACTATGCACTACAGAGCATTTAGCTCTGGAGGGAATGTAAGTAGAGACAATATGGTTCCAGCCACCAAGAACCAGCTCAGGAGAAAAGTCACACAGTGCAAATAAATCCAGCACCAGAGGAAAATGAGGGCAGCACTTAACTGCCACAGGATGAAATGCCCAAGTCCTGGCATCCTGGTAGAGCTTTGCCCCAGATCTGAGAACCCTCCACAGAGAGGAAAAGTGGGTGATTTCAGAACGCCTGGACGTTAGAATGTGGAGAGCATCCAATTCAAATAGTGTTATCAGTTTTAACATAATGAGCAGGGCCTGTGGTATAATCAGCCTTCGCTTTTTAAAATGCTCTCTGTCCAGGGAGCATGACCAAATTTTACACCCTACGTTGTCCATTTCATCACAGTCTCATCAACCACCGATTTGTGGGTAAAGTTAGAGTGGACACTGCTATAAAAATCCATCTTTCTTCCTTTACTATGTGCATTTGGTGTAGAACATGGTCTTCGTCTTTGCAAGGGGCAAAGCTGTTGGCTAAGCATGGATTCAACCAAATATACTTCAACGTATGCAGGGAGCATAAGAGAAAAATATTCTGTTATTTTGGAGGCAGAATGATCTGACTTAAGATTTAACCAGAAATTAAATGGTCATTTGGGGAAAATGATGGAGGTCGAATGATGCACTGATGATGATGTATTGATATTAACTGATATTGACATTCTCCTGTCATTGTTGAAGTGGATTCAATCCATAGAGAAAGATGGATCTGTGGTGTGCTTCATCCCATCTCCTGGGGGGAAGACAGAAGTCTTAGTTCACCCCAAATGCAACACTTAAATCAAGAACTTGAGTACAGGGACTTCCCTGGTGGCACAGTGGTTAAGAATCCGCCTGCTGATGCAAGGGACATGGGTTTGATCCCTGGTCCGGGAAGATCTCACATGCCACGGAGCAACTAAGCACGTGTGCCACAACTACTGAGCCCTCATGCCACAACTACTGAAACCCATGCGCCTAGCGCCCGTGCTCTGCAACAAGAGAAGCCACTGCAATGAGAAGCCATGCACCGCAACAAAGAGTAGACCCCGCTCGATGCAACTAGAGAAAGCCCGCACAGAGCAGCAAAGACCCAATGCAACCAAAAATAAATAAATAAAAATTAAATTAAATTTAAAAAATTTTTAAATAAAAAAAAAAAAAGAATTTGAGTACAAGGTGGTTTATTTGGAATGTGATTCCAGAAAGCAGGGTGAGGGGAAGAGAAGTGAAAAAGGGAAGGGAGGGTGCGTTGATGATCAGGTTACTGCTGTGAAGCCTGGCGCTTACCTGGGAGGCACCTGGATTATTTGCCCACCAACTCCTGCCCTCCATGGGCTCCTGGGGGTACAAACCATCTGGCAGTCTGAGCACCCCACGAACAGGGGTACACATCCCTCTGTTCAGAGAACACCCCCACCCCCCAGAGGAAGCATTCGCTGTGTAGGAGAGCTGTCTGCAAGTGACCTCTGAGGAGCCAAAGGGCGATGGGCAGGGGTGTGCAGCCAGGACAGACTTCACTGAAGCAGAAGTGGAGGGAGAGAAGGGAGGCTGGCACTTGAGGCCGACTGAGGTCCACACGGCTTATCAGCAGAGCCCTAGTCATGGACACCATTAAACACAGGATAATCAAATGCTGCTTCTCAGAGGACACGCGGTTCTCTTTGTTGCCTTCCGTTTGCAATGCAGGCACATTTGAACATGGAGAGTCAGGCTCCAAAAGACCCAGATGTCCAAGGAGTTTACTTTAAAACTGCAAGAAAGCCATGGTCAGCTCTGGAAGGGTCCCCTGCAAAGGGTTTGCTTGTGCCTACTTGGGCCGTATGCTTCCCCGTTGGAGTTCATTGGCCCAGAGCTTGGGGAGCTCGCTTGGCTTGGCTGTGGTCGTTTTGGAATGAAGAGCCCAGAAGTGGAGTAAATGCCTTTATTTATTTGTGTTCATAGTGTGTCTAGAGTCCTGATACCTCTCGTTGCATGGTCACTTTTCTGCGTTCTGTTCAACGCAGCCAAGCCCCTTGCAGCGACTCAAGCCTCCGGGCAGTGAGTCTGAGTGTGGTCCCTGGACCAGCAGCATGAGCACCACCTAGAAACTTCTCAGAAATGCAAATCCCCAGACTCCACCCAAGACCTACTCATTCAGAAACTCTTGCTGGGGGCCCAGGCATCTGTATCTTAACCAGCCTACCGGGAGACCCTAAGGCGGGTGGCAGGAGAACCACCAGTGGGGCTCTGCTTTGACGAACTCTGCCCCCACTCCCGTCCCCCACTATTCTCAGTTTTATATATTTTTTCCTGCATATTCCTCAGTTTTCAAGTATGTTCAAAGTTACAATATCAAGTTACTAACAGCTTTCCAAAAGGAGAGATTACCCTGATGGTACTGTACACATCCCCCATTAAAAATTAAACAAACCAAACCCAAAAACCACTTGGAAACATGAAATCCTGGGAAACACAGTTGTTTGGGATGCCCCCCGCCCTCGCATCTGACTCTAACAGCCTGAAGGCGGTCTTTTTGTCCTGGGAGAGTATTTTCTTCCCCATGTCCTCTCTGGACCAATCTTGAGCACAAGAAGCGTCAAAAAAGTCCTTCTCCACATGGAGCAGAGTGGAATTCAAGCAGATTCAGGGATGTGTTCAGGGCAGTGAGGAGGGAGATGAGGTCAAAACTGCAGCACCGACCCCCCTTCTACCCCCCGGACCACACCCTCTGTGAGTGGTGGGGGGGAATCTGCGTTTTCTCATTCCCCCTCCCCTGAGGTCTGTGTGCCTCTCAGGATGTACGTGTCTCACCCTGGGTTTTGGGAAGACGCCCTGAATACACAATGGCCCTGAAATGCAAACCGATGCATCGCCCGGTACTCCAGGTCAGCTGAAGACCCATTATCTATCCCAATGGCAGGAAGACTGGCCCCTTGCAGCCAATGAAAGGAACGATGTCAGTCTCAAGGGGGGCCTCTTCTGATGGGATTTTTAATGATACATTTGGCTATACAGACATTGCAGGTTGTGTTCCCTGGGAAGCAGACACTGAGATGGAAACTAGCAGGGTGTTTATTAAGGAGTGAGCTCTACACCTGGGCAGAGGGAGCCCGCCAAAGCCTTAGCTGTCCCCATGGGTTGGCCTTCCAAGTGGTTCCCACGGGGACAAGGAGGCCAGCCTGCACCTCAGTGTTGATTAGACTCTGGGTGGGAGATGCCCTTGGGAAGGGGCAGGGGCCGCAGATAAGGCCTGCCCTGGAAGGAATCCTCTGGGATGCATCCCAGGTCCAGCAGCACGGTGGAGTCTGCCTTGTCTGTTGACTTAAGGATGGACCCTCACAGCAGAGGGACCCTGCATCATTCTGACCTCCACTCACGATTTTAGACAAGCTTTTGGAAAATCATCTAATGTTTTATTCTTATTGCAAAAAAAAAAAAATCAGCTGAAAAGTAAGACTTCATTTTCCCTAGTTTTAAAAGAAGCACAAAGAAAGTATACTCTTGTGCCTTTTGTTGCAGCAATTACCTCCCCCACAGAAGGACTTATTTCTTAGGAAATAAGTCCTTATTCTTAGTTCTTAGGACTTATTTCCTAATTTTCTCCCTTAATAGTCAAGTGGAGGGAATTCCCTGGTGGTCCAGTGGTTAGGACTCTGTGCTTCCTCTGCAGGGGGCCTGGGTTCAATCCCCGGTCAGGGAACTAGGATCCTACAAGCCACGTGGCACAGCCAAAAAAAAAATAGTCAAGTGGAGGATAATTTCTTATTCTCTGTCTCTATTAGTCCCCAGAGAAACATTTCAAACATAAACATACATTCTGGATATTTTTGTGCCACATCCAGATTTGAAAGTTTACCTGTGATGGGTTTAAGGGGTGTTTGTCAACCATTTAAGATCCTTAAGATAAACCTAAAGCCATTAACCCGTTCATAACAGCAGACTGAGATAGCTCAAGTGCCCATCAGCGGTGAAGGGATAAACATGGTACATCCAAGCCTTGGAATGCTACACAGCAAGAGAAAGAAGGGACTGTTGATACACATAGCAACATGAATAACTCACAAACATTACACAGAATGAAAGAAATCTGGCTCAAAAGACTACATACAGTGTGATTCCAATTATATGAAGTTCTAAAGCAGAAAAAACTTACCTCTGGTAAAAATAGTAGTAGCCTTGGGAAATGACTCACAACAAGATAGACTGGGAAGGGGCAGGAAAGAACTCTCTGGGTTGCTAGAAATGTTCCACCTTGACAGGGACTTGGCTTACACAGATGCCTACATTTATCCAAATTCAGTGAATGGTAAATGCAAGGTTAGTGCCTCCCACCACAGGTAAATTTTTACTTTAAAAAACTGCAAACAGATATTGAACTCCAGTCATAATAAAAAGCACGCTAACATGTTCAGGGGTGAAATGCATGGGTATGTAAAACTTATTTCAAAATGCATCAAGAACGATGGTGGATAGGGAGACGGTGTGTGAGAAAGTAAAGGGGAATGCCAGTAGTCGTGGGATCTGGGTGGTGGGCGCATGGGTGTTCACGGAAAAGCTCATCCCACTCTTCCTTGCATTTGAAAATGTTCATTATATAATCCTGGGGGGAAAATTATTAAAAATAAGTTCACCTCTCTCCCATTCCTGAATTTACCCATCCTACTTGGTCATTGCAATCCCTGAGCCATGATGGCAAAACCCTTTTCTTCTGCACAAGACTCTTGAGAGGCTTTTACACTGGTGGGGGGAGAATTTCATGAACACATTGGAAAGACATAATTAAAGGCACTGCTTGGTGTGGGCCGGAACCAAGCTGTGCATCTGTTTAGAAGGTGTTGGGTCACTCCCTGCAGCTGGATCATCTTGAGACCAGCACCAACAGGGACGTTCTTCCATCATCTCTGGACATGTACAGAGTGTGCATCTCTGCATCCAGTGATGAGAAAGCCTAGTGGAGCAAATTCGTGGGCTATGTTTCGTGTCTTGAAGTAAAATAATTCTCACTTGTTATGGACTGAATATTCATGTTCCCCTAAAATTCACCTGTTGGAGCCCTAACCCCCAAGGTGATGATACTTAGAGGGAGGGTTTTGGGGGGATAATTAGGTTTAGATGAGGTCATGTGGGTGGGGTCTCCATGACGGGATTAGTGTCCCTGTAAGAAGAGATCAGAGACCTTACTTTCTCTCTCTTTGTCCTCTCTCTGTGTCCCTCACACGTGATGATACTGAAAGCCAGGAAGAGAGCTTTCACAGGCACAGAGTCTGCCAACACCTTGATCTTGGACTTTCAAGCCTCTGGAACTGTGAGAAATATACGTCTATTGTTTAAACAACCGAGTCTATGGAATTTTGTTATAGCAGCCCAAGCAGACTAAGACATCATTGTTCTGAACCAACTGCTAGATTCAGGCTCATTCGAAAGACCAGGCTTCACTAAATGGCCTTAAGATGTCTCATTGTTTTACCCATTGGTATGTTACACGACATCTTCGTTCCTGGTTCTACAAGGTAGTGGTGAGGACACGTGTCCCAAGGCACATCCACCGCAGACAGGGGAGTGTTGAGGAGAAAAAGGGTGGGATGGACAAAAGGACCCAGGTCTAATGTCTTGGAGGGGATGCTGGTTGGTTAGAGGAACTTCCAAAGGATGCAGCATGTGAGTGGGGAGGAAGCCAGAGCTGCTACTGCCTTAGACACAGGTTTACAGAGGTCAGAAGGGGAGGAGGGCACACGGTGGAGAACCTGTGTCCTTGGAAACCTCGACAGGGAAGAGTGAAGGGGATACTGACAGTAAAAACTGCTAATATTTACTGAGCTCTTATTGGTGCCCAGAATGACTCTACAAACTTCACACTTAATTCTTAGAGCTCACAAAAAATTCTATGAAATAGAATTTATCACCTCCATCTAACAGACCAGGAAACGGAGACTCACAGAGATGAGCAGGGCTCAGTGTCATGCACTGCCATGTGGGTGGAGGGGACCCTGACTGGGGCTGGACCTCCCGGCCCCCCATGTGAGCCCACCATACAGCCCTGACCCTCGGCTTCCCCTGTGGTCAGTGGGGCTCATGATGGCTGCCCAAGAGGGGGCTGGGGGGTTCAACGGGATGGGGTGAAGAGCGTGAAGGTGTTTTGGAAAATGAAGATCTCTCCACACATCGGAAACTGTGATAGTTGTTCTCATCTCTTCTATGGAAGAGAGGTTACTCTTTGATCAGCTGGTAGAGCATCCCAGGCATGGCGCCGTGGAAGCTTCTCTAAACCAATGGGGACTAGTGGCCGCTGGTCACACAAGTGGAGGTGAAGCCTCAGATGCTCGCTGGCATGAGTCATGACTTTGCAGGCAGGTGACACTGGCAGTGAAATGCTGAGAGGATCTACAAGAACACCTGCCTGCCAGGGAGGCCCCGGATGCTCATCTTCCACAATTGCCCCCTCGGCGGCCGGAAGCGCCCAGATGGGGCTTGACAACCTCATCCATCTTCAGTGCGAGGGCGCAGTGCTGCGCTGGCTCTTCGGTGGGCGCCTCGCCCTCTTGACCGTGGCAGCTGCCTTTCCAACATGGCCCCCTGTCCTCACTTAGAACATGGGTGGTGAGGAGGGACAAGAGACCCCCAGGCTGCTTGGGGCCACCTGCTCCATCCTTGTTTACAGATCTCCTCGTCCCCGCACCTCCCCCCCACCCGCCGTGCTGGGCACCAGGAGCCTTCTGCGTGCTCAGCAGGTGTTTTGCCCGTGCTGTCTTCACAGGTTCACAGGCAAAGCTTTTTTCTTTCCCTTTTTTGATACCAAGAACCCCCAAACAGCTGTCCAATTGGCTGCATGCTGCTAAGAACACATTCCCTCTGCAAACAACAGTTTCATCTGCAGCTGTCCTCAGACCTGATCCCCTCCTCGGTGCCCCACCCCCGGCCTCTTGCCAAAGATGTCCTCAGGAGAATGCCAGAGAAACTGAAGCTGAAGATGCATTTTTTTACCAAGTTCTGCAGCCTCTTGAAACTCAACAGGGACCTTTGTGAAGCCCCGGCTCACCCAACATGGGGGGTCTCTGTCTTCCCCACCACGTGGTGACCCTGGTGCCTAAAAGGGTCATTCTTGCCATTGAAAAAACCCAAGAGAAATTGTAGGAAACTTGAATCATCTGAGTGTAGCCTCTCTGTCCTATACCTGTAGTTGTCTTTTCTCCCTGACTCTAAGACCTGGGTGTGAAAGTGTTTCCTCTGTGATCAGAGACGTCAGTAAAGCCCAGGATGCCCAGACAGGGAATATTTCAGAGAAGGAGGACTGTAAAGAGGCCAGGAAGGTGTGTGGAGATGATGTTGAGAGGCCCAAAGCCATAATTCTTACGCCAACCTTGAAATGGCCGCCATCTTCCCCTGTGCCGTGGACAAGCCTTCCCATCCACTCCTGCTTTGGAGCTCTCATTCCTTCTTTCCATCACTACTCATCACACTCTGACCCTGGGCCTTGACCCTCCCCTCTTAGGGTCAATCGGCCCTGGAGGCTGAGCTATAGGCTTGGGCTTGACATCTTATTCAGTCCAAGGAAGCTTTCTTTTTCTCTCATGGATGCTGTCATTGGCCTATTTGCAAAGGGCATAAAAAGAAAAATATGGATAAGATCAGAGTCATCCATTCTCAACACTGGAAAACCAGCTTTAAACCCTGTTCTATAAATGGAGTGACTCTATTTTTGCTTTGGGATACAACAGACAGAACATGACAACATCTGTCACTCTTGGACCTGGTGAAATGGACAAAGTACGGGCTTTGAATAAGGACATGTGGGTTTGAGTTCCAGCTTTGCCAGTGGCCAGTGTCTTGGGAAAGTCACCGACCTTTCTCTTTAAGTACCTCAAAAATAATAGACATAATCATAATAGCCGCCACTAATGTCACCTGTGCGTCTCAGTTAATCTTCACAAGTTGGGAGGTAGGTGTCTAGGGTTCAGGTGTGAAAAACCAAGGGCACACGGTGGGGCAGTAGGGGACGGGATACTTAGGGATCTGCCATTCCCAGGGGTCCTTCTGTAACCACACCCCAGGAAAGCACTGATCAGTCTCACAATAGAAACCACCAGCGGTCAACCAGAGGCGCTTGCCTTCCAGCTGTCAGCCTCGACGGCAGCCCTCAACACGCTCCACTCAGCAAAGGGGGAGACACACACCCATGGCTTTGGCTTTGCGCTGCTGCCTCAGACCCAGCTCTGCTCCACATTCTGGTCTTTTCTGAAGGTTCCTCTCAACAAAGGCCCTGTTCTCCACCCAGGCTCTGCTATTTCAAGTAAGCGCTTCTCCTGGTTCAACACATCTGTGGTGGTTTGTGCTGTGTCAGTTCAATTTACCTGGGAATTATTTACAGAATCCCTTCCCCTGTATTGCTCTGGGGTAGAGTTGGTCCAACAAGAACTTTGCACAAGGTCTGAGCTGCAGAAGCAAAGCACTGACCGTTACCAAGGGGTTGGATAAAACAGACACGACGATGGACAGAGCTGCCTGGTGGGGCTCGGCTTGTCCTGGTTCCGCTCTGTGTCCGGCTCAGCTTCCAGACTCTCAACTCTGCTGACCAAGAACCAGCTTGGGTGCCTAGAGTGGTAGCTACCCAGAGAAACAGCTTCCCCGAGATCTTTCCCCAAACCCCTCCACCACAATCCCTCTTCTGTCGCTGGTCATGTTTGTCTTTTCTGATGGACCGGCTGGTGATGCTTCTCTGATCTTCCCATCCCCCTTCCAAATCTTCACTCCCCCAGCTGCTCCCAGACGCATGGTAAGTCCAATCCTCTCCCGTTAACATCCACTATAGCCCTGCTTCCTGTCTATGCAACACCCCCAAGGCTTCCCAGGACCACCATACAGGAAGAGTAAAGAACATCACGAGATACCCTGGGTACAAAAGAGAATTTATTTTACTGAACTGCTTTTATAACAGAAAGCTCCATCTTGGGTTATTCTTGTCACTGCATTCTTCAAAATGCAGAAATCCCTTCATGAGACCAGCAGAAACATTTCTCAGTGCCTTACTTTCTGAAACCTTCAGGGTGATCCGTCAGGACAAAATAGACCTTAGGGCTAAAGCCTAAATCAGGAAATTTCCCTGCAGAGATTAATGATTCCTGACACGTGCGGCTCTCCATAAATGTCAAACGATGTCGCAAAATTCTAAAATGATAAGTACCTAAATTCATTCTCAACATCAAGGGCTGAGAAAAGAAAGGGCCGATGGGAAATGAAGAAAGAGGAGTTACAAAGTCAAGTGAGCCAGAAGACACCTCCCCCGAGAGGCAAGGAGGTGGGTTATGAGAGGAGACGGTGGACCCTTTTGAAGTGTTCTAGAAGCAACGCCCAGGGTCTAGATGGCCAGCACCCCACCTGCAGTGGCTGGAAAGAGAGTGTGTCAGGTGACAGATGGGCTCCCACACTCCTGGGTGACTTACCTGGTGCACGGGGAGAGGCCGGCGCTGAGGGGCCTTGAGGAGAAGGGTCAGCAAACAGGAAGGAATTAAAATGTCTCCTACCAGCCCCGGAGATAAACCTTTTATAGGGGCAGGCTGAGCAAGATTGTTTTTTAAAAGTTTGTCCCAGAAGAACAAAGCAGTCATTCTATTCCTCTGTTACATGGTGGGGTGGCGGTGGAAGCAGAGGGAGAAAACTTCTACTCAGAGCTTTCAGGAAACTAAGGCAGCCTTTGAAATTCCCATTTGGAATTTAACCACCAACATTTGTATCTGCTCGGTGACGCCGGGGACACCCAGAAACCCCAAGGTGGCTGATGGGACGGAGCCACAAGCCGCCCCGCATGGCGCAGATGAGTGATGCCGAGAGCAGATGCCATGTGGGGAGCCCCGGCCCCGGGGATGACACCGGCAGAGGCACGGATGTAAAGAGGGACATTCTGAGGCAACAGGAGTTTGGGTTGCCCAGCGCATCCAGGAGAATGGAGGGAGATGAGACGGATTTAGAAGGAGGGGTCACATGGTGAGGGACTCACAGGTCCTGTAAGGAGGGCAGACTTGGTCCTGGGGGCTCTGGGTTTCATCCACCGACCGTTGGCATCCTTTACGTGATCAGGCCTGTTTTGGGAGGCCAGATTTGCTCAGAAATAATACCACTACTATCTCACCTCTGAGTTTTTAAATTGTACCCAAAAATCTTGAGGCTCCAAGTGTCATTCCTCTTTGGAATTAGCTTGTTAGCAGAGGTCCAGTTCTCTGGTGCAGTCCAGATTTATGGAACGTGTCTCGCTGAGAGGTCTGGCAGAGCAGAGGGGCTGGGCACCCCAGCCCAAGCTATAGAGGGAGGTTCCAAAGGGGAAGCAACACAGGACCGCTGGCCTGAGTCAGAGCCCCAGGGGAGCCAGAGCTTGTCCAGAACTCAGCTTGGGTGAAGAGGGAGGAAATCTCAGTAATCGAAGACATAAAAGCCCACTTGCAGGGTCTCCTGGAGCCGAGGCCCTTCATCTGCACAGGGCAGATGCAGATCATCTCTGCCATCACAGGAGGTCCTACAGGACGGAGCCGCCCTGGACACTGACCTCTCACATCACAAGCGATACAAAACACACACATGTTTGAAATCATCTCCCCACACCCCACATCGCCTGTCATTTTTCAACAAACAGGGAATTCTGGAAAAATTCTGGTATCCGGGGACCCTCTTTTAATTGGCCTGTTTGATGTCCAGGAGCCCAATCTCCTTTTCTTACCTTGTTCATATAGGTCTGTTCACGTTCCATACATATCTTACATGTGCGTGTGTATCTACACTGGGGGTCTCTCGTCAGAAGTGGATCCATGGAGCCACATTACATGATCCTAATCACTGTAGGATTAAAAAAACACAACTGTTCACTGCCTTAACACTTCACACTTCATATGAAGATTAAGTGCCAATATGAAAACACTTCTATATTTCCATCCAGATGTTTTCTGTCCCGATCAGTGATTGAGGACAGCTAGGGGCTTAATATTTTTCTGTTTGCCTTGCTTTTGTACTATGTGTTTTGGAGGCCAGAAAACATGTGCTTGGAGTTTTTTTTATATTCTTATATTTATAGTCTAGAAATGATTTTGAGATTGGGATTGCAAATAACACACACCCCACTGAGCTGGAGCACACTGGCAACCCCACCACATGAACGTGTGTTGGCATCAGCCTCAGAATACAGCCTTACCTGTCCTTACTTGTCACTGAGGAAGACTTGGAGATTTCAGACGGATTGTTTGTTAAAAAGTATCACTTGAAACTGCTCAGGGCTGCAAATCAAAATTTTATACAGACTGTGCAACCAATAAAACTTTTTAAAAATAGTATGCTGAATTTAACATGACGTAACTTTTTATATAATAAAAGCAATATGTTTATATGTTAATCATCAAATCATCATATTGACTTTAGGATAAGTAAGTGTTATCAATTTAAACTACTATACCAGTTTGTTATTAAAGTCATAAAATATCTCCTTTTCCAGTTTTATAGATTGAGGTCTCTGTATAAGAATTTATTTGAAAATAGCACCAGTTACTTGAAACAAAAAGAAAACTTGAGAACCTGAGGAATAGTCCAGTCTCCCCATTTTACAGATGAGAAAAATGAGGACCAAAGAGAAGAATTAGTGAGTCGTAGACCAACTTATCAGCAGAGCTAAGACAAGTGTGGTGTCTTCTCTCTCTGAGTCCAATGAGACTTCTTCTGTTTTAACCAACTGCTTCTCTCCCCTAGAAGCTCAGAAATGAGCTGGGATTTCCAATTCACTTCTGAAATAAAAGTACACAGAGAAGCTCTGTGGTATGCCTAACCACAAATAAATAAAATCTTAACATAAAATAAAATAAAATAATTTTTAAAATTGTAAAGGCTAATTGAGATACAATTCTTCAAATAGCATGTAGACAAGCAGCCAGACCCAAGCCTCTACAGCAAACATGAGCCACCGTGGGGACAGACACCCTGCAGGCTCAGAGAGCACAGTTCAGCTGTGTTCTTGATGGCAGGGATCTAGGCCAGTAGGCAGGGGGTCAGTGTCTTCACTCCAGCTTCATCACCTACTCGTTAACTACCTAAGGCCACCCAAACACATTTGATCTGGATAAAAAAATAAAAGAAAGGGGAGGAAGGAAGGAAGGAAGGAAGGAAAGAGAAGAAAGAAAGAAAGAAAGAAAGAAAGAAAGAAAGAAAGAAAGAAAGAAAGAAAGAAAGAAAGAAAGAAAGAAAGAAAGAGAAAGGAAGGAAGGAAGGAAGAAAGAAAGAGAAATGGCCATGAGGGAAAAGGCCATTTTCTCTCTGAACAGGCGAGGAGGGTGCCTGGGAGTGACAGAGGGAAATAAGAGGAGGAATTAAAATGGCACAGTGATAAAGCTGCAGGTATAAAAGGCTGTTTGAGATCCTTGTACGCCTCTAAGACCTACTGTCTACTGGCGGCTGCCTGCCTCCACAGCTTGTGAGACCACAGCCCAGCCGAGGTCAGTACACCTGGCCCATGGGCTGCTCCGTGACTGAGGGTCCTGTGACCGCCCCCCCCCCCAGCCCTATAAGTGACGGAGGCTGAAAACACCTAAGGATTAAAAGGTGCCTTAAATCAGTAATTCTATGTTCCTGAATTTGTACAACCACCAGACAAGGGAAACAGAACAGACACTGCTGCCTGCTTTGCAGGTCAAAGTTATGGAACTTTCCTAAGGTTGGACGGGTCGTTGACAATAAAACAAGCCCCCAGCTCTCCCCTGTCCTGCTCTTTCCATCACAACTACCAGAGGAGGACGCTCTAATTGACAAGGAGCTGGGGGCTGATCAAGTTAATTTATCTGTAGGCTGGAGAGCTTGGGAAACTTACGTCAAACAAGCAAAGACGCAAACAATCAGCAGAATAACTCCACCTCTGAGAGGCAGGGTTTTCTCCACTCGCACTGGACTTTCTGTGACCACCCAGGTGGCTCCGGGTACCACTGGCAACCTGCCTCCTTGGTTTTTGCTCTGCTCCTGTTTACCTGTTTCATCAAGAAGGGGGCAGTGTGTCTGTGCCTTGCTGGGCATTAATAAAGATAAGAGAGGCCGTAGCTACCAAACAGAGTTTTCAAAAACCCTCCCTGGTTTCCCTGGCTGCCGGCCTGCGTGCGCAGACATACAGAGCCACTGATGCAGGAGCTATTATCACCGTCCGATTATTGTCATTGTAATGCCTATTCAACGGCCCCTTTGTAAGTTCCTAGAGGGCAGGGACCGTGTCTTGGGCTGCTTTCATGAATTCATGCCTTCCTGCTCCCATTCACTGATCCTACAAACGTTTATTGAGTGCAGCCCTCACTGAGCCTGCCACAGTCCTGGGGACACAGAATACATTGCATCCTGGGTGTCCTCAGCGGCACAGCCCTGCCCTGGCTGCCAGCTCTCCTTCCGTCCACCCTTCCAGGAAAGGAGCACCAAATAGGACACAGGCTCTGCTGTCTGCAGCAGCCGTGAGGCAATGAGGCAACGGGTACATCTTCTTCTAGCCACATCTTCACTCCATCTGAACTTCTACAGCGGGTCCGTATTTCTTTCATAATGAAAACAACAATCTAATGAAGCTGAGTTTTTAAACCCACAATTTTAAACCTACCTTTCTACTTTCCTCATCCGTAGCTGGCCACTTGAATCACCTTGGGGATGCTCAAATATGGATGCGGGGTCCCACGCACAGTGAGTGCGACCTCATTGGCCGGGGCACTGGGAGTCTTCAAAGCCCCCAGATGATTTGAACGCGTGGCCAAGTTGAGAAGCACCATTCAAAGACAGGACAGAGGGACGAAAGCCTCAGGCTCGTGAGCGGGGTCTGGTCTCGGATTTCTCTGTGCACCTGCCCGTGTATGGGGGGCCCCCAAATCCTGACTCTCTCTGTCCTGAGCCCATGCTTCCCACCAGCTCCCTGAACCCAAGATCACTGTGCCTTTCCACCCACTCTTGCGTCAGGATGCCCTCCTCTGCCCGGGACTCAGAACACGCTGCTGTCACCTCCAGGCCAGGTAAGGCTCAGGACTCTGGCCCAGCATGGTGCATCTTTCTCTTTCTTTTGGCTTCCACCCTCTGGACTCCAGGACCTCACCCCCCTCTTTACTACTCCCCTCACTATGGGGTACACGCCACTCCCCCTCCTGGTGGCAACATGTCCTTCAGGAAGGGGGACCCTGTGGAGGTATCAGCACTCACGGCCATACGGGGGCTTCAGGAGATGCCAGGAGGGCCTGTGAAGGGGTCCCAGAGCCTTCCTGACAGCAGAGATGCACGTCCACACCCATGTCCTTGAAGTTCATTCCCAAGGTCATGCAGACAAAGAAGACTCCAGGAATATGCAAATCAAAACCACGAGGAAGTCCTACTTCCCACCCACTCGGGAGGGCGAGCTTCATTTAGAAAAAGGAATGTAAGTATTGTCAAGGATGTGGAGAAATGGGAACTCTTGTACGTAGCTGGTGGGAAAGTAAAATGGTATATAGCCACTTTGGAGGCCAGTTCCTCAAAAAACTTACATAGAATTGTCCCATAACTCAGCAATTTCACTGCAAGGCACATACCCAAGGAACTGAAAGCAGGAGCTCAGATACACGTACACATGTGTCCATAGCAGCGCTATTCACCGCAACCGAAAGGTGGGAACAGCCCGGACGTCACATAAATGGATACATTCATGAATAAATTATACACACACACACACACACAAACGTATGAGTATAATTGTACAAATAATTATGTATTGTATAAATATATATCATTCAGTGAACAATACACATAACAAAATGTATTAATACAACAGGCATTTAATGGTAGCTGATGTTACAAAACATGTGATGTAATCAAAATTGAAACTGAAGGATGAGATTAAAACTATGAAGGAATTCCTCTTTCCTCGAGCTCCCAGCGGTGACCACCCATCGCTGGAAAGCACCCAAAATTGTTTCCCTTCTCCTTGATATACCAAGAGTTCAAATCTGAAATGGTCGCCCCCTGCCCCGTCCAACTCTGCTCTCCTTCCTGGCTTCCACAAAAATTTAGATTTAAGGATAAAGGTCATTGTGCTGCTGTTTTTAAAGAGTCTGCTTTGTTTTCCAAATTTCCTCTGGAAAGACAGCGTGGGTATGTGAATCCCTTCCAGTGGCTCTGTCTGCCCTGAAGACAGAAGTGTGTTTGGGACAAGCCCGTGAGGATGATGCCACAAGGCTGGACCATCACCCAGAGGCTCTGGTGTCAGGACACCAGCGTGGGCACATATATTTGAGGGTCTCCAAACACAGAGCTGTTTCCACTTTATACTCGATGCTCTTGGGACACCCCCCTGCAGCATGCATCTAACCTGCTGTTTGCCTCTAATCAAATCCAGTCCCTTGGCTAGATAAGAGTCCAAGTGAGACCCAAAGATAACACAGCTGGTCAGTGACGGGCGTCCCGGCCTTGGGTCTCTGGGCTGGAAGGGCAAGCTTCAAGGGTGGCTTTGAGGGAGCTGATTCCTGAGGCTGCTAATGTGAAGACATGCCTGAGATAATCATCATTCTAGCGACATCATGACGTCTGGAAAACAAAGATGGGGACATCTTACTTCTGAGCAGGGCCAGGCAGAGCAGGAGAGATAAATTTGAAAAGAGAAGTTTGCATGACAAAGCAAATGTTTTTTTACAAAATGAAATCCATGAATTGATTTCATTATTGTCTCACATCTCTACTCTTAACGTGGGCAGTTTTACAAGCAAATAGATCTGTTGAGCCATATGAAGATGCTAAGATCTGACTGTTTTAGACCTAGGAAAACGTTATGTTCACATGGTTCAACCCAACTCTTCTGTAACATAACCTGTAAGCTCCTGAAAATGTGATATTTAAGCAGAAAATCTTTTCCTGGGGTATAAAAAATATATCTGAGGGGAAGGGGTTCTAATTTCAAGGATGATTCACCAAGAAAGAAAAGAAAATCAGCAATTAGTAATATTTGAGTGAATATTGAAATTCCCCTGAAAGGAAGAACAAGTGGAAAAAATCAAATAAGCAAGCAAGGCTTTTACACACATGGAGATACGCAAAATGATAGACGGACAGATACAAAATCCATATGCCCCTTTCAAAAGTTCTCAGGCAGCAGCTACAACGCATTATTGAGAGAGGTGTGAAATTCATACAAGGCAGGGAAGAGCCGCGGGTCCCTGGCCGGTGAGCAGGTAGCAGACGTGCTGGACGGAGCCAGGGTTCCAACAAAGGCCGCTGTTCAGTGGAACAGGTACAAGACAGATGGCTGGTTAAACATTGCCAGCATACTTGAGCAGTGCCATTCCGCGGTCAGAGCCTGGATAATGGTCGCAAGGACATTGTGTAGCAGCGAGTTGGCTAATTTCAACCCTGCTAAAGCTCTTGCTTATCTTTGTTGGTTTTGCAAAGATTAAGGCCCCTTCTCTACTTTGAATGCACCACAGCTGCCCGGCAAAGCATTCCTGAAGTTTCATCTGAATTCCCACTGCTAAGAGGGGCCCCCGCAGAACTTGGCACATGCAAAGACTTGTTTAACTCGTCCTTGGAGTTGCTTCTCCCTAGAAGATCTGGGCCACTCTTTCTTCTGACTTCTGGGCCAAATGGTCTGGAGTCACTGTGGTCTTTGCAGGGAAATCTCCCCTGTGGGCTCCAAACTGCATCTGTTGTGGATTTATATTTCCTATTAAGACTGATTCATTTGCTACTTTTGTGTAAATGGGTAAACACCATCGTAAATTCCATCCGGTGAATCACAGGGAGGCGGTGGTTCAAATTAAACGTGTTTGCTTTCGGAAGGGGGCCCTTGGCTTCTTATCTTTATGTACAGAATAAAATAGGGCTCAGCCTGGCCCTGCAGCCAATGGAAGCACACCTGGCCCGCTCAGCTGGTGCGGGGCCCCCAACCTGCGGCTCCTCTCCCCAGTTTGCAGACAAAGGCAGAGGGTGTGGGTCTGGTGCAGAGGGGGCTGTGCCCACAGGCCCAGAGCAGAGCCAGTTATGGGCATCATCTGGGTATGTTAGGAAAAGTGATGCCTTGATCGATTAGGTATTTTTGGCAGCTCAGATGTCATCTTCTTCTATAGGTGGTGCTTGACTACCCCACCTCATTGAGTAAGAGCTGTATTTACTTTAGGCAGCCTCCTCTGTCTAAATTGATCATTTCCAGCTATAAAGTTAAGAAATTGTGCCCAATAGATAAGCTTTAAAATTAGTCTTTTGGACTACATCTACAGAAGCAAAGAAGGAACCAAAAAAGTTGATGTTCTCCTTGCTCCCTCTCATTCTCTCTCTCTCTCTCTCTCTCACACACACACACACACACACACACACACACACACACACACACACATCCTTAAGTCTCAGTGTCTCTCTGTAGCATCAGGTGTTGTCAGGTAGAGTTAATCAATAGCCTCTGTGAACAGCTAAGCGCTCAGGATGTACCTGAGGAAATGAATGCCATCTCACTTCTAAAGAATTTTCCAGTTAGAAACTGCAGAACAGGAGAAACCAGTGGGAAGTGACATGTTAAATTTTGTGTTACTGTATGTTTGGAATTCAAGAAAGGAGAAAAGCATGGGCTGGGAAGGTCAACCCCAAATTCTTTATAACATTTAAAAGAGCTTTCTTTCTATCAATACATCTCCTCAAGTGCAAAGAATTGAAATAATAATAATGCCTTGGCCGTGGAATGTCACATCCGCCCAGGGCTCCTCTCTTAATAAATGGAATAGATTTATTCTGTTTTATTACTTCCCTTCCATCTCCTGTCTGTGTTCTGGCTCCCAAACCACACACTCGTGTTCCCCCTGCCCTGTGGGGCGTGGGCACATCCTCCAGACCAGAGGGGCCTCCTGGGCTGCAGGCATCCATTTGGGAAGGGGTGTCTTCTTTGATTCTAGGTCAACTTTCTTTGATTCCTCTAGTCAGAATCACTAGTTTCCCTTGTGACATTGTCCATTTAACCTGGTTTAAAAATATATCGATGTAAAGACTTTCATACCCACCTTTGTTCACTCATTTTGTGAAGAATCAGATTGTTGTGGGGATTTGGGGCTATTTCTTTGATTTCTCTTCTTACCATTTTTACGTTCTTCTTTCTTGTTGCTTTAGTTTTATTCTATTCTCTTTTTGTTTTTCCTAGTGTGTTTCATTATGCCCTTAGTCTCTGGTTTTCAATGTGTCTTGTTTACTATAATGTACTCAAAATGATGCAAAATTTAAGTGCAACTTAGGTATCAGCCACAGAGTCTGATATATGACACTTTCATTCTTGTTCATTTATAGGTATTTTGTTAATATCTTTAAAAAAATTTCTCTGAATCCCAGTGACTAGGTAGTATTTATTATAGTTTTTATGGGCTCAAGAGATGTTTGAAGCTTTCTTGTTGTTACTGACTTTTTATTTTATTTCATTATGATCAGAGAGCACAATCTGTGTATTTGATGGTTTCGTATTTGTTAAAGCTTCTTTTGTTCTGTGAGAACTTAAAATGAATATTCTCTATTGGTATATGTTTATGTACATCTATTAGATCAGCACTATCCAATAGAAATATGATGCAAGCCACATATATAACTTTATATATTTTCTAGCAGCCATAGTAACAAGGTAAAAAAACCACACAGGTGAAATTAATTTTAATTACATAATTTAACCCAATATATTCAAAATAGGCTAATTTCAGCATATAATCAATATAAAAGTATTAATGAGACATTTTACTCTCTCTTTTCTGTATTTAACGTTAGAAATTTTACACTTTGAGTGCATCTCAGTATAATTACTAAATTCACATCAGATATAGTTGATCTGTGTTCATGTTTCAATTTACAGCTGCATGAGGGGATTCACAAACCCAAGTTGTTCCAAGCATACTTAAAAGTTTTCCAATATCTGAATCAAGTATTAGTTTTTTAAACTCAAATTTCTTGAAATTAAAGAAAATTAAAATTCAGTTCCTTGCTTGCCTTGGACACATTCCAAGTGGTGAAGGCCATGTGAAGGTTCAGGCCACCAACAACACAGCACCCCATCGTGCTTGTAATTGTTTCTCAAATATTCCAAATCCTTGCTCACTTTTGTGTCCTTGATAGACTTTTACTTTAAAGATTCATTGCTATCTCCTGCTTCAGTTGTCTTATCTACGAGACCCTGCTTTCAGAAGTTGTGTGTGTTTTCACCCCTATCGAATTTTTCTCTTTCTGGGGCTCCTGTTATATGGATAATGACACTTCTACCCTCCATAGTCTTACTTTTCTTTTGCATTTTCCATCTTTATCTTCCTGAGGTCCTCAGAGGTTCTTTTTTTTTTTTTTTAATTTGTTTAATTAATTAATTTATTTTTGGCTGCGTTGGGTCTTCGTTGCTGCGCGCGGGCTTTCTGTAGTTGCAGCGAGCGGGGGCTACTCTTGGTTGTGGTGCGTGGGCTTCTCATTGCAGTGGCTTCTCTTGTTACAGAGCATGGGCTCTGGGCGCACAGGTTTCAGTAGTTGTGGCGCACAGGTTTGGTTGCTCCATGGCATGTGGGCTCTTCCCAGATCAGGGCTCGAACCCGTGTCCCCTGCATTGGCAGGCGGATTCTTAACCACTGTGCCACCAGGGAAGCCCCCTCAGAGGTTCTTAACCTGACCTTGGCTCGCTCATTTGCCCTTGCACTGTATCCTTCCCGCTATTTTGTCCCGCTACTGAGCGCTTCATTTCAACCACTGAAGTCTGTCTGCGGCTGTGTGTTCCTGTTTTGTGTCTCCTGGTCTCCTTGAGGATATTTATTCAGCTTCCTTTAATTCCTGCCCGGCCTGACCTACTAGGGCTGTCTCAACATCTCACTGCTGTGGCAGCCAGTGTAGATGGTTCCATCATCAAACTTGCTCCTGAAAAATCTTTTTCTTTTCCTCGTGAGCTCACACGCATTGGGAACACCAGCTGCCCTGGCAGGGCAGGTGTCCCTGGAAGGAGAAGCAAAGGCCCAGGCCCAGGACTTCCATGCCCCTTGGGGAGGACACGAATGGAGGGGGGCTGGCGTCAGGGTGGAGGATTTCCATGCTTTCAGTGGGCTGGACCACTCCTGCAGTGACCTGTCCCCAGGCCAGGTGACTGAGCCACTCTGGAGAGCCACCTCCTTTGACATCATCACCCACTTGACGCAGGTGATGCAGCAGCGGAGGGTGTGATCAGCACCTCTGCACCCCGGCCGGTCCTGTGCTGTCACCAGGCAGGTGGGATTGTTCCCTGCCACGGTGATGGGGCAAGCGGTGATCTCTCCAGGGCAACGCGGGGATAGAAAAGCACGTAAGGGGAACCCCCAGCCAACCTTTCTCTGGTACCTGACCCTCTGACCCCTAGGTTGCATTTCCCTGACTCGAGAGAACCAGCAACCATCTACCTCCCGTGGGTCACCATGTTTGGGTTTAATAAAATGATCCATCTCCACTTCATTAGTTCTCCATCTGACCAGAAGAAGCAAATCTCAGAAAGTGACTTTTAAAAATATACATAAAAGAGTTGGCCAGAATGCCCAACTTTGTATTACTGTATCATTTCACTGTATTTTCTTTCACCATGAATTTCAACAAATTCTGGAAACTTAAGTCAGAATCAGAGCTCTTACTAACTTTTTTAACCTTCCCAAGCCTCACCAGAGAAATGGGGAAAATAATGGAATCTCGCTCTTTGGGTTTGGGGACAGTCAATAGAATAACGCACTATCGAGCCCAGCACACAGCAAGTTCTCATTAAATGGGGAAAATGGGTCCACCCCCAGCTCTCTGGGCCTCAGCCTCCTGGGGCCACACTTGTTGAGAGGATTAGATGCCTAGCATCAGGTCCAGCTCAAACGGTCCCAGAAAAAAATCCCAGGTAATCAATGTATCAAGTTCTTAAAGCCAGGCTAACACATGACCTCTCACGGCCACGCTCTGTTGGTCACAGTTTGGCAACAAGGAGCAAACAGGGCAAAGCGGTGTAATTGTTTGGCCCAAGGCCTTCAAGCAATTTTCTCCATGTTCACACCAGCCGTCCTTAATGGAGCTATGCACACCTACAAGTCGGTGGGAGGGGAGCTGGGGGGAAACCCTTCTCCTCACACATCCCTTCATAAAATCATGGTGCCCAGGGAGCGGGATGTTTGACCTTGACACATGAGCTCTTATGCAAAAATAATGAAGGAGCCTCAACTTGCTGCCATGGTCCTGCTGCAAGCCCAGACTCTAGTGAGAGATCCCATAGGCATCAAGTTTACATCAGGGTTTAGGCGGGATTGAAAAGTAACAGTCAGATTTGTGAGTCATTGATAGGATTTAGGTGGGATGCCCTAAAAAGTAACTTGTTTGCAGCACTAGAATTTAGGGTACATTTCCAGTCATGAATTTATTACAAAGACAAGCAAACAAAATCAGTCTTTCAGAAGAGTCCATTTCCTAAATTGGGAATTGTTTAGACGTGCCATGTCCAGTATGGTAGCTGTAAGCCACATGGGGCCACTAAGCTCTGGAAAGGTGGCTGGTCCAAATTGAAATGTGCTATGCGTGCAAAATACACATTAGATTTTGATGACTTAATATGCAAAAAAAAGTTTAAAAATCTCATTAATATTTTTATATTGATTATATGCTGACATAATGTTTGGATATATTAGATTAAACAAAGTAGTCACATTAATTTTTTCCTGTTTCTTTTTATTTTTTAGGGTTAATTATATTTCTAGAATTGTGTAATTCATTCTATACTTATCAAATATTACTTGTTAATAATATTAGTAATAGATATTATTTATTCAACTAAAAGGCCATTTTAACTAGGATTTTAACAAGAGATTGTGTATTTGAGGCAAGTAGTTTGCAAAGCGTTCTTAGACACCTAAGGTGATACACAAGTTATACAATTAAGAAATTGTACCCATTTATTTATTTACTTTAGTTTTTATTGAAATATAGTTGATTTACAATGCTGTGTTAGTTTCAGGTGTACAGCAAAGTGATTCAGATATATATATGTATTCTTTTTAAGAGTCTTTTCCTTTATAGGTTATTACAAGACATTGAATATAGTTCCCTGTACTATACAGTAGGTCCTTGTTGGTTATCTATTTTATATAAAGTCTTGTGTATCTGTTAATTCTAAACTCCTAATTTATCCCCCCATGCACCTTTCCCCTTTGGTAACCATAAGTTTGTTTTCTATGTCTGTGAGTCTATTTCTGTTTTGTAAATAAGTTCATTTGTGTCACATTTTTAGATCCCACGTATAAGTGATATCATATATTTGTCTTTCTCTGACTTCCTGCACTTAGTATGATAATCTCTAGGTCCAGGCATGTTGCTGCAAATGGCATTATTTCATTCTTTTCTATGGCTGAGTAATATTCCATTGTATACATGTACCACATCTTCTTTATCCATTCATCTGTTGATGGACACTTAGGTTGCTTCCATGTCTTGGCTATTGTGAAGAGTGCCCTATAACCATTGGAGTGCAGGTGTCTTTTCATTGATTTATTCACCTGGGAATTCTGCACCTGGGCACTGGGACTGGCACTCACGGGTTCCCTGCCACTGTGAGGTTATCACCTCAGAAGCAGAGGCAGCCAGTAAGCAATAAAAATAGGAAATAACTGAATTTTAGTGCATGCTCTAAGCCAGTGGGCGCTATGGAAAAAATAAAGAGAAGGAGAGAGTATGAGGGAGGTGTGGGCACATAGATTCCCACCAAATTCCGAAAATTTGGTGTTTTCCTAAAGAGAATGATATTGGAAGTGATAACCACAGAGGAGGAGACTCTCCAGGTAGGCTGGAGGCCAGAAGCCAGAGGGACTGGAGCAGATGAGCCGGAGGAGAGGAAGCGATGATGTCAGGGGTGGGGCGGAGCGTGCAGGAAAGCGGGGATGACATTGGTGGGCATGAGGTGGGGCGGGGCTTAAACTGTCTCGAGAAGGAAATACAGAAACCCCAAAGCTCCCTGCGCTGAGGAGCCCACAGCAAAGAGGCGAGAAAGACGCGAGCATGTGAGACTGTACTGCACCCAACGTGGTGTACAAGCGGAAAGGGAAGGGAGATGAGCTCGGCCTCGCTGCTAGGGGCAGGAAGTCAGGTTTCAGTTAGGCTATTTGGGGATGTATAAAAATTCATCAGACCAAAAAAAGACGTGAAAAGACATTCCAAGGTCAAGAAATAGCACGCGCAGAGCCCAGTGTTGACAAAGAAGGTGGATGATTTGGAGACCTGCAAGTCGAGGGTGTCTGGTGGGCTGCCTGTGGGAGGAGGCTCAGCTTGAGAAGAGGGGGCTGCATCCGGGCCTGCTCACGATGGTGTGTGCAGGGCTAGGGGCTTGGACGTCCCACAGGCAGTGATCAGAAGCTTCCGGGCAGGACAGTATGTGGTCAAAGTTGTGTTTTCGAAAGATAAGTCATGTGACTCTATGAAGAAAAGATTGAAGAGAGTATAACTTAAAGATACATAGAGGACTTAGAAAGCTATTAAAGTTGCCCAAAGTTTTGTGGAGGGTTGTATCTAGAGAGGGCTGGAAGTAAAGGAGGGACTGATTGGAGAGATTTTTTTAGAGGTTTATTCTTAGGAATCAGTGACCAGTTGAAAGATGGACTTTCTAACATGAAAGAAAAAGAATAAAAAATGATCCCCCAACTCTCTTGTTTGGGAGCTTTTGGGTGTTGTTATTAACTGGGAAAAGCAGAGGGAGAGAAACATGTCCCAGACATGCTGAGTTTGAGGCATATATTAGTTTGGGTTCCCCCAGAAGCAGGATTCAGTTGTAAGCAGTGTCCTTGGAAGGTGACCTTGTGAGCAATGGTAGGGAAGGTGGGGAGTGAGACAGGGGCGAGAAAGCACTAAAGCACAATTGCACGGTTACTGCTGTGTCCGTGGGGCTCAGCCCTGCGGGGGCCTCTAGGAGAAACCAAGAGTGTGCATCAGAATCGCTCCACTTCAGGGAGTGGGGACTGGGGTATTTATTCTGTGGGATGCTTTGATTCCTGATTTCCTCCGAGTTGGGAGACCTGAGAAAGCCCTCAGGCAGAAAGGAAGGTGCTCCCAGGACGAAGTTCTGGGTACCTTGTGCCTGGGAGTGGAGAGGCAAGTGCCAAGGGGCTACATGTGGGACATGGGACGCTGGTAGCATCCCGTAAAAGGTGCCAGCTGAGAGGGCTCTGCCCGTGGGGATGCAACATAGGCCTTGGAGAATACAAAGCTCCAATGAGAAGTCAAGCAGAAGACAGTGATTTGGGGAATCCAACATACTTGGCTAATATCAGCATAAGCCTTTTCAAAGTGGTTTCTTTTCCAGGTAACCCCATGCGGTGAAGACACTTCTGCGTGTGAGCGTTACTGGCTTGTGCCCTGTGTGCCTGTCCCCAGCAGCAGTGACCTGGGTGAGGCTCGATTGAACTTGGGCACCAGCTCTCCTTCCTCAATAAACGTCTGCTCTATTGGACCAGAAGCCATGGGATTTTATTCCTACATCCTCTGAGAGGGATATTTTTCTAGGATTTTGTTTCTTTTTTTTTTTTTTTTTAATTTTATTTATTTATTTATTTATTTATTTTTGGCTGCGTTGGGTCTTCGTTTCTGTGCGAGGGCTTTCTCTAGTTCCGGCAAGCGGGGGCCACTCTTCATCACGGTGCGCGGGCCTCTCACTATCGCGGCCTCTCTTGTTGCGGAGCACAGGCTCCAGACGCGCAGGCTCAGTACTTGTGGCTCACGGGCCCAGTTGCTCCACGGCCTGTGGGATCTTCCCGGACCAGGGCTCGAACCCGTGTCCCCTGCACTGGCAGGCAGATTCTCAACCACTGCGCCACCAGGGAAGCCCAGGATTTTGTTTCTTAAAGTCAAACTCACTCTCTTGGACAAGTGGGCGCCCCAGTGATGGAGTCCAGCTTCCTAAAGAGTAAACAAAAAACTCCATCGTGGACCCGTGTTACCAGCGTTCCTGAATTTGAGTTAGAATTTTAGCTTTAGAAGAAAAGGTACAGAAAAAAAACAAAGAATAAAGAAAGTTGGGAAACTCCCATGTCCTTCCTGGTAGGGTCCAACAGGACAGGAGGCTGGGCAGAGTATTGAGTGCAGGTGAGCTCTCCTGTGGGCGTCTCTATCTGGACCCACCTGTCAGCTGCTGCCCTGCAAGAGGAACCTTTCAAAGTATCTTAAGCACCCACATTAAATCTCCAGTCTGTCTTCTGTATCCACAAGATCCCTTTTGTCTGAGAACTATCTTCTAAAGATTATAAATAGAGCCTCGGAACTATCTTAGACTCTGGGTTAAGTTCAAATTCCATTCTTGTCCAGTTCATGGTGAACCTTTGGATGGCTCATTTGACCTTTCAAAGTCTCAACTTCCTCATCTGTGTAGCGGCGATAAGAACCACCTCGCAAATTTTTCAGGGTTGGAAGGGCTAGGGACTGAGAAACTGCCATGAACAGCTCTTGATAGTGTTAAAGATTTGGTCTAGAATGGCTTTGACTGTTATTGCTGCTCTGGATCATTCTTAAACTTCCTGTGGCTCCAGTTACCAAGTATAGGCTATGGCCCGAAAGCATGCAGTGTGAAAGGCAGACATCCACCCCTGGGGTCCCAGGGCAGGGGCTCAGAATGACTCAAATGCTAGAGGCCCTACTGGATTCTTTCTTTCGAAAAAAGCACTGGACCATTGAGAGACCTCTAGATCCATGTTGACCTCTCCCAACCGTATGAACCTAGGTGGGTTACTGCACCCCACCCTCTGTATGCGGGAAAGGAATGAATTAGACAGGTCCAACCCCTCCAGCTCAATACTCCTGAGATCCTACACCTGAGAATTCTGGCCTTGACTGACCTATACTCCCAGTACTCTGGTTGACCAAGAAAAGAGTGATAGAAGTTTCATGAGCCATTATCTTCCTAATGAGCGCTAAGTGCATGTCCCCAGAAGAACTCCAGTTATCTCAGGCCCTGAACAGCCCACTCTAAGACCCTCACTCCAACCTTGCCCTTTTAGTTTTCCTGCTTAGGGGGCTCTGAACAGGTCAGAAGAAACAGATATCCTACCAGGATGCCACTTCCCCATCTCAAGAGGACATCTTTCAACTGAACTACAGTCAGCTTCATTTTCAACTTGTGGGTGAAATTCCAGAGTGATAAACAAAGGAAATGGATTAGGCAGGCAATCCTTTGATTCCAGTCACATCCCCTGAGGGCCTGCGGTGGTCAGTGCCGTGCTGGCCCCTGGAAGGAATGGCCAAAGTCGAACGCTGTCTAGGAAAACAAAGCAGGTTTTAAAAATAAACGTCATTTAGGATATGACTAACCGATGCCCACTCCCTATGTGTGTCTTTACGTCTATAATCTTTCCGCCTGTAACTTTCAGGCAGGTTTCCTCTGACCCACCTTCCACCTGGGCCCAGGAAGTCATATGCCATGGAGAACAGCGGTGATTCCGGCCAGCACGGTGAGTCAGGGACATATGGTGTCCCGAGCTCTCTGTTTACTCTTGTGCCCGGGAGATTAGTCAGCCAGAGGCGCAGAATCAGCCTGAACGCCATCTGCTGTACCCTGGTGCAGGCTGAAGGTGACAGGTCAGCCTTACATACCTTGATAGCTAGGGGAGGGCCTGGATCATTCAAAGTGGGAAGGCTGCGGCCTAACGAAGGCAAGGCTCAGGCTGTCCATCTGTCCTTTCTCACCGGGCAAGGGGAGAGCTGCGTCTGGAGAAGGAAGACGGGCCCCGAGCTGCTGTGGTTCTGGTTTGTCCAAGGCTCCCCAGTGGACCTCTTCTCAGCCCCAAGACACCAGGTAGCTGCCCTCACTTCTCTCCTGCTGGTCTGCAGCCTCGGGAGTTAGTCTAAGAGTTCAAGGTATTCTGCATGTAGAGATGGTGCTTTGTCAGTGGAAAGATTCTAGACTTTGGCCCCTGCATCTGCCTGCTTTTAAGCTCAGGTCTTGAGGTCTTGGGTAACTTGTTCAACCCCCCTAAGTCTCCCTTTCTTTGTCTGTTGAATGACATCCTCACAAGGCTGTTGCCTAGGATGAACTGATCTGAGATAATCTATGTAAAGCACCTGGATTTAGGAGGAGTGCAATAAAAGTGAGTGCCCTTCCCCCTCCCCTGGATTATCTGCTTTTTTCCCCTTTGCCGGAGATTCCTTGGTGAACAGAAAGCTGTTATGTCATTTGCCTGTAATCCTCATGATAAAATAAAATTCTCATCAGAATAATGTTGACATCCCATTGGCATGTCCGGGCCACAGAAATAATGATGTGGTGAAAATAAAGTTGAGGCTATTGGCTAAAGGAAAGAGGTTAGCAAGTCACAGTGTGCAGAGAGAGAGAGACAGAGAGAGAGAAAGAGAGAGAGAGAGAGAGAAAGAGACAGGCCCTGGGGGAGCCTGAATCCTTCTCCATGAAGAGTAAAATTGCACGTGACAGCACTGGACCTCTAGGAGATCTCAAGACACGTGCTTTGGACAAAACTCTCCCCAGTCTCCAGCGTTCCAGGTTCATTTCCTGGGGGTCCTCTATTCCATCAAAACTGACTGCAGTTCCCAGCCCATCAGCCCCAGGAGGAGGTTGATTTTGGCTGTGGATTTCATAACTGATCCCATGTGGGAAATTTTCCATCATTTAGCTGAAGGTATGAAGTTGCGAGTCATGAAGTTCCAAATTATGAAGGCATCCCCATGGGATTTCTACTGGTGCAATGGGTTTTGTTATAAGGTTTGTATTTGTTTCTGAGAAGAGTCCTGGAATAACTGTCCCATTTGCAGCCACCAGCTCCCGGGTGCTATTTACAGCACAGAATTTCCCCAGGACCTGTTACAGGAAAATTGTGACAACATCTGGCCAACTTCAGAGAAATCAATGAGGGCTGCGAGGGTGGACTTTGTTCACACATGGTGTTCCAATGAATATTTTCACCTGTCCAGAAATCAAATTCATTGATTTCTCCAAAGGGCAAGGACAAGCAGATGTCCCCAGTAAAAGGAGGTCTCCCCAGTGGCTTTCAGAACTCACTCATGCTTTATTCTTTATGTTGAACAGACACTCTTCTGGAGGCTGAAGAGAAAAAAAACCAAGCAAGACAAAACTAAGGTTGGTTACCATGGACTATGCAGAGGACAGAGGGCACTTCTCTGTAGAAAAAGCTGCGCCATCCCCAGACCACATGCCCTGAGCACAACCATCTCCATGAGCTCCCGTGCCTGGTGGACCTTGGGCTCTGACTTCCAGTCTCCACACCAGCAAAGGATCGCTGGGACCAGGACAACTCTGTTCATGCAAAATAAGACTGGCCCCAGGGTCCAGACAACACAAGGCAGGAGGGGAGCCCAACTGCACAAGCTTCTCCTTGTGGATGCAAAGTGGGCCCCGTGGCCTGGTGGAAAATAATGGCCTTTCCCAGCGAGATCACTTCTGAGATGAGCTGGTCTCTTCCGAGATAGGCATGGCTCTCGATAACTTCCCAGGCTCAGTTTCTTCATCTGTAAAAAGGAATAACAATGCCCGTGTCAGAGTGGGCTGTCAGTGCACGTTAAACATGTTTTTAGAGCAAGTGTGGAGACAGTTGACTTGCTCTGATGGAGGAATAAAAAATAGGTAGTTGGGGAAGGACAGCCTGTGAGATCCAGTGAGGATTCCTCATGCCCCAGATCCCAGGGGCACTTTGCATGGTGGATGTGGCCCCAGGTCCCACCACGGTGCCTTCTTGAGCATCAGAGGCTGCTTCCCCAGGTGGGACATGGACGCTGGAGCATGGGCCATTCTGGAGAAGCCACCGTTCCTGGTGACAATCCACATTCGAGCCGTGGGCAGGGACTCTTTTTGCTAGTTTCAGGCAGGAGACGTAGAGAGGGTGGTGTTGGTGGTTACTATTCCAGAGTGAACCCCCTGCATCCAGAACCATCCAGAATCTTCCCAGATTCTTCTCCAAGGGAGACAACCCAGCTCATGTGCACAGTTACTTTTGGGATCTAATCGTTGTCTAAATTAGCCCTCCTTTCACAGACAAAGATAAATTGTGTCTTGATAAAAGTGTTGGGATTCGATGGAGCTTTTGAAATCCCCTTGCAGCTGGTCTTTAATCCTCACGTTGGCATTTATGGTGTCTGGACTACAGTGACACATGCCCCTGCCTTCGTATCCTGAAAAGATCCAAAGTCACAGACAAGCAGAATCAGGGAGCTGAAAGGGCTGTAGAAAACCTGTCATTAATTAATAAGTTAATAAATTAAGGGGAGACATTTCTGTAGGAGCGTGGCTCAGCTGAGAGCTCAGCCCTGGTATTGCAATGGCACCTGTCTTACTGTGTGGCCCTAGGCAGTGCCCTTAACCTCTCGGATCATGCATTTCCTCATCCGTAAACGTACAGAGAACACCTGGTAACACCTGCCTTGGCTAAACCTTGAGGATGTTGAGGATACAGTAAGAAAATAGGCCTGAAGGTATTTTGAAAAACAGTAAAGGCTATAAAATCTTATAACAATAAATTGCCATGGTTATTACATTCAAGGAGCACCAGGTGGAAAACAACAGACATTTCTGTATCTACTGGTTAATTGCTACTCAGCATCTTCAAAGATTATGTTTGTGCTCAAAGGTCACCCTGAATCAGTCTATGGGTGTCTACTACAAAATTCTTCCAACTTTTCAGTATGTTTGAAAATTTTCCTAATAAAATGTTGGGATATGAAAAAAAAAAAAATCACCTTACCTGAACACTGCAGTCTCACACATGTCTAGAGGCAATGAATTTGGAGTCTCCATTTTGGACAAAGAGAAAAAGAAAAATGGCAGCATTATCAAAATGCGAAACAAAACAAGTCATAAATTCTGGCATGGTATAGTTCAGGGATATCCACCAGTCTTATTTATAATAGCACATCATTCTCCAAAGAAGAAAAATGTTTGAGTTTGTCACAGCACATCACTTTGAGGGAAAGCTCTATACCCATGAAAACAATACGTAAAAAGATGATACAGCACCTCTGTGCCTGTAATGATTCTCAGTTAAACAAGCAACAGAGAGGCAAATTTGTATATACTTATGACAGTGGTGTTAAATAAAAAAGAAAACAGAAACACTAGAGATAGAGGCATCCAAAAGATCATGGTGGTTGAGAGGCCTAGGATCACAGGAGGACTTGTTCTTTCTTTTGTGTAAATTTTTCCTTTGATGTCGCTACACTCCATTTATTATAAAAAAAGAAAAAATATATTATGATTTTCATTTAGTGTAATTCTTTGATATTGAAAAAAAATAAATGGCAGTTTGTGTATGCAGGCCCTCTGCTTGGCACAGCTGGCAAGAGCAACTTAGCTTTGAAAGAGACCCTTGTGGGCTGCCAGGTGCATTGTTCATCTGTGGCTGCCCCGTGACTTTGGACACAATAGTTGCCAGGTTCAGGCGTGCCCACTCGGAGCCCGACCCAGACCTGGTTCAAGCTCATTGTTGCTTCAAGTACTTCTGCGAGGAGCCCACATCGCCAAGCTTTGAAGTCGGGTTCCCAGAGCCTGTTTCCTCAGAGGGTGAAGTTTATGTCGGAGAGCACTTGGAGGTGTCGTTGGGGGGGAGATGTTCCAAAATGATCCCAAAGATCAAGACGGTCCCCACATGGGTCAGGGAGAGCTGAAGAACCCCTGCTAAAGGCTGGGATGTTACCGATTAGAAAAGTGGGCACAGGTGGGGCATTTATTTCAGAAATCCAGCCACTGGTCAGGCCACCCTTTGGGGAAGCAGTCCTCAGCTTCCACTCAGCTGCCTCTCACAAAAGAGCCCTAATCGGCCTTTGTTCTCAGGCAGCAAGAGTCAGGGTCACACCTCAGAAGATCACATCTAAAGCTCCTGATTTTCCAACCAGGGCTGGGCAAGGCCGAGAGGCTCTAATTCAAGGGCAGCAGGGTGCTGGGCACTGGGTCAAGGCTGCAGGCTTGGGCTCCTGCCTCTGCCCTCCTCCTGGGTTGCCAGTGACCTCAGTCCCCAGAGTCTCCACTCCAGTCCCTTGCCACCCTGGGGAGAGGTCCTCATTGCCCCTTTTGCTTTGGAGAACCTGAGATTCTTTCCAGGACAGTAAGTTCAGTGAGTCAGCAGCAGTATTTTTTGAAGGCCTTCTATGTGTAAAGAGCTAAGGTTAAGATTGGTTCAAGATGGTGGAGTAGAGGGGCATGTGCTCATTCCCTCTTGAGACAGCACCAGAATCACAACTAACTACTGAACAATTATCGACAGGAAGACATTGGAACTCACCAAAAAAGATACCCCACATCCAAAGACAAAGGAGAAGCCACAATGAGACAGCAGGAGGGGCGCATTCACAGTAAAATCAAATCCCATGACCGCTGGGTGGGTGACTCACAAGCTGGGGAACAATTATACCACAGAAATCCACCCACTGGACTGAAGGTTCTGAACCTCATGTCAGGCTTCCCAACCTGGGGGTCCAGCAATGGAAGGAGGAATTCTCAGAGAATAAGACTTTGAAGACCAGAGAGATTTGATTGCAGGACTTTGACAGGTCTGGGGGAAACAGAGACTCCACTCTTGGAGGGCACCCACCAAGTAGTGTGCACATCAGGACCCAGGGGAAAGCAGCAGTGACCCCATAGGAGACTGAACCAGATGTACCAGCTAGTGTTGGAGGGTCTCCTGCGGAGGCGGGGAGTGGCTGTGGCTCACCACAGGGATGGGGAGACTTGCAGCAGAAGTTCTGGGAAGTAGTCCTTGGTGTGAGCCCTCCCAGAGTCTGCCATTAGCCCCACCAAAGAGCCTGTAGCCTCCAGTGCTGGGTCGCCTCAGGCCAAACAACCAACAGGGAGGGAACTCAGCCCCACCAATCAGCAGACAAGCATATTAAAGTTTGACTGAGCTCTGCCCACCAGAGCAACACCCAGCTCTACCCACCAGCAGTCCCTCCCATTAGGAAGCTTGCACAAGCC
Source organism: Balaenoptera borealis (assembly GCF_965194805.1). Classification (NCBI taxonomy): domain Eukaryota; kingdom Metazoa; phylum Chordata; class Mammalia; order Artiodactyla; family Balaenopteridae; genus Balaenoptera; species Balaenoptera borealis. The sequence goes on along the minus strand of NC_138872.1, from coordinate 45,534,918 downwards.
TCTTAGATAGCCTCATGCACCAGAGGGCAGACAGCAGAAGCAAGAAGAACTCCAATCCTGCAGCCTGTGGAAAGAAAACCACATTCACAGAAAGACAGACAAAATGAAAAGGCAGAGGACTATGTACCAGATGAAGGAACAAGATAAAACCCCAGAAAAACAACTAAATGAAGTGGAGCTAGGCAACCTTCTAGAAAAAAAATTCAAAATTATGATAGTGAAGATGATCCAGGACCTCGGAAAAAGAATGGAGCCAAAGATCAAGAAGATGCAAGAAATGTTTAACAAAGACCTAGAAGAATTAAAGAACAAACACCTAGAAGGATTAAAGAACAAACAAACAGGGATTAACAATACAATAACTGAAATGAAAATTACACTAGAAGGAATCAGTAGCAGAATAACTGAGGCAGAAGAAAGGATAAGTGACCGGGAAGACAGAATGGTGGAATTCACTGCCATGGAACAGAATAAAGAAAAAAGAATGAAAAGAAATGAAGACAGCCTAAGAGACCTCTGGGACAACATTAAACACACCAACATTCACATTATAGTGGTCCCAGAAGGAGAAGAAAGATAGAAAGGAACCAAGAAAATATTTGAAGAGATTATTGTCAAAAAATTCCCTAACATGGGAAAGGAAATAGCCACCCAAGTCCAGGAAGTGCAGAGAGTCCCAGGCAGGATAAACCCAAGGAGAAACACGCTGAGACACATAGTAATCAAATAACAAAAATTAAAGAAAAGAAAAATTATTGAAAGCAACAAGGGAAAAAAGACAAATAACATACAAAGGAACTCCCATAAGGTTAACAGCCGGTTTCTCAGCAGAAACTCTACAAGCCAGACAGAGTGACATGATATATTTAAAGTGATGAAAAGGAAGAACCTACAACCAAGATTACTCTACCTGGCAAGGATCTCATTCAGATTCGATGCAGAAATCAAAAGCTTTACAGACCAGCAAAAACTAAGAGAATTCAGTACCACCAAACCAGCTTTACAACAAATGCTAAAGGAACTATTCTAAGTGGGAAACACAAGAGAAGAAAAGAACCTACAAAAACAAACCCAAAACAATTAAGAAAATGGCAATAGGAACATACATATTGATAATTACCTTAAATGTGAATGGATTCAATGCTCCAACCAAAAGACACAGGCTCGCTGAATGGATACAAAAACAAGACCCATATATATGCTGTCTACAAGAGACCCACTTCAGACCTAGGGACACATACAGACTGAAAGTGAGGGGATGGAAAAGGATATTCCATGCCAATAGAAATCAAAAGAAAGCTGGAGTAGCAATACTCATATCAGATAAAATAGACTTTAAAATAAAGAATGTTAAAAGAGACAAAGAAGGATACTACATAATGATCAAGGGATCAATCCAATAAGAAGATATAACAATTATAAATATATATGCACCCAACATAAGAACATTTCAATATATAAAGCAACTGCTAACAGCTATAAAAGAGGAAATCAAGAGTAACACGATAATAGTGGGGGACTTTATCACACCTCACTTACACCAATGGACAGATCATCCAGACAGAAAATTAATAAGGAAACAAAAGCTTTAAATGACACAATAGACCAGATAGATTTAATTGATATTTATAGGACATTCCATCCAAAAACAGCAGATTACACATTCTTCTCAAGTGCACACGGAACATTCTCCAGGATAGATCACATCTTGGGTCACAGATCAAGCCTCGGTAAAATTAAGAAAATTGAAATCATATCAAACGTCTTTTCCAACCACAATTCTATGAGACTAGAAATCAATTACAGAGAAAAAAATGGGAAAACACACAAACACATGGAGGCTAAACAATACATTACTAAATAACCAAGAGATCACTGATGAAATCAAAGAGGAAATCAAAAAATACCTTAGAGACAAATGACAATGAAAACACGATGTTCCAAAACCTATAGGATGCAGCAAAATCAGTTCTAAGAGGGAAGTTTATAGCAATACAATCCTACCTCAAGAAACAAGAAAAATCTCAAATAAACAATCTAACCTTACACCTAAAGGAACTAGAGAAAGAACAAACAAAACCCAAAGTTAGCAGAAGGAAAGAAATCATAAAGATCAGAGCAGAAATAAATGTTACAGAAACAAAGAAAACAATAGCAAAGATCAATAAAACTAAAGGCTGGTTCTTTGAGAAGATAAAATTGATAAACCTTTAGTCATACTCATCAAGAAAAAGAGGGAGAGGACTCAAATCAATAAAATTAGACATGAAAAAGGAGAAGTTACAACAGACACCACAGAAATACAAAGCATCCTAAGAGACTACTACAAGCAACTCTATGCCAATAAAATGGACAACCTGGAAGAAATGGACAAATTCTTAGAAAGGTATAACCTTCCAAGACTGAACCAGGAAGAAATAGAAAATATGAACAGACCAATCACAAGTAATGAAATTGAAACTGTGATTAAAAATCTTCCAACAAACAAAAGTCCAGGACCAGATGGCTTCACAGGTGAATTCTATCAGACATTTAGAGAAGAGCTAACACCCATCCTTCTCAAACTCTTCCAAAAAATTTCAGAGGAAGGAACACTCCCAAACTCATTCTATGAGGCCACCATCACCCTGATACCAAAACCAGACAAATATACTACAAAAAAAGGAAATTACAGACCAATATTACTGATGAATATAGATACAAAAATCCTCAACAAAATACTAGCAAACAGAATCCAACAACACATTAAAATGATCATACACCATGATCAAGTGGGATTTTTCCCAGCAATGCAAGGATTCTTCAATATACGCAAATCAATCAATGTGATACACCATATTAACAAACTAAAGAAGAAAAACCATATGATCATCTCAATAGATGCAGAAAAAGCTTTTGACAACATTCAACACCCATTTATGATAAAAACTCTTCAGAAAGTGGACATAGAGGGAAACTACCTCAACATAATAAAGGCCATATATGACAAAGCCACAGCAAATATCGTTCTCAATGGTGAAAACTGGAAAGCATTTCCTCTAAGATCAGGAACAGGGCAAGGATGCCCACTCTTGCCACTATTAGTCAACATAGTTTTGGAAGTCCTAGCCACGGCAATCAGAGAAGAAAAAGAAATAAAAGGAATCCAAATTGGAAAAGAAGTAAAACCATCACTGTTTGCAGATGACATGATACTATACATAGACAATCCTAAAGATGCCACCAGAAAACTACTAGAGCTAATCAATGAATTTGATAAATTTGCAGGATACAAAATTAATGCACAGAAATCACTTGCATTCCTATACACTAACGATGAAAGATCAGAAAGGGAAATTAAGGAAACAATCCCATTCATCACTGCAACAAAAAGAATAAAATACCTAGGAATAAACCTACCTAAGGAGGTAAAAGACCTGTACTCAGAAAACTATAAGACCTTGATGAAAGAAATCAAAGATGACACAAACAGATGGAGAGATGTACCATGTTCTTGGATTGCAAGAATCAATATTATGAAAATGACTATTCTACCCAAAGCAATCTACAGACTCAACACAATCCCTATCAAATTACCAATGGCATTTTTTTACAGAACTAGAAAAAAAAATCTTAAAATATGTATGGAGACACAAAAGACCCCAAATAGCCAAAGCAATCTTGAGGGAAAAAAACAGAGCTGGAAGAATCAGACTCCCTGACTTCAGACTATATTACAAAGCTACAAAAATCAAGACAATATGCTACTGGCACAAAAACAGCAATATAGATCAACAGAACAGGAATATAAAACTCAGAGATAAACCCACGCAGCTATGGTCAACTGATCTATGACAAATGAGGCAAGGATATACAATGGAGAAAAGACAGTCTCTTCAATAAGTGGTGCTGGGAAAACTGGACAGCTACATGTAAAAGAATGAAATTAGAACACTCCTTACACCATACACAAAAAAGAAACTCAAAATGGATTAAAGACCTAAATGTAAGACCAGACACTATAAAACTCTTAGAGGAAAACATAGGAAGAACACTCTTTGACATAAATCACAGCAAGATCTTTTTTGACCCACCTCCTAGAGTAAGGGAAATAAAAACAAAAATAAACAAATGGGACCTAATGAAACTTCAAAGCTTTTGCACAGCAAAGGAAACTATAAACAAGATGAAAAGACAACCCTCAGAAAGGGAGAAAATATTTGCAAACGAATCGATGGACAAAGGATTAATCTCCAAAATATATAAACAGCTCATGCAGCTCAATATTAAAAAAACAAACAACCCAATCCAAAAATGGGCAGAAGACCTAAAGAGACATTTCTCTAAAGAAGACATAGAGATGGCCAAGAAGCACATGAAAAGCTATTCAACATCACTAATTATTAGAGAAATGCAAATCAAAACTACAATGAGGTATCACCTCACACCAGTTAGAATGGGCATCATCAGAAAATGTACAAACAACAAATGCTGGAGGTGGTGTGGAGAAAAGGGAACCCTCTTGCACTGCTGGTGGGAATGTAAATTGATACAGCCACTATGGAGAACAGTATGGAGGTTCCTTAAAAAACTAAAAATAGAATTACCATATGACCCAGCAATCCCACTACCGGGCATAGACCCAGAGAAAACCATAATTCAAAAAGACACATGCACCCCAATGTTCATTGCAGCACTTTTTACAATAGCCAGGTCATGGAAGCAACCTAAGTGTCCATCAGCAGACGAATGGATAAAGAAGATATGGTACATATATACAATGGAATATTATTCAGCCATAAAGAGGAATGAAATTGGGTCATTTGTGGAGACGTGGATGGACCTAGAGACTGCCATACAGAGTGACGTAAGTCATAAAGAGAAAAACAAATATCGTATATTAACACATATATGTGGAATCTAGAAAAATGGTACAGATGAACCCGTTTGCAGGGCAGAAATAGAGACACAGATGTAGAGAACAAATGTATGGACACCAAAGGGGGAAAGCGGGGTGGGGGGCGGTTGGTGGTAGTGGGATGAATTGGGAGATTGGGATTGACATTTATACAGTAATATGTATAAAATAGATGACTAATAAGAACTTGCTGGATAAAAAAATAAATTAATTAAATTAAATTTTTTAAAAAAGAAAGAATTGCACCCCTAGAAGTCAGAAAAGGCATTCTGTCCTCAGCCTCAGGAGGGACCCAGCCCCATGAACACCTTGACATTATCTCAGAAACACTGATTTCAGACTCTAAAATCCAGAACTATAAGAAAATAAACTTGTGTTGTTTTAAACCACTAAATTTGTGGTAGTTTGTCACAGCAGCAATAAGAGAGTAATACAGAATGTTATTTGTGGACACCAAAAGTTCAATTTCAGATAAGTTTCACATGCCACCATCAGCATCATTATTATTCTTTTAATTTTTTTCAACCATTTAAAAATGTTAAAATCATTCTTAGCTTGCTGGCTGTACAAAAACAAGTGGTGGGCCATATTCAGCCAAATATTAGGACACTTAATCCATCCATGGATTAAAGTAATAATACATAAATTGATTATTAGAATTTTTATCATGGAGTTTTTATAATGCTTCAAAATTAGAATACTATTAATGTAATTCATTATGAATTAATGTAACAAAAACAAATCAAAATAAAACATTTAAATAGATGCCTAAAAACATTTAATAAAATTTTAATGCTCTTCTTTTTAATAAGTTAGTAATTGGAAATTTCATATTTTAATAGTGGTTGTTTATCATAAACCATAACAAACATTTTGCTTAACAGTGAAAAATCAGTAGCGTCTTTGATCACCCAATCTAAAGTAGCCACCACCACCCAGCCCACTTTCTGTCTGTAATAACTGGTTTTATTTATCAGTCCTTAATTGTCCTGCTCATTTATTTATTTTTACTTGTTTATTTCATTCTTCTTTCAGAAGAGATAGTGACTGTTCACTGTTGTATGCCCAGAATCTAATACAATGTCTGGCACATATTAGGTGCTTAATAAATACTCGTTGAATAAAAAAAAAAAAAAAGAACTAAGGTGGTAAATATAAATATGCTCTGACCCCCACAGAATTCACAGAGGCATAGGCCGTGCAGTAATAATAACTAATACCTGCCAGGCCTCGCTACTTGCCAAGCCCTATTCCATGGGCTTTCCCTGGAGAAGCTCCTTTAAGCCCACCACAGCTCTATGACATGGATACTATTTTTATATGCATTTTATAGAGAAGGAAACGGAGGCACAGAGAAGCAAGCAAAGGCACTCTGGCTCCAGAGCCTGGGGTCCTGACCTCTCCCACGCCCTCCCACCCCATGCAGTGACAATTGTCAGGAGGCCTCCGCTTGTGGGGGGCGGGCAGGGAGGCAAGGGCACCTTTCCAGATGTTCTGGAAGTTTGCTACTCCAAATCCCGACATTCGGGAACAAGATAGGTGCTGAGGATTTGGAAGTGAGGGGATAGGATAAGGAGCAATGTGAAAATGGGAAGAGAAGGTGACATGGTAGAGCCATAGGAGAAATTTAGAAAAGAAAGGAAGGAGTGAGGGAGGGAGGGTAGGGTAACCACAGCAAATATTGCAGAGACTGGCCACCAGCCTGATGACAGACATGATCTGTGATGATTTGACTACTCCCTGACTCTCGGTTTTCTCATCTGTAAAACGCAAAATGTTTGCTGTCATTACAAAGTTTTTTGTGAGACATAGCCAAAAAAAAAATACAAGTGTGAAAATTGCCTGTAAGCCAGCATTCCCAGAAGTGTATCTTGTGGAATGTTCCTTGGGATGTGAGCTGGATGAGAGTCTTTAGGATTAGGATACACGGTACAAAACATTAGGCAGCGGTCCTCGCTGTGACTCTTCCGGACTTTACTGGACTCACATGCATAGTGAGTCACCAAGAGAGGGACTTGGTGTTGCCCAAATATTGTGACCATGGGACACTTTCCACAGAGCACTTTGAGGGGTCAGTGTCTGCAAAACCCACTTTGGGGAAGCCAGTGCATTGAGTACAACGGTGCCCACGTAACCAAGCTAGGGGGACCAGGTGTGACAATGTGTGCAGAGTCCCTGGCGGAGCTGGGGGCCAGTGAGCATTGATTCTTTCCCCACATCAGATGATGAAAGCAAGGGAATCATTGTAAAAACTGAAGCTAAAATGCATAAAGGAAATCTCAGGAGATAGTCCAGGACACTACATCCTGCAGGCTCTACTGAGAAACGGCTAGGATGTGGGTTCAAGGGCCAGGTTTACAACTTCCTGGCTGTGTGATCTGGCAGGAGTTGCGTAACCACTCTGAGAAACAATGCAAGGCAAGAATTCAGATAAGCCAGTGTGTGCTACTAGTTGTTTCCTCCCGCAGCTCAGTTTACCCCAAACTCAGTGGCTTAATCAACACATTTACTATCTCACAGTTTCTGCTGGTAGGAAGCCAGGAAGGTTTAGCTGGAGTCTGGGCTTCAGTTGAGATGTCATCCAGGATGGGGTCTCATCCAGAAGCTCAACTGGAAAAGGATGTCTTCCAAGCTCAGAGTGGTCGTCTGTAGTACTGGGTTTCCTGAGGGCTCAGTTCCTCTCTGGCTGTTGACTGGGTCCCCCTTGTTTCTTCACCCTGGGGCCTCCCCAACACAGCTGGCAGCTGGCCCCATCAAAGCGGCAAGACTGCCAGCGAGATGGGGTCACAATCTTCCGTAACTTAATCATGGAAGAGATGCCCCCTCACTGGGCTCATATTCTATTAGGCAGAAGCAAGTTACTCAAGGGGAGGGGATGACACGAGGCCGTGGATCCAGGAAGTGGAGGCACTGGGTCTTAGAGACTTCGTGCCGCATAGAGAGATGCATTGTTGTATTGTCCCTATTTATTTATATTTATATCATTCCTGTTGGTTAAGCATTGGTTATGCTTACTCTGTTTAAAAATTCCTGTTGAAATTGATTAGTCAGTAATATCAGCTGATTATCATCTTAGAGAGAAACAAAGTATCTAGAAAGCATGCCAGTGGGAAAAGGGAAAAAAAAATGAGAAACACAAAAACAGAAGATTTATCAGTGGCTGACTGCCGTGCTTGACACCTTGAAATGATCCTAGCCTAGGAAGGATCCAGAAAGCCACTGTCCATATTTTTCACCCTCAGGGACCAAAGGTCTTGGAATTACACCACTAGCCATCTATTTTTGGAAAGCAAAAATAATGATAATTCATTGTTTTTAGGATTTTACACACAGGAGCTCATTTAATCTTCAGAACAACCTTGTGAATTAGGTTCTATTATCCCCATTTACAGATGAGAAAAATGAAGCACACACACAAAAAAATCACAGGATGGGGCTGAGCATCTTGTCACTAGTGAGTGGTAAGTGGATCCCGACCCTCTGTGTGACCGCACACCTCCATCTCGACCACTACACTGTGTAACCTTTTAAGAGTAGGGGTGTGTGTGTGGTCTCTGGTCACTCAGTTAATAAGGAGAAATCAGAAACCAGGCTCCAGAAAGACTCTAGAGATTTGAGGCAGGGAGAATGGAGGGGCGGGCGGAGGGCACCAGACAGATTTACTCCCGTGGCACTTTGCCAAGGTCCCTGCCCCCCATTCTGCCTATCTGTGGATGCCCGTTGACCAAGAATATCTGGGTTCCTGCTGAAAGTTGTAAGGCATCAGGGTCCTAGTCACCCCCTGGGAACTCAGATGAATTTCTTCCCCTTTCTGAACCCCGAGGTAAAAATAAGATACTTACACTAAAAGAAGAGAAGTCTAAAAATTGCCTTTCCTATGATCAGGAGCCCACAAACAAGCGGGACTGGATGACCTTCAGAGGTAGATTTGGGCCCCAGTCTGTAGAGACCACAATGGCCCTCTTCACAGATGGATGGTCTGTGTAAGTGCAGCACAAAGCTTGGAAACCTGACAACACGAGTGCATGTTCTGAGCTTGGGCAAGCCAGGGCTGCAGCATGCCAGCTTTGGGGGCCATTCTGGGAGAATGTTACCTCAGGGCATCTGGTATACTTGAGTGGTCCCCTTGCTTTTTCCTCCCTTACAGAGCAAAGCAGTAGTTTACCTCCCAAGAGAAAAGAAAAAACTCCAGCTTTCTCACAATTGGGTCCCGGTGGTGACAGGGCCAACCGTGGATATTGTAAGGCTGTCATAGTGCTGGCAGGTGAGTTTAAAAAGAGACAGAACTCAGCATCTCACGTGACCAAGGAAAGAGCTTGGAAGGGGGGCTAAGAAGTCAGGATCCCCTGTCCCCCTTCCCCACCTCGTAAAAAAGCTGAGACACCAGCTGAGGAAAAGTCCAGGACTTCTGCCATTGTTCTCCTCACCTTTGGGGCTAATTAGCCACCACTGGGCCAAATTAGCTCCACCAGGAACAAAGACGGTGGGGCAGGGAGTGAAGAACAAAGCCCTTCCCAGGGACTGGAGGTCACGCTCCAGGCCTGATGCTGGGAAAGCGAACCAGAGGGGCGTGCAGCCTGCAGAAGTGGGGTCCAGCTCTCAGGTGCCTGCTGTACCCTCACGTGATGGGTTCCCCGCGGCATTCTCTAAGAAGAACACGACAAGTGCATGTCCGCGTGCACCGCTCGCATCCTGTCCTCACACCGCGCTGCGCTCAAGCCTGTTCCCCTCAAGGTCTCCACGCGCCCAGGGGCATGGCGGGGTGAGCCCTGCATCCGGAATCAAGGAACATGATCCAACAGACAAAATCTTTCTTCCCCTCCAAGTGAGTTCCCCAGCTCTAAAAATCCTGCCTTGATTCTAAATCAATGTCTTCTCTCTGGTCTTGGTATCTTCGAGAAGAAAAGAATGACGGAGAAGTTTTTGGACCTGAGAAGCTCGCTCCTCTTTTCCTAACCCTGGGAGTCTGGGCTTCCCTCCAAGTTCCCTGTTTCCTAGTTGTGTGGCCTAGACTAGGTGCTTGCCCTCTCTGGGCTTCAGTATCACAAACGCGGCTGCTTTGCTTTGAGCGCTGAGTCCTGTAAAGTATATGAAGTGCCTTGTGGTTGGCCCTTCATTACCGAAGCATCTCTGCAAGGATTATGAAAGGCACTCCTGTCTTACCTCGCCCAGTCAGAGAAGGAAGGGCTCAGAACTACCAAGGCTGCCCTTTTCACTTCCTTCCCAGCGTCCCCAGGAGACCAACTTTCCGGCGCACTCAGGATTCATGGGGGAACTGCCCACATGGCCAGCCTCCTGGAGTGCCAGCTCCTGGCCAGCTCGCCCCACAAAGCAGGGCCTGAGGACTTGACTGGCTCGTGTCCAACACCCCGTGTCCTGGACCTCAGTTCTCTCTTGGCACCTGCTGTTAGAGGTTAATGTTTCTAGAAGCCCTTTGTGTGCCGGATCTCTGTTTCTTGGGTCCAGGCCTGGTTCTGGTCCCTGACGAACTGACTCCTGGCCTGGGTCCCCAGCCTGCTCCTTCTTGGCGTGCTGGTATCTGCCTGGCTTGTTTTCAGCCCCTGATGCTCAGAGCTCACTCCCATTGGAGATTTCCGAGCTGTGGCTCAGGGATTTCAGACTCAGACCAGGGAAGGGCCTTAGAGCACAGATAACGTGTCTAATTCCTTAGTACAAAGATCCCCTCGAAGGCCAGCCAGCCAGCACACCTTCTTAAATTCCCACGATATCACAGGCACTGTAGTAAATCAGGAGATTCAAAAATAAATAAAGGGCTTCCCTGGTGGCGCAGTGGTTGAGAATCTGCCTGCCAATGCAGGGGACACGGGTTCGAGCCCTGGTCTGGGAAGATCCCACATGCCGCGGAGCAACTGGGCCCGTGAGCCACAATTACTGAGCCTGCGCGTCTGGAGCCTGTGCTCCGCAACAAGAGAGGCCGCGATGGTGAGAGGCCCGTGCACCGCGATGAAGAGTGGTCCCCACTTGCCGCAACTAGAGAAAACCCTCGCACAGAAACGAAGACTCAACACAGTCATAAATAAATAAATAAATAAATAAATAAAAGAACGTGAATTTCTTTAAAAAAAAAAAATTTCTAAAAAAATAAAATAAAATAAATAAATAAATAAATAAATAAAACTTCAAGAAACTCACTACCCACTATGTAAACTTGTGTACCGAAGATGAAAAGATGGTTCCTCCTGGAGGCTGCTTGTCTGGGCTACGAGGGCGCATTCCCAAGACAGGGGTCTCCTTACTTTTGTTTAGTCCGTCATCAGGTGTTCGTGATTGCTAAAACATTCTTTCTAATTTTGAGCCCATGTCTCCTCCTGTCTACCCTCACCTCTTGGCTTTAGAATTGAAGGCCAAGTCCATCTGAAATCAGACTCCATTCTCACCAGCTGTGTGACCTTGAGCAAGTCTTCCAACCTCTCTGAGACTCAGCTTGCTTTGCCCAGCTGTACAATGAGCACACGACTCCGCGGGATGTATCGTATCACGTGAGACGAAGGGTTTCTGCCTGTACAACTGCTTTAACTGTTCTCGGGACAGAGAGCTTCTTCTGTTTCTCTTCTAGCTAAGCGTTCATCTCACTCTGTTCCTTCCGCTTTCCTTCCCACTGCAGCCTCCCGCCCACCAACGATGCCGACAACCTCCTGTTGTCTCATCTGGGAGACCCTCCTCGGTTCCTCCCCGGATCTCGTGAAATGGTCCAGGGCCCTCCTTCGGAGGCCCCTCACTTGGGTCCTCCAACCCTGTGTTCTGAAGACTCCCTCCCTTCTGAAGACCCTTCCTCAGTTCTTCTTTCCTCACCTGGGGCTGCTCCCAGCCCCTCCCCTCAGCCCTCTGCCCTTCTTGGCAGCAAGGAAGGTTCTGGAGCACTTGCCCTGCCTGCTCTGAGCCCTCGGCATGTCTGTACCCATTTCATTCCTGAATAAGGCCACAAGGACTCTGACTCTCCCTCTACGGATGACGAAACTGGGTGGTGCTCAGAGTGGTTGAGTAACCTGCCCAAGGTCAACCAGCAGAATAGGCTTGAACACGCAGGTTATCTGGCATCTCCTAACCAGTCCGTCTCTGAGCAATTTTGTCCCCACTGAAGTTTCGTCGAGCTATTTGTTGACATCTGCTTGATGGGCGTCTCCAGGGAGGGCCCTTTCTTGCAGCTCTAGGTCTAAATGTGAACTGCGTGCAGGACATCTGCCCTCCATGGTCCGCGGCCACATCAGGATGAATGTGAACTCATTTTCTCTCCCTCCAAACCCGTCCACCACGTCTTCTCCCACGTTGCCTGAGTGGGACAGCCCCCGATGCCCGCATTTCCACCTCCCGCTCCCATCTCACCCCAGCCCAGCCTCTGTGCTGCCTCCTGAGTGCTCCCCATGTCTGCCCCTCCCCTCCATCCCTTATGCTATCGCCTAGGTTCTGCAGCCTTTGTTTCTTGCCTGGATTTCTCCACGTCTCCTAACTACTCTCCCTGCCCCTGTCGGACCTCCTGCGATTTGTCGTCCTGCCAGGTGTCCAGGTGCTTTTTCTAAAATTCTGCACTCTTTGCTTAAGCCCCTTCCCTGGTTAACCATTACCTTCAAGATAACATCCACATTCCTCGTCACACGATCCCAGCCCCCTTCTCACCCGTCCCCCTGCCTCTCAAGCCTCCTCCTCCACCCTCTGTCCCAGACTAACCGGATTGCTTGAGTTATCAGGATAATTACAAAAACAGCATAAACCGCTGGGTGCTCACCAGGGGCTGCACAAGTGTCTCTCTTCCTCCTTCCATCCACCTGAGACGGAGAAATTATTCATGCCTCCCGAGCGAGGCAACTGGGCTTCAAAGAGGTTAAGTCACTTGCCCAGAAACTGATTTGTCCAAAACCAGGTGTCGGTAGCTCCAAGACCCATGCTCTTTGCCACCAGCCTCTAGGAAAGTGGCTAACTGCCCGGTGTGGACCACCTTGTGCGTCCTCCCCCAGCCCTCCCCAGGCTGATTCCTTCCCGTCTGAGTGCAAGGCTCGGCCCTCTGGAAAGCCAAGGTGGATCTCTGGCCCCCAGGCTGACTTGAGTGGCTCAGAAAACTTTTATTTATCATACTCTTTTAAAGTTAGTATCCCATCATTTGTATGATGCATCCTGGGCTTAATATTATCTCTTCAGGAAGACAAAACTCGCACCATGGGAAATGTACACATCCTCAAGCCTATCTCACACTGTACACACACACACACACATACACACCGAAAACTCCCATGCAAACTAAGTCAACCTCTGGGATCCTGTCTGCCTTGGTCCCATTCCCAATGTTACTAGGCCAAGCCTCTGGAGGAATTTTATCCCTTTTGGATACCCCCGATGCCTGATACATGAATGAAACTTGAGGGGGTAAATAATGAATAGCCAGAAAAACAGCTAACCTTTTTTTGAGAACCTACAAGACACCAGCCATCAAACTAGGTATTTGGCATGGATTATCTTATTTTAATTGCTCACAATAGAAACTATGAGATAGGTAGTTTTCTTATCTACAGTTTATTGATGTGGAAACAAAAAATCAGAGAGGTTAAGTAAGTCACTTAAAGACCCACAGCTACAGTGATAAAGGACTGAGATTTTAAACTAGTTTGGCTGATGTCAGAGTTTGAGGTCTTAACCTTGGGCTGCATTTCCAGAGAATGAAGACTCTTTTCTGCTCCTTAGAAATGCTGTTCAGTCCCCCACCTCCCTCCTTCCTACCCCCACCCCGGGCCAAACCCACCAAGATCATTGTCATACTGCTTTCTTTTGTCAGTATCTCTCTTTAAAAAAAATCACATAAAAATTTAACAGCAATTCAAGCATTGCTTGTCTATTATGGAAAACAGTAAGATTAGTACCTCCTTTGATATAGATGCCACGATTTCAACCGATTCAACAGCTGAGGCACACTGTCGATATTCAGTGAACATGTCGCCCACCTTAGTTTCTAGATCTTTCTCACAAAAACTAAGCCAGACTGCACAAGTCTGGCATCTCTTCTACTTCTCTCAGCTGAAGACTTTATCATTTGTGAGATATATCCTTGACTTAGTATCATCTTTGCAGGAAGACAAATAAAAAACTCACATTGTAAATGTACACAGCGTTAATCCCTACTTCATGCCATATAGAAAAACAAACTCAAAGTGGATGATAGACTTAAATGTAAGATTATAATGCTTCCAGAAGAAAACAAGTCAGAAAATCTTTGAGATCTTGAATTAGACAAATATTTCTTAAATACGACATCAAAAACACAACACATGAAAGAAAAAATGATAAATTGGACTTCACCAAAATAAAAAACTATTCTTAAAAAGACACTGTTAAGAAAACAGAAAGACAAGCCCCAGACTAGGGGACAATGTTTGCAAAACACATATCAGATAAAGGACTTGCCCAGAATATGTAAAAAAAAAAACCTTTCAAATTCAAGAAAAAGAAAATAGTGCAATTTAAAAAATTTGACCAAATACTTTGCCAAAGAAGTTATATGGTCAAATCATCATATCGAAAGACATTCATCATCGTTTGTCATTAGGGAAATGCACATTTAAACCACCATAAGATACCAATAAGCCTATATTAGAATTTCTACAAAATGCTGACAATACCAGGATATGGGACACACATGCATTGCTGTGCAAACTGATAAAACAACTTTGGAAAACAGTTGGGCAGCTTCCTAAAATGTTAAACATACACTTACCATATGACCCAGAAATCTTACTCCTAACTATTTACCCACGAGAAATGAACACTTATGTCCACACAAAAACCTGGACATGAATGTTTATAATGGCTTTATTCATAATAGCCCCAACTGAAAACAACACAAATGTCCTTTAAATGATGACTAGGTAAACATGCTCTGGGCATCCCTGCCATGGGTACCACTCAGCTGGAGAAAGGAACTGATGACTAACACTTGTGACAAAGAGGATTCATTTCAAAGGCATTCAAGGAGCAGAAGAAGCCAGACATAGAAAGGCTACACAGATCTAATTCCACCTCTATGATATTCTGGGAAAGGCAAAACTCTAAGGATAGAGAACAGATCAGTGATGCCAGGGACCAGGAGGGAAGGGTTTGACTACAAAGAGGCACAAGGGGACTTTTTTTGTGGAACTGCCCTGTATCTTGATTTTGGTGTTGGTTACATGGCAGTATGCATTTGTCAAAACTCCGGGAACTGTACAATAAGAAGGATGCACTTTAGTGTATGTAAATGGTACCTCGATTAAAAAAAAAATGCATTCCTGTTCAGTATAACCAGTGGTGGAGGAGAAGCCAGGTGACAATGAGTTGAACCTTTATCTGCACCCAGGTAGATCTTATATCGGCAACTACTTTACCTGTTAAATAATTTGTTGCCTTTGTCACAGATTTTAGGAGGCATCTAAAGTTCACAAACAATAGAAGGTAGAGGCCAGCCTCTTAGAACCATGGAAATACAGTAGGTCATTTTGTGATTATATAATGTACACTTTATATTTAATCTCGTGAAGGCCAGTTTATCCAGACCTTTTCTGACTTGAGACTATGTTAGTCACCCCTCTCCAATCAGTGGCCCTGGAAGTGGGGTGAGCATCCCTCCTATTTCTCTCCCGAGCAGAATGTGGAAATATCAGAAGGACAGTGCGCCTGGTGAGAGAGCAGGGACGTCCATCTATGTGGATGGTTACCGGCCAGCATCCTCCTTCAGGAATTTCCCAATTGATGGAGAATGAGCGCAGGGTCTGGGCTTCCATTCCCCAAAGCTTAGTGCCAGATGGAAGGCCTCCCTCAACATCTGAAACCCCAGCTTCAGTGGACATTGCCTGTGCACGTGTCCTGGCCCCGTCTTCTCTCCCTGCGGGCACGGAGACCCAGCCTTGCCCCATAATCCAGCTGCACAAAAGCACAGCTGCTGCGCTAGGATGTATCTGCCTGGCTTCCTTCCACCAAGAAAACATTCACACCCCGTGTTTCATTCTTAGAAAGTCCACAGACTTATACTTAGAAAATAGATTCTAGGAAATTATACCTTCAGAGGCCTCTTCCTTTTGAAGAGTTTCACGGAAGTCATTACCCTTTGTGATTAAAATCAATACCAACGGGCTTCCCTGGTGGCACAGTGGTTGGGAGTCTGCCTGCCAATGCAGGGGACAGGGGTTCGATCCCTGGTCTGGGAGGATCCCACGTGCCGCGGAGTAGCTGGGCCCGTGCGCCACAACTGCTGAGCCTGCGCTCTAGAGCCTGCGGGCCACAGCTGCTGAGCCCACGTGCCACAACTGCTGAAGCCTGCGCGTCTGGAGCCCGTGCTTCCCAGCAGGAGAGGCCACGGCGATGAGAAGTCCGCGCACCACAACGAAGACCCAGCATAGCCAAAAATAAATAAATAAATAAATTTATAAAAAAAATAAAAATAAAAAATCAATACCAACAAGGGGAGACAGACCACTGTGTGCCTGAAGGGATGCCCTGGGCAGAATATGGCATCACCTGTGGGTACCCGGCAGCTGAGCACAACCTGAATCTAATTATGAGGAAACAAGGGAAAATGAAAATAAGGAACTGTATTATTCAAAGCTGTCAATATCATAAAGTATAAAAAAAGGTTGAAGAAATATTTCAGAAAAAGGAGATCGCAGACACACGACATCATGTGCTAAGGGCAAAAAAAGCCAAGCCCTACAATCTTGAGTCAAATTATTGATAAAATCAGAACACTATTGGTAGATTAGAAAAAAATATTGTCAATGTTAAATTTACTGAGGTCGACAACTGTGCTATGGTTATGCAAAAAAATTCCCATTTCATAGAAAATACACACTGAAATATTTAGGAGTGAAGAGTCATGATGTGTGCAACTTAAACGGTTTAGGAAAGAAACAATTCTTGACATTATTTGCATTATTATTATTATTACAATTGGAATGATTATTACTGTCAAAATTATTAATAAAAAGCTTTTAGGGGCAGAGTGAGCCAGGCCAAAAAAAAAGCCTTTAAAAATGTAGGCCCGGGACTTCCCTGGTGGTGCAGTGGTTAAGAATCCGCCTGCCAATGCAGGGGACATGAGTTTGAGCCCTGGTCCGGGAAGATCCCACATGCCGTGGAGCCATTAAGCCCGTGCGCCACAACTACTGAGCCTGCACTCTGGAGCCTGCGAGCCACAACTACTGAGCCTGTGTGCCACAACTACTGAAGCCCACGTGCCTAGAGCCTGTGCTCTGTAACAAGAGAAGCCACTGCAATGAGAAGCCCGTGCACCACAACGAAGAGTAGCCCCCACTCGCCGCAACTAGAGAAAGCCCGCACACAGCAACGAGGACCCAATGCAGCCAAAATAAAATAAATAAATAAATTAATTAATTAATTAATTAATAAAAATGTAGCCCCTAACGCAAGTTGTTTTGAATGTACGTTTAACACTGCGAGCTTGGTTAATTGCAGAAGGTGGGGGGAGGAAGGATGAGAAATGTGATTTTCCGAGCCCTGCGAAAACCCTCCGTAGACCGAATCCTTATGAAAATGTCAGTTCTAAATATCACTTGACAGATGCTTCTTCCAGGCTTTTTACTGGGACAGACATCAGATATGCTGTCTCCTTCAGACAATGTCTTGGGTGGTGTGGGGAGGCCTCTGCAGATACCCGCTTGCCAATCATTTCCAACACAACAATCTCCATTTTCCCCTAAATCCTTCAAAGAAGGACTGAATATTTACAGCCTTCATGTTAACATTTTCCCTTTTCCACTGTTTGGCTTGGCCGAGACATTTTTGGCTGCATCAGTGGTCCTGCTGGTCAGTGACCCAGGCAGTCCCATGAGGTCCTCCGTCTCCTTCTCTCAGTCATTGTATTGCTGCTCCTTGGGGCGGGGAGGCACATAGGTTATAAGGAGGAAAAAGAAATGAACCCCAGTCCTTTGCTTTCATCATGCATTTGTGGTCCTGATACATGTACTGTTAATAGGAGAAGAGGGGGACATTGGTTCCAAGTTTGGGGATATGGATAAAACCCTTACAGCAACTGCCAACTCTGAGAGGATTAACACACTAAAAGTGTAATTCTCATGCTTACAAAGTCATTATGGATTGGATGGTTCTCCTCCAGGTGGTGACTCAGGGATCCAGGCTCCCTGACGTTTTTGTCATTGTCATCTCCACCATGTATCACACACAGGTGCCCTGCTGGGGAAGGAGGAGGGAGGGAGGGGTGCGGGGAGATTTATGAGTGAGTCCAGTAACTTACATCACTTTAGTCCACTTCACACAATCAACAATCAATCATAGATGTCCACACTCCTCCACTGAGAGGTGGGGTCTCTTTCCCTCCCCTAGAACCTGGGTGGACCTTTATAACTAACATGGTGCACATGCTAGTGACAAGTGACCGTGAGTGATTTCCAAGACCAGGTGATAAAGGCAACACAGCTTTGGCTTGGTTCACTCTCTGTGTCTCTGGGGCTCACCTTAGACTCTAGTCGCCATGTTGGGAGGAAGCCCAGGTCACACGGAGAGGCCCCATGTGTACGTGCCAGCTGAACAGTTCCCCAGCCACCAGCTGGGATCAACTGCTAGACCTGTCAGTGAACGAGCCATCCACTCTCCCTTGCTGAATTACTGACCTGCAAAAACAATAAGAAATAGTACCTTTTCGTTATTGATTAAAGCTACTAAGTTTGGGGGTGACTTGTCACACAGCTGTAGGTAACTAACACAGTGAGCATCTCGCTAGCCTCTACCATGACTCTCTGGCTTCTCTGCATGGTTACACATATGGATCCCCTGACTACCAGCTGAGAGAAAAATCACCACAACCACTGTCACCACAACCACCATCACTACTGTGTCCGTCAGGGTCTTGGTAAGAAATGCAGATGTCGCACTGAAAAAAGGAAACTGTGGAGAGTTTTGAAAAGGCGGTTAGGGCAAGGATGAGGGAACTTATTAGTGACACACCCTAGGACTGACAACCACGTGGTGGGGGTAGTATTACCCTCCTAGTCCTGAAGGGACAACATGGGGACCAGTTACTGGAATCTGGTAGGACATCTAACTATAGAGGACAGATCAGCTGGGAGGGATTGAGACTTTCAGAATGCAGCCACTGTGAATGCAGGCCCAGCAAAGAGAGAGAGCTGGGGGAACAAACACCCAAGCTCTCTCTCCTCTCACTTTGATTTTTCATTGATATTTCTACTGGGTGAAACCAACAGAAAACCAAAGGACAAGGAGGCTGGCTGAACAGTCTATAGGGTCGGGCTCCCATGGGACAGAACAGGATGATAAAGTTAGAGAGTAGATCTGGAGGGGGAAATGCAAATGTCTGGTGCATACACCATCATCTCCACCATCATCACCCCCATCACCACCATCTTCATCTTCATCTTCATCATCACCACCATCACCACCCCCATCATCACCCCCATCAGCACCACCATCACCACCATCCTCACCACCACCATCATCATCATCACCACCATCTTCATCTTCATCATCATCTCTATAGTACCTCAAATGTGCATACTACTTCTGGATTTACAAAATAAGTCCTCATACTTTCTCTTGTATCTTCCTCAGAAGGTCACCCTTGCAGTATCCCCTGCATGTAGCAGAGGGCATTGTACATAACTGGTGCTTAGTTCAATCCCACAAATACCTAGCATGTCCACTCTACTGAAGGATCTCAGCTAGAATCACAGGTACAGAGAGTAATGTTCCAAGATGAATATGTTAAGTATCACGAGAGAGACAAAAAGTGTTAGGAAGGATTGATCAGAGAAGACTCATGAGGGTGGTGGTGCCCAAGGTTGGGCCTCAGTAGGGGGTAGATTTCCTCAGGTGTACTTGGAATGGAGAGCACTTCCATGTCCTGGGAACCACATGAAGGAAAGATTTAAAGGTGAGGAAATAACGTGTTCTGGGAACAGGAAATACTTCCGTTTTGCTGGAGCACGGAACTTAGAGAGATAAGATGTAAGTTATAAAATTGAAAAAGTGAAGTGGTCATATTGGGGTAAGTCTTAAAATCCAAGAAGCACTTGTACTGAGCACATCAGGTACTGGGGAGTCAGTGATGGTTTTTGAACAGAGGAAGAAACATTCTAACTGCCCTTCCGGAGAACCTGGTTTACAGCAGTGGGGGGATATATGGAGTGAGTACGTACACGAAGTGGGGAGATTACCTACAGGGCTGCCCTTGTTTCAGAAATGAGACTCTTGCTGTGGGAACGGGAGCAGAAATGGAAGAAAAGGGTGTGGCAGCACACTGACAGGGTGAGAACTGAGCGGGTAAACAGTGGTTCTTAAACTGTTGGCACGGGAATCGCCACTGGTTCAACATCACACGTTTTTATTGAGTGACTGCTCTGTGCTAGGCACTGCTCCTGACTGTGGACACAGCAGGAAACCAGATGGATAATGCATCTCACTTCTCATCTGGATTCAGTAAGAGAAGGCGGTGCCATCGGCACAAGCAGGAAATTCAGGACTAAGGATGGTGTACGGATTCTCCTCTGCCTAGAGTAGCCCTCCTCTCCTCTCCTTTGCCTAGAAAACTCCTATACATCCTTCAAAACCACCTCGAACTCCCCAACAATTTAAACACCTGTCTCTGATTCTTTCACTGTACTTTTCTCAGTCCTTTGAAATCTCCCTTCACAGACAACTAGGATTTCAAGGGTTTAAGAAAAGCATTTATAATTACAACAGATTGTGAAAGGTCTCTTGGAAGTTGTGTTAAAACTATTTGGTCAAACCATTAGCAATGCTGCATCAGTAAGTCAAAATCAGTAAAATAGCAGCAAGTTATTATTGGTCCTGACAGTTTGGAAACAAAGAGGACTCTGCACACGTGCCCTGCCCACCCCCTTACCTTACCCCACCCCACCCCATGCATCCAGGGGGTGTGTGACACTGCTAAATGACCCGCATGCAGTCCCTGGGCTGCCAGGGCCAGGCTCGGCCTCCAGTCCTCCTAAGGCAGCAGGTGGGTCCAGGTGGGTCCAGGGCCCGGCCTTTGAAGTCAAGCTGACTCAAGCTGGAATTGAGGCTTTTCCACTTAAAGGGCAATATATAGATACATAGATATATAGATAAGTAAAATATATAGATACATGATATACAGATAAATAAAATGTACACATTTAATTTGTTTCAAATAAATCATACTGCCACTTTAGCTATGAATTTGAATAAAGATAAATTAAGACAGATAATTGAACTGACATAATGTGTGAATATGTATATATATATTATGTAGCTTTTATAGCAAGTGTATTAATTTTTACTGAACCACAACTGTGTGCCAGACAAGATGCTAAGGGCACCATCTTTTTAGCTAAGTGAGACTAAGTGAGTCATCCCAGCACCCTTACAAGGGAGATGTTGATATCCTGATTTTATACTATATGAAATAGATTCAGAGATATTAAGGAAATGCTCAAGGTCACACAGCGTGGTACAGAACTTGAAATTAGTTGTTTTGTTTTTTTTTCTTTCCTCCATGTTATGGGTTGAACTGTGTTCCCCGGAAAAAGATATGTTGAAATTCTAAGCACCAGAACCGCAGAATGTGACTTTACTTGGAAATTGGGTCTTTACAAAGATAAGTTAAAATGAGGTCATTAGGGTGAGCCCTGATGCATAAGATTGGTGTCCTTCTGGAAAGGGGGAATTAGGACACAGAGACAGACATGCACAGAGGGGGCACAGTGGAAAGGGATGGAGACACAAGGAGAGAACCCCACGAAGACTGGAGTGATGGGTCTACAAGCCAGAGACTGCGGGCAAACCATGGGAAGCCAGGAGGGAGGCACGGAGCAGATTCTCACCCACAGCCTCGGAAGGAGCCTTGATCTCAGACTTCCAGCCTCCAGACTGTGACACGATAAATAGATGCTCCTTTAAGCCATCTGGTACATAGTACATTGTCTCAGCAGCCCTAGGAAATAAGTCCACTCTGCTTCCAAAGACGTTGTTCTTACCCATCTATTCCACCTGGCCCAACACAATGTGGTGACACGTGGGGCTGAATTCACATCCCATAGGCATGTCTGTCTCTTGACCGAGTTATTCCTAGGGAATAACATCACATTTACCAGGAGGAGGGATACATTAGGAGTTTGGGATTAACAAATACACACTACTAAATATAACTTAGATAACCAACAAGGACCTACTATACAGCACAGGGAACTATATGCAATATCTTATAATGACCTATATGGGAAAAGAATCTGAAAAAGAGTATATACACACATGTATATATCTAACTGAACCACTTTGCTGTACACCTGAAACTAACACAACATTGTAAATCAACTATACTTTAATAAAATTTAAAAAATTTTTAATTTAAATTTTAAAAAAATTTAAAATGTATATATCACGTTTACCCTTGTGCTCCCCGCTCATAGAACAGTGGGTGACACAAGGCAAGTGTACAAATATGTTTTATAAGTGAAAAAAATCTTTTGAGTAGTGAAATTTTGCTTTGAATTTTAATGTGTAAAACGCATACCAAGCAAGTTTAGCAATTACCTTTCAGAGCATATCTGCAAAGGGAAAAGGCAGTTTAAGTGAGCTGTGTTGCGGAAATGGGGGGTGATTGTGTGTGATGACCCACACATCTTCCTGCACCACCCACCCAGCCCTCCCTGTGACCCCCCATACCCACCCCAAGTTACTTAGGCCAGCGAGGGACACCATCTGGAAAGTTCCAGTCTATGTAAACCAAAGGTATGCCGCAGTCAGTAGTATTTTTAAAACCAAGAAATACAAGTACACTTACTGGGGAAAAATGGGAGAGCATATGAAAGTGGGCAATTCTCAGAAATCTGCCGATGGGCACACAGCCCATGACTGACAGGATTGGGCTGGGCTTAAGGCTGCGGGGGGGGCGGGGTGGGGGAGGAGGTCACAGGTGATTACCCAACAATCCTTAGTGGACACTTTCTGTTCACAACTATATGCTGAGGACTGCGAGCCGTGAGGAAGGAAGACAGCCTCAACCTTAAGATGCTCATATTCTCATGCAAGAGAGAAAAAACCTACACATGCAGTTAACACAGTAGTTGTTACAAGCTCCAACCACCCAGCACAGTGCCCCCAGGTTTACCCAGCCAGGGTGGGCACCTGAGTTGGGTTTATCTCCATTCTACAATGGGCAGGATAAACAACAAGGTCCTACTGTATAGCACAGAGGACTATATACAGTATCCTGTGATAAAACATAATGGAAAAGAATAGTTTAAAAAGAATGTGTATATGTATGTATAACTGCATCACTTTGCTGCAGAGCAGAAATTAACACAATATTGTAGATCAACTATACTTCAATAAATAAATAAATAATTTAAAAATGGGCAGGAGAGGTAAACCCTCACACCTGGAGGAATGGCCAGCCCAGAGGCAGGTTCCCACCACATGCCCTTCACTGGGGCACACTGACGATGCCAGACAACTCAGTCCCCATCTGTGGCTTCCAGCAGCTGGGCCCTGGCTTCCATCAGGAAGGACCCGCCTTACCCCCTGGAGGAAGGACCGGGAAGATTCAGAACTCAAGGGGAAGAATGCTGTCAGTAAGCAGGTTAGCGTGGAGTTTGCATGGGGGGAAATGAGGCTGAAAGAGTCATCTGAGGCCAGATGGAGCTGGTGGACAAGTAGTGTAGAATTTCATCTTGTAAGAAGCAGGAGGGCTGAGCACAGCCGCGGGAAGGCTCGGTGGTACTTTGCACAAGTCAGAAGATGCTGGGAATGCCAGCCCGAAGGTGAGAAAGGAGGCCCTGGGTGTACGTGTTGGAGGTGAGGATGGAAAAGCGTTATCAATGAGAGATGAGGTTTCATGAAAGGAGAGCAGGCAGGAAATACGGTGCCTCAGGAAATATGGGAACCGTGGGTGTGAGGTGATGACGGAACCTCTGCTTAGGGCTGTCTGGCTGGCAGCTGAAAAGCTGAGACTACAGAGCTCAGGAGGGAGGCCAGCTGGATGCTGAGAGGAGGGTCCTTGAACGGGAGGCAATGCTCGGATGAAGAGGAGGAGGATGACCCATTCGTTAAGGATGTGGTTACAAAACCAGAAGAAGTTCAGTATTTGCATCATCATGGAAGCCGGGGAAAGACAGTCTTAGGAAGGGAGAGCTGGTGAATGGTGTCCGCCTCCGTCACAGTCACAGGGGGCGGTCATTGGGCTTGTGCTCAGGGGTCATCCCTTGAGGCTGCTCTGTTAGCAAACAGAACAGCGGGGAGATGGGAGAAGCATGAGAAGCAAGGCGGTCGCTGCATCGCCTACCAAGGACCTCAGCTAGGTCAGCAGTCACCACAAGGAGGGAGGTGGATGAAAATCCAGGAGAGCATGGGGCCACAGTGGATGAGAATATAGCCCCCCAGGCCCAGTCCTCCTCTGACATTAAACTGCTGAGAGATTTGGGGTGAATAGCTTAATGAAAGTGAGCCCCAATTTTTTCACTTTTTATTTTGGAAATTTTCAAACACATTAGAAAGAAGAGTATATCCCATCACTCTGCTCCTACAATCACTGACCCATAGCCAATCCTGATCTACCCTTACTCCACCCACTTTTTTTTTTTTTAAACTTTGGTTTTATTTATTTATTTATTTATTTATTTTTGCCTGTGTTGGATCTTCGTTTCTGTGCGAGGGCTTTCTCTAGTTGCGGCAAGCGGGGGCCACTCTTCATCGCGGTGCGCGGGCCTCTCACTATCGCAGCCTCTCTTGTTGCGGAGCACAGGCTCCAGACGCGCAGGCTCAGTAGTTGTGGCTCACGGGCCTAATTGCTCTGCGGCACGTGGGATCCTCCCAGACCAGGGCTCGAACCCGTGTCCCCTGCATTGGCAGGCAGATTCTCAACCACTGCACCACCAGGGAAGCCCCCACCCACTTTCTTGACCAGCTGGTTCATTAGGAAGTTAAGTCTGGATATTAAATCACTCCTTCCTTCATTAATTCCTTGAATGCCACTCTAAAAGATAAAGACTTTAAAAGTATAGCCATGTACCATTGCCTCATCTAAACAGTTGACAGTATTTCCTGAATAGCCCAGAAGTGTTTAAATTTCCCCAGTTATCTCATAGGATTTGGTGGGGGAGGAGTTGCTTTATTGAAATCAAGATCTAAACAAGATCCACATTTGGCATTTCACTAACCTATGTTTTCAGTCTCTTTTAAATGGTAAGTTCTCCCTCTTTTTTTCTTCTTGATGATTACTTTTTGAAGAAATGAGGTAATGTGTCCTGTTTTCCACCATCTGGATTTCACTGACAGCACCCACTTGGTGCGATTTAAGAGGTTCCTCTGTTCCCTGTGTTTCCTGTCGGCTAGAAGTTAGACCCAGAGGCTCGATGTGGCTCACGTTAGATTTGTTTCCTCTTGCATGACATCAGTGTCCAATGTCTTGTGGCCTCTCTCTTTGTGATGCTCCGATTGTTGTGTGGGCTCAAAGGCAGTCCACCTCATCCATCCATTATAAATTCTTGGTACTTTTCACCACGTTAGCAGGAAAATACAAGTTCTTACTTTCCTAGAGAAAATCTAATCTATTTTGATCAGCAGAAAAATTAAAGACTCTAGATACAGCAGATCAATACATATAAAACATCAATATCTCTTAAATATAAAAATTGTGTTCATGTCCATGACAAATTACAGATTTTTCTAAAATGAAAGCAATGTTCGGAATGTGGTCTGTCACTGACATTGAAATAATAAGTATGAAATGCCTCATAAAAAGTACAATGATGGGACATCCTTATGGTCCAGTGGTTAAGACTCTGCACTTGCACTGCAGGGGGCACGGGTTTGATCCCTGGTCGGGGAACTGGGATCCCACATGCCGTATGACATGGCCAAAAAAAATATACAGTGACAACCAGGGAGGGAGGCATCTTGTGCAAAATGCCCCCCTCTGTGGACAGTGACACAAGTTCTAGAAACCAACCAGGTGGTACTGGAAGCTGGTTTTCCTCTTCATCAAGGTTTTCCTCGTCTGGGGCAGATGAACCAGTTTGCAAGGCAGAAATAGAGACACAGATGTAGAGAACAAACGTATGGACACCAAGGGGGGAAAGCCGGGAGGGGGGGAGGTGGGGTGGGATGAACTGGGAGACTGGGGTTGACATACATACACTAATATGTATAAAATAGATAACTAATAAGAACATGCTGTATAGCACAGGGAACTCTGCTTCACTTCTCTGTACAGTAGAAACTAACACAACATCGTAAAACAACTCTACCCCAATTTTTAAAAAAAAGAGATTTTCCTCGTCATACAGGACCTAGACTAGGTTGCTGGCAGAGAGAATGGAAAAGTTGTGATAAATGCGACCTTAAGAAAGAAGAACTAACAGGATTTGGTAAATAATTGAAGAAAGAGAGAGTTGAGGTATTGCTAATACCTTGACCAATGGAATCTTAAGTAACAAAAGAATGTGAATTGGAAATTTCACAAGAACAGGAAAACTGTCCTCTGGTTTAAGCCAAGGATGTCTCAGCTGGTATGGCTCTGACTTTGCAGATAACAGGTGCTCAGATAACCCCAGAAATATCCCCAGGCCATCAGAATCCACCCTTTCATCTCTAGATACTTCTTAGAAAACTGATCATACATAACAAGGAGATCCATCAGCTAGGGGATATTCTAAAATGCTGAGCCATGTGCCAGACAGCATTTTAAGGGAATAAAGTATTTACCTTTTTATCTGAAAAATACCCAAATGCTTCAGATCCTGAGTAATGAGTGGTTAAGGAAATATACGGGGGGGTGGAGGAGCTGCTGACACGCCTGCACATATAAAGAGTTCTGTAGAATAAGTAAAAATTGTGGGCTCTTCTATGTAATCAATGCTATTAATGATTTAGCAATGGCAGAGCCTGCAGGGCTGAGGCATGAGGACTGACAAAAGGTTGTGGGGGGGGGCACCCAGGAATCCACATCTGTGCCCCGGAGGTGAGGAAGAAGGGGGGGAGAGGAGATGGTGAAATGTAGAAAATGAAGGTCCGAGAGAAACCACTCAGTCCTGGAACTGGCCCCCAAAATGCTTATTAGAAGCAGCACATCAGAATAAAGCATGCAGATGTCAGCAGATTCGTTTAGGATTTCAAAGAAGAATCCCCCCAGCCTGTCACTAAAACTATTTATCAGTGGACATTCCCAGACCACAAAAAAAAAAAACCTATTGGCCAACCGTTTCTACCCATCAAGATGCAAAGTTGCCCTTGATGCAGGTCAAGGGTCTCACCCCTCCCAGACACCTCCCTAAGATAAGACCCAACCACAGACACCGGCACTGACAAAGGACAGCCCTCGCGGGCAGGCAGAAGCAGGCGTCCACTGGGACAGCTGTGAGGGAGAGCTGACCCCTGGGAAGAGCCTGCCCCAGACGACCTGGCCCTCTCAGTGGCCAGCCTGCTGTTGAGGGGCCCAGGCTCAGTCCAGGAGATGCTGCAAAGGTGATGAGAAAAACACAGACATTCTTCTCTGTTTGGGAGGAAGCGGTGGAGGCCTCTGGGCCCAGAGCGGGTGGCAGAAGGTCCTTGTGGGAAAGCAGCTGTGCAGGGCGGACTACGGTGCCGGCGATGCCGGGTGACCGGCTGGCCGACAGGGATCCCAGCACCTGTCCCTGCTGGTCCTGGAGCCTCATTCGAGACAAATTCTTAAGATAATCGTAAAAACCATAGCAACCTTGTTGATGTTGGGATTTGTGCTGAGGTCCCAAACTGAGAGGTGGGGCAGAGAAACAGCTTCCGATCTCTTTCACAGAGGAGGCGAAAGGACGTGAGAGCTGCCCAGTGGATCTCGAGAGCTAACTGCGCCCACCCTATTCTGCCCCTGTTTCTAGAACAAGAAACGGATCCAAAACACATCACCGGCCTCACTCATTTCCAGGAAACTTGTCTTTTAAACAATTGTCTGTAAAGTCATTTTTGTTTTATCCTCTGACAGAGAGAGAGAGAGACTGATGCCAAAAGACAGGAGTTGGCACTTCCAGGCAGACGTTGGGGCAGTGAGGGTGGAAATGGGAGCTGCTGGGGTCAGTCCTGCTGTTTAGAGAGCGCATGACAGGCCACCTCCGAGGGATGAGGACTCTGGGATTATGATTAAAGGGTGAAATGAAGGCAGTGGCGAATGGTCTGTGTTATCCCTTGAGCCCGGACCAACTGGAGGGTGCAGATGAGTCCAGGGAGGGGCGTGAGGACCACTCTCTCTACTGGAAGTGGGAGGCGTGTGTGTGTAGATCCCGGGAAGGGGGCAGAGTGAGGGCGGGGAAAATGAGGCAGGAGGAGGAATGGCCCTGGGCTGGTCATGGCCATGGGCAGCCGCACAGAGCTGGGTGGGGACCTGGGGGGCTGTGCTGGAGCAGCACCATGATCACCCGACCCCTGGGACTTGGGAACAGCCATGAGCAGAGACGTGGTCACCCTCCAACCTGTGCTCGCTGGCCGGGATGGGCGGGCGGCCCTCCCAAGGGCAGAAATCCTGTGTCAGTGGCAGGTGCAGCGCGGCCCTTGGGGACTGCCCTCCACGACCACAGCAGGGGTCAGAGGGAAGGTGAAGAGGCTAGCCCCAGAGAAGCCCCAGGCCTCCCAAACCTGACAAAATGCTCTCCTTTCTTACCTGATTCTGGAAGCCACTGATGGTCCACAGTGGCCCGTGCCCTGTCTCCTACCCCAGCCCTCTGTGTCCTGCTGGCCACTGTGCCCTATGCTGGACCTCATCCAGCAGGAAGGAGAGCCTGGGAGCCAGTTTCCAGGTTGGGAGCCTCTGCCCGAGGGGCCTGTGGCACCTTCCCAGCCGCCAGGCCCGACGTGAGGGGCCCCGACGTGAGGGGCCCCGACGTGAGGGGCCCCGACGTGAGGACGCCGAGAGTCTGTCCTTCTTGGACACAGAGAGCAGTGCGGACTCAGTGTTTTCAGAGTTGATTCACACAGATGCAGTTTCAGGTTGTTTTCTCTGACTCCGGGGTGGGAGGGTGGGTCATCACCTCTCCCCTCCCCTCTCAGACAGGTTCCTTGGAAGGGAGTCTGAGCTGTCAGTTTCCCTCGGGAAACACCCCTCCAAAGGGGAATCTCCCCAGATCAGCGCCGAGAGCCCCTGAGCACCACACAGGAAGGGTGTGGAGCGAGGAGCAGGGCTTTCCTCTGGGCAGAGGGAGGAGGATACCGGTCCTGCCCTTGCTGCCCACGAGGCCTTGGGAACGTGATGGAGCCGAGTGGGTTCAGTTTCTTCGTTTATGAGCCTGTGACTGTGAAGGTGGGGCCGGGATCGAGGTAAACTGTCGCTCGTCCATCCCCCAAAGGTGACAGTCTCCAGTTTTCCCCTCAGCTCCCCAGGGTGGGTGAGCGTGAATGTCATCGCCGGGAGCATCTCCACAGCCCTTTACGTTTAAAGAATTTCTTTTTCAAATAGTGTTTGGCCCTTTCTTCAGGATAGGTATTAAAACACACCTCTTTTGCACAAAGTTCTTTCCCCAGAAGATGCGTCATTAACGTGACTTGGAGCAGTCAGATCACAATTCAGAGGATTTAGGGCTCCCTCACCTTCTGACTCCTTTGCTAAGAGTCATGTCAGGAGACCCTAGGAGATGTGGACAGACCTTCCCCCATGTTTCCTTCCAAGAGCAGTAACAGGATAAGTTGCTGTTTTATTGTGTTTTGTTTTATTTCCCATATACAGGCTATCCAAGCCTTGGAACTTGGGCTGCCGGCATTTTAACTAACGTGAAAGCCTGGGTGACCCCCACCCCTTCCCCAGTGATTTTCAGGAAGGGAAATAAACCAGCAAACCCCGGCAAGGCTATGGTCAGTGTGTTACCTCTTGGAAAGGGAAACGCCATCCCTCAGGATGGTGCCCCCAGCTCTCTAACCGGCCTGCCCCCTTCCCAGCACCCCCAGTCAATTTGGAAGTTTTCACTTCAAGTAGAAATCAGTTGGGGGGGGGGCAATATTTCTCCTTTTAATAAATAAAGTAAATACTTCCTCTGAATCAGCTTAGAGTCTCCATTTTCTCATACCAGGATCACCTTTATTCCGAGATCGGTACTACCCGTAAACCATCACTTCCCAACACAAAAGATACAAGGCAAATGCCTACAAATTCCCAGAATCTGGCCTTGAAATCAACCTGATATTTAAATCGGCATGGCTATCCCTCTTTTGTGTCAAAGTATAATCACAGTTTCCCCAGAGATACTGTATGTCTTGTTTCTTTTCTAGTAAATTTTTATTTTTGCCCCCAACATTCACGGCTTAAGCATTTATCCAGTTTAAACGACGGGGATTTAAATTGCTATTTTAGTGGAAGAGGCTTGATTAAAACCTGTGTCCTCATCAAATTATTGGACAGTGGTTCTTGGGCTCTGTTTACATTAGTGTCAACCTTAATTTAAATTCTGCATAACTATATTTGCTTCACTAAATGCATTCACCAGGAACACACCACAAATTACTTTGCATTATGAGCAGACTCTCTTTGTCTATTGCAAAGTGTTTTGAAATTAGCACCATAAGTAACTAGCTGTAAGTGTCACTCGATCTCCTTAATGCCTCATTAATCAAACCCCGTGGCAGTTGGTGTGATGTCCAAGCCCATCTCATACAAGATTGGTATCACTTGCTCCTTGCTTCTGACCACAGTCTTTTAAACCTGATTCTAATGATTTGCGCGTCCACCCTCCCTGTGTTGTCCTCTGCCCTCAGAGGCCTCCCAACACGTGTAGCTTTGCACCATAGACCAGTTCCCGAGCATTCTTTGCAAAAATCGGCAATTAAAAAACCATTTCCCCTCTCGTGGAAACCCATGATCTCAAAAGGAGAAAAGTCGTTTCCCTGAGTTATCT
The DNA here is from genome assembly GCF_965194805.1 of Balaenoptera borealis. Taxonomy (NCBI): domain Eukaryota; kingdom Metazoa; phylum Chordata; class Mammalia; order Artiodactyla; family Balaenopteridae; genus Balaenoptera; species Balaenoptera borealis. The sequence goes on along the minus strand of NC_138872.1, from coordinate 45,504,165 downwards.
ACCAAGATTCAACATGATTTTCAGATCACTCTTAAAATGCCACGCTGGAAAATTTTCCCTGGACTAGTTTTTCTTTATGGCAAGAGTTACAGAAAAGAAACACATTCTCCCAGGGAGACTGCAGTTTCCACCCTGGCCTCAGTTTTCAGAAGGATAGTATACATTTAGCCTGAGCACCTAACCAGGAGAGGACAATATGTTTGTTCCTTTATTATGGGATATGATTTCTGTCCTAAATACAAAATTTTAAAATTTTGTACTTGCAAAGGAAATGCAGAACAACCCAAACTTGATATTTTTATTATAGTCCCTACAGAAAAAAAAAAAAAAAAGGTTATCATTCTTACATAAGTGTTTATACAAAATCGTAACAAAAATGACACAACGAAAATGTTACAAGATCCTTTTTCCAGTCTTTTATGGGGCCATCAAACATGTGCAAATGTCTAAAAGAAACCCTCCCTATGTTCCATCTCCTTTCCCTGCATCGCACACAGGCCAGAACACACACACTCACACACACACAAACCCTTTTCACCAAATTCGATCTCCCTGATGTTAAAACTACTTAGCAGCTCTCCTGGACAGGGGCATCCCACGGGACGTCCTGAGTGGGCTGGGCAGTCAGTAGGCATGTGGGCAGGCAGGACTGCCCTGTCCCGCATGGCCGTGGCCGTGGGCAGGCACGAGGCCACCCAGAGCAGACACAGGTGCTCTGTCTCCCGCGGTGCCGCCCCGTGAGGTCAGCTCTTCAGGAGCCGCATCTCAATGGGAGGCCTTTGGCTTCATGGACTTCCCTTCTGACCACCCAGCAGGAAAAATCTACGGAAGGGTTTTTTTCTGTGAGTTTTGTCAGTGTGAAAAAAACCCACAAACAGCATTGAAACTTCAAATTTCCTGCAGGTGGGCTTCTGGCCTGCGAACGTTTCGTGCAATCTTAGTAAACCATTAATTTTTTTTGGTGGTAAACTTTTTGCCTTTTCACCTTAGAAAACCATTCAGGCTAAATAAACCTTATTAGAATAGAATGCAGCCTTGTTGCCTGGCTCTCAATCCAACATCCATGGTAAAACCCACTGAGTCCGAACACACAGACGGTACAAATCTGTGTAAGATTTTGACTTTAAAATCGACCTAATGTAAACCATACTTCGTGCTTATTTTTATATTATTATCACGTCTACTTTCTCTTATGGCATTTAAAATAGGCTTTGACTTTAAAAGAGCAAATGTGAAAGAACATTTTGATTATATTTTCGGTGACATTTACTCTGATTAAAGGTGTAATTTACAGCAATTACAAAAGTACCTTTTATGTCCCATCGCCAGATCATCCTGTTTTTACTCTGATTCCGGCAACCTCTATTCATTTAGACTCTGAACGACATCAGTGTGGGAAGGAGGAGTCCACGATGATTTTCAGAAGTGCCAAAATCACCACTGAACAGTTTCAAAATGGCCAATTCGAAACTTCTTCTTTTTAACAGCCATGAAATCTGAGTGTTTAAACCAAAAATTCTGCCTCACCCTCCCCTTGCCTGCATTACACACTCACCTCCTTCCCTTCCTTTCCCCCAAAGGCAATATTTTGGCTTGGCAACCAGTACAAATCTCTGAACCCTTCCGTTTAAATGCCCCACAAAGATCCTGTTTGATCACAGCTTGGATTTCAGAAAGAAAGAAAAATCAGGAATTTGGACACAGGAGATGTCACAGTGCCCCACCCCCCATTCTGCCATTCTCTCCCTCACTGTCCCCTAGGAAAAAACCAGAGAGCCAAGCCTCACCCTTAACAGTAAAGACACCCCGAGATTTAGGGGGATAAGTGCGGCCTTCCTTAGCTGCAACGCTGCAGCTGTGCTCTTATCTGGCCAAAGGAACCAGGGGACAACAAAAGACCCCAAAGAAGGGACGATGGCTGCATGGGAAAGCAGCAGCCCAGCATTATGGTGCCCTTCTGCTGAGCAAATAGTTCAAACTGCTCATTCCCATCTCCTATTCTCTCCCTGGTACATTGTTTGTGCCCTTGCATTTCATTCTGCAAGGAAGGTTGCTCTCTGGGCCTATAAGCAAACAGTCCAGAAAAGAGCTAACCATCCTCTTCTCTTCCCCGGAGAACTAGCATTTTTATTTCGGCTCCAAGCTGTCAAAGACCTGGAGAGTTTATGTCAGTGTCCTGAATTAATTGCTTTAAGCTGAAGCAGGCTCCACGGGCTACCAAATGTCCAGAAGATGTTTATTAATAACGATTCCTCCAGGATTCTGGCTCCAAGCTGTCCCTTGGTGGTGGCCTTTATCTGGCTGCCACCTTCTCACCCCTGGCCTCTTGGTGCTGGGGGTGGGAGGGCTTGCCTATCCAGTCATCGTGACAAAATTTCGAATTGCCTGGAGTGAAAAAATACCCACCTGTGTATCAGGACATGGGTGATGGGCATCTTTGTCCTGCCCCCAGAAAGGTCCCAGAGTCACAGAAACTGCGTGAGTAACCTCGACGTGGGCCGGGGAGGTAGCTGCAGACCCTGCCCTGTGCAAGCTCATTTAGCCCGTGCAATTAGCAGAGGCAGCCGGAGAAATTCCCTCCTCCTACTCCCCCTCCCCACTTCCTCCCCCAAAAGAAAATTCAGTGAGGCTGACAACCTGATGTATTTTGAAGTTTTCCTGGTACCAAAAAAAAGCCTCTTTAATAGAATGAAATAATAAACCAATTTATATACCGATATAAGACCAGGATCGTGAGTGCCATTGTGTAATTTTCCACTTGACTTTTCATTATCTACCTGAACAAAATCAATCTATATGTATGGGATCAACATACAATTCCGGAGATAAAAGCTGAAAATAAATGTGCTTTGCATATCCCGGAGATAAAAGACACAGTCCTTCGGACAGCCTTTTCTTCTCCAGCAGATGTATTTATAAAATAAATGGTGTGTCAAGGAAAAACAACGAGACACAGTTGTGTATCTGGAGTGTGGACTCCTTTGCTGGAAATATTGATCCTGCAAATGAGCACTGGTTAATAAGTGCCCTGCCGACGATATCGGGTCTACCCAGAGCGCAGGCTGGGTCAACGCGCTTCTCCCAGCCAAACCTCCCCACCGCCAAAAAAAAAAAAAAAAAAAAAAAGACACTTGCCCTATTAACATGGATTTAAGGCTGAGGACTTCAAGGGCCTTCTGAAGCCTCTCCACGGAGACAAAGCACACTGAAAAATCACATTATGTTAGAAATCCCCCCTGCAGCAAAGGGCCAGCTGTGAGGGACCCTCAGTCTTCAAAAAAGAAGGAGAGGTGCCCTGCGCCCCTTGGAGGTGACTTTTTTCCTTTAAACAAGTTGAGTTCCATCCCTTTTTTCGGTGCCCTTCTTCACCCCAATACCTAGAAATGATACTAAGGACAGTACAGCTCTGTCCACACGGGCCACGCCCAGGTCCTGGCCACTCCCTTCCTTTGGGGATGCGTCCCCGTCAGCACTGCATGTGTGTGCCATGGTGGGCAGATGGCAGAGGCATCCATGGGTGTGCCCATCGGGTTCTGAACCCCTTGGGGAATGTGCACCTGCCTGGGGGGCTTACTAGGCCTGTTTCCAGGCTGGCCACTCTTGTCCCTTCTGTGAGGCAGGGACTAATTGCCCATGCCTTATTGGCTAGCAAAAAAACCCATGAGGGATGGGTCCTGGACCACCTTTTGCCCCAAACAATCACTTTGAGTTCATGGACTTTTTCCGGTCATTGAAAAGTAATGATGTCTTAGGCCAAGGATAGAAAACGTGCCTGCTCGTCATTATTCATTCATTGGAAGCTTTAGTAACTTCAGGGGAGGTTCAATGTCTACTTGGGCAACTTTAATTTGTACAACAGGACAAATCAACTCTTTTATGGTTTAATATCTTTGTGCTGACTAGTTTTGGTGGTTGTTGGTTGGATGGTTTGGTCCAAGTCTGCAAATCGTGATTTTCATGCACCCTCTTCCCTTATGCTGAGAGCTCATATTCAAGCCCAGCACCCACCTCATTCCTCAGACACTCATGGAAAACTATGGGGAAAGCCCCCAGGAGCAGTCTGACAGCAGAGTTATAGACTTTTAGGGACACTCCTGTAATGGTCAAAGTTCAGTATGGGGAGAAGCTTGTGTGCTTTCAGTCACGTGCGTCTCTTAGGAAAACAAGCATCCTCCCTTCATCCCATCTTTTTGTTCCAGTATCTGTGAATAAGCAAAGCTAGAGAAAACTAAGAATGCAGTCAAAGAGAGTTAGGCAGTCGTTAGAATTTCGTTTGAAAATTGAACTACATCCTGACGGCACACTTTGAAAAGTCCCTATATTTTCATTACAAAATTGATGTCTTTTATGCCTAGAGCATTCAGCCTCCATGAACTCAAGGCACATTTTGTCCAAGGTTTAATTACTCCATGATCCAAACACAGGATGTGATCTGTGTCCTGGAGAACCCAGTATGGTAGGTAGCACATGAGCTTCACCCACCAGGCGGAAAATCCTGTAGGAATTTTGTACCCCCGAGCTCCCTGAAGAAAGAGAACATGCCAGAACAGGGTGTTTCTACATCCACAGACACATTTACTGATCCTGCATAACCGTCTCCATGCATAAGCAAGGTCCTGACCCAGAGTCAGGCTGTAGTCCCTGTTTATAAAATAAGAATTTGCTAAACAGAAGAAACTGAGTTCTTCCAAAGGTATTTTTAGTAATCATGTCAGAGATGTCCTGTCTTGATGTCATTTCCCAGGGAAGAAAAACGGAGAGTCAGAAGTCCAGTAAATGTATGAAGGTGTACACATTCAGATAAACAGAACCAGATGGAAAGTTAGTGTCAACTGTTGCTAGCAATGACATTTTAAAAAAAACATATATCAGCAGTTAAAATACGTAAAGAAGATGAAGGATGTAACCAAATTCAGGCTGAGGGTGAACACATGCCCCTCTTGGTCTTTCTGGCTGGGAGTCAATTAACAGATGAGGACAAGCCCCAGCCCCCCAGCTGCTGCTCAACCCCCTCTGGAACCTGGGAAACTGAAGACATTATATTATATAGGAATAAGCACAATCTGGCCTGATCATATTTATCTGTCTAGGTATCCTAAGCTAACTCACTTTCCCTCTCAGTAATTGCCTCATTCTTCCCTTCTAGTGAGTGTACAGCATCTTCACAAATAACCAAAGTGCAAAGCTCTCTTGATCGCCACCAAAACCAAGAGACACAACTGCAAAGCCCCAGTGCGTCCCTTCACACCAGGCTTGATAGAGAAATAAGGAACCCATTTTCCAGATGAAGAACTACAGTGTCATCCTGCCCTGTGGGTGAGGTACTTACCCATTCAGAAAGGTCAAATGAGAATGTTTTTCAACGTTGTTTTTTGTTTTTCTTTTCTCTTTTCTCCCCCTTCTTTCCTTCCTCCCTCCCTCCTTCCTTCCTTCCATCCTTCCATCCTTTCCTTTCTTTCTTTTTTTTTTTTTTGGAGGACGGCGGGAGCTGGCAATGGAACTGGATGAAACATGGCCCTAAATCAGAATCTCTTGCACACCCCTCTAGCACCTTCCACTCTACCGCAGTAAAGATAAAACCCCTTCTCCCGGCTCTCTGAATTATCAACACAGAAATCCATTCAGAAGATGGTGAGACCCAGGAATGAGGCCAGGAGAGGGCTCTGCCAGCCCTAAAGATGCCACAAACTTTCCACAGCACTTAAAATGTACTTCAAGTGGTCCTAGAGCAAGAGAGTTGCTTTTTCAAATGAAAAGAAAAATAACTGTAACTTATCCATGATGACAGTTTGAAAGGTGAAATTTTCATTTTGAGTGCCTATGTGTCACCATAGAAAAATTACTGGATTCTAATACTACACAATGCTAGAGAGACACATATCATTTCTTCTGTGTCTCATAGTCTACATCAAGTTGTTCAAAACGTTTCTCAATGTGGAGAACCAAATGAAAAATCTCTATGATTAAATTAACATTTGACGCAGAAAGTGTTGCCTTTATCACAGGAACCATGCAAGAAGATGGATCGCCACTCATGCCATACGTGTTCCAACTTTTCTTGACTTGAAAATGTTTTCAAATGTATTTCTTAAGTATGTCCTTATTATTTGACAATAAGAGATATGTATCCTTATTCAATTTTTTCTGCCATGTTGTCCACAAAGAGGGCATGACACCACAGAGGAAAACAGGTTTCTTTTAAAGAAATAGGAAAACAGTAGCTCCATTATATTATTTGGGCCACAACAGCTTTATGACAAACTCCTTCAAAGCAGCACTTACTCCCCCTGCACAGATGGAGGGCCGGGTATTCTGTTCTGACTCTCCTGGCTGCCCCAGCAGTGATTCTGTCCAGTTTGTTGACATAACGTGGGCTCCATTAGAACCAAGTTGGATATTCAAATGCACTTTATATTCTTTTCCAGAGATTCTAAAAGAGAAAGATGTGGATTTGCAGCCTAACACAGAGGATGTTTAGTCTCAGTGAAGCCCGGGTGTGTTTATTCAGTGTCATTTTTAAAGGAACTGCCTACTTGATGCAGAAATGACAGTTCCTTGTCTCAAGCATCACTTAAAAGTTCAAAAGAAATAGCTGAAGCCCAGCATGGGAAAGTGTTTTACTTCCCAATTCACTCAGACTTTTAAAATGGTTAATGCTGGCAGTGGACTTACTCCGATAAATCAGGAAAAGCACCAGCTCATCTTCGTACACTGATCTGTGAATTTATGAAGTCAAAGAACATTGGTAGAAGTGCATTTTTTCTTATTTTGCTTTCCTCTGGGGGCCGGGGAAAGAGTGAAAGACCAGTAGGGAATACACCAGAACTCTTTTTATTTTGAAGAAAGATAAGCCTCCATTTTCAAGTAATTGGAAGAGTGAGAATTCTGATACTGAAGAATTTCAATGCGGCTTTCCTGGAAACTTGAGACTGATTCAAAGAGCAAATACCAGGGTGCAATTTCTTTACAGTTGTGAGTTTCTTTTTTCTTTTGAGTAAGAAAGTAGTAATACATGATGAAAAGCAATAATAATAATAACAATAATAATTTAAAAGGGACGGGTGTAGGTTATTACGTATTTTGCTTGATATCACACAAAGTAATTTCACATTAATGAAGGGATACTAGATTTCACAATTTTCAATATTCCTGTCCTAGCTAAAAAGTCATGTCACACCCGCAAAAAACAGGCCTGACTTGACAGGATTTTTTATACAGATTTTAGGCCAGGTTAAAGGATTCTGTGGAACTATATGTCATGGCTTGGGGTGAAATTAAACAATATGCTTGCTTCCAGTGTCCATTTGGGGTTCATTTGTGTTCACATCTTTCTCCTATTTTTGCCGGCGTCCTGCAGTTCCACAGCTCCGGGGTCCGCATACAGATGGTTACATTCTCATACTGGGCACCCAGAGAAGGTCACATGCTTTACATCAATGGCAATTAGTTCCCTTTTTAAAATGGAAAATGTCATTAAGTTCTTGAATAATTCAAGAGTAGAGGTCACAATACAGTGTCCCTTTTGGGGGTCTTTATGGTGCAAATGGCAAAACAAGGCGATCCTATCAGTAAGAGTAGATCTAAGGTTTACAATGTAGCTCTATTTAGTGTGACAGGAAAATTAAATTACACGAGACACTCATTCATCGTCACCCGTTAACAGGCTTGGGAAAATTGTGGATCCCCGGGGGCAAATCACTGACAACGTGCGAGGCAAATAAAAATATGTCATTTTAATTGGCTGCTGTTTCCTCCGCTCGGTTTTGAAAATAACAAACATAAGCTTGTCCCCCACAACTGTCCTTGGAAATAGGGTCCCGAGTCTCCAAGAGAGGACCACAACTTAAGGACGGGTTAAGAGTTCCGGGGGACACGGGTCTGTTTTCTCAGCAGTCGTTGAGCGGGTCTTGATCCAGGGGTTCCCTGGAAAGGAAATATAGGGGAAGGTCCCACGTGAGAATCGGCGTCGGCGGCTCCCCACCCCACCCCGGCTGGGGGGTGGTCTGCACGGGAGTTACTGCGTTTCTGGAACAGGAGCTGCCCCTCAATCTGTGAGGTGTGAGGAGGAGGCCAGGAGGGAGGACCGAGCGTCGCGGGGTCCACCAACTGTCCTCCCTCCCCAGGGGAGAGAAAGCCACACGGCCCTCGACGGGCCTGGCGCCAGGCTCCCGGGCTGGGGTCGGGTGGATAGGGTAGAACCAGAGGCAGCGCATCCTCAGAGGTCACCGACGGAGAGGAAAGCCGTTCCCGGGCCGCGCCAGCACATCCTCGCCACACACGTCCCCTACGACCCCCAAAGTCCCAGTTCAGGCCAGTGGGCGTGGCTGTCCGGGACCCACTCCCACCCTTGACCGCCCGCGTGTCGCGCCGAGCGCTGGGCCGCTCCACCCGCGCTTCCCGCCGCCGCCGCCGCCGCCGCCGCCGCCGCGCTGCCGGCGGTCTCCCGCCCAACGCGGCGCCCTCGGCACCTGCGGGGCCCCGGCTCTGCTTCCTGCGTCTCCCCGAGGCTGGAGAGAGCTGGTTGGGCGGGGAGGAGTAAAGCCTGCGGCGCCGGGCGCCTGCGGGTGGGGTTGGCCCGTCCGTTGGGTGGGCCGCCTGGGGTCGGTCCCCTGCGCTGTAGGACTTGGAAAAGTCAAGAATGACTGTCCGTCTGCCTGTTGCTTTTTATTATTTATTATTATTATTATTATTATTTAGAAATAATATCTATCTGGCGCTTCCCTTTTTCGGGCTCCTCCGCCAAGACCCTGCGAAGTCCTATATTGGCCAAGTGAGCTCAGGGCGGGGTGCGCGCATCTTCTCGGCGCTGCGCGCATCTCTGCCGCCGGCGCTCGGCCGCGCGGGGAGGCCAGGCTCCGGATCTGGTGACACCGCGGCCCGACACACGCCCCAGGAGGCGCGGACCCTGGGTGGGGCCGGCGCGGACCCGAGGAGGGGCCGGCGGCCGGGCCTTGGCAGAGAGTCCCGGACCCTCGCGGGGAGGAGAAGCCGGTCCAGCGGCTGGGGGCTCCTTTCAGAATGAAGACCTTGGGGCCGCTCGGTTTCTGAAGCGGGCCTGACGTTAGTAAAGCTTAGGTAAAGGGAGATACTTCATTTTTAAGAAAAAGTCATATTACAGCGTGATTGCTGCCTCGGGCGGATGATGGGTGTCTGAGCCTCAGTATCTTTGTAGTAGAATTAAAAGTAGAATTAAGGAGTACGTTTCCTTCCTGGGGGGAGCGAGGGAGCAGAGGGGGCCAATTTAGAGGTTTTTCATTTTCTAAACACTTCAATTTTAAGCAAACACTTGGGGGCTCCGGGCCGCTGTAATTCCAAAGACAATTTTCCGTGGTTTTAATTTGATTTGCATTTTTTCAACTTCTATAATATTCAATTTCATGGCTGAATACACAGGTAAACACTGTTAGGTCGTGTTTTTCGCCCCCTGCACCAAACAGAATGTCGCTTGCCTTGGAGTGCCAGGGGAGGTTACACCCCGTCCCAATAATGTCTGCGGGTTTCTCCTGAATTATTTTCCTAAACGTAGAGCGGTTTCGCCTGGGCGCCAGAAGGGTGGCCTATTAAAAATAGCTGAACTGCTCTGCACGGGTGGGGGGGACCCCCACAAACATGACCCAAAGGAAGGAGACAAAGCAAACAAATTCCTATTCTACATAGAATCTATTCTAATTTTACCCAGAAACATTTAAAAATATTTTATTAGTAGTTTTAAGCAATCCCAAAATGATCAATATACTCACTTCCCCCAGAAATGCTTTCAGTGTAAATTTCATCGCTAGAAAGACAAACATTGAGAAATACAAAGAGAGAGGCTTTGTAAGGAGAAGTTTAATTAGCACCCTGGAGCTATTTTATAAAAAAAAAAAATTAGAGAAAAATACGAAGTGAAATTGGGTAATTAGCTTTAGTCATATCAAAGCTGATATTTAACAAAATGCCACTGTCCCTAACCCTGGAGCCAGGATGCTAGAAGCTGCAATCATGGGAGCAGCTATGCCAAAGACTAACACGGGTAGATGGTAATCCTTGAATACACCATACAACTTACATCTCGCAAAGAGATAGTTGAACCTCATCAAATATACAGATAGATTGGCACATAATAAATCTATCAAAACCCCAAATGCATTTTATATTCCTTCACAACATCGTGCTACAAGAGGTAAGGAGCAAAGAAATGACATACTTAATTGGCCTGTCCAGAGGTACTCATATAATAAAATAGCACTCTCAGGAACGATACCTCATTTAAAGAAAATATAGATATATACATATATATCTGCTTAATGTCCATTACTGTGAAACACTCAATACCATGAAAGCTATTCCTATTTTAAATCCTAAAAATTTACAGATTTGAATGTTTGTCTCATTTCGTAGGATTTTTTTTTTAATTGGAGAGCTCACGAACAATGTGACTTTCAGAAATTAAAAGATATTAGAGTTTTGGCATTTTGGAAAGAATAGATCCAGAAATTACATTGGTGAGTCTTTCAAAAACCTTTTTGCTTGAGGTTGGCTGATTTGGGAAAACGGTATTGAGCCGATCTCATTTGCAAAATATTTTTTTTATCGTACGAAAGGGGTTTAAGCAAACAAGAAAGGAATTTCTTTTGAAACAGTACCAACTTTGAAAAAGAAAGTTACTTCATTTTTTGAAAACACCGTCGTAGCAGGCTGACTGCACTGAACACCTTCAGGAAAACTGACCTTTATCATTTGACTTTTAATTTTTTTTTACAATTATTGAATTTCAAAGGATCATTGTTTAGGATCTGTCCTAATCTTTCTTATTGTGGATGACTGGCAATTATGTCTTTCTGTTTATCTTACACACATAGATGACAGAATGTGATGTCCACAGATGACAGCAGAGCAAACCTCTTCCTGGAGAAGAGCTCATGACAGGGACTCGACTAAAACACAAGGTCTACTCAGAGGATGGCAAACTTCGGGCAATAGGAACCTCTTTCTCTTTCTCTATTCTAATGGAGGAGTAAATGGGGCTCTTGTTAAGAACCTAAAAGCACTGATCATCAGAGTAAGTTTGCCAATTTCTTTCGCTTTTATCCCCAAAGAGGTCTGTGTCCAAGACTGTGGCAGCCGATCCAGAAGCTGTGCTCAGGCGATGCAGACAGCGATTGCTCTCCCAACCCCCAACTGTGTTCAGCTGGGTCCAAGAGGCCACTGGCTGACCAAAGATGGAGGGCGCTTGGCAGGCCTGGGGTGGGGGAGGGGAGGGAGGGAGGAATGGGCCAAGGAGGTCCCTGGAGTGTGTCTCAGCAGGTGGGGGCCCAAGTCCCAGTAGGAAACTTTCCCTACAGACTTAGGAACTTGGGAGGCCATGTCCTTTGGGAGAGATGTTAGTCCTCAGAGGAAAGAGTAGCACCCCCAGAAGACACAGCTGCTGGGGGGGGGTGAGGTTAGCTGAGGGTGCTATGAAACGACTGTGGTCTGACTGTCCCTTCATGACTAATAGGAGCCTGAGGGAGGGGAGGAGTGTGAGAGTGTGTGTGTGTGTGTGTGTGTGTGTGTGTGTGTGTGTGTGAGAGAGAGAGAGTGAGAGAGAGAGAGAGAGAGGTTCCGCTGAATACAAGGGAGAAATCCCACAGTTACTTTTAGTTGTTTACTGACCAAGGGCAAAATCTAAACAGCGCTTTCCAGGATCAATGAAGGGATGGCCTCGGGTTCCAGAGCTGAGCCCCCTAAATGAGTCTGGCATCCTGATAACTGCAGGTTAGCACCTGAGATCAACTCCTTCCCACTGCTGGATGCTGGCAAGAGATACGGAGGCATCTTGTTCTGGGCTCTGGGAAGGGAGAGGCGACAAGGAGATTTAATTGTCTGCCTGGGTGAATCGAAATGTCCTTCGAAAGCAAGGAAATCAAGAGAGATTGGCCTTTAATTGGCAAACTCTGCTGGTTGGAGGGGAGTGGCAATTAAAGTGGAGAGAGGATAAAATGCAGATCGGATTCTTGTCCCCAGCTCGCCCCCAGACAGGTCCCAAGATCGCATTCTCCCCCCCTCTTTCGGACTCTAGAAGGCTCCGCACCTAGTCTGACTGTGATAACTGTGTCTCTCTCCCCACCTCAGTCTAACGTCTCCATTATCAGTTTGGAGTGGGGAGTCTGGTTTAATCCAGAACTCCATTCACTTCCAAGAGTTGGTCATCCCCATGCCTGAGACATCATTGTGTGCAGAGCTGGCCTTAGGACCCAGCTGTCCAGAGCCTCCCCTGAAATCCCAAAAGGGGAGGGGCTCAGTCTACAGGAAATCCCCACCCCACTAAAAACGGACAGTCCGGGGAACTTAACTTGCAGTAAGTCAAAAAGAAAAGGAGCCCTCCACGCCAGGAGGGCCTGACATAAGCAGGCGTGAGCCGTCCTTGGCTTGCACACCCCTGTGCCCGTGTGCAGCTCGGCCGGAGTGGCGCCCTTCCCCCAGATTGCAGGCGTACTGAGTGCCGGGCCTCAGCCATCCTCTGTGATGGAAGCAGGCCCGTCCACCTGGGCCGGCATCCCTTTCAGGGCCAAACCTGGAGGCAGGTGTTTATCCCGATCTGCATCTGTATGTGTGTGGGGGGAGGCGGCTGTAGGGACGGGGGCCTTGGTGCTCTTGCAGCTGTGTTGGAGCAGGGGCGTGCAGGGGCCCAGCTGTGATCGGTGTGTGCGCTCCAGCTGTGCTGTCACCTGGGCTGTTGGGCCACCAGGTGCAGGTCAGGGGGAGGTCAGAGGCGAGAGGCTCTCAGGAATTCCTGGCCCCTGATCCAAAATCCCTCGTAAGGAGTAAAGCTGACAGGCGGCACCTCGGACGTGGGTTATTTTAAGCCCATATGTCAGGCTATTGTTTCTGCCCCTGACATTTTCCTCTTCTCTGGCATTTTCTCTTTCTAATCACAATGCAAGAGCCATCTAGCTGCCGATTCTCTGCCCGTCTCCTCCCTTCCAGCCTTAGCCAGCTGGTCCCGGAAGCTTAAATGGGGAGGAGTCGTGGTCCAGGCCTGACTGATCCTCTGGCTGGCTTTGGGGCCATGGTTGCATGGGAATTCTAACTCCAAGAGGGAAAAAGAGAAGCCAGCCTGACCCCAGACATAACCCACCCTGACCCCTTCTAGGACAGTGGGCAGGGTCTCTGCCATCCTTCCAAGAAGTGCCCAAGCCTGTTCTTCTTGAGACCTTCTTGTTTCTTTCTAGCCTTCTTCTAACACTGCCGTCCCCCCACCCCCGACCCATCACCTCCGCTTACCATCAGCGACTCACTTTGAAAACTTGGGGGTCCTGGCGAAGGCAGGCTCCCTACTGCATTGGAATCAGGGAGGTCTGTGCCCAGGCCATATGAAACCAGGAAAAGTTGAAAGAACACAGAGGTGAAAGATTTGAATTCAACACTGAGCTCTGAAATTGAAGCTTTTTCTCTAACTTCTCTCTGCCCGGGCCCATCACCCATAAATTCTGACAGCTACTAGGGAGGGGAGTGGTCTTAAATGAGGTCATGTTCATGAAGACACCTGGCGTGGTGGCTGGCACAGAGGGGACCCCACCGAGTGGTGGTGGATGGAATACAGTTGTGATCAATAGAAGAGGAGGAGGGGCTGGGGCGGGGGTGGGAGAAACAGTAAGATGGTAAAAAGAAGGGCAAAAGTTTTGCCCCAAAATGGACTCATTTTTCTGGGTAGAGGGTCAATTTTCTCCACCAGAGAGTTGTTGAAGTTGCAACTTCTTTCTGTGTGTAAACAGCTCAGTTTAATGTAGCTCAGAATTACAGACTGACTAGAAGGTATATAGTTAAATTGGTCTCGTTTATTTTAAATTTCTTAGATTGGGTTTTAGAAGGTAAGGCAAGCAGGAAGCTCGAGCAGAGGGTTGTATCTTTTAGAGCAGAGTGTACACACGCTGGCATCCTGATTTCTCTGCTAAAGATGCCTCTGGCCCCCATACAGAGAGCCCAGGTCCTATCCTGGCTGACATTCCACCCGTGTCTTCACAGAAGATGTCATTGCATCGTCATCTGCCCTCCCTGGTCCCCCAGCTCCCACTTCACGCCTTAGCTCCTCCCAAGCCCTCTCCGCCAAACACTTCCTAAGATTGTTTTCTATTTTTAAGTAATGCACTTTGAACACCCAAGTCTTCAAGTTAAGAACCGTATGCTTTTCTTTAATGTGAGCAAAAAGTTCAACAAAATCCATTATATAACTACATCTGCTTTGTGAAGAGAGAAAAAATAATGAATTGAGGTCCTATTTCTAATGAAATAAGTCAAAATTCACACGCATGCAACCTTATTTTGATTTGCTGGGGTCGTGACCAACCTTGGTCCAAAAACTTTCCTGCTTATTCTTGAACCCTGTGTTTTACTTTTTTTCCAAAAAAGTGAAACCATGGAAAAGCTGCTTTACCTAGGAAGCAAGTCTAGTCCTCAACCTTTTAAGCGAGCAGAAGTGGAGCCACTTAAGCAAGTAGAGCTAAAAACCAGCAAACTATTCTGATTCCAAAGTTTTCATCTGCATCACACCCCAGTATTTTTCCCTCATGCATCTACGTTTGTGATGTGGAAAATTTCCCTCTCAGTTCATTTGATGTGTTTAAGTTAAATCAATGTGGCCTTGCTGGCATGGTATCCTGGCATTGCAGGAATATCAGTGCCTCCAATTAGCTTCAAGAGAGAGTTCAACCCCAGGTACTTGCCCTAATGAGACCTGAGAACCTCTAGCTTTGCATGAATGAATGCAACTTCATTTGTGTGGCTCTTTTCAGCGTCTCGGCTATCGGTTGTATTATCTGCCAGTAAAATTCCCCACCTTCTTTTCAGAAAGAGAGAGAGAGGTGTGTGTGAAGGGTAAGTCAATGCCTTCTCATGGGAGCCTGGCGGAGAGGGGGGACATGTATGACAGCGACATCTGACCAGTCCATGTTTTGTTGGTAGTGAGGTTGGAGCTCTGAGGAACAGCCACTCATGTAAAAAATAAGGACACTGTTGTGAAGATGTGCTTGTGAAACCACCCTGTCTTCTGTACCTTATGCAGAGGATATACAAAGAATCTGGAACAAGCCCCAAGGGTGCAGGGGTTGGGGGAGGGGAGAGTAGGAATCACCTCCAGTCTGGCAATAGGGACCAGGGCGGAATGACAGCTTGTAAAATAAGCCTCCATCAGTCTCCCAGGAGACAGCCGGCCTCAACTTGGGTGTTCCCCGCTTGTTAGCCTCACTCATAATTGGTCTCCCCTCCCATCCCACGTTGTTGGTTTTCTGTGTGTGGCTTTTGGTGTGAGCGTGTTAGGTCATCAACAAATACAATGGCGGGAGGGGGTGAGGGGAGACACACACGATTGTTTTAAAGAAGAAAGGAGAGAAAGGATGAGAGAGTGGGCAGGAAGGCTGTGAACAGAATGGGGAAGATGCCCCAGGATTTAGGCTTCCGAGGCAACCCCTGGAGGGCTGGGGGTAGTGCGCTCCCTGGGAGTTTTGTCTAAGGGAGAAGCAGCCTGCCAGGAGCTGGGGACCCCGCTGAGCGCCACTGGGGACACCGTCTATACCATGCAACTTTTGTTTGCTTGTCTCTGGAGGTGCCTGTAACATCCTGCCCGTATCCGGTGCATCTCATCAAAAAGGAATTTCTCAAAAAATCCCAATTATTGTGGCTGCCTGAGAAAGGATGTAGCTTCAGGAGCAGCCCAGGATTCCCGCCCCCCCCCACCTCCCCGGGCAGACGGGCACATGGGCCTGTGCCAGCTGGCCTTTCCCCATCCATTTTAAAATAGTTTCTCCCACATTCCTCATGATCTTTTCCTCCACCCTACATTCTCTTTTTTCCTATTCTCAGAGGAAAGCCAGTTCTGGGGTTAGAAGCTGTAAGAAACGTGTAGTCGGACGTCTGTAAAGCCTAGCGCGAGCTGGCTTTGCAGTCAAGGGGCGCTGTAGATGCAGTGTATTGTTTTCACTCCAAAAGGGAGCATTATAAGGCTCTGAGACCCTCAGATATCTGTTTACGGTATAAAGAACGTTTGACGGGAGAAGAGAGCAGCAGATAATTAAATTGAGCGGCAAACTCTTGGAGAGTTTTTTCTTGCATTTTTGGTTTTGTTTTTATAATTTCACGCCACCAACTGTTGGGCGGCCTGGGTTGCCATGGTGCTGTGGCCGGGGCTGCTCTCCACTATGTCCCTGACCCAGCAGAGACATTTGGGGTCTGAAATCTTGCTCTTCTGCTGCAGTGGTGACAGCGCATTGGGGATGGTGGCGCAAAGGGGTGGGTGTTGGGGGGGGGTCTCCTCTGTGGCCGGACAGGGTGCCCGTAAGTCTGTGGATGCTAGCCCGCAAGGTTAGGTCCACGGTGGGGATGGGGGACTCAGAGAACATTTCCTTCCGACCCCCTGGTGCAGGGTGAAGATTCCCGGCCCCAGTGGCCCTGCTGCTTTCTCCGGACAGTTCTGGTCTATGCAATTCAGAAGATTCTGTCTCGGTGACTCCAGCCCCAAGCCGGGAGGACCTCCAGACCCCCGATACTCAGAAGAGTGCGCTGCCCCAGAGAAAACCAGTTACCCCGAGGTACCTCCAGGTGCCTTCTTGAGCAAACACCCCCCCTTCCCCGTGCACTATTAAGCGGTATCTCTCGCTTCTCCCTGCGTCACCCGCGCATTAAAATTCCCCCAAAGCCCTGAAGGCCTGCTTCTCTGTATAAAGCCGGGAGAGGCGGGCGATAAACATCAGGCGTTTAAATTGGCCATTTGGAAGATTACATCTCTTCAGCGAGGGTCTTTCTTTCAAAACTCGCACTGAATTAAGGGCCGCGGCTACTCCGCACCGGCTCTCAAAGGCCGGGCACCTTTTAATTCGGCCGTGGAGTGGGCCGGGCGCGGTGACCCGGCGCCATCAAAGGCCCGAGGAAAGGCCGTGGGGCGACACCGTCTAATGACAAGTAATTGACGGATTCGAGGCCGCGCATTACCAGCGGAACGGGGAGGCATTAATTATTAAAAAACGATTAGCCTCGCGTGTGTCCCGCAGGCGGGCCATCTCGTTCAGGGAAGATAGCCAGCCACGCGAGCCGGAGCCGGACTTGGAGGGAGGCGGGTGCGCACCCCGGTCGGCCTCGGGCGTGGTGGGCAAAGGCGCGCGCGGCCCCGGGCGCCGGGGAAGGAGGGGACCGGGCGCCCAGGGTCCCCACGCATGGAGGTGTCCACAAAACTGACCCTGCCAATCACCGGGACCGATTTCTGCCCTTTTGGGTCCGAGATCTGGGTGACTGCGGCGCGGACTGGAAGAACTTTCCAGTTGGGGTGGCGGGCAACTGCGGTGACCCGGGACCTAGCGCGACCTACGTACGTCGTGGCGAAATACCAAACT
Source organism: Balaenoptera borealis (assembly GCF_965194805.1). NCBI lineage: Eukaryota > Metazoa > Chordata > Mammalia > Artiodactyla > Balaenopteridae > Balaenoptera > Balaenoptera borealis. Next base: position 45,486,823 of record NC_138872.1, on the reverse strand, counting down.
GACCGAGCCGGCGTGGGCCTATCACAAGCCAGACACCCCGCCGTAGAAAGCAAACTCTCAGGGGTAATGCAGATTGATGGGGGGCACCTGGTAGACCCCAGAGGAAAGACACCTTTTCCTACGCTGCCCTCGACAGCCGAGGGTCCTGCGGTGTCAACTGGCAGCCTCGGAATCACTAGTTTTCCGAGCCGTCGCCTTCCTGCAGACGGCAGACAGATGCGATCTGTCTGTCCGATCCTCCAAACCCGGTGCCCCGGGCCAGCGCGGGGGAAGTGGGTGAGGAACGGCCCCGCGGCCGGGTTCGGCCTTTCCCTCCCGGAATGGGCTAGTGGCCCGGAGGCTCCCTGACCTGCCTGCGGTCGTGCGCGCTCGCGGCGAGAGCGCAGGGTTCCCCGGCCGCTCGGAAAGGCGCTGCGCCTCCTCGGCTCCCGGACGGCGGGAACCCCACCGCCGCCTGGGCCTCGGGGCTTCCTGGAACCCCCGAGACGGGACTGGAACCCATGCGCGTCCACGCTCGGGCCTCGCTCTGCAGCCTCCCAGTACCAGTGCGCCGTCTTCCACCGTCCCCATCCCAGGCTCTGAGGCCAAGGCCGGCCCCCACCTCCACCTTCCCACTGTCCTAGGGCGACAGGCGGCCCTCGGATCGAATCAGCAGCCCGGAGCGGCTGCAGGGGCCTGTGGTGGCTTCCCGTCGCTTCGGGGTCCCACCAAACTTTCCAGTTGTGCTCAGGCCCCAGATTCAGTCTGAGTGTGTAGCTCCTCGACCCCTCATCCTCCCACGCCAAGCATCCTCAGAATCCCCCGCAAAAAGGCCACCTCCCCAGTCCCGGGGTCTCCGCGACTTAGCTTCTCACTCCCCGTCCCCCAGGCGTCGAAGCGCCAAGGGCTGGCTGGGGGAGGGGAGGCGCGCGGACGGGAGTGGGGGGCGCACGCTCGGCGGGGACCCGGGCGCGGCCCCTGAGTGGGCGCGCTCCCTACCTGCGGTGCGGCGGGCAGGCGGGCGGCGGTGGCAGCGGAGCGTCCAGCGCGCGGAGGGAGGCGGCCGACTGCTCCGAGCCGAGGCATCCCCGCATTTATTTGAGCTCAAACCGAGCGACTGTTGACTTTAGCACACAAAGCAAAGATTTCACTGCCCGCTAGTTTAAAAATGAATATTTTACCAAGATATCGATCAGCGTTATAAAATTCAGTTAAGTACAATGGGATCCTGGCAAAAAAGAAAAAAAAAATAATAAAGGAGGGAGAGGCAATATAATATCTGTGCAAATTTGCTGAAGTGTGACGTGGCATGGAAAGTTTACCCTCCTGGAATTCGGATCTAGAATGTTTTTTTCGGTTGTTTACTGACTGTTTATTCACAGATCACGGATGCTTAAACCCGCGCGCGGATGGCGCGGGGAAAAGGAAGAAAAAGAGGGAGAGAGAGGGAAAAACAAACGCTGCACCCTACCACGCAGAGTTGGGGGACGCGGGCGGAGGGCGGTCTGAGTGCCAGTAAGCTGGGGGCCCTGCGGGGGGAGGGGCTGGGGCGGGAGGATGGGGGGGTGTGAAAGACGCAGGACGCGCAGAAAAGCCTCCGGAGCGGCCGGCTCCCCGACATCCTTTTTATGTATTCGGACAGAACTATATCTTATCTGGCCGGGATCAGTGGAGGGGGGCGCGCTAAGTAGTTTAAAACGACCCTCGCACAATGGGCGTGCGATAGGAAACATAGCAGGTTAGGGCAGCGCTTTCAGCCTTCATTGTCCCGCACTCGGCCCCCGGCCCTGCCTCTCGGCTCCTTCGCCACGGGAGCCTTTTATGTGATAATGAAACACATTTCAGGCTGGGCTCACGACGTGTGTGTCCTTGCCAGGGGGAGAGACGGCCCTGATTGCTGGCTGCGACCTCCGGATCCCTCCCACCACCCCCCTCCCCAATTTCTCTTCCTTGTGTTCTTCGGGACAATGTGGCATGTTAAAAAGGGATTTGGAGGCGGGAGGCGGAGGCGAGGACCAACCCCCCTCAGGCGCGTGGGAAGGCCAGGGTTTGAGGGGCAGAGAGACCCCGCAAGGTGGGGAGGGCTCTCGCAGAGGTTGTATCCAGGTTTGGGGCGAAGCTGGGACACTCCAAGTTTGGTGGTCGAGAAGCCCAAAGATCTAGTCCGGGACACGGGAGCCTGAGCTTAGAAACCTGAGTCCGAAAGTTTTGGCCTCCGACTCTGCGGAGATTCTCACCCACCGCAAGCTAGCTGCGCCCTGGATGGCTCCTGCCCTCACTCGGCCAGCTTGCCTGCCAGCAGATGCCCAGGGCAAAGCCAAAGCGGAGCCCACTTTGTGAAGCCGGGCCCCGCTTGGCCTCCGAGGTTTCCACTTCGGTTGGCCGAGGATTTAGGGCCACTAGGCTGTCTGTGGAGAGAGGCAGTACGATTTCTAAGAATTTATTCCGTGTCTTTCTTTATACTTTTCGGTTTTCCTTGAAGAATCACAACATACCCACTCACCTCCTTGGTGCTGTAATCCTAGATTGCCAACCCGGGCTAAGAGGCAGCTTGGCCAAGGGCTCGGAGTTTGGGGGGAGGGGGGAGGGAGAAAACCTGCAGACCCTGGGATCCCACCCCTGAGAAGGGGCACCTGGCCAGCCGTGCAGGACACTCCCTTACCTCTGCCTCATCCCCCAATATACATATTTTAAAAGATTTCCATCAGGACCCTGAGTTCCCTTTAAAATCACTTCCAGGAGAAAGTCTTTTGTTTCTCCAGACCAGATGCTCAAATGCATGGTTCCAGAAGCCTCACTACTCCTGGGCTGCAGCAAGTTCTACCAAGGTTGTGCAGAACACCTAAGTGAAGGTGGAGGGTGGGATGGAGAGTGGAGTGTAGACAGAGGCCTGAGGCTGTCAATCCAGGCGGAGTTCCAATTCCACGGAAGGATGAATGGGTGCAGAGAGGCAGTGATGAAAAGGAAAAGAGCTGCACCAGGAATTTGCAAGTCCAATCGGGGCTCCCTGCCTTGAAGGGAGGCCTAGGATTGGACATACAGGAAAAAACATGGAAAATCCAGGCTTCTTTCCAGAGAAGCCAGCCCCAGGGTCCAAGAGACGTCAAAAACATTGCACCTTCACATGGCCCAGCTGGAAAATACAGATAGGATGTGTGGTTTTCTCCAGGCTTCGGAGATAAACCTGCATCATCCCCACAATCCCCAGAATGGTTCACCTGGGATCTGTGAGTTTCACTGTGTGTAAAGTTAAACCCAAAATTCAAAGAAGTAACCTTGAACAATGTTGAGTTCCATTAACGATGTACTTGCTGAAGTGTTTAGGGGGAAGTGTACTGAAGTCTGAAATTTACTTTGAAATGCATCTAGGAAAGTAAGATAAGTGGGCCGATGGAGGTGTGGATAGATGGACAGATATGCTGTATAACAAGTACAGTGAAATGAGAACTGTAGGATCTGGGCAATGGGTATGTGTCTGTTTACTGTAAAATTCATTCAACTTTACTTCGTCTGAAAATGTTAATAATAAATAGTTGATAAAACAACAACTACCTCCCCCAGAATAAAATAAAACCTGCAACCAGCCAGGATCTCCCTCCCTCAATTTTTAAATAATTCCCAGGTCTGTTTATTTTTTAAATCAAGCAAAGGAAAAAAAATCTTGAAGATTCAAAGCAAAAAAACTGGCAATAACACTTTAATATAGATTTGTGGAACTCTGGTTCTTGTAGTCAGAACACACATTTATAAGCCATAAATAAAGCACGCGGAAACCATAAATTAATCAGACTCGAGACCTGAATTTCACCGTATCAAGAATGGGAATGCTTTTTTTTTTCTTTTTCTTGATCATTTACAACAGACCCTTACATCATTTTTCCTCTTTTTTAAACAATAGTACAACTCTGTTTTCTGTTAAAACTACAGTTTTACACTGAGTCACTCACAAAAGTTTGTGTTTTTTTCTTTTTTGTTTTGTTTTTGTTTTTTGTTGGTTTTTTTTTTTTTTTTTTTTTTAATAAAGTAAGACTTCCCTGCAATGACAGCAACGGAGAGAAACCACAACAACAAAAAGTCAGAATTCGCAGGTGCTTAAAGAAGCAGGCGTCTACACAGTAGTGGAAACTGAGGCTTTCCTTTTTCTTTTTTTTTGACTGTTTATCTTTTTTTCCCTTTCCCTCCTTATATATCACGATACACATCAGTGTGGCCCATGTGAGGGAGGGAAGAGCTGCAGAGGGTGAGGGGAGACCTCTGTTCCGGGGGCGGGGGTGTGATGGGTCCTTCTCCCTCGTATCTTTCCAGCACCCCTTTCTCAGAGTCTCTACCCCATTTCCTGTCTCTCCCGTCTGGGTCCGGGCTAGCCAGGTCACGCCGTCTTCTTAAGAGGAGTTCATAATGGGCCTGGAGTACACCCCCTGGTAGTAGGAGGTGTCTGGGGCCAGGGTCGAGGCGTCCAGGCCCGCTTTGTTCGTGACCGGGCCCATGGCCAGGCTTCCCGGCATGGGGGACCCGTAGCCAGGGTAGTGCATCACCTGTTCGTAGGCCTTGAGGTCCATTTTGTGGGGCTGGTGGTGGTGATGGCTGTGGTGGTGCTGCTGCTCCGAGGACATGAGGTTGTTGATGGAGAAGGGGTGGTTGAAGGCGTAGTGGTGCTCCGGCTTCAGGTGGGCCTCTGGCGGCAGGCCCGGGTGATGCGGCGGGCCCAGCAGGTGGGCCGCGGCCTGCTGCTGCTGCTGCCCTGGCGAGGGCGCCGGCTCCGCGGGGCTCAACGCCGCGGCCGGCGTCCCCTTCAGCTCCCCGAGGCCCCCTCGCTTGTGCTCCTGGCACGGGGAGGCGCTCGAGTGGGGCGATTCGGTGCCCGCCGGAGTCTCGGAGACCGGCCCGGCGGCCTCCCCGAGCTGACCCTGCGAGGCCTGGGCCCCGGCGGCCGCCTTCTTACCGCCGCCCGCGGCGCCCGCGGCCTCCTTCAGGGCCAGCTGCTTCTCGCACTTGAAGCGCTTCTGGCGGCGCAGGTAGCAGCCATTCTCGAACATGTTGCCCGAGTCGGGGTGCAGGGTCCAGAAGGAGCCCTTGCCGGGCTTGTCGGGAGAGCGGGGCACCTTGAGGAAGCAGTCGTTGAAGGAGAGCGAGTGGCGGATGGAGTTCTGCCAGCGCTGCTGGTTCTGCCGGTAGAAGGGGAAGAGGTCCATGATCCACTGGTAGATCTCGCTCAGCGTCAGCATCTTGTTGGGGCTCTGCTGAATGGCCATGGTGATGAGCGAAATGTACGAGTAGGGCGGCTTGGCGTGCGTATAGCTGCGCCGGTAAGTCTTGGGGTCGCGCGCGCGGCTCAGGCCCGCCTGCCCGTACATGGGGCTCATGGAGTTCATGTTCGCGTAGGGTGCCAGGCCGCCCATGGCCCCGGCCGCCTGCCCCCCGAGCGGGCTCAGGCTCGGGCTCAGGTGCGGCCCCATGCCAGCCACGCCGGCCGCCCCGGCCGAGCCGCCCATGCCGGCCATAGCGCCCGCCCCGGGGGACATGCCGGCCAGGGACGGGCTCATGCCAGCACCCACGTACGACGACATGTTCATGGAGCCGGCGCTCATGTTGCCCGAGCCGCTGCCCATGGCGGCCGCCGACATGCTCATGTACGTGTTCATGCCGTTCATCCCCAGGCCGGCGTTCATGTTGCTCACCGAGGAGTAGCCCTGAGGACAGAGCCCGGAGGGAGGCGCACAGCGTTAGCACCGCGGCCGAAGCGCGCCCGGCCTGACCCCCCCCCCCCCGCCCACCGGGCCAGCCCAGGCCCCCGCCTCCAGGGAGGCCTCCGAGGAGTCCTGCCCTCGCCCGGCCCCGGCTCCGCGTCCGTTTCACCCGGAGCGCGCCGCGATCGCCCTCGGGGAGGTGGCGCGGGGGCCGCCGCTCTGCGACCGTGGCCGCCTCCTCGCCCTCCTGCGCCTCGCTCAGACTCTAAAACAGAGGTCCCCGGGAGCGCCCCAAGCCAAGCATCCCAAATGCATCTCCCCTCCGCAGAGTACCCCCGACTCTCACGCCAGCATACCGAGCAGGCGCCGCGGCCCCGGACGCCACCTCCGACCCTGGCCAGCGACCTGTGGGACAAGGCGCAGGGCGCCCGGCGGCCTCCCGCGGAGACGATCCCAGGGTCCTCGCCATTCAGCCTTCCTCCCGGGACCCCATTCTGGGCCCCAGGGGAACCGAAACGCGGTACCTGCGCGCAGTCTGGGGCCAGCTGGAGGCATTGAGTGGAGGAACAGGGAGGGGACCGCGAACAGAACGACACGCGGCTGGGCTCTGCAGCCACAAACTTTCTTTCTCTTTGTCGCCTAGTCCTGGACCGTTTTTCTCTACCTCAGCCCCCAACTCCTACCCACCTTCTCCACTCCAGCTCCCCACCCCCTCGCCGGCCGACCTCCCACCCCTCCCCAGCCGCGCGCTGCCAAACACAACTCTGTTAGGATAGTGCGTGGCTCGGCCACGAAGAGGATTTGGAGGCGCCGCAAGTCAATATTTGATCACAAAGTTAATATTATCTCAAGGCTAACAGTGTGTCGTATAAAAAAGAAACCCATTTGAGTCGAAGGAGGGTGGAAAAGGCGGCTGCCCGGAGCGGCTGGGGTGGGGGCCGGGGGCCGGCCAGGGCAGCGGTCCAGAGGTTGGGGCCGAGAGCGGACGCCGCCACCCCGCTTCCCCCGGCAAAGGCGAGTGCCTACCTCGGGCTCGGCATAGTAGCTGCTCCAGTCGGACGGCTCGTGCCCTTCCATCTTCACTGCTCCCAGCATACTGGAAGCCGAGTGCATGGCAGTTTAAAATTTAACAGCCCCAGCAAACGACCGGCAATCACCCCCCCACCCCCACCCTCCTTTCTAAAAAAAGTCAGCCAAGGCACCGTCCCCTCCCTCCCTCTCGCGCTCCCTCTCTCTCGGCTCCACTCCCTCTCTCCCTTGGCCGGCCGGAGGCAGTGGTTGGAAGTGGGAGGGAGGGGTGAGTCGCAGGAGGAGGGGGCCGAGGGTAGGAGGAGGCCCGGAGCCGATTCCCGCTGCCGGAGCGCCCGCCGCCCGCCGCCGCCGCCGCCGCGCTCGCGGGCTGCCCGGTGGAGGCCGAGGCTGGCAGTGCCGAGCTGCCGGGAGGCGGCGGGAAGCGCGCGGCGCGGGGGCGGGTGGGGGGGGGGTGGAGAAGAGGAGGAGGAGGAGGAGGAAGAGGAGGAGGTGGAGGTGGTGGAGGTGGTGGAGGAGGAGGAGGAGGAGGAGGAGGGGGAGGGAGGAGGAGGAGGTGTGGACCGCGCAGCGGACAAGTGCCGCAGTGACGTGGGCTGCTGGTGATATAGCGCGGCGCGCGGGCGCGGGCCTCCAATCCCCAGACCCGGGGCAGCCCATTTGAATAATCAGCTCACACCTGGGCGAGAGGGAGCCCCGGCCGGCGCCCAGCACCTGCCCTCGGCGCCCGCCCAGCTGCCCCGCGCCGCGCACGCGGAGCCCGGACTGGCGAGCGGGGCGGGTGGGCGCGTGGGCCCCCGGGTCCAGCCCCCTTTCGTCTGCGGGGGGTCCCCACGGGAGGAGGGACCCGGGAGGAGGCCACCCAGTGGAGTGGCCCAGGGCTCTGGCCCCGTCCCCGTCCCATAGAGCCGGGCGCCTGGCGCGCCTGTCCGAGGGCGCGTCCGGCTTCCGCGCCCGGTCTCCCCTCTGCAGAGCCTTATCAAAGCCGCATTTATTTATCCCGGATTTCTTAGTTCTCAGTGCTCATTCCCTGTCAAAACAACCAGCCGGTGACGGAGCCAATCTGCAAAGCGCTGTCGTATTTAGAAAAACTGTGTACACACCTTTAACTCGCCTGTTGCGGCTGCTGGGAGGTCCCTCCCGTTACAGTTAAGACCCGGAGCGGCTTCGGGAGGCGTGCGGGGCGCCGGGTCCCGCCTCCCCGGCTTTTTGCCTCCTCCGAGCGCCCGACGGGGCGGCTGGAGGGGAGGAGCCCCGTCCCACGGTCCGGGTGCCGGGCGCAGGGCGCGCGCGGCCCCGCCAGCTGCTGCGACGGTTGGGAGACTATTTGTCTCTGACAGTCAGGACGGCATGTTTCAAGGTTACTTTTCAGTCACAACTGAGGTGCCCACAGCATTTCGTAACTAAAACAAACAGGGCAGGAGGTGGGGGACGAGGCGGGAGGAGAGAGGGGAATTAAGGAATCAATAATGGGGCATATGGAGTCGCCTGGCTGTGGGCGGGGGTGTCTCTGACCTCTCTGCTTTCCTGTTTTATAAGAATTAGAAACCCCAGCAACCATATTCGTCCTTTTTATTTTCGATCCAGCTTCTGAGTTCAAATGATCACCTGTCCTGGGCCAGGTACCAAGACCTCAGTGAGCCAGATTGGGGAGGGGGCGGGGAGGCGGAATACTACAGGTGTTTGGAGGTGGACGCCCTTTCTTGGTTCTAAACCCCGGCTGGGCCGTGAGGATGCGGCCCTGCGTCCTCAACCCCAAAGAGAGAAAAAGTAGGAAATAGTGGGTATCTGGCCCACCTGTCCAGAGTTATGGGTAATGGTGGCAGAAGACAGAAGCGAGGTGGCAGGCACGGAGCAGAGCAAGGGGAACGGAAGGCCGGGTGAGGGTCAGGCCAGAGGGCAGGGGGCGGAGCAGTAGGTGCAGGGGTACTCCCACCCCTTCCCTCTACTCCAGGACTCTAGGGCCTGCAACGCTTTGAACTGAAGATGCAGGCGCGGCTGGTTTGACCAATTCTTAGTGAGAGCGTTAATGAACCCGCTGAGCGAGGGCCGGGGCAGGGTCCCCCACAGCCAAGGTCTGCTTCTCCCCGAAAGCCGTGCGCAGCGCAGAGTCCTCCCAGGAGGGGCAGGCCGGCCCGGTGCAGCCGGGAAGTGTGCTGGATGTATGCACACGTAGTGTCGGTGTGCGCAGGGGAGCCGAGGGACCAGATCCCCGGGCATCTCTCGCCGGGTCCCCCCAGCGTGGGTGGAAACTACTTGATCGCTCTCCCGAGGGCTAGGGATAGAGGGTCCGCCCTGGCCTATTTTCCAAAGCTTTCTGCGCAGGCCGAGGGCAGAAACACATACACGCGCGGGCGCGCACGCGCGCGCACGCACAGACATACACACAGACACACCCTTCTTCCCCCCCGCGGGGCGCTTCTCATATTCGGTAGGTCAGACAGACAAACCCGAGAAACAAGGACAGACAGCTTTCTGGTGTGCGTGAGATTGAAAGCTCAGGAGTGTCCAGGTTAACCTAGTCTGTGCGTCTATGTGAGTGTCCACTCCCCTATTTTTGCTCCTGGTGGAAAATGTGGTTCTAGAAATCTCGCCACGAGCAGGAGAGAGAGCGGCCCGGGGTAGGAGGGCGTGCCCCTCGTTGGCCCGGCCCCTGGTCACCGGCTTCCGCAGTGACAGGGCGCCCCCTGTCGGCCACGCGGCCCCGGGACAGACAGGAGCCCTCACGGACCCCCGAGCCCCTAACCCCGCTATCTGGACGGCCGCGCCGTCCGCCGGCCTCTCCGAGTCTCCCCGAAAACGCCTCCCGGGGGCTGGCGCTTCTTCGGGGTCCCCGACGATCAGCGCAAACCCAGGTTGGCCTCCGCCGCCTGCGGAGGCGCCGCGGGCTCGGGCGGAGCGGCCGCTGGGACCCTCCCCGGGAAGGGGAGCGCGGCCGGCGGATGCTGCGGGGAGCGCGAGCCCACGCCCCCGGCCCGCCGCCCTTCCCTGCGCGGAGGCCCGCCGAGGCGCCCCCGCCCCTGCACACGGCGCTCCTTCCCTTCCCGGCAGCTCTGGTTTCTAAAGGTTGATTCAGAGCGTCTGGCACGAGAGCCTCAGGCTGGAATGCTGTAAATTGCTCCGGGAGCTTCTCTCCAGGAAAAAGTTCGCGGGTAACTCGGGCTGAAAACAGATGTTTCCCCTGATCCCCCCTTATTTGAAGCCCCACCTAGGGCTGAGACCTACAGAGATTTCCTCTGCCCGCGCCCCCTCTCTTTCCCGGCCTTGTCGTTCGGTGCTGCCGGGTTTGCGTTTAAAGCCGCCTTATGACCGATGACTGTGGTTGGATTTAGCGCGTTGGTTTTATTCCCGTCGCTGGCCCAGCGGACTGACTCGGCCCAAATCTGGGCCTCCTTCGGTCTCCCTGCAATCTCCAGCAAAACTCCTTCCCCGGGGCTCTCTGTCATGTGAAACTAGCCCTTGAGGAAAGGGACAGCAATAAACAGTACTCAACTTCCCTAACCGATGACCCACAAAATACCAAAGGGTGGGTGCGCTTTGGGCTGATCAATACTCCAGTTCCCGAAGGCCTTTCGAGAATAAATACTCAGGACAGGCCTTGCTTTAGGGCATTACTAGGCAGGTCTGCAGGTGAGGTTAAAACAGAGGAGACAGAGAAAGGTGATTTAGCAAAGTCTTGTGAAAATACACATTTTACCTTCAAATAACCTTTGGGTTGGCAGAAATCAGACACCCACACCTCCATTATTCACAAGGTGGAATTTTCAGGGTGCATCCCAAGTCTTACTAAAGAAGAGGCATACAGTTGTATCCAAGGTTGCAATTAACATTTCACTTTCCATGGGTTGTTATTTCTGAAATTATGTTTAAAAAAAAAATCAAACTACTTGGCACTGAGCACTCAGATACTTTTTTTGCTGGCTTCCATAGTTCTTTGTGGCCAAAACCCTAGTTGTTTATGGGGAGGGCAATTGAAAAGATAATTAGTGAAGAATATCTTTCAAAGGAGATTTATGTGAAAAACATTAAAAAACCCACAAGAGAGTGATGTTGAATGTGATGTTAAAATTGAGGGGAAAGCAAGATACGGCATTGTAGGTTTATACACAGTAAGTTTATACACATGCATACAATCTACCACTCCTGGGCAAGATTCACAGGAAAAGATGGGAAATAAGTCATAATAAATAATGATAAGATGAGATAACTACGATGTTAGTAACCCTGGTTGTGTTTGGTGGTAGAATGATCTCTTCAGTCTACATTTTTTTCCTGCAGTATATTTGTGTCATTGTATATGATTATTATTTTATGATTACATTATTTTTATTATTTTAGGGTGAAATATAGACTAAGAATATTAGATCTGATGTCATGGAAACTTTAGCAAAATAACTCATACCATGTTCATTCAGTTCTCACACATGCAAGGCGATCAGGGAAGCCACCACTTCAAGGGAGCAAGGGTTTAAGTTCTGAAAACAAACCAGTACTATGTTCTCTGACCCGCATAAGAAAGACGACTGTGCCCTCCCTTGAGTTAAGGGAGAAAGAGAAGTGATATGCACATCAACCCCAGGTGGTGGCTAGGATAGCCCGGTGTCGGGAGCAGGTGAGGCTCTGTCCTCAGGTCCTGTTGGATGAATTTGGCCCTCAGCTGTCTTTTTCTGTGTATGTAGAATTTGATGGCTGTTTGGAAGGTTGGTTGTGGTTATGGATTGTGCATCTTTTGTGGGCTTCCTCGGTGGTCAGGCTGAGCAGTTGTCGACTCCACTCCCATCTGTGTGGGTCTGTGGAGAAGGTCGATGATCTGCCCATTCGGGTCCAGGGTCTGACAAGTATTTCTGGCATATACTTGGTATCCTGTCCGTCATTCTTGACTTTTTAGCACGCTTCTGGTAAGTGGGACTCTTAGAGCAGGTAATTAAATTAAGTGGAAGGGATAAAAATAAAGAAACGACGACTTTGAGTGGAAATAATAACATGTCAACGTGAGTGAGAATAAACTCCTCTTTGAGGGATGCCTAAATTAGATGTATCTGCATTGGTGGCTCTGCGAGCTATTTCATACATTTGGATGTTATTCTTGGAGGGGAGCTGTTATCCGTGCCAAAAGGGCGAGCAGTAAACCTCACTGAGGACAGGAGTCATGGAGAGTCTGTCACAGACCTGAAGAATCGGACCCGGACATTCATTCTTAGGAAGCCAGGGAGATAATTAAGAAGCGGCCCCATTAGATCTACGAGTTACTGATTAGTTACTTGGATGAACAAATATACTTTCAATAAGTATGAAAGGATGAAGCATAGACAGATGTGGAGATCAGAGGAGGTTAGCAAGGCCTGGAGTTTGAGTCTTAGGCTTGGGAAGCAGATGTTTTCTTCTTGCTTCCATCTCAAAGTGATACAGGGGCTCTGCGTAAGCAGAAAAGAATTAGACATAACTTGCTCTCATATTAAGCAGTGACAGTGAAGAGTAGTTTATAGATTTTTGGTCCATTTAGCAACTATTTTAATGAGTACTTACTATATTCCAGATGGCGGAGATACCGCCCTGACCATGGTAGGCAAAGCCATGTGCTTGCAGAGGTTTCTTTGCAGTGTTTACTTCTACTTGTTCCTCTTCCTGCCTTCTTCTGCTACGGGTTCCAGCAGAACTTATTTTGCCTATGTCGTCAAGTCACCTTTCAAAGATGACCCAGGAATTTCCAAGGGCCAAAAACCCCATTCCAAAGGGCAGTCTACATCTCACCATTCAGAATTAACCAACGTGCTGGCAGGGATGGACGCAAACCCAAGGTGAAGTGCACTGCCTGTGTTGACCCAGAGTTGATGGAAGAGCCAAGGGTTGGGTCCTCTGAAGCAGTGGGCAGGATGCCAGCAGAATGGCAGGCCACTCCAGTCCCACTACCATTTGTAAACTCTCTAGAGTATCAGTTTTCCATCCTACAGGTACTAGGGGGGCTTCCGGCTCCGAGAAGGAGACAGAAGTCGGCAGCGAGGTGCTCCTGCCAGCTTGAGAGTGTGCCCCGTGTGTGTGAGAACCGCGGCAAGTGTGTGTAATACACGTGTCTGTATTCACTCTTTGCCTGCTTTGCTTCCAAAAGTCTTTCCAGAGGAAGGATTGTGGAGCTTCCTGAAAAGTGGGAGCTTCGTTTGACAGGGAGGGTTAGCATATTACAGCAACAGTGGCCCACTGGGGCTGGGGTAATTAACGGGCCCGGATCGGGACCCGCCCAGCAAATTTTTATGTGCATAAAACCGCCCCTGGGGATCTTGTTAAAATGCAGATTCTGGGAGGGGGGAGGGGCTTGAGAGTTGGCATTCTAACAGGCTTCCAGGTGGTGGTGAGGCTGCTGGTCCGATGACCACAGGTGAAATAGCCCCGCTTCCCTAACTCATCTTGCAGTCTGTCCTGAACTCAGTGGTGAGACAGGCCTTGATGAAATGCAAAGCAAGTCCACCTTCACCTCCTGTGGGTTCTCCCCTCCCACTCGCTCCCGGCCACACCGACCCTCCCCACAGCCAGAATGCATCTTCCCAGGGTTCAGAACGTGTCCGCAGCTTGGGGCGTGGAGAACGTGCTCTCATCAGCGCCCCCCTCCCAGCCCCCACCTGGCCTTGTCGGCTTCCCGCACCTCCCACAGCGCCTCTCCTGGGACCTCCCTGGTTGACCGGGCAGGACAGGGAACCTACAGCAATGATCAGTTGGTGACTTGGAAGCTGTCATTTTCCAAGCAAGGAAAAACGGCCTAAGCAAAGTTTCAGCTGCAATCACACTGCATCACAAACGCTCTCCAAGGCCCCTTAACTCTCCTCCTTAAGGGAGAGAGCCCGGAGGACCCGGGCTGATCCTGCCGCCCGAGGAACCTGGCACGCTGGACTTGCCGACCTTTCCTAAATATCCCCGACCTCTTCACTGATCCCAATGTGCATTTTTAAGAAGCAAAATAGATCCAAAAGAAGAGAAAGTGACAAGGAGATTCCTGTTTATTGAGTTTCAAATGGGGTTTGTATGTCCTCCTCCTGGAAAAGACCTGGGCCTCCTGGGAAAGTGATTGGGAATTTTCTTCCACAGGACGCTGACCCGATGCTGAACTGGCACTGCCTGCCGATGCCCAAGAAAAAGAACAAGACCAGGAGAAATGCAAGCTGAACCCGCAGACACACCAAAATTACCCCCACTCCCACGCTAGGAAACACACTGTTTCTCTTGCTTTGCCACCCAAATATTTTCCAACATGTATAATAGGAAACGTTTGGAAAGTAAAATTTGAGTCTCAAAGATGAGAAGCATTTAAAAGCTCAAGATGTTTCCTTAATGCTTATTCTATTTGCAATATGCACCCATAACTAGCTCTCAGATCATCTTTCCCTTGTGGGAATTTAAATGTCATTCGTTCTGAAAAGGGCTCCTTCTTTCCAGGTAAGAACTGCTAAACAGGAGTAAAGAGGGCAAATTCTTCTTATTTCTACCATATTTATAAAAGCACATGGAAAAAATCAATGTAAACACAGTAAGAATTTTAGACCAAGTCCTTAATCTGTGTTTGATTTTAAAGCAATGAGGACTGGGGGGTGAAAAAGCTGGGGAGGACATTGTATTCAGCTGCTTTGAGATCCCTGGATGGAACTGGATATAAAATACAAACTTATTTTGTAGTTTCTTTCATGCCCAGCGGCTACATCACCCCATAGTTTGCCTCTGTCATTCTAAGGCATGGAAATATGCGATGCTGATTTTGGATGTATTGTTTTACATCATATAACAAATGATCAGTGCTGTTTAATATTCTCCAGAGGAGTCTACATAAATAGATGTATACCTTGCAAAATCCTGAGAGTTTAGTTTTTCCCTTTAAGAGGAAACCTGGTAAATTCATTCCTGTAAGTCTTCAGAATAAAGTGCTAAGTAGATGTTAACGATGAGGACCATCTGGTCCTAGTGGGAGTTCTGTGTCTCAGACCTGAGCCCTGCTCCCCAGTCTTTGTAGTTACATAGAAATTGAAAGAAGGCTTTTTTCTCCTTCCCTGTTTCCTTTATTCTTTTCTCCTTTTTATGTTGAATTTAGAAATACAGGTACAGAATTTTTTTTATGTTAATTCCTCGGGTTTACTGCCCCCCAAGTGACCAGGATCTTTGTGGTGGGAGGGGTAATATTTGCATCAGACTTCATGGTTCTCCAAAACCTCTCTCAGGTGGGAGTTCCCTTTGTCCCTTGAGAATGGGGGTGAGATGTTGAGGGCTTGCCTCAGACCACCCAGCCCTTCCATCCCAATCCAGGCCCTCTGACCCAAACCTTGACCTGTTTCCACATTATAATGTTCTCTGATGGAGAAGTCATGAGAAGCATGGGAAAAAGGAAAATGCTCACAGGTAGAGTTTTCAGTTACTGGTACCGTGTGTGTGTGTGTGTGTGTGTGTGTGTGTGTGTGTGTGTGTGGTTTATCTATAATATGCCCAAGATCGTAACTCTTAAAGAATAAGGTTAAATAAACAATAACCCAACTTAATTGTGGAATATCATGGAGCTGTTATAAAGCTGTTATAAAGCTGATATAAATCTCTCTGAAATCATATAGAAAGTATATCTACTTTATGATGAAGGGCTAAACAGTCACTGGATATGGGTAATTTGATTTAATTTTTGTAAAGGTAATTCTGACTCTATGTGCAGAAAAGTTTTGAAGGTTGCACACGAGGCTGTTAACAATTACACCCCCGGAAATTGGGACTTGGAAGGCTTGGGAGAAGACTTGCACTTTCTACTTTATATTTTCCTCAGTTTTTTACAATTATTACTTCTGTTTTTGTCATTAAATAATATTAAATTACCAAACATTGAAAAGTGTGGTCTTTGCCACCGCATAGCCGACGGGCTGCACACAAATGTCTCTGCTCCTCATGAATTGAACATGCACTTTTCTGCATCTTGGTTTGGAGAAGATGAGCCAGTCTGCTGGAGAAGCAAAGATTGTATTTGCAAGCAGAGAATCAAACTGAGAACACCCACAGCCCAGGAGAGTTAGGTAGGAAAAATAAACCACTAAGATTTAATAAATCTGTCCTAATTTAAAAAATGAAAAAGTGGACGTCCCAGGGCAGACTTAAAGAACCAGTTAGGACTTAAAGCTATGGGTCTTAATTGCTTATGGTCCTCAGGAAGGGAAGGGATTGAAATGGAGCTCTCTGTGGTTTAGCTTAATTAATATTTATGACTGCAGAAGAAAATTAAATAAGGCAAACGGTGTAATTTTCAACAGCCTGTAGTCACGGTTAGCAGGACTCATAACAGATTCAGACGCAGGAAGAGAGAGTGCTGTGCGAATGGTGCATGATTTCAGTTTTCTTTCGCTCCATGTCCCCCTGCAACCTGACCCATTTTTTTATGCTGCAGGGACCTCCAGTACTGACATCTTGGAACGCTACTACCTGGTTCACTTATCTTTTTTGCATGTTTTGTCGTTGTGACTGATTATCTGAAGGAATATTTTCTTTCTTGGAGGGATGGGGATTATGTCCAAGGATGTTAGCTCTGGAACCGTCTACAGTGGCCCCTCTGGGCATTTCTGGGGTGTGTATCTGCCACTTATTGATTCTTTCCATGGTTTGATGATTTGAGTTTTTCTATCTTGGGAGCTGAGAGTTGATGAGATAGCACAGTTTCCCCTAATGGGGAATCTGAAAGTTGGTTCAACTTCTACATACTGACAAATGTTTACTGGATGGATGGATGGATACTTGGATGGATGGAAGAACAAAAGACAGATGCTATGCAACTCTGATTGAAAAACTCATAGTTTACCCTTGAAGACTGGTGTTGGAGGGATAAAATCAGGTTATGACAAATTCTGGGTGAGTGCTTTTCAAACTCCAGTTGATGGCTCTTCAATGTGTTGTGACAGCAATTTATTTCATTGAAATTATCATTAAATAAAGGAAAGGAATAGAACAGAATCTCTCAGTGCATCTCACCTAGAAAAGTCATGTGTGGTTCTGAAAAACCTCTGTTTTTGTGATAAACGTGTGTGTATCTGCAGCAGGATGGAAAATGTATTCCCTACTGTGGGTTCTCTCCAAAAAGCCTGAAAGACAGGGTACACTGGGACTGAGGACTCCTTAGGAAAAAAGCTTCAGATTTCCCATCTGAAATGAAGACAACAGCAAATGCCATGGACTGGATGAGGATGACATGTGTTGAGGCACTTGACGGTGGCTTAGCTGGGTGCCTGGTGTATTGAGAATGTCTGATCAGTGTTACCTTCCCTCCCTGCACCCTCAGCATCACACCGGAGGAAATCCCAACATTACCTAGAGAACTGCGTGATGCTACGTTTTACAGTTTGTCCTCTCAACTCTAACCAAATCAGCCCTCTTAAAAGACAGCTAAACCTGCTCAAAATGACACCACATATTTGAAAAGATCATTCTCATCTCTCTGGATGAGGTCAGAGCTGTGCTGAGCTCTGGGTCAAGGACCGCTCCAGAATTAGCAAAACTGTTCTACCCACTTGCTACTCTTCTTAGGAAAGAGCTGGACCTTAGCTTCAATTCCATGGCTTTCCCTCCCTTTGAAGGTTAAACTGAGCATTTTATTTTTGTGCTGACAGTAACTCCCAACCCCTCCCTAGTTCCAATTCTTTCTAAACCTTCTACCACATGCTAAAACCATCCCTCTTCCCCTTCCCCACCCCGTCCTCTTCCTGAAGTGATTTGGTCCAGAAAACCTCAACATCCAAATGTTTTTGCAACTCCCCTCTTCACCCTTCCCAGCTCACCACTCCTCTTTCTGATTCCCTTTCTGTTCCCTTAACATTCTCCTTACTCCCCTTCTTTCCCACCCACAAAGCCGTCTTACAACCAGTGATGTTCTCCTGGTGACCCAAAGCTGGCAGAAGCCTCCTTCATCTTTCCAGAAGTTTCCTCAGCTGCCGGAACCAGCCTGCTATCCTTCTCCCGCTAGATACTTCAGACAAACCTGGGGTACCTGCTCTGGGGTGGAATGTTTGCTAAGTTTCACCCATTAGATTAAAAAACAAAACAAAACCCTCCCTCCACTTGGACTTATTTCAGGTAACTTGGAAAGTTTCATTCTCTTAAGTGGACCAATGTAGCCACCTGTTCCATAAGAAAATGGAAACCTTGCTCTTAGTGATGGGCCATTCCCCCCTTTTCCGTGGGACATGGTGAGTTTGCAAACTTTGCTATTATAATGAGTACTGCAGTGAATCTTCTTGTTCATGTCTGCATGTGAGCATGCCCATGTTTCTTTAGTGCCTGGGGTATCTGGAGAGATCCACACCATACCCTACAGAGGTCATCTCTGGGGAGGAAAGGGGGTGTGCTGGGGTGAGGGCATGTTAAAGGGGACTTTGTCATTATCTGTCATGTTTTAGTTTTTTTGCAAAGAGAATGCATCCGCGTGTTATTTTTATATTTAAGTTACACTAAAATATTTCCAAGAGCACCAACAAATTCCAACACTAGCAGTTGTCATCAAGAGGTTAGTCAAGCACCCCCTTGCTCTGAGCCTCTTCCCGCTGGGGTGCAGCCAATGGTCGCAGTGATGGGACTGACCCTCCCTTGCAAGTGACCTCAGGGATGAGGAATTCTGTGTTCCCGAAGCTCCCGATGTGACCTTCATTCTTCTCAATTCCTGCCACACTTGTGACAGGATGTGTGA
Organism: Balaenoptera borealis; assembly: GCF_965194805.1. Taxonomy (NCBI): domain Eukaryota; kingdom Metazoa; phylum Chordata; class Mammalia; order Artiodactyla; family Balaenopteridae; genus Balaenoptera; species Balaenoptera borealis. The sequence continues at coordinate 45,468,445 of NC_138872.1, read as the reverse complement.
ATCAAACTTGGTCTTAGCTCTCATTTAAAGGCACATTTGTCCCTGTTCCTGGAGCAGCTCAGCCAATATGCATCCAATAAACATTTATGAATTCCCCCACCTGCCCCATGGGTTCAGGGCTCACGGGGCATCACGGATATCTTCGAGGAGTTCCCAGGGTTGGGAGTGGACCAGAAATCAACACAATGCAGTGTGTTAGTGCACCCCAGAGAGCAGCAATCCGCTTTTCCTGGGATGGGAAGGTCCATGCCTCCTGCCCAGAGGGCGATATTAAGTCCTACCTGAAGGAAGAGGACAAACTCTCCAGGCTGAAAGGGACCCAGGGCTCCCCTAGTGGAGGGAAATGCCAGTGCAAGGGCATGGACCTGATCCAGCCGCCAGGCTGGGGAAGCCACAGCCTGGGGGAGGCCGTGAGCTGCAGGGGGACAGAGGATGGGTGTCACTGAGGGCTTGGAGTGGCAGTTCTCCTGACAGTGTGGAGGGAAGTGAGGCTGGACCCAGGACCACCACTCAGCTGGCCCTGGTCCAGGGAGGGCTGGTTGACTGCTGGGAGTGACAACCACAGGCCACTTCAGCCCCTCGGGTTTCCTGGGCTTCGGAGCTCACAGCCCTTGCTGGGTTGGCCCACATTCCATCCTGAAGGATGAGATCTCAGCCCCACTCCAGAGAGTTCTGAGGGCCGCACTAGCTCCCGGGCTCCCCATGGGGTCCAGCAAGTCTGCTTTGGGGCCACGTGGAAGCTTAACTTGCCCCCCAGCCCATATCCACCTCCTCCCACTCTGCTGGCTCGGCCAGGCATTGAGCCCACCGATTCCCCATGAACGTGGCACAGGGTAAACTCGACCTAGAAGCTGCCTCGGGGAACCTGGATGAACAACCACTTAGAAGCTGGCAGCACCCATCCGGGTGGGGAGACTGCCCAGTGATGGAGATGGCCTAGTGCTACCTCTGGCCTCTGATGATGTCTCTAGAAAACTCCTAACTGACACAGACAGGAAAGCATCAGATGACATGAAACTACAGAACTGGGGGTCAAAATATCTCTGTCTTAGTCTCCATTCCCCCCAGAAGTAGAGCCAAGGATTCAAGAGCAAGCTGGCCCTTGGCTCAGGAAATATTGGAAAAGGATTGGGGTCATGAGACCAGGAAGGGAAGGCAGCCGACAAGGGGCCTGTGGTGAAGCCAGTTCCTACTGTGGGCAACTGGGGCTTCACCTGCAGCAGCCCCAAAGCCAGAGGAGAACCTGTACCTCAGACGCCTCCCTGGGAGTGGGAGGGAGCAGAGGGGTCTGTGCCCCAACTCCTGCAGCTGTTGATTGACGGCTGCTGCTGGGGTCTTAACCCTCCAGGCAGTTCCTGTCCTGCACGGGGAAGGTGGAATCCTGCTGCCAGAAAGCTGCCTGCGGATCCTGGCAAATGCAAGGAGGGTTTAGGGGGAATATTGAGTGTCCTGACATCATCCCTGTAAGTTCCAGCGTCTCCATTTCCTAATGGCTCAGTCCCCCTGAGCCTCAGCCTCTCAGTCATCAAACTAGGATAATGATGATAAAGGCTTCACAATCCTGTGAACTTTAAGTGTGACTTTGCTTTAGTTCTCAAATGATATCGTTAAGAATGAGTGACATTACACGGCGGGGAGATGGCCATGTAATGATATTAATAGTTGTCATCTCATGCCCTGGGCCCAGCACCGCCTTCCCAAGTGTGGGGAGGCCACAAGTCCCCTCCAGGGTCTTCAAGATGGAATCCACCTTCCAAATGTGAATTTTCAGTGTCACGTGTAGTTAGCCCCCTACATTCACCCACCGAAAGTTATGCACTGCCAACTCCCTCTAGAACTATCAAAGGGGCCACTCAGAAAAGTGTCTCAGAATCCAGGCATGCTATTTCCACACTTTTTAGGGCCAACATCTGAGGACAGGGGTGAAGGGGCTTGAGGGTCCTCCTGTGTCCACGGCAGCGCTTGCTGCACCACAAGGAAGGCAGATAGAAATGCCCAGTTTGAGCAGAAACCTTCTAAAACTGTGCATTTCCAATGCTCAGTGGTGAAAGAGTCAGCTGAAGTATTGAGTAAAGGTGAACTTTGTTCCCTATTAAGTAGAAGGTAAACTGTTGCCTTGCTCCTAGTTTCCTGGTGAGATGATTCACTTGCAGTGAATGGGGACTCATGATAACATTATATCATCATGGAAAATCCTCACCGTAAAGGCCAGATCTCTAGCTGCTCCTTAAGCCCCAGAGACCAGAAAGTACAATACACTGGGCTCAAACAGAGCAGAGGTCACAAAGGAAAGCCCTTATAATTCGACCCTAAGCACTTTTGTGCAAAAAACCCAGGACAGTGATGATTCCCACCATGTGTGAGAAGGGACATCCCATTTTCGGGGTTATTTCTACAGAGTACTGATGGAATTTCTCCCATCCTTGTAAGAACTCTCACTCCCTGAGCCTCGGATTTACTTTTAACAGAAAGCCTTTGATTAGATCCCCATGAAGTTAATGGGACCTTAAATCAGTGACAAGACCCTTCCAAATTTATCTGCAAATTCCACCTCTCTTTGTTTTTATCACTGTCCCAATGGTCCTTCCTATAATTGAGTTTTATGTTCTAGACATTAATCATTTTAATTTTTAAATCTAGATGGCAATGGGACGACTTCCCATTTCCTAATCTTGTTTTAAGCAGTACCGAATAGAGCCTTCACTGCCTCTGATTTAAAAAAAAAAAAAAAAATCGACACATACACACAAACTTGAGATGTTTCAGACTTTATGATCTGAGCATAAAAAGAAAGGGCTGAGCCTTTGATTCATATTCTATTCAACCACGGGTACACCACTGCTGGAGGGATTTGCATGTTTAAAGCAGTGTGCAGAAGAACAACCCACATAATGAATTCTCCGGGGGTCTTGGCGGAGGAATTGGTATTCAGCCCCATCGCCTCAGTGTCTGCCTTGTCTGCCGCGGGGTCTGTGTTCTCTGCGCGCGCTGATTGGGCACCAGTGCCCAGCAGCAGCCAATCATAAGGCGTCGGAGGGAGGCCTACATCTCGGCAGGACTTGGACTTGGGAGGGCCGGGAGGGATGAGTTGAATGGCCCGAGGGTCCACGAACGTGGGCAGGGTGTGTGTGCGCAGGAGTCGAGGCATGTGTGGGGGCGTTGGTTCCTCCTCCTAAACAATCTGTTGATCAGCAGGCCCCCTCTTTCCTAGGGTTTTAAAACCTAGAGGCATCCTTTCTTGAGTTGATGTAGGCAATTGCACGGTTCATCTCTTTTTCTGGTGGGAGAATGTGCTGGAAAATGGGCTGAGAAGGTACCTTTAGCTGTCAGATTGGTAGGAACTTCATTAAAATATTCCACGGTCTGTGCTAAAACTGCGGTGGATCCTCAGGGCCTGGAATAGCTACGGTTGAGGTTATTTAAGATTTTACAAGAAAAGGCGAAGGCACACCACCAAGGCACATTGAAACCACTGTTTCTGAAAGGGTTGTGTGAGAAGGAGCCGGAATGGTGGCCGGGAAAAACCTCAGTTTTGCTTTAGCTCAGTCTTACTCATCACCATTTCTCTGCAACTGTGTTAACATGGGGGCAGGACCTTCTGTCAGTCACCACCTTTGAAGTCTGGAGATCCCTCCTCTCTGTCCTCATCACACACACGCACACACACCCACCCCCGCCCCGGGCTCTGCCCGGGGCTGCTCCTTCCCTGGGACTTACCATCCAGTCTAACAGATGGTCTAGACCAAAGGTTTTCATGGGATGAGAGAGAAATGGATGATAGTATTTGATAAGAGCATGATCTTTAGACTCAAGACCTTGACTTGAGTCTCTGATTCAGTCCCTTCAGAGCTGGGTAACCTTGGTGAGGATACTGAACCTCTGTAAGTCTGTTTCTTTATCTCTGAAAGAAGGTAATGGGTGCTCCTTCCTCTCAGCGTGGTGGGGACCATGCCTGTCACCCAGTGGTGACTCACAGGGAGGTATTATTCATGACCTATGAAAATACAGTGCGAGTTCTCTCCACGGTGGCTACTGCTTACTGTGGGAACAGCTAAATGGATTTTTACTGAATTTGGAAGTGGTCTGACTTCCAGCACTGCATGGTGCCTGAGGACCTCCTTTTGGGGAGCTCTGGGAGGTGATGTTACCCAGGGCAGCTGCAGCCCTGCCTTGCATCTCCCACACTGCCCACCTGTTCAGCCAGGTGTCTGTTCCAGGTGCAGCAAAGAGAGACAAGGTTGATGCTTCCTCCAGGAAAACTGAACTCGCAACCAGTTGTTATGATGCCCTGATCCTCTGCCTCTTCCTCCTCCTCCTCATCATTATAGGAGAAAATTCTCATGTTTGAGGTTGATATCTTAGAGGGCATCCTATTCTCCCACAGAAGGTGACATAGAAGACAGAACTGGTCTAACCCAAGGCAAGAATTTCTAATTTTTTTCCTGGTTATTTCTAAAACCAGGGAAATAAGCGTTTACCAGCACTGTCCTTCCCAACAGCTTGGGGCAGACAGTGGGCATAGACTCAAATGACCTAGCTTTGCCCACAGCTCTGTCTCTTGGAAGCTGGGTGACCCTGAGTGAGCTGGTTAAGCCCCAGGAGCTTAACCTTTAAAACGGGGTGAGGACATGCATGTGATCAGAGACTATGAAGGTGACCCGAGATCGTGGGGGGCGGGGGAGGGGTGAAGGCTCTGCCCCATGACCTGGTGCCCAGGGATACAGGGAGGTGCAAGCTGAAAGGGTCTGAGGACTCCTCTCATAAACCAGTTACTGGTTTGGGGGGATATGGAGTGGGTTTGGCTCCTGCTAAGGGCTTGTTTCTTCTTTACAAGTGTTCACATCTACTCATGATGTCTAGGACAAACCCTCATTATTGAAAATACGGAACCAATGCCTTCTTTGGCCCCCTGCCAATCATGCTCCTTTTGTTCCATCTGCTATGAAAGTGAACCCATGAGAGAAGGGATAGGAGTGTTTTCTAGACCCCTGCTGCTTAAACTTTACTATGCACACGAGTCACGGGGTGGGCGTAGCGGGGTGGGGGAGAGGCGGATTCTGCTTCAGAAGGTCCCCGGGGGCCTGAAGTTCTGTGCTTCTGACAAGCTCCCAGGCAAAGCCAATGCACCATCCCAGAACCGGTCTTTGAGAATAAAATGGTCATTTACCTGCTCTAAGGCTCAAAGTTCTCTTTCTTGAGTCCATAGAAAGGAAATAATTTTGAAAACCAAGTCTGGGGGAAAGAGAAAAAGATATTTGAAACCCTAGAATCTTCCTTTACATGTCAGGAGTGAGGATGGACAGATTCAGACCCTAAAAGCTCTATCATGAGCCGTGGCCAAGGGAGGTTGCAGGATACAGTGTAAAACCACTGCCCAGCGAAGAGCGAGCCCCTCGCCCGCCCGCCTCATCCCCAAGAGGCTCAGAGGGAGAGGAGTCCTGGGCAGGGCCCAGCTGTTCCTCCTGAAGCAGAGTCCCTGGATGAAGGAGGGGTATGGAAACAGCTGGAAGGGGTTTCTCTGAGACTCTGAAGGCATCTGGGATCGCGTACCCTTTTCCAGCCTGGGAGGGCAGCAGTAGAGCCGTAAGGAAGGAAGCGGGTTAGGGGTAGAGAGGCCTGACGCGGTGTTCTGAGTCATCCTCACCTCCCTCCGTTGGGGGAGGGGGGCCAGGCCCTCCTGCAGGCTGTGGAGGTGCGGGGGCCCAGAGTCACCCAGGGACGGAGCCATCGTGCCTGCCGGGCTGCCAGGTGACCGCAAAGTGTTTGGTGGGGAAGGTCAAGCTGATGCTGAAGGTGAGCGTGGCAGGGAGTCAGAGGTTCTGCAGCGCCCCCAAAGGTGAGAGTCTGCTGTGTGTGGACCAGGCCAGCACAGTTCCCCCAAGAACCAGGCAAGGCCAGCGCTGGGCAATGGCACCAAAGAAGCAGAGTATCTTTCACCTGGGATCAGTCAGACCGAGAGGGGAGCTCACTCTTGATTTATTTATTTGTTTGTTTGTTTATTTATTTTTATTTTTGGCTTGTTGGGTCTTCGTTGCCACGCGCAGGCTTTCTCTAGTTGCGGCGAGCGGGGGCTACTCTTCGATGCGGTGCGCGGGCTTTTCACTGCGGTGGCTTCTCTTGTTGCGGAGCACAGGCTCTAGGCACGCGGGCTTCAGTAGTTGTGGCTCACGGGCTCTAGAGCGCAAGCTCAGTAGTTGTGGCGCACGGGCTTAGTTGCTCAGCGGCATGTGGGATCTTCCCGGACCAGGGCTTGAACCCATGTCCCCTGCATTGGCAGGCAGATTCTTAACCAGTGCACCACCAGGAAAGTCCCTGGGGGAGCACTTAATCCTGGGGGCAGAGGCTCTCCCTTGCTGGTCTGGGGAAGTAAGTTGCCATTTCTGAGCCCGCCTATGGAGAGGGCCACGTGCCAAGGGCCTGCGGTTCCTGGGGGCAGCTGTGGTCTAAGCTGGAGGTGGAGCGGCTGGGAGGGTTCTAGAGTTGGTCCAGGGTGGACGGGGTGAGTGGGAGACTTTGAGGAGGCCTCCTTCTGAACCTTCGCAGCAGCCCCAGAGGTCAGCTGGTGAGGCCGGGACCGGTCCGGTTTTGGGAGGTCTGTGGGGTATTAGAAGTCCGGACCCACCCAGGGACTCCTCAGGCCTGTTCTTTCTAGATAAGCAGGGCCCACAGCATCCACTTCCTGGTCAATTCTTGGTAACTCTGTAGTTGGATGTCCACACCTTTTCCATGTGGTCCTTACATTTGGGGCTGCTAATGCCCACCTTAGGCTCTGGGGAATATCTTTGGCCTCAGGCCCGAGCTAATCAGCTCCACTTTACCTCCCAGACACAGGTACCAGTCCAGGGGTGGGCTCTGCACCCCATGTGAGCCTCAGGAGACACGTGCTGAGAGAATCTGGAAAAAGCGATGCTTTGCTCTTCTGAGAAGTGATCCCCACCCCTCTCTCGTGGATGCAGGGGAAGAATTGTCATTGTGAGAATTTCTGGGAGCTGTTGGCAGCCCTGCATGAAACTGCCCACTCAGTGTAAGACAAGAAAAGCAGAATGAACCCATGGTCTTTTCGTTCTTACTGTACCCCTGAATCACACAAACTGGAAGCTTTTCTCCCTCTGGACCTCGAGAGATGTGATCCCTGCAGCCCATTCCGGTGTGAGCCAGAGGGGTTCTGCTTGGGGGTGGCCTTTCCCAGTAAGGGCTTAGTTAGGTTTGCTAAACTGCTAGCAAAGTAGAACCTTACTGGTAGAATGAATGGCTTTTTGCCCTGTTTGCACCATTCAAAGAACTCATAGCCCAGCAGACCTCACCAATGCTGGTAAATTTCCCTCAAACTATTATCAAATAAAAATGTTTGTTTCCAATTTGCAAAATGTCTCTATTCTAACAGTCTGGGAGGCTTACGGCAAAGAAGCATTTTTTCTCCTAAAACTATCTACACCAGGATTACAATAATTATAAGGATTACTAAAAAGAAAAAGTCCCGAAACTTTGGGGATTGGGTTTTGCATTTGCAAAATGATTTGCAGCCAGACCAGCCAGGTAGCACTTCATGAAAATCAACAAGTTAGGTTTTGAATATCTAGGTCATTTCCTTCCCAGCAACCAAATCCAAAGTAAAATCAATTTTCTAGCTGTCTAGACTCAATCGGACTAAATTATCAGGTTAGCTCTCCTTCAAGTGCTAAGTAATTGTGATTAACAGCAGATGCAGCTGAGTAATTGTGATAAAAGTATATGCAACTGGGATGCAGTCCTACTGAATTAACTTAATTCTCTAAATCAATCAGCTTTTTTTTTTTGTTTTTTCTGGTTTTTTTTTGCCCCAGAAGCTCCTTAATTCAGTTGTCCTGTCCTGCGGCCACCTTCTGTAGTTGGCAAAGTTGGCTCCTCCACCCTAAATAACTCTGAACCTGTGGCATTGGATTTGGGCTGGTTTGAAATGGCAGTACTTTCCCACCCGTTTCTTCATTCAGGATTTCTTTCCTTCAAGGGCTGCTTGTGTTTTCCATGTCTGCTTCCTCTGCTTGTATGAATCTAAAATGAATCTGAACTAAAAGTACTTGTTGAGTGGTTATGCCCCCAACTGTAATTTGGAGTCAAGGTATGAATATTTTATACTCAAAGAGTCACTGAAAATTTATAGGAGGGTTTTTTTAAAAATAAATGAATACACTCATTTTTGTTGGCACAGGTAGACTATAGCTGGGAGAAAACAAAAATACAGGACAAGTCCTCAGTCATTAGTCTTTAAAAAATGAATCTGGATCTGTGTTTATGGATGATCAGGGAGTAAGTGTGGTGAGTACATAGTGTCCTTTGGAGGACAGAAATCCCAGGATGAAGGAGAGCTGGGTAGGAAACAAACACAAAAGCCACCCACACACTCCAATCTTGTCTTGAACCCACCCAGATTCCCAAGGTGCCTTTCCAGAAGGTCTTCTTCATGCCCTGGCAGAAACTAGGTGTCGGGCAGGGGAGCCAGTAATTCAGATGTTTGTGGCTTCCTTTCGCTGCAAAAATAGATTTAAAAAATAATCCAGTCTTTGGTCAGGTCTCTTCCAAGACGGGGAGACCTGACAGCCCCTGTGCGTTGGCTATTGCTGCTGCCCTGAGCCCGCAGCTTTGTGAGCTCATGAGCTGCTTCAAAGCTGTTGAACACAGTTGAAAGAGAATATTAACACATGTTAACTGAGCCTATGAGGTTGAGTCTCTTAATAACGTCTCTTGGTTTACAGGGAGGGTCCTGTTAAGTGATTTTCTTTAGATTTAAAGAACTAGGGAGTAGAGAGAAAGTGTTTGGGCTCTTTGAACCTTCAAACATGACCACATTGAGGACATTGATTACCCAACAAACGTCAGTCTCCTTTCTGAGACTTCTGAAGAAGGATAGTCGTCTGACACTCATCAAGGGCTCAAAATGCGTTTTCATTGTGCCTGATGCACAGTGCTTCTCTGATCACATCCCAGTCTTACCCTAAACAAAGTGTGTGGCAATTTAGAGGGAAAAAAAAACATTTCTAAACTTTGATGGGGCGGCTGCCAAGATCATGACCCCTTGTGGGTGTTTGGTATGCTGCTCTTTAGTAAATCTTAAATGGCCACACTTCTCTCTTCTTTCCCTCCCTCCCTAAGGGTTTCATTCCTAATGTCTAACCTCTATTCTGGATCCAGGATCCTGGATCCTTTAAGTAGATTCAACCTGTGAGGAGTTTGTAAGTGTTCAGATCTATGCAATGCAAAAAAAACAAAAACAAAAAAAACAAAAAAAACCCAAAAGACAAAAATCCTAGATACCATTTTTACTATTAAGTTGGCAAAGGTTTTTAATTTGTTAATGTGTAGCATTGGCCAAGGTGTAGCTAAAGATGGGTATTTTTAGATTGGGTATGAGAGTAAAATGGGTGCAGCCTTTGAGGACGGATTGGCATCACCTTCTACCCCACAATTTGTCTTCTAGTTCTTTATCCTCCAGCAATAGAAATGAGCAGAGGTTTACAGATTGCATTTGTTTTCATAGCAACAACTTCTGTGCTAATCAACAGGGGACCCATCACATAAACTAAGGTATAGTCACAGCAAGGAATATTATGCAGCTGTGTAAAAGGATAAGTTAATTGGATCATGGAGTCATTGAGAGCTCTCCAAGACATAGTGCTTGAAAAAAAGCAAGGGGCAGAACAGTATGTATAGTTTAATCCCTTTTGTATAAGAAAAGTGTACATGTGCATTATACATGTGCAGAAAATTTCTGAAGGGACAGAAAAGAATTGTAATGACTGATAGTCTCTTAGGTATGGAACTGGGGGCCTGAGAGGAGAAGAGGGAGAATTTACCTTTTGTTTTATATCCTTTTGTATTACTTACAAAAATCATGATGTCTGCATTGTTTTAATTAAGCTTGTTTAGTTTTTAAAATAAGCACATAAATCCAGCTGTGGCGGTGAGTCTACATCTCCTGCATCAATCCAGACCATTTTCTGTTTACCACCACTGATGCTCCCACCCTCATCCCAGTTTCTCTGCCAGCCTCTTTGTGGCCACGTCTGTACTCAGCTCTTCCCTGTCCGAATATAGGAGTGCAGTAAATGCTCCGGGAAATGCCTAGGGGCTGGTTGAGCCCCTGACTACTTTATTCCCAAGTGATGCTCCCCTGGGTTCTCTCAACCCAGGTCCTGACAACCTCCATGAATGCCATGGTATTCATTTTCATAATAAATTACCACAAACATAGTAGCCCAACATGATGCCCACTTATTATCTCACTGTTTCTGTGGTCAGGATTCCAGCACAGCTCAGCTGACCCTGTACTTTGGCTGAGTTCCCACAAGGCTGAGTTCAAGGCGTTGACTGAGGCTGTGATCTTATCTCAAGGCTCAACCTGGGAAGACTCCCCTTCTAAGATCATGAGGTTGTTGACAGGATTTGGTTCTTTGCCACCTGTTGGGCTGGGGGCCTCGGTTTCTGGCTGGTGGTTGGCTGGAGGCTGTCTTGGGTCCCTTGTTTCACCAAAGCCAGTGAGGGAGATAAGGTTTCCCATGCCACTCTCGTTAGGAAGTCATGGCCGCGATGACTCACTGCTCATCTGTTGGTCAGAAGCAAGTCACAGGTCCTGCCCACACTCAGGGGGAGAGGAATTAGGCAAGGGCACGAACACCAGGAGGTGGGGCCATTGGGGACCACCGTAAAGTCCCCTCCCGTTGTGAACTTGTATGAGTGACGTTCAGGTAGCCAGAAGGCGCTCCATCAGAAATGTCTTATAACCACAGATGGTTTTTCCTTACAGTCTCCTAACCTTTCCAGTTACTTACAACTTCCCAGGGTCTTTCTAGACCACTTTCCACCCCTTCTGTGCTCGTGCTCATCCCCGTATTTCCTTTTTGTCTGGCTTTACCCAAGGATGTCAGACTGTATTGAAAGATTAATTCCCCTCTTTCCTCATTTGTGTCCCCATCTCTAGTCCCGAGGGTTGGAGGAAAGTGACCTGGGATCAATGGGGACCGGGATATGTAGCAACTAGTGAATGATCCTGGCTCCTCTGGGCTCTGGTTCCGGCCACCCAGTCATGGTGAGCCTGCTGCACCCCTGCTGTGCTGCTCACTCCATGTCACATTTCTCCTTGGTTTTCTTCATAAGAGAGATCACCGCCTGAAGCTCTCTGGTTGATTATCTGTTTCCTTGCCTAATATCTGCTTCCCTCCTAGAGGGTAAGAAGCAAGGGTGCAGGGGTTTTGTTTTGTCTTGTTCACTGTGGTATCTCCAGGACCTGGCATGTGCTAAACATTTAACAAGTATGTGTGGAAATAATAATTGGATTCATCAGTGCATAATCAATGTGCCCTGTGAATCCTTTATGTGGAGAAAGCACCATTGCTGCCTTGGCTCTGATGGTCATTTCTCACAGTGATTTCCTAGGTGTCTGATGTCTGTGAACCTGAACCTCCCCATCCTAGTGTTACTGACTTTGGCCTTGGTGAGATCTAAGCGTTCCCCACCCTTCACTGTCTCCCCATATTACAACGTGCTCCAGTGACTCAGCCCATGGCCTCTAGAAGTTGCTTCCAGTCTCTGTGTTGGTCATTGGCTGCCCCAAAACAGTCTATAGCTATGAAATAGCTGCAACATTTGCAGCCTGACAACCGCCCCCCTTTACCTGAATATTTGTTGGCATAGATGACTTAATTATAAAAGGTAGTGGCAATAATAATGAGTTATTACAATGGAATATTATTCAGCCACCAAAAAGAATGAAATAAAGCCATTTGCAGCAACATGGATGGACCTAGAATGATCATACTAAGCGAAGTATGTCAGAAAGAGAAAGACAAATACCATATGATATCACTTATATGTGCAATCTAAAATATGATACGAATCAACATATCTGCAAAACAAAAACAGACTCACAGATATAGAGAACAGACTTGTGGTTGCCAAGGGGGGTGGGGTGTAGGGGAGGGAAAGAACGGGAGTTTGGGATTAGCAGAGGCAAACTATTATATATAGAATGGATAAAGAACAAGGTCCTACTGTAGAGCACAGGGAACTATATTCAATATCCTGTGACAAACCGTAATGGAAAAGAATATGAAAACAATCCTACTACTGGGCATACACCCTGAGAAAACCATAATTCAAAAAGAGTCATGTACCACAATTCTCATTGCAGCACTATTTACAATAGCCAGGACATGGAAGCAATCTAAGTGTCCATCGACAGATGAATGGATAAAGAAAATGTGGCACATATATACAATGGAATATTACTCAACCATAAAAAGAAATGAAATTGAGTTATTTGTAGTGAGGCAGATGGACCTAGAGTCTGTCATACACAGTGAAGTAAGTCAGAAAGAAAAACAAATACCGTATGCTAACACATACATATGGAATCTAAAAAAAAAAAAGGTTCGGATGAACCTAGGGGCAGGACAGGAATAAAGACGCAGACGTAGAGAATGGACTTAAGGATACAGGGAGGGGGAAGAGTAAGCTGGGACGAAGTGAGAGAGTGGCATGGACATGTATACACTACCAAATGTAAAACAGATAGCTAGTGGGAAGCAGCTGCGTAGCACAGGGAGATCAGCTTGGTGCTTTGTGACCACCTAGAGGGGTGGGATAGGAAGTGTGAGAGGGAGGCACAAGAGGGAGGGGATATGGGGATATATGTATATGTATAGCTGATTCACTTTGTTATAAAGCAGAAACTAACACACCATTGTAAAGCAATTGTACTCCAATAAAGATGTTAAAAATAAGTAAAGAAAAAAGAAAAAAAGTATATATATGTATAACTGTCACCTTGCTATACAGAAGAAATTAACACAACATTGTAAATCAACTATACTTCAATAAAATTATTTTAAAATGGGGGAAAAAAGAGTTATTATTGTCTTTAAAGTGCTTGATGTGTCAGGCTCTCAGCCGTGGGCTTTATCTGTAGTAGTGCCTCCTTCAACCCTCGCAGCAGCCCCATCAAGAATGGGAAATAAGATTCCTTCCCGCTGAGCCATCCCCACTTCTAAAAACAACTACCTGATCCAATGTAAGTACAGTTTCTGAGCCAGCTTATTAGGAAAATGTCAATGAAAATAATTTTAATGGCGTTCTTGCATTAGGAAGAAGCCTTAATGGAAACACACTTTTGCCATAATTAGACTGAAATAGTTCAGCACTGTATACATAATCTGAACTGATCTTACTTAAGCTCAGCTAGTACATTGACAAGTCACTACTGTAAGCTTTTAAGAAATGGATTTCTAATATTTGACTTTTCATAGTGTTTATTCAAAATTTAATTTTACCATTAAAATTTGCATTATATGAGTCATTAAGGCTACACTTTTCTCATTACTGTAACAGGAAGACACGTTCAAACAAAGGCGTCTCAGAGTGCTCGGGCTGACTAAAGGTCCACACCTACAGGCTCTCTTTGAGCTGGTCAGTGCTTTCTGCTCTTGGTCGGGGGCAGCCTCTTTCCCATTGGTAGGAAAGGACATTTTACATGCACTTTTTTTTCTTTGTAAAGTAAGGTTTTATTTATTTATTATTATTATTATTTTTTGGCTGCATTGGGTCTTCGTTGCTGTGCGTGGGTTTTCTCTAGTTGCAGTGAGTGGGGGCTACTCTTCGTTGCAGTGCACGGGCTTCTCATTGTGGTGGCTTCTCTAGTTGCAGAGCACAGGCTCTAGGCACGTGGGCTTCAGTAGTTGTGGCACGTGGGCTCAGTAGTTGTGGCATGCGGGCTTGATCTTCCCAGACCAGGGCTCGAACCCGTGCCCCCTGCATTGGCAGGCAGATTCTTAACCACTGCACCACAAGGGAAGTCCTACATCCACTTTTTTTTTTTTTTTTTTTTTTTATGGCTGTGTTGGGTCTTCGTTTCTGTGCGAGGGCTTTCTCTAGTTGTGGCAAGCGGGGGCCACTCTTCATCGCGGTGCGCGGGCCTCTCATTATCGCGGCCTCTCTTGTTGCGGAACACAGGCTCCAGACGCGCAGGCTCAGTAATTGTGGCTCACGGGCCTAGTTGCTCTGCAGCATTTGGGATCTTCCCAGACCAGGGCTCGAACCCGTGTCCCCTGCATTGGCAGGCAGATTCTCAACCACTGCGCCACTGGGGAAGCCCGTACATCCACTTTTAAGGCCTGTTTTTGTATTGTATCTTTTCCCTGGCCTCCTCTCCAGAGTCTGTCTCTGAAAACCAATGCTATCTTTCAGTATGTGTGTCCCTGCTCTGGACTGTAGGCAGGGAGGTGAAAGCAGAGAAAGTGCAGGGGTGGGGGCAGGCTTAGAAGTCCTTCTAATGAAGGGGAGAATGTCCCTGCCCAATGTCATCCCCAAAGAGACTTGACCCAAAGTGCCAGGGGACAGGCACAGAGAGTACACAGCCGGGAAATTTTTGCTGCTGGATGGGGACATCCTCCATGATTCTGTAGATTGGTAATTAGGCTCTGTTTCAGGTGACTTAACTGAAGTGTTCCCAAGGGCTTGGTGGGGTCTTAGAGGCAGTGAGTGATGTGCCAGGACACTGGCGTGAGATGAGCCAGGCTTGTCCTTCTGGGCCATGTAACAAAGGGCTGCTTTCTTAGCTTCTTTGAATGCCAGTGTCATTGTCTATGAATAAAAGTAAAGGGAGATGGCATCTTCTCGAGGTTTTTGGAGGCTTAGTGTTTGAAGAACAAATTCATATGTAATACCATTCCTTGGCACAAAGTAAGCAGTGAAGTTGTGGTCCTTTCTCTCCTACTACCGATTTCTAACATAGACCAGTGCACCTTCCTATGACTCGAGTAAAGGTGGGGTTCTGGTGGTGAGGGAAGGGGCTGGGGCTGTTGCCCATTGTGTAGGCAACCCCAGCATCTCCTCAACATGTGAACAAAAGGAAGATGATGATCATCTTGGGAGAAAGCCTCATCCAAGGAGGAGAAGAGAATTCCCCGAAGTGAGTCCTTGATGTCATGCTTCCTTCTCATTTGGGCTTAAGAGGACTCTTGCTTTCTTATTCTGTCCATCCCATGTCCAATCTTCCTATTTTAAAAAAATTTTATCGGAGTATAGTTGCTTTACAATGTTGTGTTAGTTTCTGCAGTACAGCAAAGTGACTCAGTTATACATATACATATGTCCACTCTTTTTTAGATTCTTTTCCCATATAGGTCATTACAGAGTATTGAGTAGAGTCCCCTGCGCTATACAGTAGGTCCTTATTAGTTATCTGTTTTATATATGCAATCTCCCTTCTTCCTCAAGTTTCATTTTTACTAAATGTCACCTCCATTTGTGCAGATGCTCAGACTCTCAACCTCTCTCTTTCACTTTCCCACACACTCCGTGTCCGATCTACAAGCAAGACCTGTTGGCCTAACCTCCGAGCACCTCCCATCATCTCCACTGTTGCCTTCATCACCCAAACCACCACGATTTCCCTGGACCACTTCAGGACCTGCAAGGTGGCCTTTCTCCTTCTGTGCTTGCCCCCAACCCGCAGCAGACAGGGCAGTTCTTTAAATGTGTAAACCTGATCCTCTGTCTTCCCTCCTTGAAGCCCTCCAATAACTCTTCATTGACTTTAGAATAAAATCTCTGCAGAAATGGAGATGGACTGCAGTCCTCAGCCCCTAAATTATATCTCAAAGGGGAGGACAGTCAGGATTTAAATAAAAGTGGGGAAGACATCAAGGACAATATAGTCACATGCCAT
Organism: Balaenoptera borealis; assembly: GCF_965194805.1. Taxonomy (NCBI): domain Eukaryota; kingdom Metazoa; phylum Chordata; class Mammalia; order Artiodactyla; family Balaenopteridae; genus Balaenoptera; species Balaenoptera borealis. Next base: position 45,452,748 of record NC_138872.1, on the reverse strand, counting down.
CAGAGGAAGCAGAAAGTCTGGACAGAACAGCTCACTTGAACGAACAAGATGAACATTGGCAAAGCAACTATGCAATGAACTTGAACAAAAAAGAAAAACTAAAGAGATACAGCATGTTCTGTCTATTAGACTATATCTAGCTGCAACTCTCAGGACGTTTGCCTAGTGATGCCTTAGACAAACAGGGAATTCCTCCCTCAAGTCGCAAGTCGGGAGGTGGGTGGTTGTTTGGCTTGGTTTTGGGCTCATTGACTTCAGGGCTCCGCGATTCTCTCAGCCTTTCCCTTGTGACAGCAAAACAACAACAGGAGCTCAAACTTCTTGACCTCCCAGTACAGTCAGGGGACACAGGGCAATGCAGGACAGACTCTTCTCCTCAATGACCATCCTCTTGTTACGGAGAATCATTCCTTCCTAGAATTTCCCCAGCACAGTCCAGACTTTACCCTAAGTCTCTTTGGTTGGGACTGTATCATAAAACCACTCCAACTCACTGGTTTGTCACATCATGTCCAAGATTAAGAATCTCTGCTCAGGAAATGAATAAGGTTGAGGTTTTGTAAGAAATCCAAGAAAAAAGAGGGTACTGCCCAAACGGGAGGGCAGCAACCATGTCTGCATAACATGCCAAAAAGGGAGATGCAGAATCCAGTGTGGAAGAAGGCATAATTCTAAAAGAAGAAAATTCCCCACAAGGGAATGCTTCATGTTATAGAAGGACTTATTCAGAACATGAATTACGACAAAGAGAAAGAAACACACAATAACCAAATGCAGTGTTAAGTCCTAGGTTGGCTCCTAAGCTAGACAAAGGGTATTAGCTAGAAAAAATGGTAATAATATTGTGTTAATATTAATTTCCTGATTTTGATCATTGTACTGTGATTATGTAAGACATTAACATCTGGGGAAGCAGGGTGTGAGGTCTACAGAAATTCTTTGTACTATTTTTGTCACTTTTCAGTAAGTCTAAAATTACCTCAAAATGAAAATTGAAAAATACAAATTTTCAAAACCAAGAAAATGAAAAGAATAGTATGAGATGGAGGGGTGTTTGCTGGTTTTAGCTAAGAACATAAATTGATAAAATACTCTTATTTGTAACTTATAAACAAAATAGGAATGACAAAGAATGGAACTGACAGGACTATAAGTGGTAATAGAAAAAAGTTGGCTATAATCACAATAAACTATAATTAAAAATTAGTGGAAATATTTTAGATATAGAGGACAAAAATTTACATATAAAGACTTTGCTGATTTCCTCATCTTTTAAAGCTGGAGTCAGATATTGTACAAAGTTGAAGTATGATTATAAAAATAATAACCATAACTCATAAAGATTTTTGTATTCATTTTATTTTAACTTTAGAAGAATCATATAGAAATGATCAGTTCTTCCAGTGGGAAAATACTATGTGAATTTTAGCAATTCCTCAAATTTTACTTCATCCTCTTTTTCTCTGGTTAAAGTGAAAATACTTTAATCCAATTAAAATGTCATAAATACTATGAGGCAGTGTTTCTAAAGTCATCTGTTTCTCTTTGTCTGGCTATCTATCTGTTTTTCTGTCTACCTATCTATTTGTCTATCTGCCTATTTGTCTATCTATCGATCTTGCTGTCAATCTTTCTGTCTGTCTGTCTATATGCAGAGATGGATGTTTTGGGTAGTGTTTACCAATCTATAGCCCTGCTTGTTTGAGTTTGGTGGATTTCTCTTACCTTCTTTGTGCTGCTCTGAATTTTAAAAATTCAGAATTTTTAAAGAGATCATGCGTTTTGTTCCTAAAAAAACTTAAAAGAATAGATGATTTAAAAAAACAAAACAAGTTACGTAGTTCGAGATGTGATAAGTAACATTGTTATGTGTTGCATGTTCCAACGGGAATAAAACACTAGGATTTGAAACTGTGATTGTTCCCACTGTCCGCCACCTAGAATGCCTTCTTATCGCCTTTCTTATTGTCCTGCTCCATTCTTTTCTCTGTTTAGCTTCCCTTCTTTTTAGACCCAGTTCAAACAAGGATCTCTCTCTCTCTCTCTCTCTGTCTCTCTCTCAATCTCTGTGACATTTCATATTATTAACTATGTTATGTGGTTGCGGTGGAACCTGTGTTGATGACCCGTCTTCCCATTTGCGAACTGTCAGGGCAGGGGCCATGCTCATCTTTTGTAATCCCCATGCCCATCACGATGCTTTGTGCATATTATAAGCTCCGTAATTGATCGTCCTGGATTTGAACAGGTGATCTGAAGGCAGGGGAATGTCACCAAGGAGAAAAGAAGATGCAAAACGAGTTTGAACTGAAACACCGGTAAGTATAAACATTTGGAGATTATGGAATACTGGTGACAGAGGTTCCTCACATGCATTCACCTGGAGGATGGATTAGACAAAAGAAGTCCACAGACACACACACCCAGAACTGAAGGGGGTGCACGCAGTCCCTGGAACAGCGGGAGGGCATCAAACTTGGCTTATTTCCTCCAAGTCTTGTAGAAAAACCTTGCTTAGAGGCACAGTGTGCTGGTCCATCAACAGCATGGGAATCCATGTTCAACAAGCCAGCTTTCACATGCCAAAGGCTCTCTGGTATTAGCAAGTGGTACTGAAGGAGCACGTTGCAGCTGGACAAACCAGGGTAAACCCCAGTTCCCTCGCTTCCCAGCAGACTATCCTCCCCTTGTCTCATGGGGCCAGCCCTGTTAGGATTCACCTTGTAGGCTTGTTGTGAGGACAAAAACGAGATAATAGCTGAAAGGCAATTACTCCAAGTCTGCACTAAGTAACAGCTGGTTAAGGAAAATTTCAGCCCAATAATTACTATTGTTGACTGGTTCTTCGTTGTTGCACTGTTCCTTTGGCTTTAGGTTAAATTCGTGAATCCTTTAGTGTCTCTGTTTCCTTAGGGGTGAACTTGGGAATGACCTCTTCTGTAGGTATCAGGTGCTAAGTGCGCACAAACAATTTGTACCAGGAAGCTGAAGTCGGCTCCTGGGCTGCTGGGCTGATGCCTGGCTGGGTGGCCGAGCCGATTCCCCACAGAGTCCTGCTTCCTGATCTCTACAACAAGCACTAAGGAGCTGGCCTTCCTTCCCAGGGCTGTTTCTTGGTGGAGCTCATAGCTGATGATAAAGTACTTGACAAACATGGCGTGCTGAATGGTATCTTGTTTGAGCCAGAGGTGAGGCGTTGATAAGGAGGAGGATGGCGACACGTTTCTGATACCCAACTTGGGCTCTTACGAACACAGTCTTTCCTGGATATCGTGCAGTGCCAAGCACCAGCAAGATTAATCACAGTAATAACCAGCATTTATTGAGAGCTTATTCTGTTCCAGACAGTGGGATGCCTGGTGGATTTGACGCCACAGGCAGGTCATTTTTTAACAACCCAACTCCTGATACAATTAATTTCAGTATAATCTTGAAATAAAACAAGGAATATTAGTGGTCATAAAATAAATGTGAACCTTGAAAACTTTTCTTTTATTGAAGTAGAGTTGATTTGCAATATTGTGTTACTTTCAGGTATACAGCAAAGTGATTCAACTATATATATATATACATATATTTTTTCTTTTTCAGATTAGTTCATTGAAAAAATTTTTTAATATATTTTTTTAATAAATTTATTTATTTATTTTTTTGGCTGCGCTGGGTCTTCTTTGTTGGGTGTTCGTTGCCGTGTGCTGGCTTTCTCTAGTTGCGGCGAGCGGGGGCTGCTCTTCATTGTGGTGCACTGGCTTCTCATTGTGGTGGCTTCTCTTGTTTTGGAGCTCGGCTCTAGGCACGCAGACTTCAGTAGTTGTGGCATATGGGCTCAGTAGTTGTGGCTCACGGACTCTAGAGCGCAGGCTCAGTAGTTGTGGTGCACGGGCTTAGTTGCTCCGCCGAATGTGGGATCTTCCTGGACCAGGGCTTGAACCCGTGACCCCTGCATTGGCAGGCAGATTCTTAACCACTGCGCCACCAGGGAAGTCCCTCATTGAAAACTTTTGATTGAACTTTGTATATATAATCATGCCAGCCAAAGTAACAACAATACAACGCAAAAAAGGAAATAAGGAATGGATTAATACTTTTAGTTACATGAATGTAGTGTGGGGAAAAAGAAAAAAAATAAATTCTGCAAACTTCACAGAATGATTTGTGCATAAATTGAAGTAAGTCTAGTTCTGTTTTTTTAGCTTTAGAATCTCTTTCCTATCAGTCCCCTCCCCCTCAATCCACTGTTTAAATGCAAGGGGCGGAGATTCCAGTTCTGCTCGAAGGGACCTCAAACAGTTCTGAACACAAACAATTCTCCTCCAGAAACCTGTGTGTGTAGCTGAGTCCATGTATGTACAGGGTCAGCTGTACAACTGGCTGACCATATAACTGCCATGTAAAATCAAATGTTTACTAAAGAATGGAAAATAAAAATGTTCTAAATTGAAGCTTACATATATATGATACTGTTAAAACTCAACAGTAACCACAGCAATTTTTTTTAAATAAATTTATTTATTTTTATTTATCTATTTTTGGCTGCATTGGGCCTTCGTTGCCGCGCGTGGGCTTTCTCTAGTTGCGGTGAGCGGGGGCTACTCTTTGTTTCGGTGTGTGGGCTTCTCATTGCGGTGGCTTCTCTTGTTGTGGACCATGGGCTCTAGGCTCGCGCTGGCTTCAGTAGTTGTGGTGAGTGGGCTCAGTAGTTGTGACTCCCGGGCTCTAGAGCGCAGCCTCAGTAGTTGTGGCGCAAGAGCTTAGCTGCTCCACGGCATGTGGGATCTTCCTGGACCAGGGATTGAACCCGTGTCCCCTGCATTGGCAGGTGGATTCTTAACCACTGCGCCACCAGGGAAGCCCCACAGCAATTGTTAAAAACTTTTTTTAGATCAGCAATATTTTTTTCAGAGAGGAATATTTTATCCCAATGTTTAGAATTACCAATGCATACAATAATTTTAGGTATTGTTGCTTTTAAATTCTCTACAGGCCATGAACCCCTGATGGCTCATTCCCTGGTCCAGGCATTGTTCTTGGGGCACTGCATTCAGTAACTCATTTCATTCTCTTCACTGCTATTATTACCCTCATTTGACAGATGAGACTCAGAGAGGGTGGATCACTTACCCAAGGCCACACAGTTATTGGCTGGTTGGCTGGGATTTGACTCCAGGCAGTCTCTTCTGTGAGACTTCACTCATGACCAGGGTGGCTACACTGTCTCCAAAAAACACACATTATGGTTATGTGGCAATAACTCACATTTTCATTGTTCATGTAGGTCTTTTCTTCGTCCTCCCCCTTTTCACTTTTTTTATTTAAAAATTTTTTTTTTTAATTTACTGGTTTTGTTACTTTACCTTCTTTATTTTTAAAATGTTTCATAACTGCAGTTTATCAAGTTTACAGAAAAAGTACAGACATCAGTTAAATGAAAACATGTGCTCACTATCCAGATCATCTTAGTATGTATCTATAGATTAAATAAAATAATATGATATCTCAATTTTCATCTCCACCTTTCTTCCAAGAGGTAACTATTTCAGTATTTTTTCAAATTAAGTCTAAATTATTTAACATCGTTATACTTTCCCCAAGTGAAAAAATACCTGAGGATGTCTTAAGTAACTATTATAATCTACCCTGTCTTTACCGTTATAGTTTGCTAGAGACAGTTTACATAATATATGATAAAAAATAATGCTTATTATTCTCAGAGAATGTAGTAAAGTTACTGACATATTTTATCCTTCTGTTTCTTTTTTAGTTTAGAATGCATTTAGGGGGCACAAATGATCTGAATTCCTGGTTTCCAGAGAGATGCTATAGGAGCTGATATGGGCAGCCGTGTCTCAATCCCCATTTGAGAAGATGCATTTCAATGAAGAACCTGAATGTACCAGCCAGACTGTAAAAGAAACATGTCAACTGCTTCCTCTGTAAAGACTATTAAAAGCACAGAAAGCAGGGGACACTAATAGGAAAGTTCCAGAAAGGCTTAAGAGCACAACATAGAAAATATCACATAAATGATTACTTTTGACTCCCCACGGAGTCCTTTGCAAGTAAGGGAAGCCATTGAGTTGTTCATACGTTTTTGTTTTCACTCCTGTAACCTAGTCATTAAAATTTCCCAGGGAACCTCTGCTCGGTGGCACACAGGCTGAGAGAAGAAAAGGCCCTCTTGTCCGTCACCCACACACGTCGATGTTTGGCAGCTATAAATCAGGATGTTCAAAAAATGTCTCTTTCCTTGACATAATTCCAAATGTATCCATCATACAGATGGAATCAGTTTCCTGTAACGTAGCATAATCTTGCTCACATACCTCAAGGCAAGCTTTTTCCAGGAAGCCAGTCCCCTCTCCCCAAAACTAGAGGGGCACACTCTGTTTTGTCTAAATCTCTTTAAATCATCACAGTCTTTGTCTGTTGACCAGATGTTCAATCGTTCTTTCCAGCTTAGATTTTAAGGCCTTACAAGAGATAGTGTCAGCTGGTCCATTCTGTCACATATATAACATACCAGTGACACACAGGACAGATCAGGTAGGTATAGCCTCAATAAACCAACAGAAAATCACTGGTGTTTGGGTGAATGACCAATGTCCATTCAGGCTGAATGATTTTGAAACAAAACAAATTTTTTATTCAGTGACCAATATTAGGCTCCCCAGTTATATCAAGTAATGGACAAACATAAATTTCACTTTTTAGCTGTTTTCCTGGAGCTGAGCCACAAAGTCACGGGCTTTGCACCAAAGGTGACACATGGAGCCATTACTCACTGGGCAAATAACCCTATCACAGGGCAGGAGAGTGACCCCCACGTCCGCCACCCCCAGGGCTGCCCCGCCTCCCAAACATAAACGGAAAGAGACCCAAGTGCAGCATCAAAGGCATTAGTTCTTGGGTGTGCGTAACTTTTTATGTGTTAGATTTTTGCAATAAATGCCAAGTTCTGGCTTGGGTTGAAAATGTGTAAGTAGGTAGCAGGGGCACAAGGGAGATGAGGAAAAAGACAAAGGCACACGGAGGAGCTGGAGTTGATCCTGAATTAATGACAAAATCAAGCTTTTAAAGCCCCTAATTGCTGAATTAAGGAGTGTGTGTGTGTGTGTGTGTGTGTGTAAGTCTGCCTGGATCTCAACAGAAGCGGGATATCAGGTTTTCTTTATTTCCACTAAAGACAAAACAGTAAGGAATTGACAAATCATTTCTCAAAGGATTAGGGTTCATGGCAAAGGGTCATCCTGACCGTGGATATGGTGCAAACACTAGGGACGGTTACCCAGGAGAGTTGGGGAATTTCTCTTCCTGGGGCCAAGCTTGGGGGCAGGGGAGGGGGTAGAGAGAGCAAGACTTGCCTCTAGATGATTATTTTGGTGCAGTCTTGGCCTTGAGTGGATGACAAAGCATTCCATCTTCCAAGATCCACTCCATCCTAGGGTTACAACCTCACAAAGACAGAGCAAACTTCTGGTGCCCAGATAAGTGACATCTTGGTGGGTCATCTCAACAAGATAGTGTTTGCATTTCCAGGAGGCGTCTAGCTGGTGTTGTAATCGGGACAGAGCTGAAGCAACAGAAAGTCCTCTTGAAGGAGGTTGGGTTTAGCATCTGCCCAGTGTCACTCTTCAGAGAAGCCCATCCTGCCCTTCCAAAGGTGTTCAGTCATCTTGACAGCATTCTTGGTCAGCAGGTATTATTATGATAATACCTTGAGTTTATTTAGCACCCTGCGCCCTTTCAGGCGAGGTCAAAGCCAGTTCGGAAGTCAGTCAACAACATTTATTGAAGTCTCTTAGTGTGTAGAGCTGTGTATTAAATCACTGTCAAGCCCCCGCCAGCCCCGTCCTCACCACACACCAGAATCACCTCTGGGGCTGCAGGCCCAGAGCACACACAGCCGCCTGCTGCCTCCGCCCCCCTCCCTGGGCTGCACCCCCTGCCTCGTTCTCATTCATCGGCTTTTATTGGCTCATGTTTACTTAGGGTTGTAGCAGACCTGTCTCCATACACACTTGGAGATTTCTCCCCTGCACATTCTGTCTGTGTCTGACAAGCCACAAATATCCTCTCTGGGGTTCCAGCTGCCTAAGCTGCCCACGTAGTTAAAAGCAGGAAGCACAAGATGCACAGAAATGAAAAAGAGCAAACTGGCAAGTAAGTTAACTTGACGTTTTAACCCAAGAAAAGGAGGAGGCGGCTTTCTGAGAGCCTGTCGACCTGCCCCATGAGTGGACGGTGGACTTTGGCCCAAATCCTCAAAGCCCTGCATCTTTCACGGGATAACAGGAAAGGGACAGCCTCTGGGGGAAGGAATATATGTTGGGACACTTTCCAAATGACACAGGAAATACAATTGCCCAAAAATTAGACAATTGAACCAGGCAAAAAGAAAAAAAAATGTGTCTCCAATGATCACGTAGCCCAAGGATGACATCCATTTTCATTTTGATGAATTTCCACTACATTCATTCTTTCTCTGTGTGTGTTTCTTGGTGTAACTAAGACTGTATTATTCAAAATAAAACTATTTTACGTACATGTTGCAACATGAAGCAAATGGTCAAATTTCTGACAGCCCTTTGAACTTCTGTGTTTACCCACATATAATGTGGATAGAATACGCATTACATTTCTAATGCTGGGCTTCAAGAAACACTGGCATTAACTGAACAATATTCAAGTGTCATGTTGAAAAAGAATTCAGTTTTATGACAAATTATGAAATGCCAAAATAGAAGTTGATTTCATTTCATGAGATGCATATATTACTTTTGTCTCTTTTTGTGTTACTTTTCTAAGTAACACACAAAAAAACAAGTTGTCATTCGTTTTCACATAAAGAATATTGTTTTCCTGGTGTTCTGAGGTTAGTAGTTGCCATGAACCGAGAGTAGCCAAGACTCCTAAAAGAGTGGCCTAGAAGTCAACGTTGTGAGTTTCTCATGTAAAACACCACCTGGATCCAGACAGCTCAGGGCTGGAGTGCAAACTTTGTAAAGTCTTCCAGGACCCAAGTTTCTCTGTCCTCAGGACCCAGGATGGCACCCCTTTGTCATTCTAGTCAGCCAGGAATGCGGGAGAAGGAGGAAGGACAATCTGGTCCCTGCCAGAAAATCAGATTTAAAAATCATTGTTGATTGAAATTGTTAGAAAATTCCAAGACTTCATTCTAATCAGTCGGCATTTATTTTTCTATCCTCCACTCACAGAACAGTCAGGGGTAGGGGTGCTCCAGCTCCATGTCTCAGTATTTTAATACTCACGGTGTGAGAGGCCCCCCAGGGAGTGGAGAGGGTGCCAGGAGCTCTAGGCTGGGGACGTGAGGGCCAAGTCGGGTTCATGAGAACTTGGGCATTGATGAGCTCCCCTTTCTCTTTGTCCCCTCAGAATGGCAAGAAAAAGAGTTCTTGGAAATCGTTTTGCCAAAATAAAAGGAACGTACAAATAGTCTTTGATGTTTATTAGCATTAATTTAGCTTTCCCCGTGTGGGATATTTAATACTTAATTTGGAGCATTAATAAGTTGGAATTTTATTTGTCATACACCAAGCTGTAAAGAGATCTAAAGCCCTAAAATTTCCTTAGGATAGTTCCTGTTGTTAGAAATAAGTAATCAGCATTTTCACTCCTGTATATTCAGCTTTCTCTTTGGCACAGTGTAAATCCTAGGCCTGCCTCATTGACTTATTTATATGTTTTTTCACTGGATGGGTATTTTTTGAGAACCTGCTGTGGGTCGTAGATTGGTTTTCTCAGGGGAAACAGATCTGAGACAGAGTTTATCATATATGATGCTGATGAAGGAGAAGCCTCAGGATGGACCACCTCTGGAAGGAGGAGGATGGGGCAGACAGAGGGAGGAGCTGAGGTCGATGCAGGCTCTGCCAACCCCAGGGAGACCGAGGGGCGAGAGTGGCCATTCAGGTTGGTCAGGATCAAGATGGCTGCGCCTTTGTACCCCTATGATCATCAGTCACTGGGTCTCCCTGGGGATGACCATGACCTTGGACTGGGCAGCTCCCTGCAGGGTCCCCTTGGTGTATTTGTTAGGGTAGCTTAGTGAACCGTAAGAGCTGACCAGAAGTGCATTTCTCTCTCATATAACTGTCCTTATGGGATTAGCCTGTGTGGTAGGGCCCGGGTTCTCTCTGTCTTGTTCCTGTGTCATCCCAAGGTCATGGTTGAGAGTTGCATGGTCAAAGCTCCACTACTGCTCTGGTCAGGTTTCAACAGTGGGGAAGGGGAGTGCAGAGGATGCAGCCTGAGAATCAGACCCAGCACCACACTCACCACTCCTCCGTCCCCTTCCGCTCAGGGCACTGAGTCACACGGCCACGTGTAGCTGCTGTGATTCAAGAAATGAGGAGCCAGGAGTGGCCTGGCTGCAGTGACCGAGGGAGGGCCCGTGAGACCACCGTGCTGAGTCTGAATGCGATGGACGTGTCGGGGGCAACACAAGAGCCCCTCACCCCAACTCTTGGTTGCAGCAGGACCTGGAGGGAAGAGCCCCGACCTCAGACCCACAAGAAAGTTTGCTTCGCTAGGAAAAAAAAAAAGGGACTTCCCTGGCGGTCCAGTGGTTAAAACTTTGCCTTCCAATGCAGGGGGTGTGGGTTCAATCCCTGGTCGGGGAGCTAAAATCCCACATGCCTCTTGGCCAAAAAACCAAAACATAAAACAGAAGCACTATTGTAACAAATTCAATAAAGAATTTAAAAATTATCCACATTAAAAAAAAAAAATCTTCAAAAAAAATCGTTAAAAAAAAAAAGAATAAAGTAGCTGGCATTTAAAAAAAAAAAAAAAACTGTCACAGTTCCACTACTGTGGAAGAAGGGCAAACGGCACTGTGGACAGTAGCGGTCTTGGTGCCAGTGGTGACCCAGCCTGTGCGGGCGTTGTGAACAGATCCCTCGGGGATTTCCATCTCACAGACTGTGTGCTTCCTGCAGGTCCCTGTGCTACAGCAGTGCCTGGACCCTGCTTGCTCACCTTGGCTGCATCCTGGTACCAACCGCTCAACTTTGAATTTGCTCTTGCTTAGCGCCACGCTGGAGCTTCTGATTTTATTGATCTGGCTCCTGACCCAAACACTGGGATTTTTAAAGCTTCCCAAATAATTTTTGGTATCACCAAGGTTAATAGCAGGAAAAATGATGTTCTGGGGCTTCCCTGGTGGTGCAGTGGTTGAGAATCTGCCTGCCAATGCAGGGGACACGGGTTCGAGCCCTGGTCTGGGAAGATCCTACATGCCGCGGAGCAACTGGGCCCGTGCGCCACAATTACTGAGCCTGCGCATCTGGAGCCTGTGCTCCACAACAAGAGAGGCCGCGACAGTGAGAGGCCCTGCTTGCCGCAACTAGAGAAAGCCCTCACACAGAAACGAAGACCCAACCAGCCATAAATAAATAAATAAATAAATAAATAAAATTTAAAAAAAAGAAAAAAAAAAACCTGCAGGCTTTAAAAAAAAAAATGATGTTCTGGATCAATTAGGCGTGTGTGTGTGTAAGCAACTTTCTCCTCAAATTTTGGTTAATGGCTCGGGTGAAATGGCCATGAAGGTGGATCTGGCTCTGGGAAGGACTTGATTCAGAAACAGAAATAAAGTCACCAGAACATTGGGGGCCCTCCTCCCCCATGTCCCCAATCCCTCTGTCTCTTTTAGCTGTCTCTCCTCCATGTCTGTCCCCTTCCGGCCTGGCTAAGATAGTAAGATGTTATCAGCTAGGCTCCTCTTTGGATCTAATCCAGCAGGAAAATAGAAGGGCTTCCTTTTATCCTTTTCGGTTTGTTTCCAAAGATGCCATATATATAAAAGAATGAGTGTTATGGATATGTACGATTGAAAGTGTAATAATAAAACTGAGTCCCATGCATCTAGCACACAGGAAAGGAAACAGAATATCAGCCATGCTTTAGAGACCCTGCTCTGCCACCGTCCCCACCCCCCCATGCGGAGTGTACAGGAAATGCAGCTCATCTATTGCTTACTTCTGTGCTATTTTTAACTTTATCTAAACGGACTCATGCATATATATTCTTCTATAAGTGATTCTTTAACACAAAGTGGTGTTTCTCAAATTCACCCACACTGATGCATCTCTCTGTGGTTTATTTTCACTGCTGTATACTGTTACATTGTATGAATTTACCTCAATTTATTATCCATTCTCTGTTCCGTAGACATTTGGGTTTCCATATTTTTTCACTATTATTATTAATGCCACGGCAAACTTTTTTTTTTTAAGATTTTATTTTATTGATTAATTGATTGATTGATTGATTGCTATGTTGGGTCTTCGTTTCTGTGCTAGGGCTTTCTCTAGTTGTGGCAAGCGGGGGCCACTCTTCATCGCGGTGCGCGAGCCTCTCACTATAGCGGCCTATCACGTTGCGGAGCACAGGCTCCAGACGCGCAGGCTCAGTAGTTGTGGCTCACGGGCCCAGTCGCTCCGCGGCATGTGGGCTCTTCCCAGACCAGGGCTCGAACCCGTGTCCCCTGCATTAGCAGGCAGGTTCTCAACCACTGCGCCACCAGGGAAGCCCCAAACATTCTTGTATGAATTTCTCCAAGGCATTTAACTAAGGGTGGATGTACTGGGATATAGGAAAGCAATGGACATTTGACCGCCAATCCTTTTTGGAAGGACATAAACCTTCAGAAAGATGCATAGTGATTTAGAATCTTAGATTTTCAACAAGTGTATGTAATAATAGGAACAGTTCAAGTGGAGATTTGTGTAGGAAGAGGCGGACACACCTCCCAACAGCCTAGCATCCAGAAACAGTGTTTAAAGAAAAGATGCACTTTGTTTTGAACAGAATGCGCTCTGGTCTGTGAAGTAACTCCGTAGCACTAACCACGTATGAGAAGGCATAATAGAGAATTATCACAATGACACTGGGTAATATTTACCCAGCTATTTGAAGAACTCTATAGCTGAATCTTTGCTAATTAGATTCTAAATTCATGAAAAATATTTTCAGAGGATTTAATGATCTGGATAAAGCATAAGTGCAGTGTGTGGTTCACACATTTAAATGGCCCCTCAAAAATTGAGGGGGATGGGTCTGGGACATTTGTGTCACCCCAAACCCATTTGGCCTGCCAAAATCAGAACCGTGCCCTCAACTTCTGTATTTCTATCCTATCAAGTGATAGGGACTCCACTGGAAAAAAATAATTTGGAAAAACATAAACTCTCTCAGCTATTTTATAGTTTAATAGAGTTATACCAGTCCAAATAATTCTCCTTTAATTGGGTTTGCTGGAGAAAAACAAAGGGAGGGGAAGGAATAGAGAAGACATGAATTCTTATAAATGCTCTTTTTATTTTATCGAGGTAGGTTTTCCCTTAAACGTTTAGAAGCCACCCTCTAGTTGTTCAAGAAACCAGGGAATTCTGGACAAGGGAGAAATTTGCCACCTTCTTGTGGATGGCGATGTCCCTGTGGTCAGCAATTGTGTCCTGTGTGTCACTGTCTCTCCAGGGGCTGGACAAGGAGAGCCAAGGAGGAACTGGTCCTTTGGGGCTGTGCTGCGTTTGACAGCACTGGAATGCTCTGAGGAGGAGACAGACTTCGAGGGTGTTTCCAAAGGAAAATGAGCCCAGAGAAGTGGGATTTAATTAGAGCAAAAGAGCTTTTGATGGGGATAAAACCTTCCTCTTGTCAGAGAATGGAACGTTGGAATGGGTATGCAACAGATTTGCAATTATTAGGCACAGAGAGGGACAGGGCTGTCTGTCCCTCTGGCCAGAGGGTGGCAGGAAGGAGTGATGCTCGTGTGGTTGTCCTGTACATGGTGGCGTGGCCACACTAGCTTGTGTCTCCTGGTCCCTCCAGACTGTTTCATTTCATGAGGCATCTAAGAGTGCCCCACGGGGATGCACGCGCTCCCTAGTTGTTTCATTTTCAGAACCCATAACATTTCTCTGTCTCTTGACCTTCTAAACACCATCGTTTCCCACTTCTTATGCATCTATAAAATGTGTCACCCCAGGCATTTTTATGCTAATGCAGTTGTTAATGGTGCTAGACAGGAAATATTTTCTTCTCCTTCACGGACTATTTTGAGCTCCCTCCAAGATAAAAAGCTACCAATGACATATATACACTACCAAACGTAAAATAGATAGCTAGTGGGAAGCAGCCGCATAGCACAGGGAGATCAGCTCGGTGCTTTTTGCCCACCTAGAGGGGTGGGATAGAGAGGGTGGGAGGGAGACACAAGAGGGAGGAGATACGGGGATATATGTATACGTATAACTGATTCACTTTGTTATACAGCAGAAACTAACACATCATTGTAAAGCAATTATACTCTAATAAAGATGTTTAGAAAAAAAAAGCTACCAATGAGATACACACACACACACACCCCTATATGTTTATTTTATGTAACATGTGTGTATATATGTATATATCTTTTATATCTAACATCTATCTATCTTTCGATTTCCAGGATTTCTAGGATTGATGAGCTTTTTGTTAGTAGGCTGTAATTTAAGAGTCAGTTGGGCTAAATATGGTTAATTTAGGGGTTTTTTTCGTGGGCATGAGAAATTATTTCTTTCATCCTCTGTTGTATAGTTTAATGAATGACACTTGTTGAATTAAACTTGTTGTCTGGATGATGAAAATGATAAGTTGACCATTCATTCCAATCTTATTATCAGGTGAAAGAAAATAAGGAAACAGCATAATTTGATGATCTGAAGAGATGCTGACTGACTAGGGCACAGCGGTAACCTGGAGGTGGCGGGAGACTGCTCTGGGATTTTTTCACTTACTCACCTAGGAAATGTTCTTTCCTCCTATGCATTTATATATAAATGTATGAAGATGTAGCAGAAAAATAAAATGAAATTAATGTTTGGAGCTGGGTTTTCTGTGTAAGTTCTGGTCCTCTTTAAGGAAGCATCCTTGGGAAGGCCAGCCGACGTGTGCCCGTCTCTTCTCCCCACAAATCCCCATCATAATTATTTGTTGTCCTATAGCTCTGCATGCTGGAATCAGGGCTGGCATGGGACAATCAAACAAAGCGCGGGCGTGTTTGGCAGGGGCTGGGATGTGAATACACATGCTGCAGAAAGGCCAGCTGGGCCCTGCCACCTGTCACTCCTGGTGGGGCTGTTTGCTTGGGTCACCCCCAACGTTGGGGGTAGCTAGATGCTGCTTGGAGAGAAAAATGAAGCCGTGGCAAAATGTTTTGACATCGTGAAGGTTTTGGCAATTCACCTGGTTATTTCGTTTCTTTCGTGACCTTTTACACTTGAATATTTTCCCTTTCTCAAACATTTGTTTTCAACTCTCCATAAACACTGTGATTTTATGTACATTATTAATCTTAGGGTAGAGCATTCAACAAAAGGCTGGGAGTAGGTTTTGCTCAATGGTTAAAAGGAACCAGCACTTCAATAACTGGAAAGACAAAGTTCTGGGTGTGAGATTTCTGGAATATTGCCCTCTTTCAATAAAGCTTGCTTGATTTTTAGTCGTAGTGAAATTCATGCTCTGGACCTCTTCATTTTCTTCAGTTTGTCTGGAAGATTAAAGAAGAGAATCCTGAAGAGAGGATTAAAACTATGAGCCAAGAAATGAGGCTTCAGTGCTGGAGCCGTGGAAGTTTGAGGCTTACCTGACATGATTCGTGTTCACAGCTGACTTGGTAACTCAAATATGGGAAAACCAAAGGGAACTCAAATACGAGAAATGCTGGGAGGCTTATGGCTCCACAGACCGTCACTACCTTTCATATTCTTCTTGAGGACTAGACGCCAGATGCCACCTACACAATCCTTTCTTTTTTATATAAAGTGTATTTAAGCAACACAGTAATATGATCTTTCAACATAAGTTGAGGAAAATATTAACCAGGGAAAAAATCACCAACATTCTTGGCACTTAAATGTTAAAATATGAAACCTAGGTGTATTTCCCATTGTTCTTTCTGTTTAGTCAGTGAGAAATTCTTAAACAAAACGCTTTTTCCCTCTTTTTCCAGGAGTTTTATTTAAGGTGAGAGAGGCCAAATAATGAACTTGAATCATCTGCACTGCAAGTGTGTCAAATAATTCCAGCTTTGCTTGAAGGTACAGAGTTTCAGCTGAAATTTTTTTTTAACATTCTCTGTTTTTATTTAACATGATCATTTATCCCCGGAAGGAGACAGAGGGGAAAGGTGCCCTGTTCTGAAAATGGATGCAACAGCTATCGGTACATAGCTGCTTCCAACACGTTTGATTTCTGTGTAAATGAATTAAGGACCAATCCTGAAGCTCTCTCTACGACCGTGGATCCCAAAGGATGATTTTTACAACACTCATCCGAGATGTTAAGTACCTGTTACTTAAAAAAGGGTTCCATGGTAGAGTGTCAACCAAGATTAAAGGGTTTCCTTGCTGCCCTGAGATTGCTCGGGATCAGGATGTGTAAATGTGCCTGTGACCACCCAGAAGAGGCTGCAGTATCCTCCACACACGTAGTCAGATAATTTCACCACCCCCAACACATGCGTACCACCACTGCAGAGAACATGCTTTGGGAAAAATGAATGTGTACCTATCATTACACCATAGGGCAATCTTATCTCCTAGGACGTAATTTCTATTTTACTCTTACTTTCACATTTTTACTCTTTCATGGCCGTCTTCACATTCAAAACTAAATTTCCCCAGAAATATTGGTAGGCTGTAGCAGGCTCAGTCAGACGTCTGTGCTCGTGATCACTGGGGCTGCAGGTCGGAACTCTCAGATGGAGGGTCCGTGCATGGATCTGGGATTCTGAATGTGGAGAAACTCCCAACTTAGTTGAAACTCAGCTCTTTCACTAAAGAAACTTTCCTTTGGAAGTTTTCATTAAATCACCTGTCTCCAAGTCTTTGTATATACTGTATTATTTAGCAGATGCTACCCTTAGGCTTTGAACAGAGAGGGAAACAAAGTAGAAGCTCTTAAGAATATAACTGCGTGTGACTTTTAAAAATAACAGCCACCTCTCCAAAGAGATTTCAGAAGAAGTTTGTAATAACATGTTTTGGGGTTGCAGAGAGGACCAGAGAAAGCAGTGTGAGGTTACAGTGGGGCATAGGATGCAGGACCTAGTAAACATCAGTGTGTGTTACTGTCGGAGGCTATGACATAGTGAAGACACTTGCCTATGATGAGTGCACCTCGCCTTGCACTGACACAGGAAACATGCCTCAGGGAAGATGAATTTGGAACAACCTATGAGCAAAATGACTGTGGGGTTTATGAAAAAATATGAAAAGACCGAAAATCAAAATAAATAGCATGCATCTGTTGACTGTTTGCTGTAGCTCAGGTGATCCTCTCTGTGTGGGTACCGCAGCCTCGCACATTTAGTTAGGTAAACACGATGCACAGGGGTCCGAAGCCGTCTCCGGAAGCGGACAACTGGCATCGAAAACCAAAGATGGCATCATTCCTAACGTGAGCACCTCACCCTCTGATTTCATTTTTAAGCGTTTGCTTATTGTCTCTGAACAGTTTCGTTGGGTGTTTCACAGACGTTTAATCTCAACAGGTGGGTCTACATCCCCAGAGCATTTCCAGGCAAGGCTGTTAAATGCACACTCTGCCTGCCTCACACACAGCGCCTTAAGTCGGTCCCAGGAGCAGTGCCAGAGACATTGGGGTGCCCAGGATTTACGGGGGAGGAGCCCTCGGGAGGAGGGGGGTTGTGAGGATGCAAAGGTGTGGTCTCAGGGGAAGTCTAAGACAAAGAATAAAGCAGCCTCAAGGGATGGAGGACGTTGGGGTTAGGATCTCCCAGAGGAGGTGACAGATAAGCAGGGATCGGATGACGTGAATATCTGGGCACAGAGCATTCCAGACCAAGGCGGCAACATATGCAAAGGCCCTGAGGTGAGTGCCTGCTTGGGGTGTTAGAAGACCAGCAAGGAGACCAGTGGGGCTGGAAGAGAAGGAAGCAGAGAAGAGTGAGGGGAGACAGGACAGAACAGAAAGCACGGGGCCCACTGGGCTGTGGTGGGGACAGGGGCTCCACCCCAGTCGCTGAGGGCACATGATTGCCTATGTGGCCCTCGACTTCCCCAAGTGCCAGACTTGTCGTCTGTAAAATAAGATAAAGCACCAGATGTTCTCCCGAGCCCGAGGGCTCTATGATTCCAAAATGATGGGCCTGGCATTTCATGCTTCATTTCCTCACCTGTCAGATGAGGATGGGCTGCTTTTAAGCTTGAAGAACAACTAATGGGCCCTGTGGACTCCCCAGAAGACCCACAATATTGTCGTAGAAGGAGGGGGATGGTTTTTAAGAGGGCAGGGTCCCTGAGGAAGCAAGCCGAGGGGCTCAGCATTGCAGGGCCTGTGCTGGGGCGCAAGGCAATCACAGGTTGCTGTCCCTCCTGCCTTTAACTCTGAGCATAAATGGAGGCTCACAGCCGATTGATCTTAAGATTCTGGGGTAGCAAAGAGATAAGCCAAGGCAGAGAGCATTTGGGGTGGCCACACACAGAACACGTGGTCTAGCAAAAGAATAGAATAAATTTATTATTGATCTTTCAATAGTGTAAGAGGAATTCCTCCCTGCTGGAGGAATGAATTATTGGACCCCCTTGCAGTGTGCAGTGGGGTAGAATTGAAGAGGAAAGAAAGATAAAACAGCTCACAAAGCTCCCATCTTGTAATGTAAGATTGTAAGGTCGCACGTGGGATCTAGCAAGACCGTGAAGTGTTTTTTGTAGCATGATCATTTTTATTGAGATATAATTCACATACCATTAGGTTTATCCTTTTAAAGTGTAAAATTCAAGTTTTTTTGGTATATTCACAAAGTTGTGGGAAGATCGTCACTAATTCCAAAACACCCCCACCACTCCAAAAAGAAACTCCTTACCTATTAGCAGTCATTCCCCAGCCCCCCATTCCCAGCCCCTGGAAACCAGTCATTTACTTTGCCTGTTCTGAACATTTCCTATAAATGGAATCATACAATATGTGGCTGTTTGTGGCTGGCTCCTTTCACTCATATTTTTTAAGGGTCTACACATGTTGTAGTATGTATCTCTACTTCATTCCTTTTTATTGCTGAATAATATTCCATTGCATGGATAGGCAACATTTTGTTTATCCATTTGTCAGTTGATGGACATTTGTATTTTTTCTACCCTTCGGCTATTATGAATAAAGCTGCTATAAATATTCATGTATAAGTATTTGTACTGACATTGTTTTTGATTTTTTTCATGTGCTTATTGGCCATTTGTATATCTTCTTTGGAAAAATGTCAGTTCAAATCCTTTGCCCGTTTTTTACACTGCGTTACTTGAGTTGTAAGAGTTCTGTAGACACAGGCCCTTGTCAGATATGTGATTTTCTCCCATATGTGGTTGTGTTTTCATTCTCTTGATAGTGCCCTTTGCAGTGCAAAACTTTCAGCCTTGGTGAAGTCCATCTACTTATCTATGTTTTTCTTTTGTTGCTTGTGCTTTAGGTGTTGTGTTTAAGAAAGCAATGTCTAATCAAGGTCACAAAGATTTATACCTATGTTTTCTTCTAACAGTTCTATAGATTTAGCTCTTGCATTTAGGCCTTTGATCCATTTTGAACTAATTTTTGTATACGCTGTGAGGTAAGGGTCCAGCTTCATCCCTTTGCATGTGCTATCTGATGGAACCAGCACCATCTGTTGAAAAGACTTCTTTCTTTCCCCATTGAATATCATACTACTGTTAAAAATCAATTGACCATGGGGACTTCCCTGGTGGCACAGTGGTTAAGAATCTGCCTGCCAATGCAGGGGACAAGGGTTCCAGCCTGGTCCAGGAAGATCCCACATGCTGCAGAGCAACTAAGCCTGTGCACCACAACTACTGAGCCTGCATTCTAGAGCCCATGAGCCACAACTACTGAGCCCACGTGCCACAACTACTGAAGCCCACTCACCTAGAGCCCATGCTCCACAACAAGAGAAGCCACTCAACATCACTAATCATTAGAAAAATGCAAATCAAAACTACAATGAGGTATCACCTCACACCAGTCAGAATGGCCATCATCAAAAAATCTAGAAACAGTAAATGCTGGAGAGGGTGTGGAGAAAAGGGAACCCTCTTGCACTGTTGGTGAGAATGTAAATTGATACAGCCACTATGGAGAACAGTATGGAGGTTCCTTAAAAAACTAAAAATAGAACTACCATATGACCCAGCAATCCCACTACTGGGCATATACCCTGAAAAAACCATAATTCAAAAAGAGGCATGTACCACAATGTTCATTGCAGCTCTATTTACAATAGCCAGGACATGGAAGCAACCTAAGTGTTCATCGACAGATGAATGGATAAAGAATATGTGGCACATATATACAACGGAATATTACTCAGCCATAAAAAGAAACGAAATTGAGTTATTTGTAGTGAGGTGGATGGACCTAGAGACTGTCATACAGAGTGAAGTAAGTCAGAAAGAGAAAAACAAATACTGTATGCTAACACATTTATACGGAATATAAAAACAAATGGTTATGAAGAACCTAGCGGCAGGACAGGAATACAGATGCAGACGTAGAGAATGGACTTGAGGACACGGGGAGGGGGAAGGGTAAGCTGCGACGAAGTGAGAGAGTGGCATGGACTAATATATACTACCAAATATAAAATAGATAGCTAGTGGGAAGCAGCTGCATAGCACAGGGAGATC
Organism: Balaenoptera borealis; assembly: GCF_965194805.1. Classification (NCBI taxonomy): domain Eukaryota; kingdom Metazoa; phylum Chordata; class Mammalia; order Artiodactyla; family Balaenopteridae; genus Balaenoptera; species Balaenoptera borealis. The sequence goes on along the minus strand of NC_138872.1, from coordinate 45,432,049 downwards.
AGCTCCGTGCTTTGTGACCACCTAGAGTGGTGGGATAGGGAGTGTGGGAGGGAGGGAGACCCAAGAGGGAGGAGATATGGGGATATATGTATATGTATAGCTGATTCACTTTGTTATAAAGCAGAAACTAACATACCACTGTAAAGCAATTATACTCCAATAAAGACGTTTTTTAAAAAAAAAAGAAAAACAAGAGAAGCCACCGCAATGAGAAGCCTGCGCACCGCAATGAAGAGTAGCCCCCGCTCACCGCAAATAGAGAAAGCCTGCATGCAGCAACAAAGACCCAACGCAACCAAAAATAATAAATAAATAAAATTGATTCTTTTAAAAAAAGAAAAAATCAATTGACCGTAAATATGATATGTTTTTTTCTGGACTCTCAATTCTATTCTTTTGACCTATGTGTCTATCCTTATACCAGTACCAGATGATCTGGAATACTGTAGTTTTGTAGCAAGATTTGAAATTAGAAATTAAAGTCCTTCAACTTTGTTCTTCTTTTTCAAGATTGTTTTGGCCATTCTGGATACCTTGTATTTCCATATGAATTGTTTCAGCTTGTCAATTTCTGCAAAAGAGGAAGCTCAGTCCCAATAGGGATTGTGTTGATTCTTCAAATCAGTTTGAAGAATCAGTTGATTCTTCAAATCAATTTCTGCAAAAGAGGAAGCTCAGTCCTAACAGGGATTGTGTTGATTCTTCAAATCAGTTTGGGGTGTACTGCTGCCTTAACAATTTTTAAGTATTCCAATTCATGAACATAGCACATCTTCCCATACATTTAGTTCTTGTTATTTTCCTCTAACATTGTTTCGTTGTTTTTAGTGTATGTTTCGCACTTTTTGTAAAATTTATTTTCATGTATTTTATTCTTTTTAGTGTTATTATAAAAGGAATTATTTTCTTAATTTCATTTTCAGAATGTTCATTGAAGTGTATGGAAATACAATTGATTTTTGTATATTGATCTTATTTTCTATAACCTTGCTGAACTTTTTATTTGCTCTAGTCATATTTTTGTGTATTTTTGGGGATGTTTTACATAAAAGATCATGCCCTCTTCAAATAGAGATAACTTTATTTCTTCCTTTCCAAACTGGTTGTTTTTGTTTCTTTCTCTCGCCTAATTTCCCTGGTCAAAACCTCTGGTACATTATTAAATAAAAGTGGTGAAAGCAGGCATCTTTTTCTTGTTCTTTCTTTTTATAAAAATTCTTTATTATCTATTTATTTATTTATTTTGGCTGCGTCAGGTCTTAGTTGTGGCACGCGGGATCTTCATTGCAGGTTTTCTCTTCTCTAGTTGTGGTGCTCAACCTCCAGGGCGCATGGGCTCTGTAGTTGTGGTGCCCGGGCTCTCTAGTTGAGGCACGAGAGCTCAGTGATTGTGGCATGTGGACTTAGCTGCCCTGCGGCATGTGGGAATCTAGCTCCCCGACCAGGGATCGAACCTGTGTCCCGTGCATTGGAAGGCTGATTCTTTATCGCTGGACCACCAGGGAAATCCCCCTTGTCTTGTTCTTGATCTTAGGGGGAAAACTTTTAGTCTTTCATCTTTAATATGACATTAAGTGTTCGTTTTGTGTAGCTGTCTTTTATCATGTAGAGAAAGTTTCATTCAATTCCTAGTTTACTGAGGGTTTTTTTTAAAATTTATTTTTGTGGTCATGCTGTGTGGCATGTGGGATCTTAGTTCCCCAACCAGGGATTGAACCCATGCCCGCTGCAGTGGAAGTATGGAGTCTTAAACACTGGACTGCCAGGGAAGTCCCAATTTTGTTTTGTTTTGTTTTAATATGAAAGGGTGTTGGGGGTTTTCAGAGGCTTTTTCTGTATCTGTTGAGATGGTCATGTAGTTTTTGTCCTTTATTCAATTACTAAGGTGTATTACACTGATTGGATTTCTTCTGTTGAACCATCTTCCATTTCTGGGATAAACCTCAATTAGTCATGATGTATAATTCTTTTTATATTTTGCTGAATTTTGTTTACTACTATTTTGTTGAAGGTTTTTTTCATTCATATCCATAGGGCAAATTGACCTGCAGTTTTATTTTCTTGGGATATTTTTGTAAGGCTTTGGAATCAGGGTAACAGTGACCTCATAGGATAAGGTGGTCAGTATGCCCTTCTCTTATTATTTTTTTTTTTTTGGAAGAGTTTTTGAAGAATTGATTTTAACTCTTCTTTATTCATTTTGTAGAATCCATCAGTGAAGAAATCTCATCCTGGACTTTTCCTCATGGGTAGTTTTTATTATTATTATTATTATTTAAATCTCTTTATTTTTTATAGGTCTATTCAGATTTTCACTTCTCATTTGGACATTTTTAATAGTTCGTATCTTTCTGGGAAGTTTATTTAGGTTATCTAATTTATTGATGTGCAATTATTCATAGTATTTCCTTATACTTCTTTTTAATTTCAGTGAGGTTGGTAGTAGTGGCCCCTGTTTAATTTCTGATTTTAGTAATTTTAGCCCTTTTTTTTTCTTATTGACCAGTTTAGCTAAAAGTTAGTTCATTTTTTGTTGATCTTCTTAAAGAACCAATTTTTGGTTTAATTGACGTTTTCCCTACTGATTTTCTATTCTCTATTTTATTTATTTCTGCTTTAGTATTTCTTTCCTTCTTCTTGTTTGGGGTTTAATTTGCTCTACTTTTTAAAAAAAATTTTTTTTATTTTTAAGGTGGAAGGTTATTGGCTTGAGATTTTTCTTCCTTTTTAACGTAGGTGTTTACAGCTATATATTTTCCTTTAAGAACTTCCTTAGCATCGCCCTGTAAGTTTTATTATGTTGTGTTTTATTTCTTTCATCTCGAAGAATTTTCTAGTTTCCCTTGTGATTATTTCATATTTAATCCATTTTTTATTTAGAAGTGTCTAAATAAAAAATCCACATATTTGTGAATTTTCCAAATTTTCTTCTATTATTAATTTCTAATTTTATTCTTTTGCCATCAGAGAACACACTTTTTGTGACTTCAATCTTTTAAAATTATTTTAAAAGCTTATTGTATGGCCCAATATGTGATTAGTCTTGGAGAATGTTCCATGTGCACTTAAAAAGAATGTGTATTCTATTGTTGCTGGATTGAGTGTTCTACAGATGTCTATTAGGTCCAGTTGTTTTATAGTGTTGTTCAAGGCTTCTATTTCCCTATTGATCTGTCTAATCATTATATCTATTATTGAAAATGAAGTATTGAAGTAGCAATTCTCCCCTGACTTCCAATTTCCCTATCTCCTTTCTGTAATCTATTTTTCTCCAAACATTTATTGCCATCTGATAATTAGGTAGTTTACCTTCTTACTGATGATTTTTCCAACAAGATGCCAGCTCCATAATGACTCTTAGGTCTGTTTAGTTCTTTTCTTCATCTTCACTGGCCAGAAGAGTGCCTGGTACATAGCAGGTATACAATAAACAGGTGATGAATGAATAATGGTTTCTTAAATTTTCACACTACCCTCTGGAGGTTGAACTATAAGACTTTTTAACTATAAATTACTAGAGAAAGGTTAGTATTAGCTAGATAGTATTTAGATCTATTGAAAAGAGCATCTGTGATGAGGATGAATTGTGAACTGCTGCTAGAATAGAAAACAAAACCAACAGAGCATTCCTGGTGCTGCCTGGGGGTCTGAGCCCAAACATCAGGACCCCTGCTCTCTGGACTTTGACACCTCTCTTGTCATTCCCAGAAACATGGGTTTGACACATTGGTATGTCCTACCAATCACAAATTATACATTTATCTTGTAAGTCTGCCTTCTTGTTGTCACTTAAATACTTGCAGTGCACCCCTCCCCCCTTAAGACGTTGACCTCGATGTCCCCAGCTGGACTCCGTCCCCACCTGCTTCTTTGCTGGCTGGTTCCCACCCACCCTCCACGTCCCAGCTTATACGTTAGTCTTGCAGAAGCCTCTCCAACTGCCCCATCTAACCTGCCCCCTACTTCCTCACTATGTTATCATCACGTGTGTTTTGTTCCTAGCGCACACCTCTAAAACACAATTTGTAGTTACTTCATTTACTTATTGGTTTACATGTTTATTGTCTGTTTTCACAGAGTGGAATGCAAGCTCTGTGAGATCAGAGACACTGTTTCAGTGCCTGGCCATTTGCATTAGCTCAATAACTATTTATTGAATCATTGAATGAACCCAGGCCTTCAGAAATGATTCCTGGTTATACACCAGTGTCACAAAACACTTTGCTTCCTGCAAGTGACTTTTTAAAAATTTTATTGAAGTATAGTTGATTTACAATGTTGTGTTAATTTCTGCTGTACAGCAAAGTGATTCAGTTATTTATATATATATATTCTTTTTCACATTCTTTTCCACTATGGTTTATTATAAGATATTGAATATATTTCCCTGTGCTATACAATAGGACCTAGTTGTTTATCCATACTATATATAATACTTTGCATTTGCTAATCCCAAACTTCCAATCCTTCCCTCCCCACACTCCTTTGCAATCACAAGTCTGTTCTCTATGTCTGTGAGTCTGTTTCGAAGATATGTTCAGTTGTGTCATATTTTAGATTCCACATATAAGTGATATCGTATGGTATTTGTCTTTCTCTTTCTGACTTACTTCACTTAGTATAATAATCTCTAGGTCCATCCATGTTGCTGCAAATGGCATTGTTTCACTCTTTTTTATGGCTGAGTAATATTCCATTGTGTATATATGCCACATCTTCTTTATCCATTTATCTGTGAATGGACACTTAGGTTGCTTCCATGTCTTAGCTATTGTAAATAGTGCTGCTATGAACACAGAGGTGCATGTATCTTTTTTAATTAGAGTTTTGTCTGGATATAAGCCCAGGAGTGGGATTGCTGGATCAGATGGTAGCTCTATTTTTAGTTTTTTGAGGAGCTTCCATACTGTTCTCCGTAGTGTCTGCACCAATCTACATTCCCACCAACAGTGTAGGAGGGTTCCCTTTTCTCCACACCCCCTCCAGTATTTGTTATTTGTAGACTTTTTAATGATGTCCATTCTGACTGGTGTGAGGTGTAGTTTTTATTTGCAATTCTGTAATAATTAGTGATGATGAGCATCTTTTCATGTGCCTATTGGCTATCTATGTGTCTTCTTTGGAGAAATGTCTATTTAGGTCTTCGGCCCATTTTTTAATTGGGTTTTTTGTTTGTTTGTTATTGAGTTGTATGAGCTGTTTGTATATTTTGGAAATTAAGCCCTTGTCAGTCACATCATTTGCAAATATTTTCTCCCATTCTGTAGGCTGTCTTTTCATATTGTTTATGGCTTCCTTTGCTGGGCAAAAGCTTATAAGTTTGATTAGCTGCAAGTGATTATGAATGTTGACATCTATGCTCAGAATATGGAGGAATTGTGGTGTCTCTGTATATTTTTATTAATATTTCTCCTTATTATAGAGATTGTATTCTAGATGTAAAAACAAAACAAAGCTGCAGAAATGTATAAAATATAAAAAAAATCCTATAACACTATCCTCTAAAAATAACTGTTTATTGGTAATCCTTCCAGATTAAAAATGAGATCATTTTATGTAAACAAATTGAATCTTGTTTTTTTAATTGAATATTGAACATGTTTTCATGTTGATATTTTGTGACAGACTTCATTCTTTCCAATAAAATTTTATTGTGTGGAATTTACTGTAATTTCCTTAAACAATTTAAGAATCCTCAACTCTTCAGTGTCTTTTCCAACACAGTCATCTGATCTGTGTGTCTTTGCTAGACTATGTCGAACTATCAGTGGAAACACGTTTTAAGAGAAGGACCAAGAACAAAAGTCACAACTCGGGTAAAGCTCCCTCCATCCTCCCATTTCCCTGGAGCAGAGGCAGCAGAGAGCAAGGGCATCTCAGATGTATGAGACATGTCAGGAAGACATGATTCATTTAACCACGTGCCTGGTTAAATTATGAAACTTGTACTGGTTCTCTGGGCCTTTCTTTCTTTCTTTTTTTTTAAATTTTAATTTAATTTAATTTAATTTATTTATTTGTGGCGGAGTTGGGTCTTTGTTGCTGGGTGCAGGCTTTCTCTAGTTGCAGCAAGCGGGGGCTACTCTTCGTTGCGGTGCATGGGCTTCTCATTGTGGGGGCTTCTCTTGTTGCAGAGCATGGGCTCTAGGCATGCGGGCTTCAGGAGTTGTGGCACTCGGGCTCAGTAGTTGTGGCTCGCAGGCTCTAGAGCGCAGGCTCAGTAGTTGCGGCACACAGGCTTAGTTGTTCCACAGCATGTGGGATCTTCCCGGACCAGGAATCAAACCCGTGTCCCCTGCAGTGGCAGGCGGATTCTTAACCACTGCACCACCAGGGAAGCCCTGGGCCTTTCTTTTGATGCTAGAGATTTATATCAACGTTTCCCAAACCCTTCGTAAGACAGCTTGTGGAAGAGATGGAAATCTGAAGTAGCTGTTCAGAGGTTTTCTGTGAAGTTTCTGCAGTTTCCCTAGTGAGGTGGTTAAGAGTATGGACCCTGGCATCATTTTTCTGGGTTGTTCTGCTACTTTCTGACTATGTGGCCCTGGAGGGCCAATGTGTACTCAAGTCTGAGAAGCAAAAACATGGATGTTTTTATTGGATCAAAATTCTTCAGTTTTAATTCAAACTATTTGGGTGTTTCAGAGACACAATCTCCCCTTTTTCAGAGACAATGCAGTCATTCTTTTAAATAAGGCTTAATGTTGGTACAAGCAAGGAAATTAAAGTTGGTGCAGGGCCAGAAGCTCCCATATTTATACATAGCAATCTGATCTCCTGGTGTCCAGGAGAGCAGGCATAATTTCAAGTCTGATTTTAAAATTTCACCTGTTTCCAAGATTGTAAAATAGTTGGGAGGTTGTTACTGAGTAAATAACTCATTTTACATAGAATATCTGGCCAGTGAAACCTTATTTAACAAATACCTTTAAGACAACATTTCTCCAACCTGGTGTCAAAGAACAGGAGTAGTGTGAGATGTTCAGTAAAAAACGATTTTCCTGCTCAGAAAAGTTTCTGCAGCATTGAATTCTCAGGGTTCACCTTGAGATTCTCAGTGAGCTTTAGTATATCTCTCTCTGAAGAATTGTGCAGAAAAACGAGGAAAATAGTGTCTGGGCCTGGGTTCCTTGAGAAACAGACCAAGAAATAAGGTTTCACTTGCAAGTGGTGGTTTGGGGGCAATGCCAGAAAGCTGTTTGGGAGCCGGGAGGGAGACAAGAAAGGGAGGAGCCACAGAGCGCTGTGATTGACAGGCTCCTGCAGAGGGGACCAGGCTGGCTGGAGACCTCCAGGGAAGGTGCAGGTGACCTCAGCGGGGGAAGAAGGCATGCTGGTTAGCCCCCCGTCCAGTCCGTCACTGCCCGTGATCCTCCTGTGCTGTCACCCCCTAGCTTTTCTGACCTGGGCTGCATAAGCCGAGGGAACACCCGAGGCACTGAGCTACGTGCCCTGCAGAGGAGGCCGTGACGTGCACTAGGCAAACACGTGCTGTGTGGTTGCAAGGTCGGGGGGCACCCCATTCTCCCTTACACTCAGGATTTCTCCAATTTCACCATACAGTGTCTTTCCCTCTCTCTCCCTTGGGCATCTTTCTTCCCTCTTTTCATAACAGCTACTAATATCATATTGAACCAATGGTTTGTGGAATACTTTTGGGGATTTTTAGTTTTAGGTTATCATTTTCCACCCTTTCTTGTCTCTCCAGATCTGTAGCATAACCAGGAAATGGGGGGGGTCCACAAGATTTGCTTTTATTAAAGAATATCTGGGCTTCCCTGGTGGCGCAGTGGTTGGGAATCTGCCTGCTAATGCAGGGCACACGGGTTCGAGCCCTGGTCCAGGAAGATCCCACATGCCCCGGAGTAACTAAGCCCGTGCGCCACAACTACTGAAGCCCGCGCGCCTAGAGCCTGTGCTCCGCAGTAAGAGAAGCCACCGCAATGAGAAGCCCATGCACAGCAATGAAGAGCAACCCCCGCTCACCGTAACTAGAGAAAGCCTGCGCACAGCAACGAAGACCTAATGCAGCCAAAAATAATTAAAAAAAAAAAAGTTGGTGATAAGTTTTTTTATTAAAAAAAAAAAAAAAAAGTATCTGATGGGCAAGCAATGCCCAGGTTGACATGCTTTCCTTAGAGGGAATTCCATGATTGTTCAGTGGTTAGGACTCCGTGCTCTCACTGTCAAGGGCCTGGGTTCCATCCCTGTTCAGGGAACTAAGATCCTGCATGCCGCGCGGTGCAGCCAAAAAGAAAAAAAAAAAAAAAAAAAAATGCTTTCCCTAGGAAATGTCTCAGGCCGTTGCCTGTTCCAGTTACTGTGGCTGTGTAACAAGCCTTTCCACTAAGTTGTGTAATTTTGTGGCTTAAAAAGTGAAATAGATTAAGCTCCCAGAGCCTGTGGGTCAGAGATTCAGACAGGGCACCGTGGACACGGCTCGCCTGCTCTGTGATATTGGGGCTGTAGGTGGAAGGTGGAAGGAGCCCCACTCACGTGGGGAGCTGGCATGACGGGGGGGGGGTGCTCCTGCACATGCCCAGCCCCCGGGGCTCCTCCAGCGCAGCGGCCTCAAAGCAGGCAGGCTTCTTACACGGGGGCTCAGGGCTCCCCTGGTGCAGGTCCCAAGAAGAAGAGCCAGATGGAATCGTGTCACCTGGTATGACCTTGCCTCAGATGCCGTGCACGATCAATTCTACCACATTTCCTGTTGAGGAGGTTTCACAGGTGTGCCTGGTGTAGAGGGAGGACACACAGCCCCACGGAGAAGAGCAGCGTGGAGAGGGGACAGGAAAGGGTGCAGCCCACGCCGGCCAGGAGTCCCGGCTGCTGGCGAGGCGGACTTCTCCGGTGTTTCTGGAAATGTCCCCTTGTCCACATCCTTGTGCCACGTTGCATTCTGTGCAACACAAGAGGAGACATTCCTCCCCTGCTCCCGGAGACCGGAGGTGCCTCCCGCACCTGGTGTGATGCTGTTCACAGCAGGTGCTAGGGTATGTGTTTTGAATGAGTGAGTACATTGCCTCTCACTCGATTTTAACGTCACTTATGAGGAGGGAGAGGAAGGAGAAGCAGCAGAAACTTCCAGCTTCGTGGATGCCATCAGCTTTCCCTCGATGTCCCTCACCCCTCGTGTCACCCATGGGGCAGGTGCTGTCCTTACCGCCATTTGATGGGTGAGGGAACTGGTGGCCAGAGGGTCTGAACCCCACGGCCAACAGCACACAGGTGGCGAGAGGGACGGGAAGGCAGGTTTTCCTGGCAGAGGTTCCAAACTTTTGCATCCCTGGTCCTTCTTCCCTCGGAAGGATGGGGAAGCAGAGCCCCGTAGAGTTTTATTTCAAACCCCAGCCCTCTGATCTCCTCCAACGAGTGGTCCAGAGACGGCGGAGAGGCTGGGTCACCCTCCTCCGCGGCCCTCCGCGCAGGGATGACTCCTCCGGCCCTGTGCACCAGCTCCCGCTTCCCTCTGCATGCCACGTGGTGCGGAGTCTTCACCCTTCAACTTAATGTGCGGGAACTCAGCTTTGTTTTCACGTTCTGCTCAGGCAACAAATTCATTTCCCCGTAGCTGAAGCGATTTGCCCTGCCAAGCTATCTTAGTGCCCCTGGGACACGGGGAAAGGGCCCCCCCTTCAGCGCGTGTGGGTCACAGCCTGGGAACAGCTGTTGTGAATGCCCCTCGACCTGACCTGCTTCAGCTGAAGGCCTCATCTGTCCCCTCAATGAACTGCTACTATTTTAAGATTGAAAGAGTTTTACGAGATTTAAGAAGTTGATAGTTTTAGACTGAGTAAGATTGAGCACGAAGAATTCAATTGAACATTTTCAAGAGAATCCTTACACGAGGCCCGTGAATTCTGAGACAAGGCAGCCACAGATTCCAGCGGAACTGATCTGCACGAAACTCCCTCTGAAAGCTCCTCTCTGGTGAGCTCTGGAAAATATTTGCTGCCCACAACCCGGGGGGACGGCAAACATCCCCGCCAGGACTGGGGTTGGGCGCCGCGGGCTGGCACAGCTGCAGCCATGCGGGTTGGCCCCGGCCTGCAGCCTGTCACAGGGTGTTTACCTGAGGATGAATTTCGAGGCCATAGGGCCCGACTGTGTCTCGAGGTCAGAGGAAAATGTGCGCAGCTATTTTAAAGCTGGGGGCTGGTCATCTTGTCCACAGCCTGCCACTCACAAGGACAAACGGGCTCACCTAGGGAGGGGACGCTGTCCAAACAAGCCCCGTGACACTTCAGGGGCTGCCTTCAGACTGAAAAGAAAGAGGGACAAAGGGTCACCCATGCGCCTGCGGAGTGGGGCACACACAACCCCGGCGGGGCTGGGGGGGCCGGCACATCCCTGTCCGGGGGCAGGGCGTTGGGGGGACTTGAGAGAGAGCCTGATGGGGACCCCAGGGGCACACCCACATCTACAGCACATGTGCGCACAGATGCAGACATGTGTGTGTGCTCACATTCATACACGCGCACAGATGGACACGCAGTCACATCCATCATACACCTACACACACACACGTGCACACAAATATGAACGCACGCACACAGGCATGCACACAGATACACACACTGGCACACACAACTCGCAGGCAACTCACCAGCACACATACACGCTCACTATCAGCTCTCCTGCTCATGAACATACACCCACACTCACCCATACACACCTGTACACCCACACAGACACCTGTACATGCACGTCTTCACACGCAGTGCACACACACACAGGCACACTTACACACTACCCCTCACACTTGAACACTCGAGCACAGGGTCTCAGGGTCTCTGAGCCTTCTCAGAAGGTTTGGCATCTCCGGCCGTGGACGCCTCCTGGAGCCCAGGTGGCCTGGCGGTCCATGCTCCCTTGGACGCTGAGTGGCGTTTGGGTGGAAGCAGGTTTCTGCTCTCCCTCCTCCAACCTCCGCGTGGAGGACGGAGACTTCTGCGGTGTCTCTGAGGCTGCCTGGGAGCTGCGGGCGGATTCTCCTTGGTCGGTTGAACCTTCATGCCCAGGTTCACGGACTCCAGAAGTTCATGAGCAATTTGCCTTTTCCTGTTTGATTACCTGTATTTTGCCAGCTGAAGTTTGTCCTGTGCAAACCGGCCCACTCTCAGCATCCTTCCCTCCTTCCCAGGTGCTCTGCCATGATGGAGGATGGAGTCACCTGCTTGTCTCTAACCTCCAGTTGTCTTGAAAAAGGCCAGCCTAGCAAATACGCACAAGACTCACCACAGGGAGCTTCGGATACAGATGGTGAGTCCGGGCCCTTTTCCTGTATTATCTGGAAAACAGTGTATTTTTGGACATTTAAATTATTGGTACTGCACAGAATATTACAATAGTTTTCATTAAAATTAAAAAGTATTAACACTTCTTTTTCAACCAATCAAATCATTTTAATGTTCCCATAAATCCTTTCAGGTCTTATTCATATGATCAAATAATAAAGTAACTGGAGTTTTTTTAAACAATCCACTTCAAGTTCTTCTCTGAATCCCTGGGTCCTAACCCTTATTCTCCAGAATAATCAGACACCCTTCGAAGTAGATATTGATGCCTTTGGAGCAGGCAGTAAAACTGAAGAAATTGGAAGGAAGGACCACACAAGATTCAGTCTTTTTGTGTGATAAAATACATGCTGCATAATCTTAGTCATTTTTAAGTGTATAGTTTAGCGGTACTAGGAATATTCACATTATTGTGCAACCATCACCACCATCTGTTGCTGGAAACTTTTCGTGTTGTAAAACTGAAACTCTGTCCCCATTAAATGCTAACTCCCCATTCATCCCTCCCCCAGCTCCTGGCAACCATGATTTTACTTTCTGTCTCCGTGAATTTGACTATTCTAGATACTTCTGTACCTGGCATAGTATGTATATATTCTTCTGTGACTGACCTATTTCAATAGGCATAATGTCTTCAAGGTTCATCCATGCGGTAACATGAATCAGAATTTCTTAAACTTTTGGCTGCTGTCAACACTGGGGTTCGTAGTCTTTTTAAAAGACCTAATAACTCTAGATTTCTTGTTAAATTGCCCTTCACTTGGCTGTTCAGAGTCTTAGTTTCTGTACCTGTAAAGTGACTTGACCAAGGCCACACAGAAGCGGGGCCATAAACCAGAACTGACACCAAGTTCTCTCTGTGGCTCAGAGAGCAGTTCAGAGCAGCCCCAGCAGGACCCAGGGGCACAAGGGGTTTATTTCAGGAGCCCCTTAGCCCTCAGCCACGCTCAGCAGGGCAGCCCTGGGTCTTCAGTGGATTTGTCAGGCAGGTTGCCAGAAAGAGACAGATCCCCGGGGGGCCCGTTCTTAGTGGGTCATCAGGTACCAGTCGGTGTGAATTGGGTGAAAGTGGAATTTCTCCAGCTGGAGTCCTTCAGTGCGCGAGCGCACACACACACACACACGCACACACACATCAACACCTGAGAGGCCAGTTCTTCCTAGTAGAGGCAACAAGGACCCCAAAAAAGAGAGCGCAGCCCCAGAGGTGGACGAGGCCCCGTGGCTGGCAAAACTTGAGAGCCAGGAACTTCACGGCCACAGGGGTTATTGAATGAAGAACTTCCAAAATGCAAGTCCATCATAATCAAGAATGTGTATTTCCTGTTTTGCCGTGTTGATGGTTCTAATTTCACATATGGATATTGTATTTGGAAAAAGAAGCATTGTTTATTTCTTAAGGCATTACATTAGGGGAAAAATGCATTTAGAAAATGTAAACATACATGCAAAAATCGATACCTGTTTTATTCTCCTCCCACAAAGGGCAACATAAAATAAAAAAAATTAATCTTGGGGGAAAATACAGAGAGAAAAACTCACACCCCCTCCTGTGTGTCCTTCCTGTCTGGCCACCACGCCTTTCTAAAGTCTTTCTTAAAAGACTCTTGTTTTTTTTTTTTTTTTTTACTTCCAAGACCCTTTTTTAAAAACTTTTTAAAAATTTTATAGGGGTAGAGTTGATTTACAATGTTGTGATAGTTTCAGGTGTACAGCAAAGTGAGTCAGTTATACATATACATATATCCACTTTTTTTAAAGATTCTTTTCCCATACAGGTTATTACAGAGTATTGAGTAGAGTTCCCTGTGCTATACAGTAGGTCCTTATTAGTTATCTCTTTTGTATATAGTAGTGTGTATGTGTCTGTCCCAATCTTCCAATTTATCCCTCCCCCCACCTTAGCCCCTGGTAATCCTAAGTTTATTTTCTACATCTATAACTCTTATTTCTGTTAAAAAAAAAAAAGACCCTTGGAGGAGAGAGAAGGAGAGGGAGAACTTCTTACTCTCCTAGGAAACGGGAAGGTAGAATGCTGGGTCCCCACAGCAGAAGCGACTGGTGCTTCCTCCCCAGCCTCGGGCGCCCCTCCCCCTTCACCAGCAGTCAGCTGGGAGAGAGAACCATCTAGGTGGGTTTGTAAACAGCAGATCTTCCGAGAGGGAGGCCTTTCATCTCTGCCCTAGAAATCCTCCCATCAGAGGATTATCACAGTTAACGCATGTCTGGCCCCCTTCTCAGCAATTCTGATATAATTGTTTGGGGATGGGGGCTGGACACAGGAGTTTTGATAAAGCTCCCCCTGTGATTTTAATGCGCAGCCTGTATTAAGACCCATTTTCTTTAGGTGAGGGGAAACCCAGGCCTCCCACGGGGGAGGGTTCCCCGCACCAGCGAGGTGGGGCAGGAGGGTCCTTGTCCACATTCTGTAAGCTCAGCTGTCCTCCACCTCCCAGGGGAATCAGGACTCAGAACCAGACTGACTCTTGCCCCCAGTGGACAAGATCTCAGGAAGGGAAACGAACCTATTTCCTGTGGAAGCAAAACCTATATATGCTGGTGACCAACAAATAATCTTAAATTCTCCTAATTTTTTTAAAGAAATGAGTAACAGTGACGGCCGTGAACCTCCCACCTCGTGTACCTGCATTAGCACCCCCCTCCGGCTGAAAGGTCTCTCCACCCTCCCACCCGCAGCTGTTCCTGGCTGAAGTGCCAGCAGCGCACGAGGGGCCCACGTGCTGTTAGCTGAGCGTGGGGGGGATTTTGCAGCTCTGCTCCCCCTGGCTAATGAACCCCCTTGGTCCTCTCCCACCTACAAGACTGGGTGCTTGCTCTGGGGTTTATCCTCATCTACGGGGATGAGAAAGGAGGGGACTAGTTATTCTAACTAGAAAGGTCCTTTCTTCCCTTACATCACTCTGAAGGGTCACATTTGGTACCTGGACCTGGACAGCTGGAGACAATTACAAAACGAGTGAAAACCAGCTCAGATGAGGAAGGACAGAGATGGAGGGATGCTCATTCCTAGTTGGGCCTTCTCAGTGCTCACTGGCTTAGAACCACATCTGAAAACGATAGCAAAGTATAGAAGGAATTTGTAAAGATAAGAGGATGCACTGCAAAAGGAGAATCGGGTGATCCCTTCCAGAACTTTCCAGCTAGCTCTTCGGAAAGCCACTCAAGGACTAATTAGAGCAAGTAAAATAACAAGAGTAATAGACGGCTATGTTTGCTAATGCCTACCATTGCCAGGGACTGTGCTTTATCTTCGTTATCTGATTTAAGATTTCCATAAATATAGCAAGACAAAGCAATATTGTCCCCACTTTACAGATGAGGAAGCTGAGGCTCAGAGAGGCTGATTCATTTGCCCATGGTCACGCAGTCACTAAATGCAAGCCGTGGATTCCAACCCAAGCCTGTTTGATTTGAGGCTGTATGACCTCCAGTGTCAACCATCATTTCTTCATCAAAATATCTCCTATTTGGCATCCTCACTGCTGCCCTCCCAGCTACTCTTACTAGCGGTACCTGGGTTACAATTCATTTTGCACAGCAGTGTAGGGTGCAGTGTTACCAGAACAGTCTGCTATTCAATACCCTTCTCTGTATCTATGGGATGAAGTCCTGGGTGTATCACCCTCAAGCCTGGTACAATAATTCTCCAGGGAAACGGCTTAAGCAGGTACACATTCCTGACCCTGGCCTTTCTCTCCTGGGCTCCCTCCTGAAACCCTCCCTCCTTGTTACTTATTGAGTGCCGGCCTGTCCTTCAAGGGGCCGTGTGGGGTCACGACAATGACGGACTCTGGAGTGAGCCAGACCCTGGGCCATTCATTAGCTCCGCAGTGGGGCTATGGGGTCATGAATGCCAGACAGAAAACACAAAGGGCCAGAAGATGCTTGATATTCAATAAATCAGCATTTTGAAAATTGAGTCACATCCAAGGAGTGAGTCGGGGCCAGAACTTTTCTATGTTGACTTGGACTCCGTCCTTCCAAGCTCCCTTTCTTGTCCGAGTTGAAGTGTTCTTCTTTTGCTTCCCATCCCCCCAACACTTGCTCTGAAATTCCTGGTTCCTTCCAGCTGAGATCTCACTGTAGAGTATTCCCTTCTCCTCCAAATGCTTCCACTTTGCAGAAAATGAACTGTAAATTCTTGAAGACAGCTTCCTAGTGGGTTTTACGCTTTTTGGGACATTGTGCTAGGTACACAGCGGGTTAGTAAGAACATTCTGGCCACTGAATCATCGAAACAGTTATTTTTGGGCTCTGTTGGAACAAGAGAAACCCCAGAAGGTGACTGCGGGCAGCTCAGATGCTTGGTGCTAACGCAGCACACCTGGACCTGCAGGATCTTCCACACCAAGGGTGAAAACCCACCAGATGCACACACCACACCCCGGCCTCAAAGCAGGGCCGTTCGCCTTGCTGCCTTTCATACCAGGAACAACTTGATTAATACAGATGATACGATACATCAAAGTAGTAATTTTCCAGCCTGTGGGGAAGAAGAGCTCCGGGGAGAAGCAGAGCAGAGCTTCTTGGGAAGCTCTTATTCCCAAGAGCCTAAAAATCATACCAAGTGTGGCCTGTGGGCTGAGTGACACTATGCTTCCTCACCAAGATGTACTTCACTGAATTTAGGATGCCACGGGTTGTAAACACATCAGTGTTTATGTGCACTAGAAAATAAACACTGACATTAAATTATCAACACAATGGCTAAGACTTCCTCCATGGTCAAGAACATGACACTATTATAAACAATAAAGTCTGACACAAAAAACATGCTTTAAAATTGATAAAATATTTTATGCACTATTTTTCGAGTTATAGTAGACATCTCCTTAAGGCAGATTTAGTAAAGTTCAAATTTATTTTAAAATGTTAACTGAACTCATGGTGACATTTTCCATTTTTCAAGGGCTGCAAAAAATACACCTACAAAACACTTTTAAGTGTTTTGAACTTAAAAGAGACCTTCATTTTCAACAATGTTGAAACTGTCTAGGGGTTCCTGTGAAAAATCATTATCTCTCAGGGAGCAGATCAAGATTCGGAGGATGGTCCCAGAGGGGCTGCTAATTAAAGGCAATCAGTAAGGGATCAGGTCTTTCAGGAAGTGTGGGTGTGTCACTCTGATCTCGTTAGGCTCCAACTGTAATTTCTGCCAAAATCATAGAACTGCTACAAACTATATTAAGAAATGTTACCCCTGGGGAGTGAAGAACACAATACATTGCTGTCAGAGATCAAAGTATTTCCTGAAACATGCATCCATGATCATATTTTAATCTCACGAGTCTGACCAGAAAATCCACTTGGGAGACTTCTGCTTCGTGACTACTTGTGTGCTGATGCACATTCAGAGAGGGTTTTGCACACACAGCCTGGACGTGAAGCCCACCCGGAAGACTGGGAGTCACACGGGCACCCTTGGGAAGCCGTGCGAAATTCTTACCGACCATGACTTGTGTTTTCACAGCTTAGTTTTTGAGGCCTGAAGGGCTGAGTCTCAAATACTGAAAAATCGATTGACATCGAAAGATCAAAGCATGAAGTAGCTGCAAGGGGACACAGCAGCAGTGACGCGATCATTTGAGAACACCAGCCTCAGAGAATGTGATGGGATTTTGTGGACGTCTTGGCATCAGAGACTTAGCCATGCTTAAGACCATGGCTCCTGAGTCTGCATTCTGGTTCCTCAAAGGCAATGGTGGGCCCCTCGTCTGCCTGTGTCTCCTCTACACTTAGGCCACTGCCCTGCAGAGGGACCCCCTTTTCCCTTAGCCGGACAGTCTCACGGGGTGTGGACCCCAGATGCATCCTCATCTTCAGAATATCTTCCTGACTTTTTCCACAAATCGGGGTCTCAGAACCCAAAGGTCAGCTGTGCGGTCTGTGTGACCAGATTCGTCTCCTGGTGTCTGCTCTGGGCTGGAAAGGACAAGAGGCCCGGGGAGAAGCAGCAGCTAGGACTGCCCTTCTGTTAACAATTCAATGACTTGGAGGCCAGAGGAACAGATCATTCTATCTCTGCTTTTCTTTTCAGTTCGAACCAGCTGTTTCCATGGACTGTTTCTCTGGAGGCTTTAATGGGCCCCATTAGACTCACATCCACCCCTTTTCATCCTAACGCCCCAGAACAATTAGAAATTAGACTCAAGTCTCCTGACATCCAGTGACATTCGATTTTTCCTAAGTTTGCTGGAAAGATCATTTTACCCAAATTTTGGGGAAACTTGCCAGAAAGACAAGTGACAAAACAATGAATGGTCTCTTTGAACTGAAATTCTTGAAGGCAAAGCATTATTGAGGCCAGATACAAATGCACCTTGGGGTCCTTTTGGCTGCAAGTCGTCAGGCCCAGCAGACATGGTGGTCTGTCTGCCCAGGACCAGCGCTCAGAGGGCTGTTCCTCAGCATCCAGGGGGAGTGGACCACCTAAAACTAAGGCCAAATGCTACACCTATTGTCTGAAGTTTGTGGAGTCCCTGCTACAAATAGAGCCAGTGCTAGTCACCTGGTGCTGACAATGAGTACTAAATAACAGGAGTCAGAACCAACCCACCTGGCTTCTCAGAGCATAGGGCATAGGCCCGCCCAGACCCTGCCCACAGCCCTGCCTGCCTCCTCTGCCCCTGCACAGGGCACTCCGTGTACAACACCCACATGTACTGGGGGTAACACCCTCACGTCCTATCTGGCTTCTGTCTTTTTCCCATTTTGATGCACAAAATGCAGCTGGCCTTTGGTGTCTATGATTTTGTTCTGTTTGACGTAATCTGGGCTGAGTCTCCTAGTTTCTTCTCTGGAGTTGATCACTTCTAGACTGGTTCTGAAAAGGCCAAGCTCTCCTGTCCTGTCATCTGCAGTTACAGAGGAATTGAGCTCCGTGCAAAGGACCTGCAGAGGCAGACAGGCCAGGACGTCCAACATGCACCTCCCGGGGCTCCTTGGGAAAGAGAGTCTTTGTTTTCTGTGGAAACAGTCACTGGCTGTGAGCTGCCCCTGGCTTTGCTGCTCAGGGCAGACCTCGAATTTGTACTGTTTGGAGGAACCAGCACGACACACGAGCCAGTCCTGGGCCAACAGCAATTCCTTTCCCCGGGGCCAGACCGGTCTGGCCGGCCTTGGCTTTTCTGGGCACTGGCCAGCCCCACCCACAGCCAGGCCAGCCCCAGCGGGTCCCAGAGGCCCCGGGGTCCCCATATCATCACCTCATCAGCTCCCTGGGGTCTCAGACAAACACTGCCTTCCTAGCCAAGGAAATAATGTGCCCCTTGTGATGCAAAGCCCCCTGGGGGGACCGTGAGGAGCTTCCTGACCCCACTATGAGCGCAGCTGTCCGCGGTTCCTCCTGCAAAGCAGCAGGACGGTGGGCCCGGCTGGGCTCAGGTGGGCAAACAGTGGTTCAGAAGGGAGAGCCCAGGGCGGGATGTGTATTCCCACCCCCCAGCCCCCCAGGAAGGTGCAGGCTCCGCGTGGCATAGAGATGCAGATTTCCTCTCCGCTTCCGGTGTCAAAGCCAGACCTGGTCGGAGGCTTTTCAGGGCGTCACACCTGGGACCGCTCCTTCCAGGAGGAGAGATTGCATTGACTTTTCAGGGATGTTGGCTGAACCCTGGCTCTGAGTGTCTTCAAGGAAAGCATCTTTTGGGGGGAGGGGGCTGGGGCTTTTGTGCCCACACCCCCCTCCCCGCCCCCCAGGACCACTCCTCCTGACATTCAAGGGCGCCTCTAATTTCCTTAGTGACCAATTCGTGTTTGAAGATTCCGGCCTCTGCCCCTCCTCCCCTTCACTACAGACATTTCTTAAAAACAAAACAGAAGAGAACCTCTTCAACCTTGCGTTGCTGTGATTGGCAAGATCCTGCTGTAGCTCCCTATTATCTGAGAATCAACGTGAAGCTGATTCTCTGGGCAACACCCTGCCGCCCGCAGGTACCCCCACCCCCTGCACCAGACATTGCTGTTTCAGGGAAGTTCCCCGCTGTCTCCTCACCAGCTTAACACAGGCTCGCTCCACGAGAACAGGACCAGGCCCGGCTGGCCTGCTGGTCCCGTTGTGCACCTGGGCACTGCATCCCTTAGATTTGAATCCTGCTCTGTCCCTGGCACATCTTTTTAAGACTCTCGACAGGAATTTTTCTGCTGCCAGGCCCACCCACATCCTCCTTGTCGACACCAATGCCCCCGGCCCCTGATTTCCACTCCCAAATAGCCACATCTGAGGCATTCTTCAAAGCTCTATTTGTCTCACTTTCTCCTTGCAGACTTTTCTAATAACTGGAGCCTGTGGTTTTTCTTTTCATTTTCCTACACCCCGGCGCTTGTTATCATGTTCTGCAAATTAGCATCCGAGCATCTGTTTTATTTTTCAATCCTTTGTAACAAACGAGTTTGTCCTGTCTTATATCCTGGTACTGAACATTAGAAAAATGTATAAATATGCATGCGTGTGTGACACAGGACAACACACAAGGAACTAGAAGATGCATCGCTCACAATATTTTAGTGACTATGTCAAGTCTATTCAATTTGAATATGAGCTTCCAGAGGGGAGAAATGGTAGTTTTTCTTTTGTGACCTGTGGCTCTTAATATCATTTCAAGAATATAATACATTATAAACTAATGTTGTTTATAAATTGAAGTATAGTTGGTTAACAGTATTGTGTTAATTTTAGGTATACAGCAAAGTGACTCAGTTTTATATATGTGTGTGTATATATATATATATATATATATATATATATATATATATATATATATACGTATATATGTACTTCAGGTTATTTTCCATTATAGTTTATTATAAGATATTGAATATAGTTCTCTGTTATACAGTAAATCCTTGTTGCTTTTCTATTTTATGTACAGTAATTTGCATCTGTTAATCCCATACTCCTAATTTATCCTTCTCCCCTTCCCTCTCCCCTTAGGTAAACGCAAGTTTGTTTTTTCTGTCTGTGCGTCTATTTCTATTTTTTATATGGCTTCATTTGTATTATTTTTCAGATTCCACATATAAGTGATGTCATAAAATGTTTGTCTTTCTCTGTTTGACTTACTTCACTTAGGATAATATTCTCTAGGTCCATCCATGTTGCTGCAAATAGCAATTTTTCACTGTTTTTTATGGCTTAGTAATATTCCATTGTGTGTGTATGCGTGTGTGTGTGTATTACATTGCATCTTCTTAAGCCAATTGTGTGTTGATAGGCACTTGGGTTGTTTCCATGTCTTGGCTACTGTAAATAGTGCTGCTATGAACCCTGGAGTGCGTACATCTTTTTGAAATAGGGTTTTCTCTATACCTCTGGATATATACCCAGGAGTGGGATTGCTGGATCATATGGTAGTTCTATTTTTAGTTTTTTAAGGAACCTCCATGCTGTTCTCCATAGAGGATTCAAAAATTTACATTCCCGCCAACAGTGTAGGAGGGTTCCCTTTTCTCCATACCCTCTCCAATATTTATTATTTGTAGACTTTTTAGTGATGGCCTTTCTGACCTGTGTGAGGTGATACCTCATTGTAGTTTTGATTTACGTTTCTCTAATAATTAGCGATATGGAGTATCTTTTCATATGCCTGTTGGTCATCTGTATGTCTCCTTTGGAGAAATGTCTGTTTAGGTCTTCTGCCCATTTTTTGATTGGGTTGTTTGTTTTTGATATAGAGTTGTATGAGCTGATAAACTAGCATTTTTAATCCATTTGTGCTTTGGTTTTATATGAGAAGGGACTTTTTGACATGCAGTCGGATTTCCCTTCCAAACTCCTCATTTTCTGCATGTCACTGAATCTCCCAATCTGGATGTGACATGATCCATACATGTGATGCTATTAATATGCTATTATTATTGGGGGGAAGGAAGGGTCATTCAGTGGTGCCAATCTGTGTGAACTGACTACATTTCCTAGACTCCCTTGCAGATAGATGTGATCATGTGACCAAGATCCACCAATGAAACGTGAGCTGAGAGGACAGACACAATTTTCAGGCCTGTGGATGGAACCCGCTCATGAATAACTCCTTCTCTCTCTGTCTGCTGGTTGGATATCAACAACCAGGGCGGGTGGCCTTGGACGTTCCACATTGAAGATGACTGAGCCACGGTGTGGACTAGACACTTTCTGACCACCCACCCTCCCTCCAGCACCTGTCGGCACGGCTGTGTTTGGACTTCACGTGAGTAAGAGACAGCCTTCTGTTGTCTTGTGCCAAAGTCACAGCAGCAGGGGGACCCTGAAGGCACAGCCACTGGAGAAATCCTATCTCGAAGGCAGCCAGGCCCCCGATGGTGCCCAGCCTGCAGAGCAGTGGGGCTGTACCCTGCGCCTCGCGGGGAAAGGGTGGGAGGCACTCCTCTTGCTCCAGCAAATCTGGGAGGGCTGCAGGAGGGGGTGGTAGGTGCTAGAAGGAGGGGTGGTGACGAATCGGCAGGTGTCTCTCCCCACCCAGTCGGGGCAGCCCCTGTACCAGGCAGGCAGAAACAGAAGCCAGGGGGTCTCTGATTGGACACCCAGGCAGGGCAGAAGGCAGGGCGGGAAGGAGACTGAGTGACACCAGCGTGTCGCGGGGAGGGATGCAGGACCCCAGCCCCTCCCTCAACTCCGCATCACCCAGAGTGCAGGTGGCCGGTGTGGGTCCTGCTCCCCATCCACTGTTGACAGGAGTTTGGAAAATTCTTCTGTTGAGCAGCTGAATGACCTTTGAGACAAGGTCTCCCATCTTGACATTGTGGTGGGCTTCCCCAGGGAAAAATCGGGGTCGCTGTTTAAAAAGTACCAACTCATAGCAACTTGCTTCCTCTGTACTCTTATCATCAGATCATTCCATCCTGCAGATGGCTCACTGTGTACCGCTAAAAGGATTCCTGAAATATAACCATAATAGTATTACCATATGTAAAAATAATGAACAGTAAGTGCTCAATATCAGTAAATATTCAATTAGTGTTCAAATTTCCAATTGCCTCATAAATGTCATTTCTTTGCAGTTTCTTTGAATTAGGAATCAAATTATTTCTACATGTGGCAATAGGTTAATAGGCTTTCAAATTCTCCTTTAATCTACAAGGTCTCTCCCTCTCTCTCTCTCTCTCTCTCTCTTTCTCTCTCTCTCTTTCCCTCCCCTTTGCAATGCATATACACATTGTCTTTCCTGTAGGAGGGCTACCTTCCTAGACTCTGTGCAAGGGACACACATGCTCAGGCCTTCTGCCCCAAGTTCAGTCAGTGTCTTTCAGGGCATTCCCCATGGAAAGTGACTTAAAGGAGGGACAATCCCACCCAATAAGGTCCATAGAGCTTGCCCACCCCCATGACAATTAAACCAGCTGGACAGAGTGGCTGAGGCCTCATGCTTGGCTATAAAAAGGCAATCGCATCCTTGGCTTTCTCAGAGGTGCCAGTGCCCAGATGCCATGGGCCAGGATGCCTCTTAGAGGACAATTTTACACTTTATTTGCTAATTCTTAACAATGTTACATAGGAAGTGAAAAAATAGAACAAAATAAAGGCATACCATTATACGTATTAAGTAATTAAAGATTCTCTCCTTGCTGACTCTGCAGACGGCCACCTTCCCCCCCGCCCCAGTTGTCTGTTTGTGAATCGTGGGAGAGAATTCATTAGGAAGACTGGACATTCTGCATGGTGAGTGCTCACGCACGGGGACTGCTTGGTCAGCCCGTCCTGAAGGATTTTATGCCAGGTTTAAGCCAAGGTGAGATAAGTGCCAGGCCAGGGACTTGGATCAGCCCTAGAGAATGAGCCACCTTCTTACAGGTTTGGGGACAGGTAAGCATGAATCCACCAAAAGACAGAAACCTCCTGGGTACAGGAGGGGTGAAGATTTAGGGGGAATGATGCAATCGACCACAGTGGTGAGCTGATGACAACAGCAAGAGAACAGTAGTATTGGAGGTGGGAACAAATGCGTGTAAGCCCCTTATCAGCCCCTAAAATTATCGGACTATGAACATCATTTTTCCCCCCTGCTGTCCTACAAGAGAGGAATTCCTGTTTCTTGGTACTGTAGTGTGGAAATGAGGCTCTTCATGGTTCCTAAGTTCCCCTAAAATCACACAATCATTAAATGTCAGAGTCCGGATCTGAGCCCAAGATTTGGAGCCTGGGTTTGATTCCAAAGCCCAATCTATGTCAGTATCATACCTCTCCTTCAAAATATCTCTCTCCTATGTCGACTCCCCCCAAGCCAATTCTTAATCCAGCATCGATTTCACGTGCGTGAAATCTAGATTACATGGCATTGTGGACTGAGACTTCATTCCACACTGTGCTGTGCTCTACCAATGCTGGGTGTTTGATGGAGCTCAGTCAAACAGAATTTCACAACAAGCAAATGGGTATAAACTAAACTCTACACACACAAACATGGCACTGAAAGTCTGAGAGGGATTCAATTGCTTTTCTCATCTGATGTCATGTGTCAAGTGAAGAAGTCCTTCTTGTGGGATTAGACCAAGTCAACTCTTTCCATTGTCCGAGTGTTGGAGATAAGAACCTGGAATTGCCAAGCAGGAAAGTGCTTTTCCAAGGTCACTGAGCTTCTGACGAGGAACACCAAACAGCGCTGATGGTCGGCAGAGGGTGACTCTCCTGGACTCCTGCCCCCTGGAATGGAAAATACTTTCTCACAAGCAAGAGTATTGCTGCCTTTTGTTTAAATGAGATCTAATTCTTGAGGGAGGACTAGCACAGCCAAAGTGTACTGGGCCCACCTGGTGATCCTGGACATTTTATCTGGACAAGTTGCATACTTCTTGAACTCACCCTCTTGAAAAATTCTTTCAGAAATGTCAAGGTGACTGGAGCCAGAGCAAACAAGGATGACATTCTTCTCATTCTTTTCCTGGGAGGTCATTTTCTCCTTACCATCCAGCTCTGTGGGCCACCATCTTCCATAATAGACCATCAGCCTGCTCAGAGGTTCGCCCTTGAGGGAAATTGGAAAGTAGGTGAGGTTTTTAAATCAGTTTACCCAGATGCCCCTTCACGTTTTCTCACCAGGGCTCCAGCTGATGGGCACACTTAAAGCTAGAAAATGAGAAAATCACGCTGGCAACTTACCTGTGCTACACCTTCTGAGAACGCATTAGAAAGTGAATCTAATAAATGATAGCATCGTCCATTGACCAGTGGGGAAGAGGCCACGGGGTGGGGATGTCCAGCTCAGTTTTGCCTCTCTCCATGCCCAGTGTATTGCCAGATTTGCAGTTTGTTTACTAAATAAGAAATGTCACTTTGGGGGTCTAGATCTGGAGTCTGGTTTTGGCAAAATTTTTCCAGCAAGAGTGCCTATGTGTCACAGGGATAAAGCTGATGATCTGAATGTTTTGTGTTGGATTGAATCCTATACATTTGCCACTACTTGACTGTTTTTGGTCTACAGAAATAATTATTCTGTATGGTTAACTTAAAGAATTGTTGGCTTCCATGACCCAAAGAAGAAAAAACTGAAGAGGTATAGTCAAAGCTGAGTTTTGAGAAAACATGCTGTCATATATAAAACATATAAAACAACTGTCCATAAATCCAATTTCTCGTTGAATATTTCCCTCTCACACGGCAAAGTCACAGCCAAATCAGAGTTGTTCCTTCAGAAAACTACTTGCTCTCTGAATGTTATAAAATCACATTTAAGAAATTAACATGAAAGAAGGTTGATAGAAAATCAGAATGTGAACTTGTCACCTTTTCTCAAACTCTGAACACGAACTAGAATATTAGAACTAGCAATGTCCGTGTCTTAAGAAAAAGAACTATTGTTTAATTAAGAAAATATGTTGCATGGAAAAACCACCTCCCACGCTTGTATAGGGCAAATCGAAGTCTGTGGTGTGTCCTCCGGGTCTTCAAGTTCAAGTGAGAATTTTAAAAATCTCCATCTCCATTGACTTGGTAACCGGTAACACGTAAGCTAACGTTGTTCCATGGCTGCTGAACCGGGCTTGCCTTTATGTCTCTGCCACCAAGTGTGGCCAGGAGCTAGTCCGTGTGGACGACAGTCTAACACTGAGTCACAGAGAAATGGCTAGAACTCAGCCACACCAGCCCATCAACCCCAAAAGTACTGGCATCGCTGAGGCATATTCTTTTTTTGAACCAATAGCTTTCTCAGGCTGTGGCTTCGTATGTGTCCATCTGCAACAGATCCCAAGTGGTAAGTAACACACGGACTATGAAGGAAAACTTTTGTCATTAATGGTATATTTTGCTTTTGATTACTGTGTTCTGTAGCGAGCTATTAAAATCGATGGATCCATCAGAATAATAGTTTAATGAGTTCATTACTAAAAGAAATAAATGTATTTTTAGACTGAAAAAAAATCTTAAAAATAAAATAATTTTTAAAAATCTAAAAAAAAATGTTGAAAATAATAATGATACTGTAACAAAAGCTGGTCCATCATTTGTAATGGCAAACGAGATGCAAATGCAAGCGAATACATCTTTCTACTATTAAATTCAACATGGACAATTTGGTTTCATCAAAAATACCATCTATCATGGTAAATTCACATTGGTAATCTGACTTTCTTGGTTTTAAAGTTTTGTTTGTAATAAATGCGTAAATTCGGCTGTCATCTGTTGTTCAGAAGCTATGTTCGTTAGCTTTCATTCCTGTTTTATTTTTGTACAAGTATATGTGATATAATAATAGTTGCATGACTTTTTTGTTTTCTTTACGGAGGGTTGGTACTTTTCTCAGGTCTGGGGAGCACTGCTGTAGAATGACAGCCCAGAACTCACCTCTGGTTCCCTTCTGCCAGGTCCTAACACTGAGGAAGTGCTGGATCAGGGACAATCAGTACGTGTCACAGGAGAGGACAGGGCAGGGCTCCTCCCCCAGCAGAATGGACACAGGGAGGCCGAGGCACAGAGCAGGCCGACCTCCTGGTCTCAAGGTCAAGAGGGTTCCAAGGTGCACCAGCCACCCAGTGGCAGCTCCCACACTCGGGTTCTGGGGAGTGAGGAAGCGTGTTCCCGGGTTTCAGGAGTCCGGAGTTGGGCAGGCGCTGTCCCCTGGGTGGGCCACCTGCCGTCTGTGTAGGATGGACCTGGAGGTCAGAGACCAGCAACGTTCCGCGTGCCTCTGGCCTTGCTTCCCGGAGGGCCCCTTGGCCCCAGTTCTGTTCTGGCTTTCTCCGCTTAGAAACGCCTTATTAGAAAACCCAGCGTGCTTTGTCTGTGGCCACGTAGGGAGCCCATGCCGGAGGCACGGTCCATGTTTAGTGGGCAGACAGGGCCAAGGATGCAGCCCCTTTTCAGGGAAATATAGATTGAAGATTTCGTGGTGGGTCAGACCAAAACTTCAGGTACAGGTTCTGGGAAGAGTCGGGTATTAGATCAGGGTGGCAAACCATGGCCCAGAGGCCCAACCCAGCTCACCGCCTGCTGGTACAAGAGTTTTATTGGTGCCCAGCCATGTCCACTTGTCTTCATTTTATCCATGGCCACTTTGGTGCCGCCATGACAGCGGGGAAGAGTTGTGACAGAGACCTACAGCCCAGGCAGCCTAAGCCACTCACTCTCTGGTCCTTTCCAGAGACGGTTCATAGCCCCTGCATTCCAGGAGGAAAAGGAAAACAGCCCCTTTCCAGGAGACCCTGGGAGCTCCAACAACAGCGGCCCGGTGCTTCCTCTCCTGCTCTGGCCCCCTCCGGCTGTGATCAGTCAAAGTGCCGCGGGTTCTCCTTGCTAAATAACCCCGACCTTCGCGAGCCAAGCACCTGTCCTTCCTTTGCAGGAGTGAGAGCCGCCGGGAGACCCCTTTTCCACGAGGTTATGGGGTGGTCAGCTCTGTGGGCTGTGGGGCTGAATGCCTCCTGCACGGTTACTGGCCGCGGGAACCCGACAGTCACTCCCTCCCCACTGTGCCCTGCTCTCCTTCTGTGCAGGATGAGGATAAGAAAAACGCAGCTCTCCTAGGGTTTTTATGAAAATGAAATGAGGCTTTTAAGAGTAAAGCGCTGAGAACCCGACCTGGCGCACGCTAATCGATCCACGGATGCCCGAGTCGGAGGGGACTTGGGGAGGGACCGTCACTGCTGTCCATCCGAGGAGGAGGGTGGCCCTCCCGACGTCACACCCGCAGTTTGTGCCGGAGCAGGTCTGGGACTTGGGCCGCTGATATTTTTTGTGTTTGCTGTGCGCTGAGCCTGGGCTCAGGCTTTGCACTCAGGGCTCACAGCCGCCCTGTGAGACAGGAACCTCGTTCATCCCATTTTGCAGATGGGGAAGCAGAGAAGCAGCAGCTGGGGGTTCTGGAGCCCGCAATTGTCAGTGTGAGGATCCCATCCACACCCTTGTCTTGGCCCCAGTCCTGGATCGCTGGGGAGGAGTGGAGCACTTTGGGGTCCCGGGTAGAGGAGGTCCGGGATGGGGAGCGGTGTCACGCTCCATCCGGCTTCACTGGGATGTGGGGTGGGGCCTTCCTGGTGGCCCCTCTGCTCCTCGGTCCAGCATCATGAGGGGTCCATCTAGTGGTCAAAGGTGGGAATCCCAACCATTAAGTAGGGAAAGCCGCTGAGCCGGAAGCATCCTCGTGCAGCTCCACCCCCAGTCTCGCTGATCCCCATCTCACCAGGTCGAGGGACAGGCACACTGGCCAGACACGGGCCTGAGGCTCCCTGGAAGTGGATATGTTCGTGATTGTTCTATGGAAGGTGGATGTTTGCAGTGGCCAATTCTCCCTCCTGGGACAGGCATTCTCCCTGCAGAGCCTCTGCATCTCAGCTCCACCAGAGGCAATTGTGCCCCCCAGGGGACATTTGACAATGTGAGAGGAGGTCTTTGATTGTCACAACTGGGAGATTCTAGTGCCATCCAGTGGGTAGAGGCCAGGGATGCTGCTAACACCCTACGGTGCCCAGGAAGGCCCCACAACAAAGAACATCCACCATCGAATGCCAGGAGGGTTGCCTGCTTTGGGGAAGCCTGATGGTGCCCTCCTCGGAATGGGACAGCTCGTGGCAGGAGGGAGGGTTGGGTGAGGCTCAGAGTCTCTGCACGTGCTGTTCCGTCGGCCTGGACCGCAAAGATTCAGGTCAGGTGAGCCTCGGACCTGCCCCCTCCAGGAGGGGGAAGCCAAGGTATCTGTCCCTCATGGGTGGGGGGCTGTTCCTGGGCACGTCCCCCTCACCCCAGCCGTGCCCTGACGGGAGCGACAGATGCGGAACACGCCTCCCCACGGCAAAGGGCATTTAAACTGTGCTATGTCCCCCGGGTCCTTGAATGCTGATGGCTCACTTCTCTTAACCGAAGCTCCAGAGACCAGAACCAGGGGCCTGGCTCAGCCCAGCCCAGGGGATTTGGGAGCTGCGACATGACCATGGCGGCAGTTCTGGCTCCTTGTCTTCTGGGCCACATGGTCGGGGCTGCAGAGATCTGGAGGTTCAACTGCAGACCATCATGAGAATTGTTACATCACTTCCCCAGCTACACCAGGCTTAGTTTGCTTAGTAAGAAAAGCAATATTTTTGTTGAATTTCACATTTTCTACCAAGTAATGAATTAACCTTTTTCAAATCACAAAGGGCATCACAGTAGGAAAATGAAGCCATAGCCTGTCCGAACTGGCTAGAGCACACAGGCCATCAGAGAGATGGAGGGAGATGCCTGGATCTAGGGACTGGAAGAGAGAATATAAAAGTATTCAGTACTGACTGATTCCACACATGTGTTCACCAGCTAGGATTGTGATGGGCCAGCCGTTCATCTCAGCATGGACACATTCTGTTGTGCATGAAGTTAGTTCTGGCTTAATGAGCTGGATTCGAGGAGACCTGGGACTGCCCTCATCCAGTTGCCATCGGGACTCCTTCCAATTTTCAGCCACAGGACTAACTGTGAACACCATCTACATACAAGTGGCAGAGAAAATGTGGAGAGGCTTACAACTCTTCCCCTTCGGTGATACAACACACTTCTGATTAATCAGGCAAACAGGTAAAGGACAGGGCAGGCTGGTTGAGGATGCAGAAACTGATGCTGATTTCAGGTGCAAGGACTAACGTCCTCGACATCATTTGCTCAGATTTTTCTCGTTTGTGAAAAGTCGGCAATCCAAAAAGCATTTATTAAGCACCTAATGTGGCCGAGTGTATGGAATGGAGCAGGAATGACATGGGTCGGGGGCAGACACTACCCCTCCCCACCTGCCTTGCTTCTGCACTGTGGAGAGGTCCAGCCGGTGGGAGGCACTGGCAGAAAACCAGCTTAGTGGGGAGGAGAAGGGCCCAGGCATGTCTCCCCCCATCTTCTCCCTCAATGGGGCATCTCCAGCAGGGCCATCTCCTGCAAGACTGCAGCCCCTGCTAGAGGCAGTCCTCTCTGAGCTCCCTGCTTTGCCAGGCTTGGGGCTCTGATAACCCCGAGCTTCCCTGCCCCTCCAGTGATGGGCGGGGAATCAGCTTCTTGGCATTGCTAACATCTGGATTCATCACTACTTCTTGGTTGGGGCCTCAGCTCCCTGTCCCTTGTATAACAAATCCCCTGTATTAAATTCTCTCTGTTGGACGTGCCTAGCATGGCTTCTGTTTTCTTGGGGCTCCTGCCCAATCTACCAAATTTATTTCACCTCCCCTCTGTTCTCTCACTGTGCTTCAGACTCCCCGGCATCCTTTATGTTCTAAGATGCCTGCTTCTTTCTCACCCCAGGGCCTTTGCACCTGTTTCCCCTCTGCATCATGTGCTCTGGCCCTGGCTCTCCTGCTGGCTGGTAACTTCTCATCCCTCAAATTGCAGCTAAAATGTTACCTTTGCAGAGGCCTTGGCTGACAAGCTGACACCCTTTCTAAAGTAGCCCACACATCTCACCTCCACCACAACTTACACAACTTTCTATCTCACTGTTTATTTCTTTCAAATTTTGTGTCACGATTGTAGTGATTTTCTTACTTGTCTGTATAGTTATTTATTAATAGTTGTTTATTAGCTGCCATCTTCACTGAAGCATAAGCTCCCTGCTACCAACCTGAAGCCCTGTGCCCAGAACACGGAATAAAAATGGTTGAATGAATGAGTAAATGAGTGTTTTAAACACTGAACCCATGACAAAGTCAAAATTAAAGAAGTTTCAAAATTGACATATTTCTGTATTGTTTTTGGAGATAAGTCTGGGGCAAGGGGACACAGGTGTTAGAGTTTGTGAATTTGTCTACGTGGGATGGAAAGGGTCCTTGCTGACATTACTCCTCTTCAACTGGGTCAGGCCTGTGTTTAAGGCAGGGAAGGTGGGGGGAGATGGCATCTCCCTGCCTTTTAGTGCATGGTTTGCCCTGGACCAGAGTCACTGTCTGAACGCCAGTGGGTGCCCTCCTGCCAATGCTTCACAGGTCACGAGCATCTCACTGCAAAGCAGAGACATGGTTCTTGTCACTTGGTGGGCCAGTCAAACCTGTAATAGACCCCAGCCTCATTTCCTCAGCAGCTTTCCCCCTTGACCCATGTGAGGACTCGCTTCTGTGGAAGGCTGGTGGCAGTGAGCCGTCAGCTTCCCCGTGCCCCCATCACCATACTCCTCACCCAAAGAAAGACTGGCCTTGGCATGTTCGCCCACCTCCGGACCATTGAAGCAGGGGTTCCCTAAGCCTCTGAAGGACCTCGGCCGTGGCATTGCCCAAGAGATGGCCCCCAACCCCAAGCTGTGAGTCAGAAACCGGGGGGGGGGGGTCTCAGCATGGCACTGCCCAGCCGTCCCCAGCCTCTGAGGCCATGCCGTCTGAGAAGCAGGGCTCTGAGTCCTGCGGGTCAGGACCAGACGGGCAGCCCCAGTATCTCCTCTGCTTCTAATCATGGCGGGGAGGTTGGGGTCACTGGCTGTGCTGCAGTAAATGACAATTTCATCAGTTATGACAGAAGCCCTGTGCTTACCAGTTTTTTTTCATATTTGTTGGCCAATGTAATTCTTGATGTCACAACCAGATGTTGAAAGAACAGGGACTTTGGGGCCAGAGGCACCTGTGCGGACAGCTGCTCTGTCAGTGTGAGTGGCTGCCCCAGCTGTGCTCTGAGTCTCTGGGATTCTTCACTGTTCTGTGCACGCTGTCCCTGTGCCCCCGACACCCCCACTGTGACCCCAATATCACCACTATAACCCAATACCTCCATTGTGACCCCAACACCTCCACTACGACCCCTCCACCTGATGCTGACCAGGCAGGTGGTCATGCCCCAGGTCAAAGGTAAGCCTGTCTCTTGCTCCTCGTTGGTCCGCGAGCCCCCAGGTGCAGGGAAGCAGGTGGAAGGCAAATCCCATTTAAGGTAGAATGAAGCTCCATCTGAACCAGCTGCAGTGAAGCAGTGTGGGCAGCAGAGGGTAGCAGAGGACGCTGTTTCGCGGGTCCTTCTGACCCTGTCCAAGTCTCTCTACCGTCAGACCCCACAGGAAGGCAGACATTGCTCCCTCAGGCCAGCCTCGCCCAGGCGCCAGCCCCACCCCTTGGACATGTCCACGGGGACACCGTATAGGATAGAGTCTCTGGTGACCCCCAGATCAGGCCCGATGGAGAAGCTCGCTGTGGGCAAGCCTAACTCTGACAGGGGAGAGAAGTTACAGGTATTCCCCTTCCCAGTTGCCCGTCCAGGGAGTGGGACAGCTGCCTGCTGACCTCAGATGAGGTTACATGGTGGACAGCCTTCCCTCACCCTCCAGGAACTGAGACAGTGCCTCGGGCCCCCAGGGAGCTGCTTGTTTTATGAAGATGAGGAACCTCTCCTGGAAGTTCAGGGTCCTGCACGCTTGTGTGCTTTGGGCATCCTCTGCACCACAGGATGGCGGGGTGGGATCAGACTGACCCTACTCCTCCCACACCCCCACAGATGCTGAGCTAGGACTGCGGAAATACCCACGTGGGGAGGAAGAAAGATAGAGGCAAGGTGGGAGCCCTTGGAAAGAGCAAGGTGCACAGCAGCCCCGAGAGGAGTGAGTCATGTTTTGAAAAACCTTCACTGTTTTATTTCCTCAGTTTATTGAGTTAAAATTGACAAATAAAATTGCATGTATTTAAAGTGTACAATGTGATGATTTGACATACACATGCATTGTGAAAGGATGACCACAGTCAAGTTAATTAACACATTCACCGCCTTACAGCTACCTTTTTTTTTTTTTTGGAGTGGGAACACGTATGAGTTACTCTCTGAGCAAATTTCTACTCTCTTAGCAACTTTTCAGGTATGCAATACAGTACTGTTAACTATAACCTCTATGCTATATATTACACCCCCAGATCTTATTCATCTTAAAACTGAAAGTTTGTACCCTTTAACCAACATCTCTCCAATTCTCCCCCACCCCCGGTCCACGGCAACCAGCCAGCAAACTCTACTTTCTGTTTCTATGAGATTGGCTTTTTAAAAAAATAGATTCCACAAATGAGTGAGATCATACAGTATTTGTCTTTCTCTGCCTTATTATTTCACTTAGCAATTCCTCCAGGTTCATCCATGGTGTCACATAAAGCAGGATTTCTTTCTTTTTTTCGTGGCTGAATAATATTCTACCGTGTGTATGTGTGTGGGTGTGTGTGTTTCACATCTTCTTTATCCATTCATCTGTCAATAGACACTTATGTTGTTTCCATATTTTGGCTGTTGTGAGTAATGCTTCATTGTTTTTTTCTTTCTGAAGATGCCACTGCCCTTGGTTCTGGGTTTCAACATTCTTGATGACCCTGGAGCCACACAGGGATCAGTGGAACCCTGGCCCCTTACAGAAACCACAGTTAACTCGAGCTGTTTTCCTCTCCATCCCAGACTTCATGCTTTCACCCACGCCATCACCCTTCCTGCCGTTTGCCCAACCATCCCCCCTTCCTGGAAAGAGGTGTCTGGTTCCCACCTCCATTACCCTCTTGCGGGGGCTGAGCCGCCATCCTGATACTTTCCTGTTCTTCCCAGCCCTCTCCCTACCCCTACCTGGGCACTGAGGCCACCCTGAGCCAGGCTGCGAGAAGGGACATCAGAAGCTCGTTGGCTCAGGGTCACCCGTCATCATGCTGGACTTGGTGCCCGGGAAGCGGCTTGCACACCCATTTCCAGGGGTTGGATGTCTCATCCTACATCCCAGCTCCCTCACAGCCCGGTTCTGGCCTCGGGTACCAACCCTCACTGGTTCCTTCTGCCCCGGTCGTGTCTGCTGCTGCCTGGACCCAGGATGCACTTCTACTTTCCAAGTGGTCTCATTCACAGAAATAAAGTGGGTGCCAGCGTGAGGACATGGGGCAACTTCTACTTGTCTTTTTAAAAATGTCTACTTCCCTGGGTTCTCTAAGCATTCAAAACATTCCTTGGCCTAAGGCCTATTCAGCAGAGGTCTGATCTGGAGGTGGGTCACAGATCCAGGGAGAAGGATGCCTGCAGGGCCCTAAGGGGGGGCATTCTAGCTCAGTCACCCCACCAGCCTTAGCTCAGGCGCGTGGGCTCCGTGCTGAGAGCCTCTCTCTGGCAGCAAAAACAATCTAGCCTTTCTTTGCAAAATCATTCTGAATTCATCTCTAGGCCACCTTATCTTCCGTCATTCAAGCAAATTAACTTGAGTTAAATTGTTCACTTTCATTTCCATCTTCCATCCCCTTATGCCCCTGTCTTTTCACAAGGCTCTCGGACAAAAACTCCCCTGAGACGTTACCCTGCAGGTGCCATGTCATCACCCCACCCACGGTGCAACTGGAGGATTGTCTCAGCTGCTCCAATAAATCCTGGGCTGTCTGGAGCTCACTCCCTCCTAAACGGGGGAGGACATCAATGCTGGTTCAAGAGTGCACCAGAAATATAGAGCAATTGAAATGCTTGAGGATATGAAGCCCAAGAAATATTCCATTAAAAATGGCACATTCTAAAGTGGTTCAAGCTCAAAATAAATGAGAAGTTCAGGTTGGGATAATCCCATCAGCATCTTCAAGAAGACCGCTCTTTCCGGATCGATCACACCTGACTTCCAGCTTCGTTTCTTGCTGCTGCAGAGACCAGATAGACAATGGGAAGGAGGGGAAGGGTCTGTGCCTTTAAGCCCAATTCCTTCACCCATGTTGTACCCAAAGCAAGTCCCCCGCACTGATGCTGCTTTTCTGTCCTCCTCAGGGTCACTTCCCTTCATCTTAGGCCAGGGCTGTTTAACAGAACTTTCTGCCATAGAGGAAATATTCCATGTCTGCCTTGTGCTATTTGGTAGCTGTTGAACACTTGAAATGTAATTACTGCAATTAAGGATGCGGTTTTTAAATGTTATTTTAGAGTAATTAATTTAAGTTTAAAAATTAAAATGGAAATCGCCAGGCATGGCTAATGGCTGTCGTAATGGATGGCACCGTAGATGATTAAAGATCTCGGCTCCCTGTTATTCTCTCCAGTATAACATCTGCTTCAATTCCTGACAGTTTCAATGCTCTCATGCATGATCTTTTCCACAACCGGGCCTCCCGGTTCTTTTTTTCTTCCAGCTTTATTGAAATATACTTGACATATAACATTGTTTAAGTTCAAGGTGTACAACGTGTTTGTATGATACATTTGCATATTGCAAAATGATCACCACCATAGCTGACCTAATGCTTCCACCACACCATATAATTATCATTTCTTTTTGCTGTGAGAACATTTAAGATCTACTCTCTTAGCAGCACTCAAGTATATAAAAGTGTTATTAGCTGTAATCACCATGCTGTACATGAGATTCCCCAGAACCTGTAAATCCTATAATTGGAAGTTTGTACCCTTTGACCAATATCTCCCCATTTCTCCCACCTCCTAATCCCTGGTAATCATCATTCTACTTTCTGTTCCTATGAGTTCGGCTTTTTCAGATTCCACATGTAAGTGAGATTATATCATACACGATACGTCTGTGTCTGACTTAATGCCCTCAAGCTTCATTCACATTGTTGCAAATGTCAGGATTTCCTTTTTCCTCATGGCTGAATAATATTTCATTATTATATTTGTATAATATTTGTATATATCTCACATCTTCTTTATTCATTCATCCATTGACAGACACTTAGGTTGTTTCTATGTCTTGGCTATTGTGAATAATACCGCAATGAACATGGGGTCAAGATATCTCTTCAAGACCCTGATTCCATTTCCTTTGGATATATACCCAGGAGTGGAATTGCTGGATCATACGGTAGTTCCAATTGTTTTTTTAAGGAACCTCCATACTGTTTCCCACAGTGGTTACACCAGTTTACATTCCCACCAACAGGGCACAGGGTTTCCTGTCTCCACGTCGTTGACAACCCTTGTTATTTCTCGTCTTTTTGATGATACTGGCCTTTCGGCTCTTGAGCCCCTCTCCTCCACTGGACTTGTCCTGCATGTTCAGAGTTTTACTCAAGATATTGTTGTCATTAGCAGTAACTACAGCTCTGGCCCCACCTTATTTTCAAGGACCCCATTTCTGAGCAACACGTCCTAGATTCCCAGTTTCCTTTCTCTAGAATTCCATGCCTCACCATCCTCCCAGGCCACTGGGGTATTCATTCCATTTATCCTTCCACATTTTACCTTGTTGGTGCTGAATATTCTTGGATGATTTTACTCTTCCTGAGCTTTTCCTGGGATGTGGGTAAGTTAAGGAGAGAGTTGATCCCTTGCGGTCTTGCTTTTACGCTTCGTTAGGTGAGGTGAGAGCAGCCTAATCTTGTGCAGCTATTGAGGCAACACCCTTGAGCCCTCAGCTGATGCTCTGCGCACCACAAGAGAGGTGGTTCACGGGGCGGGGGGTCCCTCTGTTCCTTCTGATGGCTCTTCTCAGCCTGGGTACCAAGTGCTTTCCCCTGAAGACGTCAGGGGCTCTCCACAGCACTCTCTCTCTCTGCAGCTGCTGTGGCCTCCCCAGACCCCCCAGCTCCATTCCCTCACCTCAGGGAGGCTGCTGGGTTCTTCCCAAGGTCTCCCTTCCTTGTCTGCAACCAGGACCCTCTCCAGGTGGTAAGGTGGACAACCATAGACTAAACTTCTTTGTTTCTTATCTCTCAGGCATTCCTGCCAGAGCTTCCTGTCTTCCAATATCTGAACACCATTGTTTGAGGTATATAGTTTTTTTGGTGGGGGGCGGGGAGGTCCAGTTTTTCAGTTGTTTAAGGTGGGAGGATAAGTCTGGTCCCTTAGCTCCATCTTGGCCAGAAGCAGGAGTCCTCACACCTTCCTTCCTGGCTCAGATCTCAGGTCATCACTGTAAGCATCCCCTTGCTTCTCTCTCCTCCTGGCTTCGCAACTCACAGCCCTGGTTAAACCCAACCTTAGCTTATTTTCCTCTGATGTTATCTTCTAGGAGTTTTATTGTTTTGTGTTTTACATTTAGGTCTATGATCCATTTTGAGTTAATATTTGTGAAGCATGTAAGGTCTGTGTCTAGATTCATTCTCTTTGCATATGGATGTCCTGTTTTTCTAGCACCACTTGCTAAAAAAGACTATCTCTGCTCCATTGTATTGCCTTTGCTCTTTTGTCAAAGATTGGTTTGACAACCTTAAATGTAACCTAAAGTATATATGCATTTAATACATTATCGTTATTGTTATTTTGAACAAACATTTGTTAGAGTAATTAAGAATAAGAAAAGTAAAAGTTTTTATTTTGCCTTCGTTTATTCTTTCTCTAGTGTTCTTCCTTTCTTTTCTGTAGATCTGAGTTTCTGACCTATATTATGTTCGTTCTCTCTGAAAAAACTTCTAACATTTCTTGTAAGAAATGTCTACTGGCGGGGCTTCCCTGGTGGCGCAGTGGTTGAGAGTCTGCCTGCCAATGCAGGGGACACGGGTTCGAGCCCTGGTCTGGGAGGATCCCACATGCCGCGGAGCAACTGGGCCTGTGAACCACAACTGCTGAGCCTGCGCGTCTGGAGCCTGTGCTCTGCAACAAGAGAGGCCACGGTGGTGAGAGGCCCGCGCACCGCGATGAAGAGTGGCCCCTGCTCGCCGCAACTGGAGAAGGCCCTCGCACAGAAACGAAGACCCAACACAACCATAAATAAATAAATTAAAACAAGAAAAAAAAGCAAAAACCTTTAAAAAAAAGAAAAAAAAAAAAAGAAATGTCTACTGGCAAAAAATTCCCTTAATTTTTGTTTGTCTGAGAAAGCCTTTTTTTCTCATTCATGTTTGAAGGATAACTTCACAGGATACAAAGTTCTCAGTGGGTGGATTTTTTGCTCAATCCTTTAAATATTTCACTCCACTCTCTTCTTGCTTGCTTGATTTCTGCAGAGAAGTTGGATGTAATTCTCATCTTTGTTCCTCTGTAGGTAAGGTGTTTCTTTCCTCTGGCTTCTTTCAGGGCTTTTTCTTTATTTTTGATTTTCTGCAATTTGAATATGATATGTCTAAGTATACTTTGTTTGTTTGTTTGTTTGTTTGTTTTTATCCTGCTTGTTGTTCCCTCAGCTTCCTGGGTCTGTGGTTTAGTGTCTCATATTAACTGGACGAAATTCCCCATCATTATTGCTTCCCTGCTTCTTCCGTTCCTTTCCCTCTCTCTTGTCCTTCCGGTATGTGGATGTTAGTCACAGTTTTTTTGTTGTCCCACAGTTTGGGATATTCTGTTCTTTTTCGTTTTAAGTCTTTTTTCTCTTTGACATTCAGTTTGGGGAGTTTCTATACCCTCAATCTCAGAGTCTTTCCTCAACTAAGTCCAGTCTACTAATGAGCCCATCAAAATCATCCTTCATTTCTGTTACAGTGTTTTTAATCTCCAGCATTTCTTGTAGACCCTGTCTTAGAATTTCTCTCCACTTACATCACCCATCTGTCCTTGTACACTGTCCACTTTATCCATGTAAACCCTCGCATATGAGTCATAGTTTTTAATATATTAGGTCTCATAATTTTCACATTCCTGCCAAATCTGACTCTGGGTTTGATGCTTGTTCAATTTCTTCAACTGTGTTTCTGCCTTTTAATTTTCTGTTGAAAGGTGGATGTGTTGTATTGGGTAAAAGGTAAACAGCACAGTTAGTGACACGATGGTGGGGTGTGGGGGGAGGGGGATGTGTGGTCCTATGATCAGTTCTAATCCTTTAGTGAGTCTGTGCCTCTGGGCTGTGAACTTCACAAGTGCTTCCTGTTTTGTTCCCCTCTTAGGTGTGACGGTGTGGCTAAAGGGGGTTGGCATTGGGTATTTTCCTTTTCCCAAGTCAGTTGGGCTCTGATCAGACTCCAATAGATTAGGCTGGAGGGAAGGCCTTATTGAGAAGCACAGAGCGCTGTGGTGTATTGCAAATGCTGGGAGAACTAGGAGATTTTTCTAAGATACTGTGAGGATATGGTAGAGCTCTGGGAGGTAAAACTCACAGAAGTGTGGGCGCCCTACCGCTCCCACCAGGGTCACCCCTCCGGAGTTTTAAACTCAGACCTGTGCACACCAAGCCTCCAGCAATGCCTCAGTCTCAGCTCAGGTCTCCTGTCCCGGCGCTGGTTCCCACAGAGGTTTCTGCTCATGGGTTTCTCCTCCAGTAAGTGGTGATTCTGTGTATCCGCCCATCAGTTTCTCCAATTTTGTGGGCACAGCTTCCCCTGGGACCTCACTTCTCCAAAGGATCCAAGAAAAGTTGTTGGTTTTCCCAAGGGGGGAAAGTGGTGGTGGTGGTGGGTGGTGATGGGATGAATTGGGAGACTGGGATTGACATGTATACACTAATATGTATAAAATAGGTAACTAATAAGAACCTGCTGTATAAAAAATAAATAAAATAAAATTCAAAAAAATAAAAAAAAGAGTTGTTGCTTTTTCAGTTTGTTCAGCTTTTCACTTGTTGCTAAGCCAGAGTCACAATTTCCAGGCTGTACTCAAAACCGGGAGGCGATGCTACTCAACACGAAGCCAAGGAAGCAGCTTGGGCACAGGCAGTGGGCAGCCTAGCAGGGGAGCCTCTAGGAAGCAGGTCTTGGACTTTCAGGCACAAGTGGGTGGCGTGCCTTCCCTCTAGCTGTTCCTCAGTGCTACCCCAGGGCAGAATGACTGATCTCTGCAACATGCATATGATTCCCCTTAACTGAGGT
Organism: Balaenoptera borealis; assembly: GCF_965194805.1. Classification (NCBI taxonomy): domain Eukaryota; kingdom Metazoa; phylum Chordata; class Mammalia; order Artiodactyla; family Balaenopteridae; genus Balaenoptera; species Balaenoptera borealis. The sequence goes on along the minus strand of NC_138872.1, from coordinate 45,392,708 downwards.
CAGTCATTGGTTGGAAGCTAATTTTCTCTTCGGCTGATTGTTTAGTAATGTGGGATTGAGAGGTAGCATTCCCTAGAGTCCACCCGTGTGCCAGAGATGGTGCTGGGAACTTTCCATTAACCTTCCCCAGGGGTCAGTGGGCTAGAGGTTATTTTCCCCATTTTAAAGATAATGGAGTAGGTTTAGAGGTCAAACAAGGTGACTGCCTGTGTTCACACAGCTTTTTTAGATCTCTGACCCCCAAGGCCTTGTGCGTGGTGTTCTGGGTAAGGTTGGTGGAAATGTGGTAGGTAACGCTGACCACAGCTTCTGTGAGTGATACCCGGAAATACCTGTGGGATATGATAAGTTTATTAGAGCTCGGTTGCTACATAACAGATCGCTGCAAAGCTCAGTTGATTAAAACAACAAACATTTATCACCTCTGTGGGTCAGGCATCCAGGTGTGGCTTAGCTGGGTGCCTCTGACTCCAGGTTTCTCACGAAGCTGTACTCAAATTGTGAGCCAGAGCTGTGGTCTCATCTGAAGGTGTGGCCAGGCTAGGTGGGTGTGGGTGAAGGTCACTCACTGGGTGTTGGCAGGCTTGGCCCCTCACTTCACGGGCCTCCCACAGGGCTGCCTTCATATAGGCAACTGGCTTCCCTGGGGTGAGGGGTCCAAGAGAGAGGTAGAGAAGGTTGCCAGGATGGAAGTCACAGTCTTGAAAGTGATGCCCCCCACCACTTTTTCTATATTCTGTTTATTAGAAGTAAATGACAAGGTTCACCCCACCCTCAAGGGGAGGCTATAGCACAGGGGTGACAATATCAATAAGAGCCACTTTAGAGGTTGCTGGCTACAAGGACCATGTGTCTATTTGCCCAAGACAGCCCCATCGATGTCTTTGCATATTTGTCCTCATTTGGCTCCTCCTTTTCCTCTTTCATTTTCCTCTAGTGTTTGTACAATTCAATCAAAAAGCCATCAGTTGGAGCCCAGTAAGTCTGATAAGAATTGATGGGATCCAGGATATTTACAGAGTCAGAAATACCTCCCTCATTATACATATTTATTACAAAGAGGAAAAAAGCAAACTTTCAGTGGAGAAGTCTGGCAGAGAGCACCTCAATCAGGTGAATAAAAAACATCACCAGTAATAGGACAAGTTGTGCCACTTGATGAGATGCAATGAGAAGAGCACAGCATCACTTATGTGAGGTTCCGGCCCGAGATGCACCCTGAGTTTAATCACGAGAGAGCATTAGAATAATACAAACTAAGGGATATTCTATAGCCTGTTCTCTTAAAAATGTCAAAGCCATGAAAGTCAGGGAGAAACCAAGGAGCTCTTCTAGGTTGCAGGCAACTAAAAATACATGATGACTAAATGCAACATGTGATTCTGATCTAGATTCTGTTTCTATAAAAGTCATTATCGGGACAATTGGTGAAGCCTGAAGGGAGGCTGAGGACTAGATGGGGTAAAGTGTCAATGTTAGTTTCCTGATTTTGATGATTCTATTTTGGTTAGGTAGGAAAATGTCCCTGCATGTAGGAAAGACACATTACCGTATTCAGGAATGATTGGGCATCCTGTCAGCAAGTTACTCTTAAATGGTTTCAAGGAGCAAAAAAGAGTTCTTTGTACCATACTTGTAACTTTTCTGTAAGTTTGAAATTTCTTCAAAATATAAAGTTGAAATGCCCCAGTTAGGATGGGAAATTATATGATTATCCCACTTATGGATGAGTGCCTCTAAAAGCTCACCCTCCAAACTTGTTACTGCCCTAAACACTAACTCATCCTCATGGTTAAGTCTCTTCCTCAGGAGAAAAGTCTTCTCCAAAGCAACACAGAGGACAAAGCCCTTGGACAGAGCTTGGGGATGTCACATCTTGCCAAAGTCTCCTAAGCAAAGGAATTAGCAGAGCAAAAAAATAAATCCTAGGTTTGGAAACTGACTGTATATCAAGGAGAAGGTGATAAAGATGGCATTGCCCAGAAAATTCCTAAAATGTCAGCTCAGTCTAAAAGTAGGACCCCTGATCCTTTGTGGGGCTTTAAACATTAAATCACTGTCACTGTCATTGTATTTCCATATTTAATCTGTAAACTGGAATGAAAAAGCATTTGTCATATGACCAAACCATCTGCCAACTGTCAGAGCTAAAACATTTTATTGCCATAGTTTGTCAAGATTATGGGGGATCCATTGGGCCTTGGGTCGAGCCAAGGGGAAGGGAATCTACAGAATCCTTGACCTTGAAATAAAGATCCTCTAGAACAAGAGAAATTCTAAAAAGTCGGATGCAACATTCCCCAATTTGATCTAATCAAAGACAAATCTCCCCAAATCTAAAATAGTTAACACAGCCCACAGCCCATACTTTGTTGATTCTGGAAACTACACCAAACACAGTTTTAAGACATGAGCTATTTCTTTTCTGTCTAGGGTCACTCTTTGGTCTCTTCATATTTTCCCCTGAAGCTGTTGGACTGATTTATAAGCTCTGTAACCTTGGCTGGAAAGATTCATATCCCAAGTAAATTTTCCTTTTTTATACATTTCTTGAGTTATACGTTTCAAGGAATTCGCCCATATCCTCTAAGTTGTGAAATTTATCGGCATAATGTTGACCATCACGTTGCTGGATGATTCTTTTTGTGTCTGCAGGATCTACTGCCCTGCCTCCTCTTCCATTCCTGATGTTGGAAATTAGAGTTGCCTCCTTTTTGATTGATCTGTTCAGCTAAGAATTTATTCCATACTTTTTTAAAAAACACAACATGATTATACTTTAATACACAACCAAAATACACAACACTGTAGTAAATTGATGGCAATAAAACATGGTATTTCATTTGCATTGAATGACAAATGGTTAACATCCTTAGTCATAAATGAGTTTGTAGAAACCAGTAACAAAGACATTGATATTCCAAGGGAAATGAAAAAAAAAAACAACAACAACAGAAGAAAATGAAATAACATAAGTGACTAGTAAGGATTAAGCATATATGAAGATGACTGAGCTGAACAATAACAGAAGAAAAGCAATTTCTTTGTAATAGCCTATTACCAGAGATTAAAAACTTTACATTTGTACAGTTTTAGGAAACAGATCCACATGAACAAACACTGGGGGACAAACTGATGATTTCCCATCTACATAGTAAGGGGAAATCTGTAGTTTGGATTCAAAATGTAAATTTTGGATATCCTTCATACATTTAAAATCCATGTTTAACTCAGACCATCTCTGTCCTTTTTGCTGGTCCTGAAATGCAGGGTGGTCAGTGGCTGCTGAATTGACAGGACTGGGTGAGGCCAGAGTGAGGCGAGGAGGTGAGGGTGCGGGCAAGGTCAGAGGCAGGGTCTGTGGAAAGCAGGGCAGCTGATAAGGAGGGAGTTCTGTGACTCAGACCTGGGTGGGTGCAGAACAGAAGTGCGGAATAGCTGTGGCCACACCCTTCTGCAGTTATTACGGGGACACTTCCTGGTAATGTATTGTTAGATGCCATTCTGCAGTACATTTTGCCGAGGCCTAAGGAACTGACCACTTGTGCTCTCCAGCTGTACATTAAACTCATAGGAATCTCAGGAACTTTGAACTATATATAGAGTGTATGTTTCCTTAAAATATGGGAAGGAAGAGACACATGACTTAGGCCTCCAGAGAGGGTAAAAGGGCTACATTTTCAAATCTCTGTTTCTGTAAGCCATAGTTTCCTCTGACATGTTTAAATTCTGGGTGATTTTTAGTTTCCTATTTTTTACAACGACATGTATTATTAACTATTCAATAATAAAATACATATTTTATTACTATGCATGCTACAGTTTGGTGAACTAGAAGGTAAACTAAACAAGAAAGAAAAATTCCAATAAAATGGGTTGTCAATAATAAAAACAAATTAAATAAAAATTTAAGATCAAGGTGAAAACCTACAAAGAGCAAAATATGAAAGGCCAAGTTTCTTTTTTATCAGACACCAAGCACCTCCCTTTGGTGTCAGATCAGACCCCATCTATAGTTTCAAGCACAAACCATGATTTTTAGGACTTCAGTCTTCTTCATACTGATCACATGGTCCCCTTGCCTTATGCGGTACAATTTGGAATTGTTAGCAGACCTTCTATAGAGACACACAGTGGCACAGAGACGGTTTGTTTAGCCTTCAGCAGAATCTTGAGTAGATAAAAGAGCCAAGCAGAAAGTTTGCCTAACGCGATTCTCCACAAACTCAAGCTTTTCCAGGTCAGCGGTACACGTGTGGAAGATGTGTTACTGAGTCCCAGCTCGCTTTGCTCGCCGCACGACAGGCCAATGAATCACAGACGAGTTGTTGAGGCAAGGAAGATGACTTTATTCGGAAAGCCTCGGAAAGCCGGCAGACGGAGAAGACAGCAGACTGAAGTCTCAAAATAACCATCTTATCAGTGTTTGGAGGCCAGTTTCTTTTATAGCACAGAGAGGGGGAGGAGATGAGGAAGTAAAGTAAAAAGGCCCTAAGTTTTGCAAATATCACCGGAATGGCCAGCCTCGGGGAGGGGATGTGTTAGTTTCTTCTTTCTTGCAGCCATCCACAGGTGGACAGGGTCGGGATGTTTCCCTGAACAAAGGCACTTTGGTTTAACATTCAGGCAGAGGGGCTGGGTTCCCCGAGGCACCCTTTTAGTGAACAAAAGCAGTGGAAAACAGAGGTTAAAGTAAAAGAAACAGATCCAACATGTAGCCAGATTTGGCTCTTTCCTGTTACAGATGGACCACCCACCCTGCCCCCTGTGTCGGTGTTCTGGATTTGACCTCTTGCTTTTCAAGAGTCCTTTGCTCCTGGTTTTAAAAGGGGAATCCGATCCATCTCATAATTTGTAGGACAAGATCTTCAAAGCGATAGACAACCCTGAAAGAGAATTGTATTCAGCTGTGATATGGCACCTTCAAATCCCACACTCACCGAGAACACACCAAACCCCCCTCACCGGGCACATCTCCCGAGTGCCCCGGTTCTCATTACTTTCAGGGGGCTCTGGACAGTTTGGGAGCTGATGAAGCCGAGGGCCCCTGCTCTGGAAGGGGAAACACCCAGACACGCAAAGCATGACTGCAAGTTGCTCCCCACCCAACCCAAGCGTGGATCCCAAGAATGGATCCCGCTTCCGAACATCTGCTCTGGGGGAAGCTTCTGGGCAGCGTTCCCCAAGTGGGGGTCCTGAGGAGGATTTGAGGGCTGTTCTAAGATGCCCCTTCATTAACTACTCTGGGCTCACCTGTGCTCAGGGGCAAAGCTAGGTAGCTCTGTTCTCCTACGTTTTACTCTAGGGCTCCTTGGAGCCTCTGTATGTTAACATTAGCGCGGCATCTTCACCTTGTTATAGTTCCCAAACATCTTTCCTCCAGTCGGGAAGTGTGGTCTACGGTCACAACCCCACAAGGGCTGCAGCTTCCTGGCTCACAGCAGTAGCCATCCCAACACCTTCATCTGGGAAAAGCATAGCACAGAGATGCCCAGGGGAGGGGGCGGTACAGGGCTGGGGAGCTAATAATATCCTGCGGCCTCTCGTTCAAGGACAAGAGAAGCCGGGTGGAGCCAGCAGCGATGAACTCAGGTGCCCAGGACGACCTCTCAGAGGAAGAAGGAGCTCTGGGGCCCTGGGGAGGGGTGCTCCTGCCAGCCTCGGGGACTTCCCTATGGCCGTGGTGGGCTCTGCCCGCCCGCCCGAGGGCCCTGTCAGTGATCAGAGGTGCTGGGAGGGCCAGGCAGCCCCGGGCAGGGGGGTAGGGGGGGGAGCAGTTATGTGATTTCACATCCCCACCTCACACCTCATACTGTGAGGCAACAGCAGCCTTTGTTTTAAAATCAAATTGTATTTTAACATTTGTATTTTCCCCCTCGGCCTTCCCCAGAGCTAGATACTTAGTAAATAATCTTTTTTTTTTATTATGAAACTTTCCCTCCAAACACAAAAGTAAAGAGAAAAGTGCAATGAATCCCCGAACCCATCATCAAAGTGGCCCCCACCTGTGCCCTCTGTACCCTTGGTTCTCCTCCCAGACCCCGCTGCATTACTCTGAAGCAAAGTCCAAATACCCTGTCATTTCAGGCTTCAGCACGAATTCTAGAAGAGAAGGGCATAAAAAACACATCTTGTGATACCATCAGCATATGTAAACGATCATTACTTAACATCATGCAGTATTGTCAGAGTCACTGTGTCCTGATTATGTCATGAATGCCTTTTTACAGATATTTTATTCAAAACAGGATCCAAGCCAGTTCTGCACATCACATTCAGCTGATGTGTCTCAAGTCTCTCTCTCTTAACTGAGGCTTAAAATACACATGGGCAAGTACACTGATTTTACTTGCATATGTCATGTGCGCATCCAGAGCCTCATAACCACTGCCCAGATGGAGATGCAGGACCTCCCCAGCCTCACTCCTTCCTGCCCCTCCCATCAGCCCAGGAGGAACCTCTGGTCTGTCCTTGAACTTCACACAAACAGAATCACACAGTGTGTGCGCTTTTGCTCAAGGCCATGGCTATGAGAGTCACCCACATGGTTTTTTGTTTTTTGTTTTTTTTAAACATCTTTATTGAAGTATAATTGCTTCACAATGGTGTGTTAGTTTCTGCTTTATAACAAAGTGAATCAGCTACACATATACACACGTTCCCATATCTCCTCCCTCCCGCATCTCCCTCCCTCCCACCCTCCCCATCCCACCCCCCCAGGCGGTCACAAAGCACCGAGCTGATCTCCCTGTGCTATGTGGCTGCTTCCCACTAGCTATCTATTTTACATTTGGTAGTGTATATATGTCCATGACACTCTCTCACCCTGTCACATCTCACCTCTCCCCCTCCCCATATCCTCAAGTCCATTCTTTAGTAGGTTTGTGTCTTTATTCCCATCTTGCCACTAGGTTCTTCATGACCTTTTTTTTTTCCCTTAGATTCCATATATATGTGTTAGCATACTGTATTTGTTTTTCTCTTTCTGGCTTACTTCACTCTGTATGACAGACTCTAACTCCATCCACCTCATTACAAATACCTCCATTTCATTTCTTTTTATGGCTGAGTAATATTCCATTGTATATATGTGCCACATCTTCTTAATCCATTCATCCGATGATGGACACTTAGGTTGCTTCCAACCCACATGGTTTTTTGTTTTGTTTGTGTTGTGTTGTGTTGTGTGCCTGTACTATTCTGTTGGTGAATGCTAAAATGTATTTTGTCATCTATATTGATTTGACTATTATTAATAATGTTGTTGTGAATATCCTTGCCCACGTTTTCTGGTAACATGAGCACTCCCCTGTGAAATATCTGGATAGTAGCGTAGGTGTAGTTTAGCTTTTGGAAAGACACCCAAACAATTTTCCAAAGTATATGGATTCCCAGTTGCCCCACATCCTTATATGCACTTGGTATTTATTTCTTTTTAACCCATTTTGACGTGCAGCCATGTCTCATTGTAGCTGTGATTTACATTTTCTTTTCTTTTTTTTATTTTTTTAAAAATTTTTATTTATTTTTTATTTATTTATTTATGGCTGTGTTGGGTCTTCGTTTCTGTGCAAGGGCTTTCTCTAGTTGCGGCAAGTGGGGGCCACTCTTCATCGCGGTGTGCGGGCCTCTCACTATCACAGCCCCTCTTGTTGTGGAGCAGAGGCTCCAGATGCGCAGGCTCAGTAGTTGTGGCTCACGGGCCTAATTGCTCTGCGGCATGTGGGATCTTCCCAGACCAGGGCTCGAACCCGTGTCCCCTGCATTGGCAGGCAGATTCTCAACCACTGCGCCACTAGGGAAGCCCTACATTTTCTTGATGACAAATGATGTTGAGTATCATTATTAACTGTTTGGATATCTTTTTAGGTAACTTAGGTATTTAGGTAATTTTACATAATTTTGTCCATTTTTAGCTTTTGACAAAATTCAACATCCATTTAAGATAAAAACCCTCCAGAAAGTAGACATAGAGGGAACTTACCTCAACATAATAAAGGCCATATATGACAAACCCACAGCCAACATCATTCTCAATGGTGGAAAACTGAAACCATTTCCACTAAGATCAGGAACAAGACAAGGTTGCCCACTCTCACCACTATTATTCAACATAGTTTTGGAATTTTTAGCCACAGCAATCAGAGAAGAAAAAGAAATAAAAGGAATCCAAATTGGAAAAGAAGTAAAGCTGTCACTGTTTGCAGATGACAAGATATTATACATAGAGAATCCTAAAGATATTACCAGAAAACTGCTAGAGCTAATCAACAAATTTGGTAAAGTAGCAGGATAGAAAATTAATGCACAGAAATCTCTTGCATACCTATACACTAATGATGAAAAATCTGAAAGAGAAATTAAGGAAACACTTCCATTTACCACAGCAACCAAAAGAATAAAATGCCTAGGAATAAATCTACCTAGGGAGACAAAAGACCTGCATGCAGAAAACTATAAGACACTGCTGAAAGAAAGTAAAGATGATACAAACAGTTGGAGAGATATACCATGTTCTTAGATTGGAAGAATAAACATTGTGAAAATGACTATACTACCCAAAGCAATCTACAGATTCAATGCAACTCCTATCAAACTACCAATGGCATTTTTCACAGAACTAGAACAAAAAGTTCACACTTTGTGTGGAAACACAAAAGACCCTGAATAGCCAAAGAAATCTTGTAAAAGAAAAACGGAGCTGGAGGAATCAGGCTATACTACAAAGCTACAGTAATCAAGACAGTGTGCTACTGGAACAAAAACAGAAAAATAGATCAATGGAACAGGATAGAAAGCCCAGAGATAAACCCATGCACATACGGTCACCTTATTTTTGATAAAGGAGGCAAGAATATACAATGGAGAAAAGACAGCCTATTCAATAAGTGGTGCTGGGAAAACTGGACAGCTACATGTAAAAGAATGAAATTAGAACACTCCCTAACACCATACACAAAAATAAACTCAAAATGGAATAAAGACCTAAATGTAAGGCCAGACACCATAAAACTCTTAGAGGAAAACATAGACAGAACACTCTAGGACATAAATCACAGCAAGATCCTTTTTGACCCACCTCCTAGAGAAATGGAAATAAAAACAAAATAAACAAATGGGACCTAATGAAACTTCAAAGCTTTTGCAGAGCAAAGGAAACCATAAAGAAGACGAAAAGACAACCCTAAGAATGGGAGAAAATATTTGCAAACGAAGCAACTGTCAAAGGATTAATCTCCAAAATATACAAGCAGCTCATGCAGCTCAATATCAAAAAAACAAACAACCCAATCCAAAAATGAGCAGAAGACCTAAATAGACATTTCTCCAAAGAAGATATACAGACTGCCAACAAACACATGAAAGAATGCTCAACATCACTAATCATTAGAGAAATGCAAATCAAAGCTACAGTGAGGTATCACCTCACACCGGTCAGAATGGCCATCATCAAAACATCTACAAACAATAAATGCTGGAGAGGGTGTGGAGAAAAGGTAACCATCTTGCACTGTTGGTGGGAATGTAAATTGATACAGCCACTATGGAGAACAGTATGGAGGTTCCTTAAAAAACTAAAAATAGAACTACCATATGACCCAGCAATCCCACGACTGGGCATATACTCTGAGAAAACCATAATTCAAAAGGAGTCATGTAACACAATGTTCATTGCAGCACTATTTACAATAGCCAGGACATGGAAGCAACCTAAGTGTCCATCGACAGATGAATGGATAAAGAAGATGTGGCACATATATACAATGGAATATTACTCAGCCATAAAAAGAAATGAAACTGAGTTATTTGTAGTGAGGTGGATGGACCTAGAGTCTGTCATACAGAGTGAATTAAGTCAGAAAGAGAAATACAAATACCGTTTGCTAACACATGTATATGGAATCTAAAAAAAAAAAAAGGTTCTAAAGAACCTAGGGGCAGGACAGGAATAAAGACACAGATGTAGAGAATGGACTTGAGGACGTGGAGAGGGGGAAGGGTAAGCTGGGACGAAATAAGAGAGTGTCATGGACATATATACACTACCAAATGTAAAATAGATAGCTAGCGGGAAGCAGCCGCATAGCACAAGGAGATCAGCTCAGTGCTTTGTGACCACCTAGAGGGGTGGGATAGGGAGGGTGGGAGGGAGACGCAAGAGGGGGGAGATATGGGGACATATGTATATGTATAGCTGATTCACTTTGTTATAAAGGAGAAACTAACACACCATTGTAAAGCAATTATACTCCAGTAAAGATGTTAAAAAAACCAAATTTTGTCCATTTTTAAAAAGTTAAGTTGTTTAACGGGTTTTTCCCCGGAAAACGTCATGAGGAGCTCTAATCATCTCAGTGGACTAGAATGGAGCAGGTTACGAGCAGAGAGTTTGGGGGGAAGAATCGAGATGAAACACAGCGAAAATGCTAAAAATGTTGGTTCCCTTAGTGGACTTAGAAGGGATGAGTGCCCAGGCATCTAAAAATGGAGTTGGGGGGCCAATGAGGACCTGGTCTCAGACACATCCCTCCACCACTGGGAACTTGAATTTCTCTGAATTGCATCAAACCCAAGGCCGCCACCAGTCATATTGGAAACAACATCCGACAGCTGCAATCTTATGGTCTCAAGGTCCCCTCCTTGTAACTATGCAACCATTTTGGACCCCAACTGATCCTTGATTAACAAGCCCCCTTACTTCCTGCCAGCTCCAATTATAATTCTTGACAAACAACTTATGTAACTAACTATGGCCTTGCAGTTTTTGCCCTTAGAAGCTTCCCCCATTATATAGCCCGATGGAACATAATTCAAGTGCTCCTTTGGGCTACAGTCCTAACAAACCCCCCTAATAAACGCCTCTTTATTTCAATCAGGTCTCCATTTCTAAAATGTTGGTTAACAGCACTTAATCCTCATCCCAGGGCATAACCCAACCTGAGACAGGAAGCGGCTTATCCAAGATCACCAAGCCAGGTCTGGAGTATCGACATCACCATCCTGTTCTGTAACGCAGCTCACGCCACTGAGTGTGTATGACGCGGGGTCCACTGGCAGGAATTCACATGGTTTGCCAAGTATTTTATGCCTTAGCGCTCTAGTGGAGGAACTGTAGACCCCTGCAGACTCCCACTGTAGGCAAAGTCAGAGGTGAGTTAAAGAGGAAAATGCCGTGGGCAGCACCACTGGGGAAGAGAGCGTGAGGCACCCCGTGGATAGACCAGGGGATCTAGACAATGAATGGCCAGTGCTCTGGAAACTGGGTGAATGGTCAAAAAAAGAAACAGAAATTTAAAAAAAAAACCAAACACAAAAACCCTACATCCTTCTTGATAATATTATCTGTGATTGTATACACATCACGATTGCCTCTGAATGAGTGAAAGGGTCAGGATGGGTGGTAACTTCCCAATAGCAGCTACCAAAGAGGGAACAGAGGGGAAAAGAGAACAGATGTTTGGAAAGGCTGTGTGGATGGATTTGAGTTAATTACCATTTTTTGTCACTGCTTTGTTGAACCCTTAAAGCTTATACCTTTTAGTAACTGAATCTTGTTTAGAAACTATTTGGATTTTTGAGTTTCTAATAGATCATGTTGATAACAGGTGAATTTTATAAGTAAAAAACAAAACCCTAAAGGACACCAATGCCTCCCCCTGATCTTGTTTTATCTGAGAGGTTGGGTGAGGGCTCTAAATTCCATCAGCAACAAAATAACTTACCAATCACTTTTTTTTTTATTGTGGTGAAATATACATAACATAAAACTTACCATCTTCACCCTTTTTAAGTGTACAGTTCTGGGGCAGTAGCATTGTTGTGCAACCATCACCTCCGTTCATCTCTAGAATGTTCATCATTTTCCAAAACTGAAGCTCTGTATCTCATAAACAATGGGACCCCAATCCCCTCCCCTCCATCCCTGGCACCCACCATTTAGAGTGTTCTGCCTGGGCGGGTCTGTGGCCTCCTAACTAGTCTTTTGGTCCCTTGCCCTGGACATTTCAGCATCTACACAGAGTTAAGGTGATTTTTTAAAAGCATGGACCATGTTACTTTCCTACTTCAGACCTTCCAACAATATCTCGTACCTGTTAGAACACCGTCCAAGCACCTTATCAAGGCTCACCTGCCCTGCTTGCTCCAGTCCTTGCCCACCTGACACTAGTAATTTCCTTGCCAAGGGCTGCCCTCACCCCCAACTTGTGCACGGCAGGCTCCTGCAACTGGTTCAGATCTTAGAGTCATCAGAAAGGTGATCTGTTTAAAGTCACTGCCCAGGCACTGCTACTGTGCTCGATTCAGAGCTTCTGGATGGTCTATTTCATTCTCTCTCTCTCTCTCTCTCTCTCTCACACACACACACACACACACATACATTTTTTCTGTTTTTGTTGTCTGTCATTCATTTCTATATCTTTGGTGATGTCTAGTTCCCAGTGAGTCCCCAGTAAATATTTCTGAATGAATAAATGAATGACAGAATGGAGTCACAGAACAAGGTGAGAATCTAGAACCCTTGACTCTGCAGATTACACGATCTCTCAAAGAGGAAGAATGTTGATGCCATAACCCCAGAAACCCAGCAGCAAGTCCAGGTGAAGTAGGGAGACGTGGGTTTTGGTGCTAAAGGAAGGTGCTGGCCCATTTTAGACAGACGGCAGGTCCTCATCACCAGCCCATGGCCAAGAGTTCAGGTGATTCCTATACTTCATGAACCAATTGTATCTTGGTGATAAGCCTGTTAATCCACAGAAAAAAAGTAGTTTTCATGCTGTAACAGTGCCTTCTGTATACATTGAAACAGAGCAAATGGCAGGGTGTTATTTTCTTCAGTAACTGGTTTCTCAGCTTTGCCAAGTGAGCAGCTTGGAGAGATGCTGGCAATCCTGTGAAGGTGGGAGGCAGAGCTGCCACACTTATTCTAAGCACCTCTCGGCTGCAGGTTATTACCTGCTGCTCCCTACAAAGGCATCTGAGATGCTGGACAGACAGGGATGTAAGAAGTATGGCGAGCTCTTTGTTCTTCCTTTATTGGAGGGAGGAATTCATTCCCTGGCTGGATGCCATAGGTTACTCATTCTGTGCATTACACCGAGCCTCCTGGAACACAAATGAAACTTCAGAACATGAGCGCTGAAAGCCCCAGTCATGTCTCCTAGGTGCCAAGCAGCCTGCTTTTTTTTTTTTACTTTTTTTTTTTAGATTCTTTATATATATATATGTTTTTAACATCTTGATTGGAGTATAATCGCTTTACAATGTTGTGTTAGTTTCTGCTGTATAACAAAGTGAATCAGCTATATGTATACATATATCCCCATATCCCCTCCCTCTTCTAGCAGCCTGCTTAATCGGTTTTCATGGCACAGCCGACCATCTGTAATGGAAACTGTAAACGGAAACCTTCTGCAGACAATGTGATCAGCCTCAGTTACCTTGGATGTGCTTGTTAGTGTTTTTTTCCTTTCATAAATTGTGCGATGCCTCTTATCAGGCGATGATTAGCTGATGGACTTGTCATCATTTTATCTCACTGAATAATAGTGGGAATTAAAAAAAAAACAAAACGACAATGTTCTCCAAACCTCCCCCCACATCTCTAAAATATCCACATGCATCAGCCTTTCTGGAGAGTATTAAGCGCAAACCTGCAACTCTAAAGGGCTAAATGGTAACTGGTACTTATTCAGCAGGTATTCTTTTTTTTCAGATAGGTTAAATTTGGGGAAACTCTGGTGGCTTTGGGGCAATGAAGTTAAGAATAATTTCCATGGGTTTTTTTTTCCTGCAATTTCCTGAACTTTGAGAACTTTAGGAGTGATAATAATGAGAATGGTAACATGTCACCACACTCTTTGATTTTCAAGCTGAATCCATATATTATTTTTATTTTACCAGGAAAATAAGGGTGAGAATGGGATCTGCACTCAGTCAATGGCACAGGAAAGAGCGTGAGTGAAACTTGTATTCACATTGTCTAATTTCTAGATGGATGTGCCTTCTTTCATGATGTAACAGTTCAATCTGCATTGAAAGGGCCAGGATGGACCCCCATGTCTCACCTTCTCTGCTCATGAACAGATCTGACCAGCTGGTACCAGAGAACCCCTCGGGGTCAAGGTCCCTGGGGACCATCCCTGCAATTTTACGCAATCTCTTGCTGGCTTGATTCCCTAAACAAAACTTTTTTTCATTTGCTTTATAGTTGTGTAAGTGTACACAAAAATGTTCTTTTTCATAATGAAAATGTCTCGGGGAGAGGTCATTCATGTAGGCTTCTGTCATTTCCATTGTAGTGTTGGTATCAAGAAGAAGAGGATGGAAGTTTGTCAAGCACCAACGTTCAGCCAGCCACTTCCTCTGTCCCAGGAATACAAGCTGGAGCTGCTTGATTAAGCTTAAAATTTTTCTTTTTAGGGTTTAACCATACCAGATAGATATATCTTGATATCTTAGTCTAGTCCCATTAGTTAGTTAGATAAATCACAGAAAATAAAGAGTAAAATATTAAGAAATGTCATTTCAGACGAGGACTTACTTTATTTGCTTTCCTCCTGATTCATTTTGGTTTATTCTCAATCTGCCCAGGCCCCTAACCCTAAAGGTAGGATGTGCAGGTGAAGATCAGACAGGAGTGGACAAAGCTGGGGAGAGGTGCTGCGAGGCTGAATTTGGGATAACTGATTGCTGCTGTCAAGTTCCAATCCTGTATGAGCTCAGCACCTCTAGGACCACCTTCTTTTTTTTATTTTTATTTTTTAAAATTTATTTTTTATTCAAATATAGTTGAATTACAATGTTGTGTTCATTACTGCTGTACAGCAAAGTGACTCAGTTATACATATATATACATTCTTTTTCATATTCTTTTCCATTATGGTTTATCACAGGATACTGAATATAGTTCCCTGTGCTCTACAGTAGGACCTTGTAGTTTATCCATCCTATATATACCAGTTTGCATCTGCTAATCCCAAACTCCCATTCCAACCCTCTCCCACCTCCCTCCCCCTTGGCAACCACCAGTCTGTTCTCTATGTCCCTGATCTGTTTCTGTATCATAGATAGGTTCATTTGTGTCATTTTTTAGATTCTACCTATAAGTGATATCATATGGTATTTGTCTTTTTCTCTTTCTGACTTACTTCACTTAGTATGGTAATCCCTAGGTCCATCCATGTTGCTGCAAATGGCATTATTTCATTCTTTTTTATGGCTGAGTAATATTCCATTGTATACATGTACCACATATTTATCCATTCATCTGTCGATAGACATGTTTAGGTTGTTTCCATGTCTTGGCTATTGTGAATAGTGCTGCTGTGAACATAGGGGTGCATGTATCTTTTTGAATTACAGTTTTGTCTGGATATATACCCAAGAGTGGGATTGCTGGATCATATGGTAATTCTATTTTTACTTCACTAAGGAAACTTCATACTGTTTTCCACAGTGGCTGCACCAACTTACATTCCTACCAACAGTGTAAGAGGGTTCTCTTTTCTCCACACCCTCTCCAGCATTTGTTATATGTAGACTTTTTAATGATGGCCATTCTGACTGGTGTGAGATGGTACCTCATAGTAGTTTTAATTTTCATTTCGCTAATAATTAGCAATGTTGAGCATCTTTTCATGTGCCTACTGGCCATCCGTATTTCTTCCTTGGGGAAATGTCTATTTAGGTCTTCTGCCCATTTTTCAATTGGGTTGTTTTTTTTGTTGTTGTTGAGTTGTATGAGTTGTTTGTATATTTTGGAAATTAAGTCCTTGTCGGTTGTATCATTTGCAAATATTTTCTTCCAATCTGTAGGTTGTCTTTTCATATTGTTTATGGTTTCCTTTGCTGTGCAAGAGCTTGTGAGTTTGATTAGGTCTAGGATCACCTTCTAAGGCTGCTTTTAGAGCATCCCACACCTCATGTGGGATCCACCACTTAACAGAATCCTGCAGCCTCTTCCTCCACAGGGCTTTTTCTCATTTCCCTTGACCTCCAACACCACGCTGGCAAAGTCATGGACTCATTATTCATTGTTTTTCTCCTGGATAACTGCCAGATTCTTCCCACAATGCAGATGCCCCTCTGGGAGACACTTCTTTCCCAAAGTAGATGCTTCTGGGAAGTGAAGACCCCTCAGACAACAGTTAGCAGTTAAGAGTCAAAATCAGAAAGCAGTTGGCAGCAACTAAGTTTAGGAATGGAATCGTTTTTTTTTTTAAGGTTTTTTTTTTTTAATTTATTTTATTATTTTATTTTTTGGCTGTGTTGGGTCTTCGTTGCTACGCGTGGGCTTTTCTCTGGTTGCGGTGAGCGGGGGCTTCTCTTCATTGCAGTGCGCAGGCTTCTCATTGCGGTGGCTTCTCTTGTTGTGGAGCATGGGCTCTAAGTGCGGGGGCTTCAGTAGTTGTGGCTCGTGGGCTCTAGAGCACAGGCTCAGTAGTTGTGGTGCACGGTCTTAGTTGCTCCGCGGTATGTGGGATCTTCCCAGAGCAGGGCTCAAACCCATGTCCCCTGCACTGGCAGGCGGATTCTTACAACTATGTCACCAGGGAAGCGCAGGAATGGAATCTTGAGTGAATTCCTGATGAGAAAATTAGACTGCCTAGAGGTCTAATTACAGAGAGGGGAACATGCACACTCAGGGGAGAGGTGAGAAATGGGAAAATAAAATGGTAATTCCTTTACCGATTTACCAAAACCAATACAAAATGCCATCATAAGCTGCTGAGAAATTTAGGAAAATGATCATTATTTTTTTCTAGGTCTAAATGGGTAAAGGGTAAAGAATTTTGTCTCAACCCTAGCAAGCTTCATTTTTGAGACGCCTATGAGGATGGTAAAATAATACATTTCCAGAAACAGATGAACTTGTTTGTGGAGATGGCTCTGAAGAGCAGATGGGTTTCAGAGAATGTTTCATGGGGGCTTGTCCTCGTTTGCTTTTCTTGGTTCCATTTCTGAAAAATGAAGCCTTTCTTGAAATCCTCTTGCACTGTCAGAGACACTGAGTTCAAAGGATTTAGCTGCGTTCTTTGCTTTACTGCATGGCTGAGAGATTTTTCAGTCTTAAGATCGTTCCTGTTTCTTTATTAAACCAGAGAAAAGTCTGAAATGGGGGCAAGGAGCAAGATTCCTTGAACGTGGCTTGAAGGTGTGGCTTCAGTGGCAACCCTTATTTCATGTTTTTAGTTATTGATGGAAAACCTTAGCTTGAATGTACCAAATTTATTCTTAGAATTGATTATGCTGATAAAAGTCACTGAGCTGCTTCTAAGTGCCAGGCCCGAGGAACTCTCTCTATCTCATCTGCCACCTCAACCTTTCAGAAGCCTTCACCTTTGGACCACCTGCCCCTCCAGCCCTGAGCCCCACAGCCTTGTGTTCTTGTTCTTTTTTGGAGGTTGCGGGGTGTGGTGTCTCGCTGAGCAACCTTTTCCATTCTATCCACTGAGTCCCGCCCACCTTGAAGGTCAGTGCCTTCTGGCTCCATGGACCCTGACCTTGTCCATGCATTGCTTCTGTCCTCTTCACCAAGTCATAGCCCATCACCCCACCCCTGGGCTCTGAACCCCACACGCGTGATGACCCACAGGAGCACCTCTCCCCACAGCCCGGGACCCTGCGTTCCAGGTCTGTGGGCAGCTCCTGGAGCCCTGGGTCGCTCAGGGCACAGCTAATTGTACTGGTCATCAGCTGGTTGCATCTGGTGGATTTTGGGAGCTGGAGGTCCTCGTCTGCCCCTTCCACCTCCATCCTTGACCACTTGCTCAGAGGATAACTCATCCCCACCCCAATCCAGCCACATCTTCTCTTATCTCCTCAAACTGGAGGTTCTCTCGGACTCCCTTGGGCTGGGGTCCGGCAGCGCCTCTGCTGCACACATCACGGAAGGATTGCAAGTCCCACCCGAGCTCAGCCCACTCAGACCCCCTGCGGCCCTGGTCCAGCCTCCATCTCTGGACTCCGAGAGGCTCAGTGATCACGGGAGACAGGGCGTGGCTGCCTGGATGCATCAGGTAACGTAGCCCAGAGCAGAGGAGGAGCTACGGCCTCAGCGAGAAGAGGTAGAAGGATCCACAAAATCAAGCTCTCCCTTCCTGCCCTCAAAGGCCATGAGACCAGGTGACTCCGTTGGTTGGACCAGAAGTCGCTCACTGTGATGGTGCAGCCAGGTACCAGGATCCAATGTGCACGGCCTGTGTGACCTCTGCCTCTCTCCTCCTACACATCCTTCCGCTTCCTTTCTCGCTCTTGCCACCTTGGGATCACACCTCCCACGAAGCCGGGTTGAGCAAGCAGAGCCCATGGTGTAGATGCTGGTGCCCCTTGGTTGAACCACATGCACCCCATACAGCGTCCTAACCCAGAGGCCTGGGACGTACCTGGTCCTCTCCTCTGCTCCTCCAAACGAGGTTCTATCCCAACGCGGATCATCTCAGAAGTCCCTTGTCTCCTTGTCCTAGGGTGACCCTCAGGCTGTAGCAGCCTCCTGGCCATGCTCACAGACATGAGAGGGGCCTTTCTGAAATGCAAACCTGGCCATCTTCTGCCTTTTCCATCCTTTTCCATCACTGTCTCTGAGGATAAAATTCATGTTTTTTAGTTGAAGAACTCGGAGTCTCCTCCTCTTCAGCCCTACCTTCTGACAACCGCTACCCCCATCTCAGTGGGGACGGCCTGCAGCCCCACATCACACGGTGCCTCGCAGATAACGAGATGGAACTGGGGGGAAATGATAAATATCAGTGATAGGGTTGTCAGGTGAAAGATAAGATGCCTCATCACATTGAATCGCAGACAAAGAATCATTCTTTAGTATTCGAAGTATGCCCCATGCGATATCTGGAATATTCATATAAAAATGATTCATTGCTTCTCTGAAATTTAAATTTAACTGGGCACTCTGTATTTTGATTTGCTAATCTGGCAACCCTGAGTAGGGATCAGTCCCTGTGAAGGGAAGAAGCAGGAGGCTTCTTGACCAGATTAGGCAGAGGAAGAGCTTGGAGGCTGCAGGACTGGCAGAGCCCTGGCCAGCCCCCCGGGAGCGCAGGGGCCACTATGACCTGCTCAGGGTCCAGGATCAGGTCAAACCAGCCCGGCCTTCATACCCCCGTCTTACCCAGTCATTGAGGCAGACCATTCCAGACTGGCTCGACCTTGGCAAGATGGCTCTCTGCCCTTGCGGGAGCTGATGGCTGCAGGCACCCTGCTGACCACACTTCCTTCTGCCTGGCAGCAATCCTTCCCTGGAGGGAGATCAGGCAGCCCATCGCTGTGTCTACCACACTCACCTTTACTCTTGTTTCTGCTCAACCATCTTCCCTGTTTCCCCACCTGGTTTATTCAGTCGTTTAAGACACCGAGGTCACTTGCTCTGGCTCTGTGCGCACCTTACACACAGTGGGTCCCTCCCCCTTCTGTGTGACCTTTGGAGATGCTGCACTGGTTCCCCTTATGCCTCTGAGTTGTCACTTACCTGCTTGTGTCTGTCTCCCTGCCAGATGGTTAAGCTCTTCCATAGGCTGTACTGTGTCTTCTTCATTCAGAAAATGCTTCCTGGCACTAATCACGAGCCAGGCAGTGCATCAGGCACTGGGATACTGCGGGGAACAAGAGCAACTCCTTCCAGCCCATCCTGACTGCAGAATTAGGTGGAGGGTGCCCTCAAGTCAGATAGGCAGCTACAGTAAGTATTAGGAGGGTGTCTTGGCTTGAGTCGCCCCAGCAGCAGACCCTGAGACAAGGGTGCAGTTTATTTGGAAGATGATCCCAGGATACCCTGGTAAGTGAAGGAGGGAGTGAGACAGGGAAGGGAAGGCATTCAGCACAGGGTGTGTTTCGAGAAGTTACCGCTGTGGACTATCAGAGCGCATCCTGCCAGGGACTCTGGGACCCCCTGTAGACCACATATCTTCAGGGAAATCCCACCTGAGGGGCAAGGGAGCCGGGGTATTTGTCCACCAGGCCCGTCAGCTGCCGGTGGAGAGCTGCCGTGTGTTATGTGGGTGGGCCGGGCATTTTCCAGCACCTCTGTCTAGATGCGCGGCTCTGGTTGCCAAGCAGTCTTCAGACTGTGAGTGATTAAGCCACTGTGACTTGTATTGGGAAGGCCTGATGGGCTATGGGTGGGCCACCAACCACTCACGCTGTACCTGGGGAAGCAGAAGGAGTGAATCAGAGTCTCCAGGCATAATTCCGTCTCACTCTGATCTATGGGGACTAGAAAAAAAGAGGTGGCTCCAGGAGAGGATGCAACAGGTGTGAAGGCTCAGAGGCAAGAAAGAGCGGATGTCTAAGGGAAGAGGAGGGATTCAAGCACCGCAACCTTGACATTGCGACGCGCTCTGCCTGGGGCCAGGAGGGAGCAGGAGACGGGTCCCTGGGACCCTCTGAGAACCATGACACGTATCTGAGGCCAGACTCTCCTGGCTCCCCCAGGAGTCCTGGGGTAGATAAAGAGAAGTCTCTGTGCCTAAGGATCTCAAACAATTTTGCTCATGTCTCAGGATCTGTAGCACCACTAGCTCCAAACTGAGCATTGCAAATAGGGCTCAAAAAAAAGTTCCTTCTTAATATGGGCAATACCCCCTGGAATTATCACAGAATAGCCCAGCTCTTAACTTGAAGATGAAAGTCAGACCTGGGGGTGCCCCTCCAAGCTCTTCTGGGCATCTTGAAACATGCCTCCAACACGGGGACTTTCTCCCTCATACCTCGACTCATGAGATCAGCTGCATGTCAACACTGCGTAGATGCTACACATCCAAGGCAAATATTTTAAAACAAAGGAAAGGACACGTGGAATGAGAAAAAGTGTCTGCAATATTGCTGAAACCTGGAAGGCAGTGAGAACTGGGCCAACTGGGACCCAGAAATCCTTATCACCTAAATTGGAATTCTTAGACCATTCCCAAGTAGCACTCACCCTCATCCTAAACCTCAAAATATTTAGACTCTAGCTCCGGGTCAATGGTAAAAGGTGTCTCCAGTGCTGAGAAAAATGTACACGTTCAAGAAATACCTCGAAGTGAACAGGCGTGAGGATGATCATTTCTTCATGAAAACTGAGTACGTTGCCCTCCTTTGTATGCACCCACGGAAGGAGGGACTTAGTTTATCTTCTTACTCAGGGTCCCGTCTTAAATCCTGTAAGCCCACATCAGCTCCCTGCTATGCAAGCTGGCCAGGCAGCGTGGTACAGAAACCAACCTGAAACTAGAGTCAGAAGACATGGCCTTGAGGTCTGACTTGGCCTCTTAGGCCTCAGAAATTTATTTAGCCCTTTCCAAGGCTCATTTTCACAACTCTGAAATGAAGTAGTGGTCTCTTTGCATCACTGTTTCACATTTGATGCTGCATATGTGGGTTTCTGACATGATGCCTGAGACAAGGCTGTGCACGGGGTCCCCACCTCACCTCACGCTGCTGCGTCATGGCAGGTCACGCGGGGAGGCTTAGCTACATGGAAATGCAGCCCAGACAGGGCTGGAAGGTGAGGTAGAATGGGAGCCCTCTGCCCACCCCCCTAGCGAATCCTGGAGAAAGGGAGACATCTAGGCTTCAAACGCTTATTCAGAATTGCCTACAAATGGATCTTTACTAGTTTTTTTTTTTTTTTTTTACTAGTTTTTTAAATGATAATTATTTCAGGTTTTGGCTTTTTTGGGTCTCTGACGTTTCCGTATGAGTTTTAGGATCAGCTTGTCAAATTCTGCAAATAAACCAACTGAGACTGATTCTATAGATCAACTTGGAGAGTTTTACAATCTGAACAACATGAAGTCTTTGAATCTAGGAGCACACGATGATTTTCCATTACCTTAGGTCTTCTTTCACGTCTTCTAACTATGGTTTGTAGTTTTCAGAGTGTAAGTTTTGCAAATCTTTTGGGAAATTTGTTCTTAAATATTTTATTCTGTTTGATGCTAGTGTAAGTGGAATTCTTTTTTTAAAAATTTTATTTATTTATTTCTATACAGCAGGTTCTTATTAGTTATCTATTTTATACATATTAGTGTATACATGTCAATCCCAATCTCCCAATGCATCACACCACCACCGCCCCCCGCCTCCAGTTTCCCCCCTTGGTGCCCATACGTTTGTTCTCTACATCTGTGTCTCTTTTCTGCCTTGTAAACCGGTTCATCTGTACCATTTTTCTAGAAGGTAGAATTCTTTTCTTAATGTTATTTTTCGATTGTTTGTTGCAAATTTATAGACATACAATTGATTTTTGGATACTGATCTTGCATCCTGCCATCTTGCTGAATAAAATCTTGAAGCTAGTCCGCCCAGGTATTTTGGATCTCTCCATTCTGTGCCACATCAAAAGATGTAAGAGAAAAGGTGTGGAAGGTACTGAGCAGGGGGAGGGGGAGGGGCTGCTTAAAACATTGCCCCAAATCCGTAAGAGAGCACCCACCCTGCTAGATATCAAATCAGAGGTTTCTTTTCTCATTGAAAGGTAATCAGCATCAACACTCCACAAGTCATGTAGACATTAGAAAGCCTAACCCAGAGGCTGCCGGCCACAGAGAGCAAAGCCTTCAGAAAAGATAAGGCTAGGTGATGTACACCAAGTGCCTGGAAATGGAAGGAGACGCAGGAGGTGGAGGCAGTGGATGTAGCAATAGGTTCAGAGCCTATAAGAGGAAAGCAAAACTACCTTAGAAATCGCCTGTTTAGGATTCTGTTATTTGAGTAGCTAAGAGACAGCAAACAGACAGATAATGAGTGGAAAAGGCCCAGAACTGGGGAGGTCAGTTCACACGATTCACAGAAAACTATTAGCACAGCCCAGAAGCAGAGAGATTGGCAGGTATCCCACAGCTGATCTAGATGAGGTTGCTCACGCATTCCTCAGTCAGGAGGACCAGACTCTGCAGGAAGGACCCACTACATGCACACTTGGTGTTGTTTTGTTTTGTGTCGGTGAGGACAGGCCAGGCTACGCTACAACCTCAAAATCTAAGAGATTCAAATAACAAAGACTTATCTCTTGCTCATATTGTGTGTCTGCCATGGGTTGGCACGTGGCGGGGTTTCTGCTCGTCATAAGCACTAGAGGACCTGGGACGATAAAGGTTTCATCTCCCAGGACGGCAGAGGCTGCATCCCAACAGACGCTTCCAAACCTCAGAGGCAGGGAAGGGGCACAGTGAGTTTGGGAGCCGCCCTTAAAGCTGCTAACCAACCGGAAGTGACCTGTGATGTTCTGCTCGCATTTCATTGGCCAAAGCAAGTCACGTGGCCTTGTCTGATGTCAAAGAGGGCACTCAGTTCTACCCCAATATGTGCCCAGAAAAAATTCAAGAATATCTGTGACTAGCACCAGTGACTATTAAAATCTACTCTCCAGCCACTGTATAGCTAATCCTCATTTCTTCCTACATTTTTCTCCCAACACAGAGAGAAAAGAACAACTTAGAAATTCCACAGATATAATGAAGCTGGCACTGAACAACTGGGTGTTGCAGAGGGGAGCAGTGGCCTGAGGTCTGCTCTGTGCCCTGGTTTTTACCTTGATGTGGCACCTGGGGATAAGCCTGGTTCTCAAGGACCATCTGCAGCCAGAAGAGGACCCAGCGGCTGCAGCTACGACAACTCACTCACTTGGGATGCAGGCCTCAGCATAGGCCTCGGGCTCCAAAAAATTCTCTAAGAAAGAATAGAAATCGGGCTTCCCTGGTGGCGCAGTGGTTAAGAATCCTCCTGTCAATGCAGGGGACACGGGTTTGAGCCCTGGTCCAGGAAGATCCCACATGCCGCGGAGCAACTAAGCCCGTGCACCACAACTACTGAGCCTGCGCCCTAGATCCCATGAGCCACAACTACTGAAGCCCGTGTGCCACAAGTGTACCACAACTACTGAAGCCCACACACCTAGAGCCTGTGCTCTGCAACAAGAGAACCCACCGCAATGAGAAGCCCGTGCACCACAACAAAGAGTAGCCCCCGCTCTCAACAACTAGAGAAAATCTGCGTGAAGTGAAGACCCAATGCAGCCAAAAATTAAATAAATGAATAAATAAATGAATTTTTTTTAAAAAAAGAAAAAATAGAAATTGCATTCCTATTCTCAGTTTGAAAAATTCTGCAGAGAAAGTTTCCAAGTCTTCTTAAAGCCATGAAAAACAAAACAAAATAGAACAAAACCTGCCTCAGTCCTAGCTGCACAGGAAGACAGGATGCCCTGGGAGAGAGAGACACCCCAGCCTCCCGTAAATCTCAGGAGAAACTCTCAGTGGCTGAGCCTGGGAGCTGGACCAGCCCAGGCACCAGAGCCAGAGGGTGCAGGCCGTGCGCTGAGCTCCAGCGGCAGAGGCTGGCGGCCCCTGTGTCCTTCGTCCCCACCCCTCTGCTCCTGGGTCAGGATGGACAGAGGTGGCCATGCCGTACCCCTCGTGGCCCAGTGGAGCTGGCTCACGGCGCACACTCCAACCTGCACCCACCTCCAGCAAACACCTCTGACATTCTGAGGTTGTTTTCCAACCTTCTCTCCTCGACTCTGCAAGAAGGACCCAACCACTCTGCTCCTCCAAAGCCCCCCAAGTGGAACGGTCTCGGGGTTGGGTCTGTGCTGCTAGCGGCTTTGACTGATGTAACCAGATTCAGGGTTTGGATGGGCCCTGGTGTTGCCCACAAGACTGGGCTATGATCCACGAGGGAAAAACAAAGATTCCTTTAACATCCTCCGATCCCGTGAATGTGGACAGAATCGTTACTGTGGACCATCACGGAAACCAGCCCCCCACCCCCGCTCCTTTTGTGGCTGCAACACGTGACTTCAGAGGGTGGGCAGGAATGTCTCATTTTCCAGGCTCAATTTGACCCGCTGAGTTAAGCACTCAACTAAACAAGCCTGAAGTGTTTGAAAAATTCAAGCCCAGTTGACAGACGAGGGTGGTTCCTTCTAGAGCAGAGACTTGAGCTGGCTCCTTGAGTTGGCTGAGGAGGAGGAGTGGGTGTTCAGCCAAAGCTCCCTTTAGCAGCTCATAAAAACTTGACCACGCAGAACGACGGCTGACGCTTCCTTAGCATGCTTGAGTTTCCGTAGGGCTGTAGGTTTGTGGTTCCTAATGACTGTTCTGCATATGAGGCAAGTCATGTTTATCGAGGGTAAGTGACTTTCCCAAGGTCACACAACTATAAGGACCAGTCTGCAGGCTGGGGTCCAGAGTCCTGAGCATCCCTTCATCCTTTTGGGGATCTGGCTCCCCTCATGTCCTTTCCTCCAGAGGCAGGGCCCTGAGGGACACTCACGAGAGCCCAAAGGTGGGAACAGCTGACTAGCATCCCCCCGACTGTGAGGAGGTGGGGGGGTCAACCATCCATGCAGGACTAGTTAGAGGGACCCCAAACTGTTTCGGCAATGAAAGCCACCTTCGTCGGATGTGTATGAAAAAAATGGGGGATGGAACAAGAGGATGCAGCCCTCACAATTCAGCTACACCACAGAGTTCTGATGTAAGGGTGACAGGAGATGGTATTTTGTAAAACCCAATGATTATTGGTTCCTCCACATACCTCTTGGGGTCAAGGCTGGGGCATAGACACCAGGCAACCATCAGGACCAGTGGCTTCATTCACAGGATGGCTTCTGCCTTCACCCCCCCACTCAATTTCCTACCGATGACTCCATGTACCCCAGGCCTTGCTCACCCTGCAGTTCTGCAGCCAACTCCTGCTGCCAGAATGAGGTCCCCAGTGGGTTTCTCTCTTGGGTAGCCCCTTCCTCAGGGCACGGAGTCTTGTCTGTGGCCCTTTGTCACGGGAACGGGACCCTAGAGGGAAAGGCGTGTTGGAAGAGGAGCCGAGTGCGTGGGAGATCTAGCCCTTCAGGCCTCGCCAGCCACACTGCCCTCCCCCTCCCCCCCCCATCAAGGTGTCCTTTCCCACCTGGGAAGCGGGAGAGTCAAGACACCTGAGATGATAACTGCCCCACTGTCTAAACGGGCCTTGCTGAGCTCCCAGGCCTGTTGGGGACTGGCCAGCTGGGGGAGAGTCTGGTGCAGGCCGGAGGCATTGGCAATGACCACTGTGACAACCCCCTGATGGAGGTCAGCCTGGACCCCTTTGCAGCTTCACAGGAGAGGAAGAAAAAGAAGGGAGCTCAAGAACTTTCCAGAAGGCTGAGGTCAGATTTGCTGTGGGACATGCCCTTGAGCAGAGAAACTGTGGGGCAATGTTTCCACCCCCTTGGGGCAGGGAGCAGGAGTGTCTCTAAGTTGGCCCAGATTCACCTTACCTGAGTCTAATGTCAATACACGTCAGGCCCACGGCACCTCTGGTCATTCCTGGACCTTCCCTGCACTTGTTCAAGGTAGGAAATGGACAGATGCTTCTGCCAGGCCCTTCGAGTACCACGTTTCTTATCGTAGGTTAAGGACGCCTTGGCACACAGTCTGGTCCCTCTGTCTACTCTGCATCTGCCTGTCTGTCCCTCTGATTTCTCTTGGGCTGGTTGTTTTGCTTCTGCTGAGATGGTTTCCCCAGGCGTGGACAAGATGAAGCCTTGAAAGAACGAGCTTCCTAGCCTGGCCAGGTGGGGCACCAGAAACGCCTGGAGCATTCGCCATGCTTGTAGTCCAGTGCTGGCGATTCTCCTGGAAAAGAAGTACTTTGAGACAATTTCTGAATCGTATCCTACAAGTAAGAAAGTACAATGTAAGAAAAAGAAATTCCACAAATGGAGAGAGTGTTGCTGGCCCTGTGACGTCAGATGCCCAGGCTCAGTTCTGGCCCCCGCCTATGTGCCCCCGCCAGTCTGCGAGGGGACACCCAAAGGACCTTCTCATTCTGTCCCACCCTGGGGTCAGGGCAGGGAGTGGTGCTGACACTCCTGGGTATACTCAGCACCAAACCCTCCGCCCGGTGCAGAGGGTGGGGCTGGCGGGAAGCAGGAAGGGCCAGGGCTGGGCAGCGCTCGCTCGGCTGGGTGGCTGGAGGGGCTGCGGGCTGAGTGCCCACGCTGGGCGGTTCCAGGAAATTCCAGGCCGGACAACCAGAGTGCCTTTCAAAGCAGCCATGCTGCTATTTTAAGGGCCGTGTTGAGGGGAAACAGCTCAATAAAAGCAAGACAATTGTTCAGAGGTGGGAGGCTGGAGTAGCTGGGGCAGCCCCTCTGCGCCCTCTGGGATGTGGCCAGAGCGCAGGGCAGGGCTGTGACCATGATGCCCTCTTGACAACTGTCCGAGGGCTCACGGTCCCCCCAGAGCCTGAGCTGAGGCTTCGGTTCCCTGAGTAACAACTCAACAAAGAGAACGGTCTATCTCCTTGGGGTGGTTGAAGACCCCGGTCCCCCCACCTAGCTGGTTGGTGGTGGCCCGCCTCCCAACTCTACGCCTGGGCTCCGTAGAGCGGAAGTTCCCAAATGAGGGCTCGCCTTCCTGCCATGTCCAGGGTGATTGCTCTAGTCTCAGGGTCACGGTCACCCTACCTGTTTGCGGACCTGGATGGTGCGAGCCTGGGCCCTCCTCTGCTGTCACTCTGTGTCACTCATCGTTCCCAACGACTCTTTCCCCCACTGCAAAATGAGGTCAGGTGGACAATGTGCCATCACCCTCCCACCATGTGCCATGACTGGGACCCAGTGCTCACACCTCCCTCCACAGCCCCACGTTGCCCGTGTGCCAGGGGCAGGCTGCAGCAGGAGGGGGAGGAAGCCTGGGAGTGCCTGGTCAGGGCTTATTTCCCTTTGGACCAGCTGAAGTGGGGACCTGGTTTGGAAGCCACAAGAAAAACCCAAGGGAGGGGTGACCTGGAGCGTCCCAGGTTGATCGATGGATTTCTGAGCTGGCCATCCTAAAACTGGAGGAGTGGGCACAATCAAGAGAAGGAAAGAATAAAAGAGAATGGGAAGGGAGAGAAAGAGATGAGGGGGGAGAGCAGAAGAGGGATACTCTCCTTCTAATGCCCTTGTCACGAGGCCCCAGCTCCAGAGCCCGCAAGGAGAGGAGATTGGATGCGGCAGGGCTGTGGTCGTCCCCGTGGCCTTGCTCTGTGGCAGCTCCCTGACGTGTCAGTACATTTGTGGATGTAGGGCCCGGCGTGCAGGAATCTCTTTTGCAGACATTTCCTCACCTAATCCCGGTCAGTCCCAACAACAGGCTACAGGAAGGGCATTATCCCCATTTTTACAGGTGAGGAAACTGGGGGTCAGAGAGATTCAATCACTGTTCTGGGTCACACAGCCTGTTAGTGGAAGACCAGGTCTCAAGCCACTTCCTCCCCCGATGACAGGGACCCCTCCCTGTCAACTCAGATTGGCTTTCGCTGTCCTAGCAGGTAGGAGTAAGGCTCAGGCCCTGTGGTGGTTTGACGATGGTGCAAATTCTTAGACGCACCTCCTACGAGAGGTGGGTCCGGGTCCCCTCCGCTTAGCAAATCACTTGTGCAGTAGGTGATGCTGTGTGGCCTCCAAGGACAGATAAGAGGACATCTTGCAGCTTGGCTTTGGTCTCATGGAACCCTTGCTTTTTGGACATTCCTCTGGGGATGTCCCCATGTAACAAGCTGGCCACGTGGACAGGCACGTGTGGTCTCTCTGGTCGGCAGCCTCAGCTGAGCTCCGGGCCGACAGTGAGCATTGCCTGCCGGCCAAGCCAGTCACCTTGGAACCTGGAGTCTGGGTGAAGACGGAAGCTCTGGCAGGTGTCTGATAGAAACCCCTTGAGGGATTCCAAGTGGGGACTTCCCACCTGAGCCCGTCCTGAACCCCTGGCCTGCACACTGTGAGCAAGTGACTGAGTTTGAGGGTAATTGATTGTGTAGTCATAGAAACAACCACAAGGGCACCTGCGTGAACACCTGGGTCCAGGTGAGCCGCATGCAGGTGTGCGGGTGTCACGTGGTGAGGGAGAAGCCCAGGGGGCCAGACGTGCCTGCTCTGCTCAGAAAGACCAAGGATGTCTCCTGGCAACGTAGCCCCACGTGCAAACTCTCCCTCATACCAGTAAACTTCCAAGGAGGGAGTCGGAAGCAAACTTATAATTGGTGAGTGGGAGCTTATCTTGGCGAGAACAAAGAAGGGTGGCAGGATCCGGGAGCAGAGATGAGCTCAGAAGCTGTTCAGACAGATTTCGGAAACAGACAAAGCCCTGAGGATGAAGGAGGAGAAAATAGAGGGCAGAAAAGCAAATACTGTGCATCCCCGTGTGAATGGCAGGGTGACATTTTGCTGTTATTGTCGATGCTGCTTCTCATTTGGCTGCCAGCTTGTTCCAGGATTGGAGCTCCCTGGGGGGGTACAGCATTCATGTTACTCATTGTCCCGGAGGTGAAGAAAGGGCTCTCTCTCTTCTGAAAATAATCTCACAAATTACTGAGCTTCTGGGAAGCTGGAGTTTCCATGCAGCCACCGTGCATGTCCGTAGATTGGGGGAGCGCGTTCCAATATGCCATGGCTGGTCCCCAAGCACGGTTTAGCATCAATCTGATTTAAAATTCAGCACAACTTGTGTTCTGAAAATCACACGTGAATTCCCCAAACCTTGAATTCCACAAACTTCATCTCAATGTCTTGAAATACAACTTGCCTGTCCTCCAGCTGCTAAGACACGTGGTGGTGGCCTCCTGGGCAGGTGCAACCCTGGTAGAATTTTGTCCTTTGGCTTCAAGGTTTGTAAGAATCCAAACTTTGAAAATCAAGTCAGGCCGGCAGGGCTTGGCCAGGGGAGAGAGAAAGCCTGGCTGGTACACGTGTGCGTGGGAGGCCCCCTCGCAGGCGGCCAGGAACCACCTTCTCTTGTCCTACAGGAAGCACCGGGAAGGCAGAGGAGGGAGGAGTTGGAGAGGTGGGCTTCTGTCTTTAGGCTCCTAGGTTCCACCAGGCCAGCTCTCCAGCTTGGGGCTGAGCTGAGCGCTGGGTCAACAGCTGGACTTGGTCCCTGCTTTTTTAGCCAGTTGAATATTTGTTTGTTTGGTTTTGCTTGTCTAGAAAAGAGGATGGCTGGACAAGATCAAAGATAAAGAATTGTGACATTTGAAGATAACCAAATGAAGGAAAGGAGAAAAATGATGGTTCTGTATGTTGAGGGAAAGCCAGAAATTGATTCCATTTGAAATAATATTTTAAGGTTATAAAATCCTTCTGTATATAAAGAAGAACACACAAAAGTATAAGCATGAGCTTGTATTTGGCCGGAACTTAGACTATCTTAGGAGGCAGGTGGGACTCGGGTGCAGCTTCCTTTTCAGAAACTGGAAGTTGGGTGTTCAAATCCCAAAGACAGTTTCGTTCAGGGGAAAACTCTGGTGGAGAGGGGCTGTGTTGGGGGAGCACTGTTGAGAATTAAGAACAGACTGAATGTGTGCCTTATGATCTAGACCGAGGTGAGCAAATCCACCGGCCAAATAAGGCCATGCCCCACTGGTGTACGAACGTGGCTGCTTTCCTGCTACACAGGCAGAGGCAAGAGGTTACAACAGGGACCCTAAGGCCCGTGAAACCTAAAAATACTCTCTGGCCTTTTACAGAAAACGTTTGTCGACCCTTGGTGTAAATGGTCACAGACACTCACCTAAGCACCACTTACCCTGGCGTCGTCCAAAAATTGTGTTAGGTTGGGTTCTTCATGGTTGTTCGTATGGTGGAAAATGTGAATACATATATACATACGTATAGACACACACTACCTACATATAGACACACATGCATGCACACATACATGCATTCATGCAAACATACATTCACAGAGCAAGTGAGGTAAAGAAAAAAGAAAGGAAAGAGAAAGACCATATCCTGGCAATACAGAGAGCCGGAGTGGGTCAGGGTATAACCCGGGCTGTCGGCATTCTCCCTTCCACGGCCCTCCGGTGCTTACCGACCCTGCACACACTGTAGGCGTCTCTACTGTACGTAAGTGAAACGCCCTGCTTGAAGGTTTCCTCTGGATACAGGAGCATGCTTGGTCCTTGTGCAGGGCCATTAAAGACACCCCACAATCTGCCCTTAATCGAGGACAAATGGGATTTAGTGGGTCCATACCCCAGCTTCCTTGTCCCATGCGTGGCATGACTCTGAGGTTGTGTGAGTACTGCCCTGTCGCCCAGAAGTCCCCAGAGCGAGGGGTCCTGTTGCCCACAGTTGTAACCTGTACATTAATGAGCTGTTTATTGCCTGTCTTCCCTTCCCTGTCTTGCTTCCCCACCAGCGCTCCCTGGGACCACCTCCAACTAAGCTGCCTTCACTGCACCCTTGTCTCGGGGTCTGCTTCTGGGAGACCCTACACAGGACAGTTCTGGCACACTTCGCTGTCCACAACAAGATCCTTTGCTCCCTGTTTTCCTTTGCTTGATCCTGTATTTTTAAATATAAGGACGATAACAAGACCAATTTAATAAAGAGTTGATGATCATAACTTATTTGCTTACTTGTTATCTAAAACCAAGGAATACATGCCAAAAGCAAGCAAACAAGAAGGCGGACAGAGGCTAAGCTCTGCTATACAGGAAAGTTTTAGGTCAAGGTAAGCTTTCTCTGGGTACCAGAGGCTGTTTATACAGCCAAGCAAAGGAAGATGAGGAGCCTCTGTGTTTGTGTTTTTTCAACTGGGAGTCACTGGTGAATGTCCTACAGCTGGGTGGTTGCTTGTTCTACCAGTTGCAAAAATTACAGGTGCCTTTACAAGCATCCTTTGTTTGGTTTTGTTCTGTTTTGAAGGGGTGTGCCCAGATCTGGACACAGAGCATGGAAACACATTGTCTAGGAGACTAGGAGGGTACGTGAGAGGCTCGGAGGGAGGAGGTCATTACAGACATTGATAAACAGTCATTTCCTCACGGACCCCAGGCTACCAAGAAGAAAGGGGAGCTGGGTGAATAAAAGTGAAAGCAACCTTCAGAAGAGAAGGGCTTGGGCACTGCTCCTGGGGAAGCAGCTGTTCTGGATAGAGGAGGGGAAGAATTAAAGAACTGAGTTGCCTCCCTCCTCCATGAGATGGGGGCAGTATTGTCCCACGGGAGGAAGGATGGTGGTATGTGGCAGAAAAGGAAGGTGTCTCAAAGAGCTGGTAAGAAGCTTCTTTCGTGGTCATTTCCCAACTCCCTTCTGGGGATAGAGCACTGGCTTGAATGGACGGGTTATCTGGCTTAATATGCCAACTTGCATATTTGTAATAAGATTCATTTTTATAGACAGTTGAGTCTAATGTGCAAAGCCGGCTATCCTCTCCTTGTTGTAGTCTTAGAACGGCTGGCAAGCTCCAAGGTCACCTGTAAGTCTTACATTTCACTGAAGAGTAGTGTATAGTGTGGCGGGGACTCTTGGAAACCACGACTGGCATTTGTGGAACGTGTGCTCTGCACCAGGACCCTCTGCATGTCTTCTCAAGTGCACACTACAACCTTTGAGAGTGGTTCATTGTCCCCATTTTACTGTGCCTCTAAGAAATTATGCAATTTGCTTAAGACCAAGCCATGAGCACAGGCCACCATTGGAGTTTGAACCTTGATACGTCCAGATCCTGCACCAGGTTCCACCCACCGCACCAGTGGTTCCCAGGTGCCAGTCTGGGTATCATCCCACATCTTATGCTGGAGATGAGTGCTCCATAGGAGTCATTTGGTTGGGCTCCCTGGGAAGCAGATGCTGACATGATAAGGACCTGCGTGCAAGTGGTTCATTGGGAGGGGGTCCCAGGGAGCACCAGGAGAGGAGGGAGGAAATCGGTTGGGAAAGGTAAACAAACCAGTAAAGGGAGTATCATTGAGTTGGTTACTGCCCTGGGCAACTGGGGCTCATTCCTGCTGGGGAATTCTGGGAGGTGGTGGAGAATGTCCCTTCCTGAGGCGTCGGAACCTGGGGAGTTTCCCACAACACCCACCCACTGTTGGCTGAGTGATGGGTTTGGAGCATTAACACCCAGGCGCCTCTGTCTCCCTCTGTGTTAAGTACATTCACATTGTTGTGCAACCAAGCTCCAGGGTTATTTTCATCTTGAAAAACTGAAACTTATACCCATTAGACAGCAACTCTCCATCCCCACCCCAGCCTCTGGTAACCATCCTTCTGCTTTCTGTCCCTATGGATTTGACTGCTCTAGGGGTGTGTGGACTGAAAGGGGTAGATTCAGAAATAGACAAACCAGTCCTAGTAGGTGTCTTGTTCATAAACCAAGAAGGACCATCTAAAGTGGTCTAACATAAATCCCACGCAAGGACCACCCTGCGGGTAGAAGCCTGCAGGGACTAATTATAGGACCAGAACCCTTAGTAGCCAACTGGGGTTTGGAGTGGGAGTGGTGAGGCACAGGCTCCCCTTGGGAGCCAGGGATTTGGGAAGATTGGAGAGGAAGCAGCCGGCCCCAGCAGAGCAAACAGTCATGGTGTCACGCTCCACCTCGAGGTTGCGGTTAGAAGACGCCACCACGCTGGTTATCCATGTGGGTGTCTGGCCAGTCCACTCTCAGGTGTCCAGACTCTATCTGCTCTACAGTAAGTTAGCACCTTGCAGGCTGTGACTGTGAGGGCAGGTGTGATTTGGTGTGGCTGGAGTAGAGAAGGACAAGATGAACAACGACCAAAGAAAAGGATTTCAAACACTGACATTTCCTCCCAGGAAACAAGTCCAAGGAGAAAACCTGAATGCGTGGAGTTTGATCCAATGCCCCACTTCCTCCATCCCTAAAAGGACGAGAAGTCTTCAGACTATAGCCTGGGGGGATGAGAAGCCTTCCGTCTCAGCAGATATTGGGAGATCCTCATCTTGAACCTGAGGAAAGAGCAAGAAAAACAACAAACACCAAACTGGAGGTGAGAGAAATCAAGCAAAATCAAATGAAAAAACACCTGGGAAGAGCAAATGACTCCTGGTCATTCCAAAGGAATGTCTTAAGGACGGGGAAATGGAAGGTTTTTGAAAAAGTACTTACATCTTCCATAGCCACTGTCTTGGGGATGCCAGGGAGAAAGAAGAGTTACATTCAACAAGAGTTAGTGGAACACCCAGCAGCAAAGGGAAGCTGAAAAGAGCTGACAGCCCTGAGAAGTCTCATTTTTTTTGTTGTTGGAATTGTCCCTAAAGAGTTCCAGAATGCTACTCCTTCCAGACCATCAATGGAGACAAAGAACATATATTTTTGCCATTATCAGAAAAAATGTGCAATTCACTGATATTTACTAAACACTTACGTAAACAGTACAGAAACGGTTTCTTCATTGGCGGAAGGGACTTACCTGTGTAGTTCAGTAACTACACACATGACTGGTTGTCCATCCTATGCTGTGCTTTCCCATGTACTGTTGAATCTGCTCATAAACCCTTATCATAGGGTGATTAGGCTGCATTTTACTGATCAGGAAACAGGCTTAGAGAGCATATGAATTTTTTTTTTTTAACTTTTTATTTTAGGGGTTGGCCAAAAAGTTCGTTTGGGTTTTCTTTAACAGCGTAAGGAGAACCCGAATGAACTTTTTGGCCAAGCCAAGATATTGGCATATAGTTGATCACCAATGCTGTGTTAGTTTCAGGTGTACAGCAAAGTGATTCTGTTATACATATACATGTATCTATTCTTCTTCAAATTCTTTTCCCATTTAGGTCGTTACATAATATTGAGCAGAGTTCCCTGTTCTCTACAGTAGGTCCTTGTTGGTTATGAATTGTTAAAAGATACACTGAGGCACATACACATTTTTAAGAGTTTATTTGAGCAAATGTCAATTTGAATCAGGCATCTCCAAACCAGAAGTGATCAGGAGTGCTCCTCCGACAAGGAGCCAGGGGAAAGGTTTTCAGGGAGAAGATGAGGGAGCCAAGCAAGGAAGTTATTCGACTCTCTCTGGCTTAAGCAGTTGCTTATTAGGGAAAGCCTAGTGGCTGTTTGCAATTGGTCGTTCTTGATTTTCACTTTTCACATTCACGTGCATTGTCTCTGGCTTAGATTTTGGTTAATGATGTGAGCTGCCAAGGCATTGCAGCTGGCCATATCCAATGGCCTCCTTGTTTACTTGCTTTGACAGTATTATGCTTAAGGTCACAGAATTACTAGGTCACAAGCTCAAATAAGGCTCACTCTTGTGATTCCCAGTCTCCTTCTTTCATGGTCATTCCATGCATCCTTCCAGAAACTAGGGGTGCCATATCCGATGGCAGACCCGAAGGAAAGCTGCAAGGTATCACGATTACATTAGACTTTCTATCATAAAAATTAAATTCTGCTTTAATAGTATTCAACTTGAGATAAGCTTACACAATTAACATGGAGGAGGGTTTTCTTTCCTTATAACCACTCTTGAGGCTAGAATCTTCCTCAGAGAGAGGTGTAAATGTGTGCCGTGAGAAAGGTGGGATCTTTTCTCCAAGAAGAGACAAAGTCAGCGTTTGATAAATATTTGCAGAATTGTTCCAACCTCCGTTTTCTTATGAGGACTGGAACAACCCAAGGCCGGTGCGGAGGAAATGGTTTGATCTCCTTTCTCAAAGGGAGGTTGCAGGAAGACTTGGGAAGGTGAAGAATGACCACATTTCTCTGAGGCCAGGAGGCTGCTGCATTCAAAGCAGGATTTCCTGGCAACTGTTCCAGTAAATGTTGTACTGAAAAAGGAGGAATGTGACGGAGAAGAGTGAAGAGGGAAAATGATATAATATAGGATGCTCCCACAGCAACAGCCAAGGCTCTTGGAGGAAATAAGGAAATTTGAACCCTCTCGGGAGGGGGGAAACACTGTGCTATTGTCCTGTAGGCAGCATCTCAGAAGGTAGATCATCTCTGCTTCATCTGAGAGATGATTTTGGCCACTGTGTGTAGAACGATGGCAGAGGGCGAGCTCGTGGGGAGGTCACTTAAGAAGCAGCTTCAGCAGAAAGGGTGACCTTGGGCTGCCCCAGAGTGGAGGGACAGGACGGAGAAGAGTATGGGGTCTGTGGTGAAGGTGGGTCCCTGGGGATTGCCATGTTGACTTGAAAGAGCCCAGAAGACAAGCAGGGCAGTTGGCCACCTTCTGTTGCTTGACTTTGCTGCCCTGAAACTGGTTTTCTTCACACATAAATGGAAGTACCGTTGGTCCTTGGTATACCTGGGATATTGGTTCCAAGATCCCCTGGGCCTCCAAATCCACAGAGACTCACATCCTTTATATAAAACGGTGCAGTACAGCCGGCCTCCACATCCTTGAATTTCATCTACGCAGAATCAACCAACCGCAGATGGAAATTTCGATCCAAGTTTGGTTGAGTCCGCGAATGAGAGACCCTCAAATATGGAGGCAACTGTACTTATGCCTCCCTCACAGCCCTTCTGAATTTGAGGAGCTGATCAGCACCAACTTTTCAGCAGGGGTAAAGCAGTATGAAGGTGTAAGATACAATACCTATTGGAAAAGGGGCGCATACTTGTCAACCAGCAGGTAGAAATGTTGGCTCCCAAAGACACAGAGGTAAATTGTGGAGCTCGAGCTTGGCGGCTGTAAGGAAACAGCCTGGTACTGGAAGTTCTCCACCCTACAGCAGACACGGTGCACGTGCATTCTGCATGTGGGCTGGTGTGTGTGTGTGTTACCGTGAGTGTGCACGTGTGTGCATGGTTGTGTGCCTGTGCTTTTGCCTGTGTGTATGTTCATTTCAACACAGCATGATGGGGGAGTGAGAAAGGTGTAGATGGAAGTTTCTAAAAAGAAAGCAGAGGACATGATCCCAGGTTCTGGTGGGCAGGGAGTGCGTTTAACCTTCTGTGCCCTCAGATCTGAGTCAGCAGGTGAGTGTACAAGATCAAGTGAAAGGCAATATTCCAGAGGGAGGCTTTCCTTGTGGATGTCCAAGAAACATTGGCCATGAAGACTATGGGAGGAAAAGGAAATGATAAATGGTTAGACGTCCCGAAGGGCAAGCAGTGCTGTGAGCTTTTCCAAGAGGAATGGCTCATTCCCGAGTAGCTGATAACAGAGTGCAAACAGTACCATCCTGCTGCAGAGCACAAGGGCAGCTCATGAATTCCAAAGAAGCAGTTCACTGGTGAGTCAGGGGCACGAGGACCCTACGGGTGGGTGTTTGCTTTTTCTGTCAAGTGCCTCTCAACCCACCTTTCATCTTTCCCTGAAATGCTTCACCGTCTGACCTCATGGGGTAGAAATGTTACCAGGTATCTCAAACGTCAAACACAGAATCCTGTAGCCCTGGTCCCTAGAGAACAGACCACGATGGGCTGGAGACCTGAGCCAGAGGGACTCCAGGCCTCCCCCAGGACTTTTCTACTAAGAGGTTGCGAAGAAAGACCAACTAATCCCTGGAGCCACAAGATGACAATCCTCCCACCAACCACCTTGGGTCCAGGCTCATAGCCCCCCTGTGAGAAACAAAGCCAGGTACTTAGTTTGCATCTGCTGTGTAACAGGTCAGCCCGGGGTTTACTGGCTTGGAAACGCCCACACCCTCTTCTTTCTTCAGCCCTCTGGTGACTGGGTGATCTCCTTCTGGTCCTCCTTTGGCTCCCCTACAATGCTATATTCAGCTGGGAGTTGTGTGGGACCAGCTCACGGTGGCTGCCTTCCAAGCGCTCAAGCCCCAAGCGCAGAGCTTAATGAGCTGCTTGCATCATGTTTGCTGATGTACAATTGGCTGAAGCAAGACACACAGCCAAGTGCAGAGTCAGAGCAGGGGCGGACAGCAGGAGCTGTGCTGCATGGGGGACCTTCACTGGAGCAATCTACCCATGCCAGTGTTCAGATGCTCCTGGTGGCATCAGAGCCCATGGCTCTGGGGGGTCTTTGATTTGTGTCTCTGTCACTTGAGAGACCCTTGACGAATGAAGACCTCCAGACACCACAGAATGCTCTCATACCATAGTGTAGGGAAATCTCTCTACCTGGGATTATAGGGACAATCAGAGTATCTTGTTCTTTAAATCTGCAGTTAAGTGTTTATTGAGAAGCTACCAAAAACACTGTGTAGGATACAAAGAAGGATTATACACTCTTTCCAGGCTTTAAGTAGCTCACAGTCTCCAGGGGAAACAAACCATTCACATACAGAAAGTTAAAAGACAGTCCAACAGTATGAGTACCATGAGCCAAAAAAATACCTATCACGTATGTATCAGGTGCTTTAGCAACCTTTCACCGTAGCTGTGATTTCACTCCAGGTTCAGAAACAAAGCAATGAAGCTCAGAGGACTTAAGCCACTTGCTGGAGGCAGAATTGATGAAATCAGAAGTCTTCAAGTTGAGAATGAGGAATGGTTACTGAAGACAAGAGGGGCTGGAGAGTCCATCATAGAGGAGACACCATTGCCTGTACTTTGAATTTCTGTAAATCAGTGCGTTAACTTTGTACACTAGCTGTTCCCAGGTTGTCAGTCATTTGGGCCGCTGTAACAAAAAGACCGTAGACTGGGGTGGGTCTTAAAAATAATAGAAATTTCTTCTTCACAGTTCTGGGGGCTGGGAAATCCAAGATCAAGATGCTGGTAGATTTGGTGTCTAGTGAGAGCCAGCTTCCTGGTTCAGAGATGACCACCTTTTCACTGTGTCCTCACATGGTGGAAGGGGTGAGGGGTGCTCAGTGATGGTGTTCACCCATTTGATGATGATGGTAACACTATGTTTTAGAGAAAGAAAGATTTTGAAATCTGGTCTTAACCTCCATCTTTACTCAGATGTTCCTGATTTTAATTGGTAAAATGTTAGAATTACCACTTTAATCTGATTTTAAGTCAGTGATTTTTAAAAAAACTCTTTATTTCAAAATAGCAAATCTCATGTTTTGTATTAATTCATCCTGGGACTATGGTTTAATAGTAGGTGATTAATTAGGTAACGTGATTCATTATTAAGGAATACTGTGTTACCAACAGAAAAATTCTTTATAGAAGAACATTTATTGGCATGGGAAAATGCTCATGATATATTTACAGAGAAAAAGTAAGCTACAAAATAGTAGAATAATGTGGTGACATTTTTGTAATGTTACACATTTACATATATATCAAAGGCATACATTGATATGTTAACCCAAGCCGTCTCTAAGCGATGAGATTTTGAGGGATTTTCTTTTTAATTTGAGCTATTCTATTTTTCAACATTAATGTACTGAGTATGAATCCGTCTTAATATTAGAAAAAAAAATGTAATACAAACACAAGCCATATAACAAAGCTGGAGAGGTGAGTTTCAAAACTCCACACTAATGACCTCTGCTGATGTATTGATAAGAGTCTGGAACCAGCTTGTGGTCTGACGGCCCCGGTGGGAGAACCAGCTCACGCTCTGAAGCCTCCCCCATGCTTTTATATATTGCCCAGTGATTAGGGGACCTCCTCCGTCTATAGGTGCTGGAGCTGGTGTCCTTCTCATTTTCATTGACCGAGAGCCAGCAGAAACACAGCCGCCTGTTTCCAGGTAGACTGCTTGCTTCCCAGGAGGAAGAATTCAGACAAAACATGGAATTTTCAGTGCTACTTGAATTACCCGGATTGGTATTTATTTGTTTAGGATTTATACCTTCGGTCTCCACATCTCCTTCCCAGCAGGGAATTACCCAGATAATCATGCATCTGTGCAGACTTCTCCCCAAAGTTCATAAGCTTTGGTCCCTATGTTGGGAAACATGTGTTTCTCGTCCTCGGAAAGGATTGTTCTTGGCTTTAAATTCTAGTACTTAGCACTTGTAAAACTGAGATAAAGCACACTGGCAGCTTCGGGACTTCTGCGAGCCAATAGCTGAGACTAGACTTTGGAACGACTAAACGGCTTCATCCATTCTGGAAATGCATTTGGTGTTTTCTCTGAAAAGGCTTCACAGCGCTCACCTTGGGTTTCTAAAGCACCTCAGACCGCCAGTCTGTTTTGCAGCCCTGCAGTTAGGTTTACTTCTCACCCGCACGTCCACAGTGGTCCGAGACGGTTCTGTCGCTGAAAGCAGGCTCATTGCCCCAAGCACACAGGAAGGCCTGGGCCTGGGCCCGGATGCAGAAGCTGGCCCAAGGCTCTAAGGTCACACATCTCTGCTCCCATGCCTGGCGCGCCCACGACCCCATGTATGCATGCTTCCAGGGGAAGGCATCTTGCCCCCAAATGTCCACCACACTCTTCATTCCTGAGTTTAGGCTCATTGCTTAGAAATGGGGTGAGGTTTTAAAAAATATTTTGGGGGGATGTAATTTACATACACTGACACATGGTTCTTTGGTTCGTTGGTTCCATGAGTTTTGCCAGTTGTACACACTTGTGTGTGCTCAGGACTGAGTACAGGGTATAGGACCCTCACAGCCCAGACAGAAGCCTGTGCTCCCTCCCAGCTGAGCACCCCCTGCCACAACCCAAGGCCCACAGTCTGACTTCAGTGGATCAACTTTGCCGGTCCTATAGCTTCACATAAGTGGAAACACACAATGCGTGTTAGGATTCTTTAACCTAGAGCATTGCGTGTGTCAGCAATTTGTTTCTTTCCACTGCAGAAGTCCATGAATACATCCTGCTGATGGACATTTGAGTGGCTTGTACTTTGGGGCTATTATGAATAAGGCTGCTATTAACATTCCTGTACAAAACTTCTTGTGGATATATGCTTTCATTTTTCTTGGGTAAATGCCTAAC
The DNA here is from genome assembly GCF_965194805.1 of Balaenoptera borealis. Classification (NCBI taxonomy): domain Eukaryota; kingdom Metazoa; phylum Chordata; class Mammalia; order Artiodactyla; family Balaenopteridae; genus Balaenoptera; species Balaenoptera borealis. Next base: position 45,352,172 of record NC_138872.1, on the reverse strand, counting down.
AGTGGAATTGCTGGGTTGATGTATGAATAACTTTATAAGAAACAGAATGGAGTGATTTTGAAAATGGAAGTTTCTGGTAGACTCATGGCCTCTCAGAGGTGAAAGGAAACTTTGATTCCTTGGTCATTTAGCCCGACCTCATCATTTAAGACAAAGGCAGCTGTGACACAGAGGGATCACGTGACATGCACCCCCATCCCCCCCCACACACACCCATTCCCGACCACATGGCTGTAGGTCCAATAAATAGCAAAGCAAGCAAGGACCAGAAGGACTAAGACCACCCTCTGATTTTGTGCTTCCTTATTGAGGAACATCAGAAAATTCTATTTGTTCCCACTTAGAGGTAGGAATTATATCTAAATGGATGAGTTCATTTCCTTACCTTGATCCACAATGAAGAAATATGAATCTGTAATGACTTTATTTTATTCATGCAGGGCAGTATTATATGTGGATTCTCACTGAATCATGTAACTATAGACAGTGACGGAGATCCAGTGAATCTATACTGCCTGGAGGACATGTCCTGGAATTAGACTTCCCCCAAACACATAATATTGATTGGGCTTTACCTCTGGCTGAAAAAATAAATGTTGATAACTTTTGACCTAGTAATAGTAATTCCACTTCTAGAAACTTCTCCTAAGGACATAGATACAAAAGTGTGGGAGATTTATGTAGAAAGATGTATAAAATGGCAAAAGAAATATCAAATTCAATCATTGTAAATCCATACGATGAATTATTATGCAGTTACAAATATATTATCAAAAAGTTATATTTTAGGGCTTCCCTGGTGGCGCAGTGGTTGAGAACCTGCCTGCCAATGCAGGGGACACGGGTTCGAGCCCTGGTCTGGGAGGATCCCACATGCCACAGAGCGACTAGGCCCGTGAGCCACAATTGCTGAGCCTGCGCGTCTGGAGTCTGTGCTCCGCAGCAAGAGAGGCCGCTACAGTGAGAGGCCGGCGCACCGCGATGAAGAGTGGCCCCCACTTGCCGCAACTAGAGAAAGCCCTCGCACAGAAACGAAGACCCAACACAGCCATAAATGAATGAATAAATAAATAAATGAATAAATAAAAATTAAAAAAAAAGTTATATTTTAAAGCATGGCCAAATTGTATAAAAATACTTTTATCTACAGTATGCTTAGAAACCATCTGAAAGAGAATCAGCAAAATAAGAATAACAATAAGAAAAGCAGCTCATGACAGTAGCCCTGACGGTGGCCTTTACATCCTCTTTCTCACTTTTCTGTGCCTCCTGACCCTCTAATGCATGTTCACTGCACACCCACCCTGGGGCAGGCACCCTGCAAGGGGCTGGGAACATAGCAGTCATTAAAGCAAGATTTGACTCTGTGGAGCTCACGTTCCAGTTGGGGGGTTGGGGGTCCAGCCAATGTGTCATTTAATAAGTAATATACATAGTATGATTAGCTGGGGACAAGGGCCAGGGAGAAAAATTAAGCAAAGCAGAGTGATTTGGAGGGCTGATGGGGGTGGAGGTGGAAGCCATTGTTTTAAATAAAGCTTCTGGGAAAAGCCTCACCAAGAAGGTGAGGTTTCCACCAGGACCTGAGGGGGCAGGATGTGACCTCCAGCAGCAACAGGGGAAGAGTGTCCTCGACCCAGGGGCAGCGGTGCACTGGCCCTTGGCAGGGAGAATGGCTGGTGAGCCTGGAGCCCAGTGAGTGGGATGCAGAAGACAAGGTGGAGGAGGTGAGCTCCAAGGATGGGATCCTGGTCTCACGGCACTTTGGCATCAGTCCTGAGTGAGACAGGTGCCTCAGAGGAATCGGAGCACAGGTGTCCTCTGAGGTCCCTCTAGCTACTGTGTGGAGGATGGACAAGGTGTGCAGTGAAGGGGGACCAGGCAGGATGTGATGGAGGCCGGGCCAGTCGATGCTGGGATCTGATTCTGGTATATTTTGAAGACCGAGCCAACAGCTTTTGCTGCTGGATTGGCTGTGCTTGTGAGGAAAGAAGAAGAGTCAAGGATGTCTCTGGGACTTCAAAGTCAGCCACTGCACTAAAGAGATGGGGACCACAAAGGAAGAGAAGATAGAGGGGGCGGGGAGGCAAGCAGTTCCGTTTTGGAGAAGTTGAGTTCAGATGCCCAGTAATATCCAACTGGGGCACCTGGATAGTTAGTTAGACACGCGAGTCTGGAGCTCAAGGGAGACACGCAGGCTGGAATCGTAACCGAGGGCGTTGCTAGGGTGCAGGTGGTTTCCAGAGTCACGAGGCTGGATGAGATCACTTGGGAAGTGAGCGTGGTGAGAAAAGAGAAGCTGGTTATAGACAGAAAAGGGAAAACCAGCAACCCAAACTGAGAAGGGGAACCCAGAGGCCAGCGCCCAAGTGTGGGGAATGTTTAAGGCGTCGTATGACCAACCACACCAGGGGATGCTGATGGGTCAGGAGGGGAGGATGGCTCTGGCCAGGATTCAGAGACATGGATGCTGCGTTGTCTCTGGTACCTAACAGTGCATAGAGTCTAGAGGTACCGAATGATTGAGTGGCAGGCACGTCTGAGCTTGACTCACATTCCCCTGCTTTGAGCTTGCTCAGGAGAAAATAAGAGGAGGAAATGAGGAAACCAAGGAAATCAGGTAATACCTGGAGGGGAAGATGGGCTAGGACAGGGGTTTCTCAGTTGGGAGAAATGACAAGATGTTTACACGATGGCGGGAGTGATCAGGCAGAGAGGAAAAGTTAAAAATATGCCACCAGTAACCATAAGAGGTGCTAATCTAACAAACTGTCACGGCAAACGTATCTTGATCAGAACAGAAGCAAAAGGCAAGCTCAGCAGATCAAGTCATGAAAGTGTGAGCCCTGGGTGGTGAACACGGTCTCCTGAGCTCTGCCTCTGGTTCTGCCCCAGCTCACTGTGGACCCTGGACAGTCATTCAGCCTCCCTGAGTCCCCGTTTCTCTAATGAAACAATGAAGGGTTGAGATCGGACCTTCCCAGCTCGCACCCCCCATTATAACCACTGAAGGACCCCCCGACGGGCTGTCAGCTCCTCGCCGTCCCTGCAACAAGAACCCAAGTATTCATCCCATAGCTGTGCTTGAAGAGCACGTCTGCACAGGGAGAGAATTCCAGGCCTTCTGTGCTCAGCTGGGAGACAGATCCTTGGAAGCAGCCAAGACTTACCCAACATCCTGGGAAATTTTTCACAAAGACCTGGGATCAACGTCCTATCAAAGGCAAACATCAACTTTTTAACTCCAAAGAGAACCCAGAATGGGGTGAGGTCAAGTGAACGTTTGACGGCTGAACGACGGAGAGGGTTTAAAGGGCTCTTGTCCTGGAGATGTCGGGACTCTCCCCACGAGGCCTGCGCTGGAGTGGGTTCCATCATGAGTAGGAAAGATGGAGCCGAGGGGGCAGCTTGGGGCTAAGAGGCTCACTGTCTCCCGTGTTGAGTGGAGCTCCTTGACAAGCGATCACTCTGATTACACCTTTTGTTTTGTTACTTTGTGCGCCATTTGCTGCTAATGAACTTTTTAAATGTTAATTTTTATTTGTTTTTTATTGAAGTATAGTTGATTTACAATGTTGTGTTAATTTCTGCTGTACAGCAAAGTGATTCAGTTATACATATATATACATTTTTTTTTTTAATATTCTTTTCCATTGTGGTTTACCATAGGATACTGAATACAGTTCTCTGTGTTATACAGTAGGACCTTGTTGTTTATCCAGCTAATGAACTTTTTGTTTCACTGCTTTACTTACTGCTGCATGATCTTGACCAACTCAAGTAACTTCTTTGAGAATCACTCCTCTCATCTCTAAAATGGGCACAATATGAAGACTTCACAGGATTGAGAGAAGATTAACATTTGATGATTTGTAGAAAAAGCACTTTGTGAAGTGTAAGGGCCATAGAACAGTTGATTCCCTGTTTCAACGAATATTGATTTTCTAGATGCTGTTTTTATTCACGTAAACTGGGAATTTTGGGAAGTAGTTTAACCACAAGTATGGCTTAGAATCAGGGACAAAAGTAACCAAACAGAAGTGCTGTGTGCAGGCTGAATCTAGAAAGCCATCTTGGTCACAAGTGGTGAGTCCATAAGAAGAACATGCCTACCTGTGGACCATGCTCTGCCCGGGACCTCATCTTCCTGGTTTGGGGCGAGCCATGCATCACCGCTGGCATCAGGCTCAGAATTACCCAGAGAAGACCTCCCCTCCCGGCTGGACGACCGTTAGGCAGATTTACTTCCTGGAGGATCCCAGGTCACCCTCCCCACAGTTACCATTTGAGGAGGAAACACATTTCCTGAGAGGACTCCCTTAATCCTGCTTTTTAGCCCAGCTCCTTGGTACTTTTGCCCTGGCTGATGGATCACGTAGGAAAAATGAGCAACTTTTCTGATGGTGTAACTGATATTTCTTTATCCCAGGAAACTGTTTTGGTGCAAAACTTACAGCACAAAAGTTCAAGAGTTAAAAATAAGTCAAAGGGCTGCCCTGGTGGCGCAGTGGTTGAGAATCCGCCTGCCAATGCCGGGGACACGGGTTCAATCTTTTGTCCAGGAAGATCCCACATGCCGCGGAGCAACTAGGCCCGTGCACCACAACTACTGAGCTTGCATTCTAGAGCCCGTGAGCCACAACTACTGAGCCCGTGTGCCACAAATACTGAAGCCCGTGCACCGTAGAGCCCGTGCTCCACAACAAGAGAAGCCACCACAATGAGAAGACCACGCACCGCAATGAAGAGTAGCCCCTGCTCGCAGCAACTAGAGAAAGCCCAGGTGCAGCAACGAAGACCCAACGCAGCCAAAAATAATAAATAAATAAAAAAAAAATTAAAAAAATAATAAGCCAAAAGAAAAAAAAATAGTTGCACGTATTTTAAAGGCATTTTATAACTACTTTACAAAATATGTATTTATAATACATTAATTCTTCCCATATTCTCATTATTGTAAATGAAGATTGTTCCAGGTATTTTTCCAGTTCAAGGGCAGCCAATTTCAGTTCAATCTACTCTGACACCAAATTCCTAGAAAAGCTGAGCATTTCTGCCAGCAGGTATATTTTAAGAGCTCAACTGATTAATATCAAATAATGTTTAGATGTCCATTTTGTGAATGTGGGTTAATCAACAGGACAAGTTTCTGCAGCTTTCTCTGATTGCTCTAATTAACATCACTTTCCTTAATATTCAGGAATTTCCCAAGTGACCCTAAGGATGATTTGAACTTTACTGGATGGGGTAGTAAAGTTACTGGGCCAGCCAGGAAGGCTTGGTCATCTAACCCACTTCTCAGAGGTCACTAGAGACATTGTTATTCCTCCAGAGTCTCCCCTCACTTTCAAATGCACACCCCTCTTTGCTCCTTCATACCCAGCAAGGTATTGGCTTAAAAAATTATCTCATTCATTAACTCAGCAAATGTTTACCCAGCACATCCTATGTTTCGGGCACCGTGTTACAATGGGACTGAGACATTGTACCAACTGCTCAGGCGGCAGTCAGCAGCATTACCACGTTAAGGGAGTTTGGGGTGGGGCAAATTGGAGGATGCCCCCACTCAGCCTGGGGGAGTTGGAGACTTTGTAGAGAGAGAGATACAGAGCTCTGGACCTGACGGACAGGCAGGCATCAGCAAGGGTATAAGGACTGGGCAGGGGTGGAGTGGGGACAGGGCTCACCAGGGGAGGTGACACCATGTGACAAGGTGCCACCAGAGCCAGGCACGGAGCTGGCAGTGTGGTCACCTTGGGGTCTGACTGGGGGATGTGAAGGCGGGGGCTGGGAGGTAGACAGGGCCAGATCCTGGGAGCTGCAGGCCAGGTCGAAGAGACAGAAAGTCACAGAGAGGAATAAAGCAGGACGTGGTCACCATCTTCAGGCAAGAGCTGGGAGTAACATAACCCGGCAGAAATGAGGGTGGAGAAAAGTGGCCAATTCCAGAGACAGAGAAGAGAATTGCCAGGGCTTGCAATGGTTGGTGGAAGTCATGCCTGGAGTGCTGGGACCCTTCATGGGAGGGGGGGCAGTTCCAAGGCTGAAGATGTTGAGCTCAGCCATGATCATTTTGAGCTGAGATAAGGGATTGACTGCCTTTTTCCCCATGGTGTCCCTGCTGCCCCAGCCAGCAGGCATTGGCTCATGTTAATTAAATACATGAGCAAGTGAAGGACCAAATGAGTGGGTGGGTTCAGGGGAAGATGGTCAGCTGACATTTGTATACAACTTGGATGTGGAGAGAGACGGAGGCCTGCAGGCCAGCTGGGGGAGCCGCAGGGATGGATATCCCCTCGAGGGTTTGTGTGTGAGAAGAGAGGGCCTCCTCTGATTGCTCTAATTAACATCACTTTACTTTGTGCCTCCTGGGCACAATCTCAGGGACCGACCTTGTAGAGGCTGGCAGAGGAGGGGTCCTGGGAGGTGTGGGAGAGTGGCCAGAGGCATTGGGGGAGAATGCCCAGTGCCTCAGGGAACCATGAGGGTGAAAACTGAGAAGGGCCACTGGGTGTCATGAGGCTGTGATGATCTTTGCGAAGCAGTCAAGGTGGGGTAAAGAAGTCTTGTCCTTCAATCTGCCCTTTTATCCATGATCTCGGGCAGCAAGTAGCACTCTGTAATAGAAACAGAGTGAAGAGTAGCCAAACTCAGCCTTTGGCAGCCACCTGCAGGGGGAGAGGAAGAGGGAGCATGTAGGGATGGATGATCCACCTCTAGAACCTCTTCCTCTGGCTCAAGGTGATGCGATGGTCTCGGGCTTCCCATAGGAGCCCAGCAGCTCCCACGTTCCTGAACCAAGGCAAAGTCAAGCACAAGGGCAAAGGCCACCGCCGGGAATGTTATGTTGTTAATTTTTTTGTAGTTGAATCATACTGGCGAAATTGTTTCCAAGTTGCACAAATATAGATGGAGAAGCTCAGTGTTTTGCTGGAGGTTCGCATTCTTCTGGGATGACATCACGTGGCTTGTGTCACCAGTTAAAGGATCATCAATAAAGCAAACGTTCAACTCTGGATGTTGAAAAAATACACTTCCCCTCAAAAGATAATAAAGGATGGGGAAATAAAACCGGTTCTAACCTGGAGGCTGGCGAATTTGACGATCTCGCTATGCCTAGGGCATATCTTAGAAACAAAAAAGGGTAGGGAAAAACTCTGTTCGTCCTTGGCATTTATCTTTTAGGCTAAGTGGATTCTGAGAAAATGCTGAGAGGTTTCACTCTAGAGAAGTGAAACACAAATGTCAGAGGAAAACAATGCCATGGTTTTGGAACGATACTACATGTCTGAACAAGAATTATTTTTTAAAAATACTCTTCTGTGACTTCCTATATTTCTTTGTTTCTGAGCCGCGCAAGAGAATGTTTTCTTGAGAGCAAATATGTAAAAAGAAACAGGAATGACTATTGGCTGACCCAGGAAATTTTCTCCCAATAAGCGCACGCTCTGGGACTTCTAACTAAACCCAGCGCTGCCGCTTGAGATCATGTAGCCAATCAAGCACTGGCTGTATGGTAGCTATGTCAAATCTCCTCTTTTCTCCAGAGATACAAGGGCAGAAGAAAAGGAGGAAAATAAGCAAATGTTGAAGTTCTGTGGTGCAAAGCAGAAAACCAGGAAAGTGCAGGGTGGGTGCAAATCACAGGATCTGGGAGGTTGAACCAGATGGCACCATGGAGAGTCATTAAAGTCAATTCTGTTGAGGCTTCTTGATGCTACACCAACCTGGTTCAAACCCTCTCATCAAGTTGATAGTGATCGCTATTAAACACAGACGTTCTTCCTGGACTTTTCTTTTCCAAATACATATTTCTTGGAATACTTTACTTTTTGGTTTCCAAGGTTCATGAACTCCTCATGTTGCGTCCACCCCACTGGCAACTCCTTTGCTCTCCTTTGCTATCCGCCGTCTCTCCTTGTCTTGTAAATGCAGGATGTCCTCTCCTCTTGTCCTTCCAAACACTCTTCCTGGCTGACCTCATCTGGTCCATTGATTTAAATCCCATGTAAATGCTGATGAATCCCCAACCTATATCCCTCATATTACCTCTTCCTACACCTCATATTACCTCTTCCTACACCTCATATACTCTTTATTCCAAGGTGTGGATGTTATCCTTGATATCAAAAGATTCTGTTCACTTTGTGTCCAAATAGCTGTGAAACTGCCCATTCTCTCTGTGCCATTGATCCAACAGGCATCTTCATGTCTCACTTGGGTGACTAAGCAGATTCCAGCTTCTAACTCTTGCCCCTCTGAAATCTAATCTCCCCTGTAGCCCTCAGAGTAAATAGAAATCAGCTTAAAATCCACTAATGGCTTCCCAAAGAATACAAAATAAACCCTAGCCCCTCCCCCCAGGATTGGTCCCTCTCTGCACTCCCACCTCATCTCACACCACCCTCCCACCACCAATTCTAAGCTCTGGCAACACTGAGTTTTGGAAGGTGCCGTGCTTGTTTCAGCCTCAAGGTCTTTGTGTGATGGGTCCCTCTACTTGTCACGCTTCCCATAAACTGTGCTGTTCTATGTGTTCATTCTATGTCATTCAGAATCAGCTTAAAGATGACCTTCCCAGAGGCACCTTCTAAAGTGGTGCCTCCACCTTGGCCCTCTGTTTCCGTCTCTGTCCAGCACTGATTTCCCTCTGTGTTCAGTTATGCATTAATTTGCTTTTCTGTCTACATGAGGATGTGCTCTCTTCTACACAAAAAGTGCATGTCTGTCTGTTTAGGGTGTAGGATGGCCTTCAGTGCAAAGGGGAAACCCTGTAAATGTTTTTTGAGCAATTGGTGACTCAGAGACCAGCTCATGGACATCCCTCCTGGACCCCACTTCCTGGGGCTTCACTTGGATAAGATGTTGAAGATTTGGCCTTGATTCAACATGACTGTGAAAGTTCCAACAAGTGGAACAAAGTTCAAGTTACAATTGAAGGTGTTTTCTTTAATTTAATGAATGAGTTTCAGATTTGTTTTTCTGGAACTTTCACAGCAGAAGTCATTCCAAATTTCAAATTGATTCCACCTTTTATTTGCCCTTCCATCTCACTTTTCACCTCGTTGGATCTGAGAGTCAGGAGAACACCCTTCAGTTCTGAAACTGGCTTTCTCTTCCTCTTCATCATTCACAGAAGTGATGAATACAGATAATTTTGATGCAAAATCATAGAGCATAATAAGCGATTTTCCCCCCAAACACTGTTATTACCTATTTTACTGAAGTCAGCCATTAATTGCATCTTCACATCAAAGTCCGTTGACCTATAGAGATAGAAAGCAGATCAGGAGTCTCCTGGGGCAGGGGTGGGGTGAAGGCTGACATAAGGACTTTGAGGTTATGGACATGTTAGCTTTATCGGGGTGGTTTTTATATAGGCGTGTGGGTTTGTCAAAACTCATCAAACTGTATAACTAGCATGTATGCATTTATTGTATGCAAATTATACCTTCATAGATGCGATTTTAAAAATCCATAAGAATTATTCTATGACAAGCACTCTGCTCACTAGCTTATGTTGATTATCCTAACATCGTGGAACTAGTATGTTATAGAGCGTGGATTTGAGCAGAGTTGCTCTGCCATGGACAACACATGATCTTAACACTATACAAAACAACCCAAAACAAAAACAACCCAAGAAGTTGTTGTTGTTTTTTTTTCCTTCTATTTGAGTGGAAAAGAAATATTTCTTAGTGTTAATCCAGATGTATAGTGGTCACCTGAATATTTTCAGTGAACAAATTATCTGCCTTAGTTTGGGTCCCCCCCCCAAAGCAGACCCTCAGTCAAGGATCTGGGTGCAAGTTCTGAATGTGGGAGGTGGTCCCGTGGCTCCCACTCTGATGGGGGTGTGGGCGTGCAGGGCAGGGCAGAGAAGGGGGCCAGTCCAGGGTGTGTTAATGATCAGGGTTCTGTGCTGGGAACGTGGGGCTCAGTCCTGAGGGAGACCCATGGGAGAGGGTGTAGACCATGTCTTGGAGTCGCCCCACCTGGGGGAGGAGGAGCAGTGACATTTACCTGCAGACTCCATGGGCTGAAGTCCGCTCCTAGAGGAGTAACTCCACCGAACTTTCCTCCTGCCCAGCACACAAGCTGAGCATGCTTTGGGGACCAGAAAAAGCCATCAGGGAGACAGTCGAAGAAGCTTGCACTAAGACGCCGCAGGGCTGGGCTTCAGGGAGACAGCAGGTGCCAAGAGGGTGATGACTTTGCAGGCACGGTTGTGATCAAAGTTATCTTTCCTTGTGCATGAAAAGTCCATCTGAAGCATTCTTGTTTTGTTCTTGCATGTTTGGGGTTTCTCGTGTTTGTTTTCCTTTTTCTACTGTAATGGTTGATTGATGCTTTGTGGTTCTGTTATTAGATCTAATTTAAAATGCCAAGATTAATCATAGTCAAAGGTAATAATCACATTTATAAAATCCTGTTGTTTACATGAGAATGCCACTCCAATTCACTGAGCCCTTGTTAGGAACCAGATACCAAATCAAGTGCATTCTTGGCTAACTTGTCAAAGTAACCCTAGGCTCCCTAGGCTGAAGCTAGGGATGTTTATCCTACTTTACAGTTGGAGAAAATAAGGCTTTGGAAGGTTAGGTAATTGCCCAGGTCTGGAATTGGCAGACATGGCCAGAGCCAGGCTGCTGAGCCCAAGCTCTCAACTCCAGTCCCCAAGCTTGTTCTGCATTCCCCACTAGCAGTGTTCCTTCCCCAGTGGGGCAATTCTGTCTCAAAATCGGAGCATCTGGGATCAAACTAATAGGTAAAAAGGATGTTGGTGGGCAGAGAACCAGACCAAAGGTACGGTGTGCTTAGACACATCATGTGTGTGAAAGCAACTTACACGAAATCTGTCAAGATGCTCACCAAATGTTTCCAAAGAAAAATCCATTTTCTTCCCCGATAATATGATAAAAAAAGAATTAGCCGCATGAGGACCCATTAAAACAAAGATTGTCTTTAGCTCACAGAATCACAGATACTTTATTTAAATATTGGTTTGTCTAGGGCCTGCAATAGTTGGGTCTGAGGAGTAGGGCGCTGGCACTGACCACGTGCGCTGCAGCTGGCTGAGTCTCCCGGCCAATGGACGCTCACAGAAGTCACTCCCTTTGACCTTCCTACCATAACCAACACCCATGCCACCTCACTCACCTTCCCGTTTCCTGTTCAATAGTCCCATGTCCCCAGGTTGCCTTTGGTTTTTCTCCTCTCTCTCCACCATGGACGTTGTGGTTAAAAACAGGACCGGAGGGCTGATTGTGTAAGAGTATCTGGGGATAATCCTTTCTTGTTTAACCCTCCTTCCTTCATTCCTGTCAACAACACTTTGCAATGACTGTCCTTTGCATCTGGGAATGCAGGATTCATTGGCCTCCTTCCCTGACTCACTTCCGTCACGCTTCCTGCGCTTCCTGGGGTCACCCAAACAAACCACTTACACGGCTCCTAGAACCCAACCTAAGCCATCATGTTAACACTACTAAAGCCAATCCACCTTGTCCTGACTCCATGCACAGATCTTCAAGTTCCTGAGGGCAGAGCCCAGATTTCATAGGTTTGTACCATCCGTCCTTAGCCTGGAGCCCCAGACAGCAGACCCACAAGCTCTATGGCATTAACAGATTACTTTTTTCCTGGCACTTTGGGTTAAAACATCTGATCTACAGGGCAGAAGGCCCCAGACGGAGAAGCCTGCAGAGGACCTGGTGGAGGACTGTTTCCGGGTCATGACCCTTCTACACCTAAGCTGCAACTCCAGTGGACAGTGTGCAAATGGCCCCGGGAAGGGAGGCCCCAGAGTAGAGCTGTTAAGAGACCACAGGAGTGCCTTCGGGGTGCTGGCCACCTTTTATTGTTTCTGTTTTTGCACGAGCTGCTGGAGACTCAAATCCAAATTTTGGCTCATTCCCAAGAAAGCGTTGACTGTACCCCATGAGTTTTTCTACATCAACTTCATTTCCAGCTGCTGCCTCTTCTCCAGCCCCATCCTTTCAATCTCATCCATTTTCTTATTTACTTTTCTCCTGTATCCAATGAGGTAAGAGGTCCTGCCTGTTGAGGTGGACGCTGGGTCCCCAGAGAGGCAGGAGTGTCAGGTTCCAGAGTTGATGAGTGGCAGCGCTGGAGCCCAGGTCTGGGTCACTGTCCTGCATCACAGGGCTGGCTTCTGCCATATCCAAGCGTCCATCTTCTGCCTACTTGGGTATTCAGTCTCAGCTGAACAGGGATTTGAGCCTGAGAAGACATACAGAGAATAATACTCTTTCTCATGCAACTGACAAAGTCAGCATTAGAACGATCAGGGTGGCCTGCAATTTCACGGTCAGCGCTCTTTTGAGAGCCTAATGATTTCCAGCTGTGGTCGCTGTATGCCCAGCCTCTGGGAAACCACAGATGGATGGAACCTGGGCTTCAAGCTCTGCAGCATTTAGTGCCAGATTTCCAAAAGAGGGATGCTTAACATAACTGCCCTAGTAAATGGAGAGCGGCACTTAGGGAAACTCCAAACAATGACTGTGGCCTGTAACTCATAATTGGGGATTAAAAACCAGCAACAACATCAGAAACAGTCCTCTGACTTATCAGGACAAGTTCTCCTCCCAGACTTTTCAGTTCTATTCCCTCAAAGCCGATTTTATGACAATTTCACTTCTGCCATCTAGTGAGCACGTTCTCAACTTCTTTCTTCTGTCCTGCTTATTCCCAGTGATTATAGCTCACTTTCCGAGAGTTCTGACATTTCAGCAGGTTTTGAATATCCCTTAACATTCATCATTATTTTTTTAAAGTCTGGTGTGACTTATCTGTGTGGCCCAGGGTTTATCGGTTTTCATATTGATAAGTTAAAATTGGAAGAAAGACTGCCTCTTTGGGCCTGAGTTTCTTCAGCGTGAAATTGGAAGTTGGCAGAAGTCAGCTTGTACACAGAGGAGAGAGTTTGGGCTTATCCTCTAGGAGATGGTCGGTTCTCAGCGTCGGCAAGTTCAAGGAAGGGGTCCACTCTGCACCTCAATAAGTCAAGCCGTCTCTTGTGTGTAAATGAAATGCGGGGTGCAGAAGGAGCAGGAACTAGGGGACCAGCTGCAGGGCCTGCGTAGGAGGAAGGGTAGTGGCTGTGGGGAGCAGCCACGAGAGGAGAGATGCATTCAGGTGAGGCTAGCTCCAGACGTCACGGAATGTCCAGACTCCCCGGGCAGTCTGATCTCATCTCATAGCACCAGGCACAGTAAGGGGGCAGGAGAGGAAAGGTGGAAAGAGGGAGGGAACGGGGAGAGAAGGAGAGAGAGAGAGAAGGAGAGGGTGGAGACAGCAGAGCAGAGGGAGAGGAGGGTGGGTCGGGGCGAGACCCTCCAGAGTCCCGGCCTCGGGGGACCCAGCAGGCGGCCCACACTCTCACTGGAGGCTGAGGATTCCAAGCTTTGCTCAAGCTCACCCGTTGCTCACAATTCAGTATTTGGTCTGATATGAATTTCACTACAGCCCAACAATCCACGTCCCCAATGGCTTACTTTGTCCCCATACAAGTATCATTTGTGTTTCCCCGGAACTTCCATGAGCTAACAACGGTGTCGGACGGCAGAGGAAAGGGCTGGAGGTGAAAGCAGATCTGGTGAGACGCTCCACGTGGAATCCTGGTTTGGAACAATGCCAAGAAAAAACCCAAGGCAGAAATAAAGAGCCGGTTTCTCACTGTCCTCAACTTACAAGGAAAAGGAACCCATGTTAGTGGAGGGCCTACCCTCCACAGACCATCAGATTCACACACATTAATCTCTTCTGCCCATTTCTCAGGTTAGAAAACTGAGGTCCTGTGACTTGTTCCCTGACGACATAGCTAGTGAGCAAATATGGACCCAAATCTTTATAAGGAAAGATGTGGGGTGGGGTGGGGGGTAGCGAGAGGCGGGTCCTGATGCCAGAGCCGAGGAAACCGGGCGCAGCACCAGGAGAGGCACCTCACTGTTGGAGGATGTCTCACCCGGGCAGTGGCCTTGCTCCCTTTACTGCTGGCACGTGGGGACCATTTGACAGACAATCATGAACAAGTTGGAATGGCCTGTGAGGTGCAAAGGCACTGCGTTTTGAATCCTCCTGTATCACTGGGCGACCTCCCAGTGAGACTTTAATACAAACTGGATAAAACCAGGGCACTCTTAGGATGAAAAGGGAATTGATCTCACTCGTGGGATCAATTTGATGTCCCGCAAACCTCCCTCTTGTGGGATAGGAAACTGGCCTCTGAGAAGCAGTATTTTTGCAGATGTTGGAATCTGTTAGGAAGGAAGGTTCAAGTGGGGGCCAGCAGTCCCTGAGCAAAGACAGAGACCCCCCAGGTGGGACCACTGTGCCCCGTGGTCTGATTCGATGTGCGGGAGGGATTTTATCTGGAAGGGTCACTCTCACCTCCGTCCGCGATCTCAGCAAAGTCAGGGAGACTCACTCTCCCTCCTTCAGACAGAAGTCATTATGTTTGGTCCTCTTGGCCAGTTTGGCAAATCTGCTTGAATCTGAACAACCCAATGTTTCTGTTTAGTGTCGTGTGGTGGTCTGGGGAGCCCTGTGCCTGCCCTCTTCCCCCGCAGATGGGCACGCCAGCTGCACTAGCCCCGGGGAAGTGGACCTGTAACCTTTCAGAACAGTGTCGGTCGTAGCCTTGATTTGTGTTGCTGTGTAATCACTTCGGAGTATCAGTGCTGGGCTTGTACAATGGAATGTGAAGTCGGGGGCTGCTTAGAACACATTTACTGTTAAGCTTATTTCTTAGAATACGTTTGTTTGTTTTCTTTCCATGTTATGTGTGTTTTGATTCTGTGTTAGCTTGATTTCATGGGGGCCCTAGAAATCATTTTAGGCTCAAGTGTCTGAGTCCAGAATCCTTTCAAAACATCCGGTTTCCTTAGAATGTACATGTTTCTTGGAAACATGAGTGGGGTGGGGGGGGGGAGTTTCTGAAAGAGGAAAAAAACGTAAAGCTACACAGAGCTGCACCAGCCCCAGTAGGAAGAGATTAAGGGCTGGTTGAGTTCTTTTTAAGCTAAAAAGACTCTGGACAATTTCCTTTCTGCCCATGAGGAACTTGGAGCCCAGTGTGACCCAAGAAGAGACCCAGCAGCAAAGAGAGAGGTTCAGGCCTGTCTGTAGAAGCTACAGAGCAGAGGGAGAAAAAGAAGAACATTTCCCCAGAGCTGGCAGCTGAGCTCCATGCTGGGATGACATCTACATGCAGCCTCACCAGGTCCTGTTTAGAATGGGGCAGGGGACACATGACATAGAGCAGGGCCGGTGTTCTGTGTGATTGGGGCTAGTCAGTGGGCCAGGCAGCCGGAACTCTGACTTGAGTGGCAGCTGCCCAGATGGAGCTGTGGGCCCCCATTCCCACTGGAGTTTTGTGAATGAGGAAGCTTGTCTTTTGTGGGTGAGGGGTAACATGTGTCAGGCAGCCCAAAAGAACGGGGGCAGAATTTTCATGAGAGGCCTGATGGACAGGCTGAGATGGGAATGCAGGGCTCAGGTGAAAGGCTCAGAACCAGGTGGTGTCAGGACAGGCCCTGCTGAAACCACACAGAAGGGACAGGTCAAGGCAGGTCCCAGCTGCAAGAACAGCTGGGCGCCAACTCCAGTCAGCAGAACAGCAGAATAGGGAGAACCTGAGGGCAGGGGCTGCGGCAGCACCATGGATAGCTCTCCTGGGCACGGGGTTGGAGGCAATGTGTTAAGAAGGATTCTGAGGCTGTGACGGGACCAAGCTGGAAAGATCGCTATGATTAAGTAATGATGCCTCCCATGGACGTGCAAAGGGTGTGATGGAATGTTTGCAGCGCGCTTGCCTTTCCTAGTGTAGATCTGGTCTTGATCCACCAGAAGGCCTTCTGTATCTCAGCCAGCTTGCACATGGCGGATTTGGGTCTCTGAGCTCGACAGGGATATCCTCCTGTGTACTTGCGATTCCTTCCGTTGGCCTCCTCCCTCCAAGACCTGCTCTCCCATCATGTCTCCCTGGGTGCCGGGGGTGGGGGGAAGTTCCTGAGAGCTGGATTTTCAACTGGAGCCTTGACCCCTCTTTTCCTAGTGAATGACCGTCAGATACTACTGCCTGGATCTGAGTAACCATGACACCCAATCTAACCAGAGCTCAACTGTAGATATTGGACTATGGTTCTGGAAAACTCTGCCCTCTATCCATCCAGGGCGAGAGATCATAGTTAGCCCATGGATCATCCTGTAGAAATGTCCACTTGAATGATTTCCTTTCTCTGCGTAAGGCTTTCAATGACCCCCCCAGGACCCTGCTGGGTGCCACCACCTATGGACACGCAGGCTGGGGATGTGTATTGCCTGTGAAAGCATTTTGCTGAACCACAACCAAGGTGTTTCGGACTCTGGCACACATCGCATGGAGCCTTCTATGAGGCTGAAATGTGACACAAGTACACTCAGAGTGGTCTGTTGCTGGGGAATTTGATCTCCTTGGCTCGGAGACACCCACGGTCTCTCAGTTCTTAAAGCATTTACAGCAGAACGCGGGGCTCTCGCTCCCTTTCCCCTGCCGGTTGCTTCCATCCATCCAGATGGGGAGCCATCCAACCTAGGCCAGGGCCCTCACTTTCCTTCCCTGCTATCAGATTGACTCTTAGCCCCATGGCATGCAAACAAGGACAACTTTCTTGGTAACCCCAGGCAACCAAAGGGATAGGAAAATTGGATTTCTTCTTAAGGAGTCGGTCCTTCAACACCCCTCCAGAGACCCTAACTCCAGATAACCTAACACTGCATGGCCTTCACCACCAGCTGCTGTGACATTGCCCTGGGCAGTGTGTCCAGCCCTGCCCTTTTATCTTGTCTTCATCTTTAACTGCCTTGTTCATCTCCTGTGCTGCTGGCTGAGAGAGCAGGTGCTGGGTTCCCACCCTTAGGTGTTGATGACAGAAGGTGTAACATCCCCCGGGACTTTGATTCCAAACAGGAACTTGAAGAAGAAGTAAATTACTAATGCTGAGCTTCCCAGTTCAGCGGCACTGGCTCCACCTCCATCCCATGTGTGGCAGCTTGGGTCACACCACGTGGATGTAGACATTCAAGCCCGAATGTTTGCCGAGCACCTGCCCTGAGTCAGGTTCCCTTCTGGGCTCGTTCTTTTGTTTAATAATCCTAAGCCCTGTGAGGTAGGTGCTACCATCCTCATCTTACAGATTCAATAAGTGCACTTAGTGGGACCAGGTGACTTTTCCCAAGTCACACAGCTTCTGGGTGACAGAATTAGGTCTCAGACTCAGATTTCTGATGCAAACATCAGTGATGGGCCCATCTCTCTGCAGGGTTGTCAGTGGAAATTCAAGTGGAGCCCCTTCTACACAAGTCCACACCCACCCACCCCTACCCCTGAGCTCTCTCTCCCTCCCCAGATCTCTGCCCCGCCCCAGAGAAGAGACACAGGAGTTAAGTTTCACTCATTTCTGATCCCTAATTCCTGGAACACACCTGGCCATTGGTGGATGTTTGCTGAATAAAAGGGTATTAGACTCTATTTCATACACATGTATTAGTTTCCTGTGGCCACTGTAAAGACTGCCACAAATCCTGTGGCTTAAGACAATATAGATTTATTCTCTCACAGTTCTGGAGGCCAGAAATTCAAAATCAGTTTCACTAGGTCAAAATCAAGGGTTGGCAGGACCATACCCCCCACCCCCCAGGCTTTGGGAGAATCCATTCCTTGCTTCTTCCAGTTTCTGGGGGCTGGTGGCATCCCTTGGCTCATGGCCACAACACTCCAATCTCTGCCTCTGTGGTCATGTGGCCTGCCTCTGCTTCCCTCTCATAGAGATGCTTGTGATTGCATTGTGGGCCTATCTACATACTCCAGGAACATGTCCCCATGTCAAGATCCTTAATTACACCTGCAGAGACTTTGCCATGTAAGGTAACATCCACAGGTTTAAGACATAGACATCTTGGCGGGTCCTTACTCAGCCTGCCATACACACAGCCCCTGTCTTCAGAAGCCCTGGTTTGAGGCTGGGAGAGCTGGTCCAGCCCCCTTCGTGTTGCTGATGAGGTAGGCGCTCACAAGGGCTGAGGGTCTCACCCCTTTCAGAGGGATAGACATGCTGCCCTGGCCTTCAGGAGGAAGGCATTCCTGCCTCCATGAGGTAAAGCTCTATTCAGAGTCTCTTCACTTCCCTGCAGGATGATGTGTGGCCATGATCTCAGCTCTCCTGGGCCTCAGTTGCCTCATCTATAAAATGGGAACAATAAAAGTACCTACCACAGAGCTTTGTCCTGAGGGCTATGTGACAGGAACCACGTGCCCGGGATGCACTCATACATCTTAGAATGTTAGCTGCTATAACTGGTCTTATTGTTGGCTAAGTCACCAGGGAGCTCTGAGCTCTAGGGGGGAAAGCCCATCCTTTTCAAAGATTTCCTGATTCATTCCTAACTATTCAGCACTATCCCTGACAGGTTGATGGCCCAGGAGTGAACGGAAATGAAAGTTTGTGAAACTTCCTTTTGTGGTCGCATCTGTCCTTTGGTAACTTTGGATTTACTCTGACAAACCACTTGGCCACGCGAGATGTTTTCTTCATCACCGGAAGCCAAGCAGGTGGCGAACAGGGGAAGGACGTCTGCTTTCAATACTTCTAAGTGACGTCGAGTGAAATACTGAACGTCAGCGCCTTGAGAAAAGTGGCCAGAAAAGCTCATTTCTTCTCTTTTGAGCTGTGCAGCATGAACTGTTTCTCCTCTAAACCAAAGCTGGAATTCTTTTCTTTCATAGAAAAGAGGATCTGGCAGATCAGACTTAGTTAAAACTAAATAAATAAAAGGTGATGAAAGCCATCAGTGTTGACATTTCAAGTTCTTCCTTAGCCGCAGTCGGTGCTTTCCTCTCTCCACGCAAGTCGGGATTCCTGCTGATGCTGTGACGCAAGCTGGCGAGAAGGTCTCCCATGTATCCTGCCCGGGGCTTCTGTCCTGGGCTCCATCAGGCCTCGCTTGCAAAAGCACCACAGTGGCCATAAGGATCAGCCACTGACCCTCCCCGAGTGTGGCCTTAGGGCTTCATGTCCTCATGGCATTGTTATGCCCCGCGTGCGTCTGTGTCTGTGGTGGATGGGAAGGCCATCCTGGGCCCTCTCCCCTGGGGTCGCACAGCAGTCCCACCAGAGTGGGTGGGATACCTTTCCCGTCCTCTGGAGGCTGGGCTCAGCCAGTGGCGCTGATTCCAGCCCTGGGTGCAGCCTGCAGGCGAGCTCGGCTGAATCAGCCAAACCCAGCCAAGCAGAGCTGAACCCCAGCCAACCATCTGGTCTGTGAGTCAGAGAAGGAAGCGTGCGCCCTTCTAGTCACGGACGGAGGCTCTGAGGTTCTCGGTGACACAGCAGAACGGGACTAACACAGACCTTTCCCCCACTAGCCTGCCATTGCCTTGAGGAGACACAAGGCATGTGGTCACCAGGTGCCGGGGCCAGAGTGGGCACTGACATGGGTATTACACGCAGCATGTAGGAATGACTTTTATTCTGATTCAGAATACTGTAACAAGTATCATGAGCCTGTGACCAGTGGCCCCAGTAGGGCTGGTCAAACGAGAGCTGGAACTGCATTGGTGATGGCGTGGGATCAGACGTAGCTCCTATGTGACCTCATGCTGATCCGGCCACACAGGCTCAGAAACCCCGTCTGACTCCAAACCTTTCCTTCTCCAGCTCTGTCTGTGACGTGGGTTCAAAGGTGCGTTGTAATCCAGTTACCGTAGCTGTGAGGTGTCCTGGGATTCACGCAAGCTGCAGGGAGCGGGCCCAGGCCAGGAGCCACACCAGAGCAGAGAGAATGGACTGGCTATCTGGGGTCATTCCAAACCGGGCAGAGCTGGGGTGATCATCACGGTGGGCACGGGAGTCAGAGGGCCCCCAGCGTCGAGTCACATGGCTCAGGAAGGAGCAGCTGGGTGGGCTGAGGCTGTCTACACTGGAGCAGGACCTGGACATGCTCTGGACAGGGCCGCATGAAGAAAGAGGAGACCTAGTTCCACTCTTTGGGAAATGGAATTCCAGAGCTTATGAGGAATGACAGAGCAGGCAAGCTCCAAGCTCAAAGGTCGGAAGCCCACCAGGAAACGAGCTGCCCGTAGAAGACCAGAAGGTGGTCTGGGTAAAGCTCGGGGGCGCTGAGAGGAGGACGGGTCTCAGGGGACATCGCAGGGCCTGGGATGGCATGGACCGTGGCCGGCTGTGGCCCTTCCGCAATCCCACTGGCTCCTGAGAGCCCAGGACAGCGCATCGGAGCGGCAGGGCTGGGCCAGTCAGGCCCGGGGGATGGGGCCCGTCCCAGCCACGCCACCTGGGGATCCCGTGTCTCCGGAGTTCGGACAACTGGCTCCTGCCTGTGCCGGCCACTCCATCCCACCCGGGTCCCTCCCCGCTTCCCACTTCCTCTCCTTCTGCGCCCCTGGAGCGTTCTCCATAGCACTGGGAGCAGTTGGGAACCCTACACTGACACATGGTCTCACCCTGGCACTAAGCTCCGGAAGGTCACTATTTTGGTCACTGTTGCAGCCCCAGAACCCGACACACGGCCTGACTCGGGAGGAACTCTTGGAAAATATTGGTGCGGTGAAAAAAGAATGAATGAAAAAGAAAAACAAAATCAAGGCAAATCTACAAAAAACCAGATCACATCTGTGTTTCTTAAGTTGGTGGCGTTTGGTAAACAACTTCCGCGTGCCCTTCCCCACCTGCTACCCAGAAGACGCAGAGATGGACGACACGCCATGTTCGGAGCCTGGGGCTGCGTTCCTCCGCTACCTCTCCCTGGAAGCACTTTAATTGTTCTAACCCAGCAAGCTTTGTTTTCGCATTTTAAAAATAGGAGTAATAACAGCGACTTCATGGAGCAGTAAACAAACTAATGGATGAAAAGTGCAGTGCTTGTCACACAGGCGGAGATAAACAAATGCTAGCTGGTTCTCTCCTCCTCTTGGACTTAATCAAGCTTCGATTCTTGCCGGCAGGAAACAAAATTCAACTTGAAGCAAACTTCAACAGTAGGGGTGATTTACAAGCAGGACCCCGGGGTGTCTCGTGGAGGCTGGGAGCCACTGGAAAACCATGCTCAGGAGGGCAGCTCTGGGGCCCAAGCAGGAGGCCTCCCAGGTGTCACTGGAACATTGTTTTCAGCCCCTGCCTGGACCCTCGTGGCCAGGGGGTCGGGTCTCAAAAACTGAACATGGAGGCCAAGAGCCCACCTCTCAGGGGAGGAGATGGTCATGGTCAAGAAACAGGATCAGGACACGGACGGATAACCCCAAAGTTTCAATGACACTCTTCCATGTTGCTTCCTCCACGAGGTGGGTCCCTGAATCTACAGCTGTTGATATTACTTCCCTCCCCAGCACGACTTCATCCTTTACTTTAGGCGCTTACACTATCAGTTGTAATTTGGTGTCCTGTACGTATCTGTTGTACATGTCCAGATACTGTATCCCTCAAATGCAAGGGACTTGTCTGATTATCCCCTTACATCTCTACAGCAAGCAAAGGACCAGCACCTTATAAGCATCACAGCTGTGGGCTTAATTAGTTGTTTGCAAACAGGAACAGGTGACTAAGTGCTCCAAATGTACAAAAAGTAACCCTACTCCTTTGTGATTTACTGCCCTCATCACTGAAGGTGATCAATGCATTCATTGATCGAGGGGTGTATTTCATGCCTATTATGCCCCAGACACAATGCTGGGCCAGAATCCTGCTTCCTTGATCCACTGCCCAAGGTGGAGACTCAAAAGGATCATATTTAGGAGACAGACCCACTTCCAACTCATTTGACACGGTGGCTGAATGCAACTTTTATTTCTCTTTTGCCCAGTAACTTAAGTATTTCTTGCTTCAGTATAATACCAGTAACAGAAGAACTTGCTTTGGTCCAGCCCTTAAAAGACAGTTCATTCCCTGTGTTTTACTCTGGCCTTTAGATCAATCATATTGTCTCATTTCAAATTGTACACTTGTATAACTTTCCAGGAGTCTAGCCAAATACTCAGAAAAATTGCCGGTTTGACCACTGAATGCCAGAAACTGAGGAGTCCTAGAAATCTTATTTCAGGAGACTAGATGGCAGATTTTCTGCGGGGCTATCATTTGACAATAAATGAATATTTCATTGGCTTCGTTGGAAATGTTTTTCTTTGGAAGTTAATTCATGGTTTGGGCTCCTGCTTGTTTCCCCTCCATCTCAGAGTCCAGGACTTATGTTGGATTCAGCTTTTCCACTCTTGGGAAGAACGCTCTAAATTTTAAAACCAAGGCACATTCACTTTTTCTTAAAGAAAAAACCCAACGGCTATCTACGTTTTTGCTACAAATGAGAATCAATAGGAATGAACCAAATATTGACACTCTGACAGTGTATTTTGTGTTAAAGTTATTCTGTCCCTGTTAAAGCCATTATTCCTCACAGAACGTGAAGTGGACAAGCCTCTTATTTCCGATCTTGTAAATTGTGGACAGCATCTGTTCTGTCATTTGAAAGTCCACTGCCTCTGGACTAGTTCATTAAGTATAGAATGTGTCCAAGTGCCATATAACCTTCTCTCACTGTCCCCTCCCTCATGTCCCAATGAGGAAGTACACAGTCCTGCCACGCATGTGACAGACAGCAACGCAAGTCTCTGTTCTGAGCGTGGGAGAGATGGATGGATGGGTGGGTGGATGGCCCGGGGGTTGAGCACCAAGTCCTCACAATATTCTACCATCAGCAAAGGAGTGAGTCAAAATTGCCCTCCCCCTGATAGGCCGAGATAAGAACCAGATAAGAACCAGAATATCTGAGATATTCCTGCCAAACGATGCATAGTCTGAATCTAATCCCAAGGAAACATCAAACAAACCCAAACTGGGGCACACTCTACAATATAACTAGCCTGTCCTCCTCAGAAGTGTCAAGGTCGGGCAAGCCAGGGAAGACCCAGAAGATGTCTCAGACAAGACGGCTAACTGTACCTGGCAGCCAAATGCAGCCCCCGATACTTATCTGAACGCTTTTACTGCAAAGCACATTCCTGGGCAACTGGAGACATTCAAACGGGCTCCGAGGACAAGTGGGTGTAATGTGTCCACGCACATTTCCTGGTTTTGATGGCTGTGTATGGTTTCGAGGGTGGTGGAGGAGGTACGGGCATCACGTCTGAAACGTATTCTCAAAAGGCTCAGGAATAAAAAGTCTTAATTTTGTACATGCAACTTCTCTGGATACTTAAGATTGTTTTGAGGCCTTCTCGGACCACCCTACCCACATGACAACACTGCATCGCCAGCACCACCCATGACTCCAGACAAAGCATGTGCTTCAGGTTATAAATGTTCCCTGAGCAGCGGCCCGGTTCTGAATATTATCAGCCCAGGCTGAGTATTATCTTTTATATGCCTTCATTTTTTGCTACTAATCAGCACCTAAATGTCCTCCCTAAATAGCCCAGTGATTTTTATTCATTGGAGGGCCAATCTTTGGAAGGAAAAGGCAGCATCAGCCATGTGGAGATACACAGAGGTACCAGACCTGCCAATCACTGTGTTCAAACCTCTCCCTTCACAGATGAGGACACAGATGCGGATGCAGAAGGACGGTCAGCAGGCGTCCCCCTCCCGGGCCTGCGTGCTCACTGCTAAGTCTCTCTGCGTTTGTCCTGGGGAGCAGGTCCTGAGCACGACCTTCGATGCTGGATCCTCTCTGTGGCTCCGGGGCTACAGTCTTGAGCTGAACGTGAAGGGTGAGCCAGAAGCCTCCTCAAGGCTCCAACTGAACCAGGAGGGCACTAATGGGAACAGAGCTGGGGGAGAGCCAAAGAGCAAAGAGAAATGGACTATATTCTGGTTGCTTTTGCTTTCAGTTACTTGTAACGGGAGTCTGTGCTCTGAGAGGCCCAGAGAGAGTGGTTCCTGGAGAGGGTGGCTCGTGGTTAAGAGTCTGAACTCTGGATTTAGATTTCAACAAAAATACAGGTCCGGTGAATAACAAGCGCTAGGCGCCCGGTGGGGTGGACCTCGCCAGTGCACGGGGAAGACTTCATCCCCCATCCTAGAGACGGGCCAGCGATGCTGCAAAGGGGGGCAGAGGAGGAAAGCAAACTCAGGTGTGCCTGCCAGTGACCCAGTGGGACGTCATCCTAAACTCCGAGGAAGCAAGGACATGGCGATGCACGCGGTGAACACTTACCTGTTCTGCAGTAACATCGAACACACCTTTATATGAACGTGGACGTGAAAACAGGGCAGACGAAGAGTCCCTCCTCAGAGACAAGTCCTCCGGAGAGGTGCACACACTCAAGGCAAACCTCGAGACAGTCCTTTGCTTGAAAACAAGCCCCAGGCTGCAGAAAATGCTGGGAGTCGTGCTGGACACGAGAAGGAGGCAGGGCAGTGGGGCAGAAGGAGGGAACTTGCAGTTGCCCATCTTTGCAGGGAGTAGCGAGGAAAGGCTGCAGTTGGGGCGGGGGGAACCCCTAGTGCTGCTGGCGCCGGTCAGCCAAAAAGGAGAGAAGGAGAAACCACCACACACAGAATGTCATGACCTTGGGGCTTCAGAATGAGCCCGGAAACCTTTGTCTGCCCAGACTAAAGATGGCAAAGGAGTGCGTTCACAACAGAGGTTAAGACTGAGTTTCTTTCCTCTGCACAAATGGCTGGGGGTTGCCAGGTAGCAGCGTGGCTGGCGGCCGGGGACGCAAAGTCTCAGTCCCGAAGGAGGGCACTGGAGGCACAGGTCCGCGTCCACCATGCTGGACAATGTGACAGCAGCAAGCGCACTTGAAAAAAAAGTGAAACTAAGGCTGTTACTTTTGTACGTGGAGAAACGGCCTATAGATTTATTGGAAGGGGAATACTGATGCTCCAAACAATATGTTCTGCACACAAAGCAACCAAAAAGCTGAACCCAAGCACCTGAGCGCAGGTCAGGGCTTAAGGAGAAACCCGACCGGTGTCTGGCTGAGGAGCTCAAGGGGCAAAACGGGAGAGTTTGAGCAGGTATCCCAAGTGAGGGCTCTTGCCTGCATCACTAAATAGAAGGAGGGAGGGAACAGCTTTGTGGTTGAAATTAGACTTCTTGGTTCTCTACTGGTAAACAAGGTCTCCACTGGGTTGGGGACCTCGCCATTGTCTCCGGTCACTGCTGAGTCCTGCCAAGAATAGTGAAAACAATCCTGACCTCAAAAGACTTCCATCTACATCATGCCTTGCAATGTGTACTCTTGAAAGAAGGGGACTAGGAATGTCTCTAATTTGAGAGACACAGAAAGCAAGGGGAGCAATTAGGATGAAAACTGGCTTTGGGTAAATTATGTACATAAAGGAAGAATAAACTCGAAAAGCAAGGCAATTTATGAGCTGTCTAACAGCTGCAGCCCACTTTCATGAGCCAAGAAAAGAACTCAAGGAATATGAACCAGTTATTAGAGGAAAACACTGCATCAGCTTTAGTTAGCAAGAATGAAAAGTTGGCTGGAAAACAGAGGAAGAAACATTTAAATGGACCCTCATTAGTGCTTGGCTCAAGTTTGTAGCCTTTAAAGCTCTTTTGAGACCTAGAAAAAAAAATTAAAAAACAAATAGGAAGGGGAAGTACATGATCCAATTGAGGTCGTGCTTACAGAGACAATTTATGGTGATTGAAAAGCACACTCCATGCAAAGGAGGCTTGGGTAAGATTTTTAAAGTATATTTGATACATGCTTTGAATTCAAGTGCAAAAAGACAGCACCGCTGTCAGGATTCCAGAGACAGGAGGTGATTTTTTTTCATGGTTTCAAGTAACTGTATTGATATCCCTAAGCCAGACTCAAAGCATACAGAGAGAACAGCCAAAAAATAATCTTAAAATGTATGGAGGATAATGGAAGGTATATTAGTTAAGATACAGGCCTAGTTGCTTTAAACGAGAGCAGATAAGAGCAGTTTAAATAAAATAGAAGTTTGATTCTCTTTCACATATAAGTCCACATGGGTAGGTGGCCCAGTGGAGTAAGATGACTTTGGTCCCCAAATGGTCCAGGCACTAAGCAGTGCGTGGCCTAGCTGGAGATGCCCCCATCCCCGACATCTGACTTCCTGTCTGGGAGGGAGAAGGCGGAGGCGTGCAGCTCCCTTTTACACACACAACCTGGAAGTTGCATTTATCGCTTTCGCTCATTGGACACAAGTTAGTCCCATGGCCACATGTAGCCACCAGCATCCAGAATGCAAGCTTGAGCTGGGAAACCATGTGCTAAGACTGGG
Source organism: Balaenoptera borealis (assembly GCF_965194805.1). Taxonomy (NCBI): domain Eukaryota; kingdom Metazoa; phylum Chordata; class Mammalia; order Artiodactyla; family Balaenopteridae; genus Balaenoptera; species Balaenoptera borealis. The sequence goes on along the minus strand of NC_138872.1, from coordinate 45,325,893 downwards.
ATGGAGATGTAAGTGATAAAAGACAGGTAACAGTCTGGGCACCCAGGGTCCTTCCAATGTCTCGCTTGACTAGGCCCTGAGTGGTGCCTCCACTGCCCACAAAAGCTGCCCAGCAACTCCTGCCTCATTTGCGTTCCAGCCAGTGGGGAGGGAAGGAGAACACACAGGGCAGCAGCTTCCTTTGAAGAATGCGATGCGGACATTGCATGTGTTATTTCTGGTCAATTCCACTTGCCAGGACACAGTCTCATGGCCACATCTGTCAGCAAGAGAGGCTGGGGAATGTCTGGGGTTCGGGGATTCTATGAATAACAGGAAGAATGAAAGAATAAATATTGGGTGATGAGTTGCTTCTCAAACACAAAGCAGCGTAAGATGTAGTTGCTGAGAGCACGTTCGGTTTTCTTAAGACACTAGCAAATTACTCTTAGGTCCTAATAGACCAAAGGCGTTTCTAATTAGGAAGGATCTTTATTAATCGGATGAGCCCATCTGGCTTTCCAACTTGCAAATGCTTTGTGTGTTCTTTAAAAATAATAATCATTTCCTTTAGAAACAATTTGTCATTCAAATGGTATTTTCAGCAATTTTGTTTGAATTAGAGAAGCTTAACTGTAAAAGGGCAGTGCAATCCCAGAACACTTTCCCAAACTGTGCTTTGCGTATGTCCTGTGAAATGATTTTGGAAAACAGATGCACGAACTCCCCTTCCCCCCTCACAGTTCCATGGAAAGTGCTGCCCGTTAGTCCTCCGAGGTCTGCAAGAGATAATCACTCCATTTTCTAACCCAGCGTGGGCCCGACTCACTCGGTCCCTGAGCCCCTTCTTACCATGACTTTTCACCCTTCCATGCGGCCGCACTTCACGGAACACATTTTGAGAAACACTTTCTAGCGTGGCAGAAATAAACAAAAATAAGAAATAACCCATATGGTAAAAAAAAAAAAAAAAAAAAAAAAATCAGCAATAGACACAGGAACTATTGCCACAAATTATTGCCTGTCACTAGGAACAAGAGCAGGTCATCTCCAGAGAGACCCCGAGCACATCACAAACTCCCAGGGTCTGAGCTTTCACTGTGATAAGAGAGAATTTGGCCAGATCACGTCTAATACTAGGGATTAGAGATCATGTCTCCTCTTTCCCTATCCCTGTGTACTGAGGGGACTTAAAGGATCATATTTTTTGTAAAAATAGTGTCCTGGAGGCAAGGACTAAATCTGTCCTCCACGCCAACCCAGTCTCCTCCCCAGGACAGGCCACTGTCTTTACGGATGTGCTCTGGGTGAGGGAGTGAGTGCAGAGGATTCTGAGAGCAGGTGACACAGCCACTGGCAGGGACGTCTGATTACGCCCCCTACAGAGGAAGCTGCTGAGGTCAGCAAAGCCAGCTGACCTGGTCATTAAGCTAGAAAGTGCAGGAAAGGGTGGGGCTCCAGACCCCCGCCCCTGGCTCCCCCAGCACCCGGCTCTTCCCTTCACGCCCAAACTTCCTGCACAGTTTGCAAAAGCCAGACATTTTCTCCATTGCTATTGGATCAGCATTCAGCTCTGATGGGAAAACTTCATCTTGTCATGGGAAAATGCTCATTAGAATGTTAAGGGGAAAAACAAGATGAGAATCTGGGGATGGTGCATGTTATTTCAAGCCTGTAAAAAAAAAAAAAACAAATCACAGCATTTGTGTATCTATAGACATGAGTAAACAGGAAGGAAACACACTATATGCTAATAATTGTTATCATGGGAGCAGGGTTATGAGTGACTTCCATTATCATCACTGTTCTGCTGTTTCACGCTGACCAGCAAGGTCACAGTCACACTCAAGCCTCACCTCGAAACCAATGGCCCAGGGCCCCTGGGGATGCCCGCATCCCCTGCCTAGCTGTCACCCTCTTCAGTCTCCTGCAGGCGGTGGTTCTGCTAACATCCAGAAGGCCCCGCTGACCACATTCCCTCTCTCTCTCCTGAAGGGGGATCCTGCATCAGTCCTGGGTCTGAGCTGAGACCTGCAGCCCCCGACGCCAGCCCTCCACGCCCTGGGGGGCTCCCCGGCCGTCTCCTGCCCCCTCCCCGGGCTACAGGCAGGCCGCGAGCCCAGAAGTTGCTCACAGGCCATTCTTGTGAGAGTCTCCACCCCTTGCCCGGACACGTGCTTCGCAAGGCAGAGAAACGGCTCTCGGGGTGACAGCGGGCCCATGTCTGATGCTCTAATGGTGTCCCTTGTGGTGCTGAGAGGCGAGCATTTGTCTGAAGGCCGTTTCAACATTCCCGCTCTAAAAAGTAATGCCTTGGACTTTGGCTGTGTGTCAGGCAGGGAATAGCACGAAGAATAAGAAGGCCCTGCAGTGAACCAAGGAGGCCCGTGTGTTTGGGGGGGTGGGGCGGGGTGCCTGCGCTCACACACATACACACCTACACACATACACACACACGTGGGCATCTCAGAGCATCGCAGAGGGTGGGCAGGTTTCGGCTGCTCCCGTTCCACAAGGCTCCAAGTGCATTTAAAAATGAACGAAAGCCAAAGTCAGGCTATAAAGCATGTGGCATATTTTAAATGTTTACTTTGAACAACACTCTGAACACACATGAGTTTTTCATGGTGACCCTGAATCACCTAATGGGGAGATCATGGAAAATTCAAGGCCTGCTGGGCCAAATGGGCACCGAGCCTGCAGAGCCTCTCTTGAGCCGTCCCCACCCAGGGGAGGCCAGGCGCCCGCTTGAGCCTCCAGCGAGCAGGAGGGGGACGGGGGATTGGCAGATGTTCTGAGGCCTGGCTTGTTCACGGGCATTTCCTGGACCAACCCTAGTCTGGTTGGAGGAAAAGGAGCGTCGAGATGGAGGGATATGGATGATGTGGGCTTGATCTCAGACGATCCCTCAAGGCTGGGATGTTCCCCTCCAGTGTGGGTCCATCCACAGCACACTGTCCCATTTCCGAGCCGGCAGCCTGGGGATGCAGGTGCCCTGGAGCTTGGGAGATGCTTCCCGGATCCCCAAGCACGAGATCGCATTAGCCTGTTGGAGTCACAGGTCACTGCGGGGGTTCTAGTGCTCTGTGGCTCAGCCTTGCCGTGTCACCTGGTGGTCACCCAACCACGTCCAGTTCACGCAGCAGCTCAGAAGTCTCCCCAGGGGACGAGCTCAGTAGAGCCGTGGGCCGCGCCGACTGTGGGGCGGCAGAAGGCAGGGCCGTCAGGCTGTGGGAGGGTGCACGTTGGAATGTGTTCTAAAAGGATGTTCCTGCAAGTCTGGGGCTGGGAGGCCTGCCAGGTGGTCTGTGAGCCACTGACGACAGGCCCAGGCCCAGCCGCTCACTGGAGTGGGAGGGGGGTGACAAAGGGGTGGAGGGAAGGTGGAAACACAAATGAGACAATGAAATTAACAGGGACCAAAGAATTGTGCGCCCGCGTGCAGGGCTGGTCCCCGAGACCATGACCAGGGCAGGGCCACCAGATGCCCTACAAGCCTTTCCTTCTCCTCCTGCCTGCGGCCACCTCACAGCTACAGCCATCCAGGCCCTCACTCCCATACTACCGCAGGCAGGCTGCCCGACCTCATCCTTACCGCCCTCGCCCTCCCAGGGACCACACACTGAGGACGGGCATCTCTCTGGAGGAACAGGCCCTTGGCCCAGCAGGCCGCCTGGACAGGAGGCTCCCATGGCAGGGGCAGCAAGATGCCAGCGGGAGGGGGTAGGAGGACCAGCGTGGAGGTGGCAGGAAGGATGCAGGACTTGGGGACCAGCCCGCGGCTCAGACAGGAGGCTCCGCCATGTGAACGGCTCTGTACACATCAATCGTGTGCGTGTTCAAATCCTTTCAGAAAGGCATAAATATGGAACTAAAAGTGGAAGTTGGATAAAAATTGACAGTCTAGACCCAAACATTTTTTTAAAAAATTTGTTGTTTAAAAGTTTGACACTGTTTTAGGCTTGCAGAAAAGTTACAGTAAGAATACAGAGAATTCCCAACACCTTTCACCCAGAGACCCAGGTGTGAACATGGTGAGATGGTTACTCTCTTTCCTTCATCCCCTTTACTCCTAAATACTTGTCTGTGTGTCCCCTGAAAACAAGAATGTTCTCTCGCAAAACTTCAAAAATTATCCAAATCAACAAATTAAGACCTATGCGGTCGTGCCCCCTTATCTGCGATTTCACTTTTTGCGGTTGCAGTTACCTAAGGTCAACCACGGTCCACAAATATTAAATGAAGAATTCCAGAAGTGAACAATTTGTGAGTTTTAAATGGCACGCCATTCTGAGTAGTGTGATGAAATCTTGTGCTGTTGGCTCCGTCCTGCCTGGGACATGAATCACCCCTTTGTCCCTTGCGTCCTGCCTGTTGGTCACTTAGTAGCACTTAGTGATCAGATCAAGGTGTCGCAGTGCTTATGTCCAAGTGACCTTGTTTTACTTAATAATGGTCCCAAAGTACAGAAATAGTGATTCTGGCAACTCGAATACGCCAAAGAGAAGCTGTCAAGTGCCTCCTGAAATGGTGAAAGTTCTTGACTTAATAAGGAAAGGGTAAAAAAAAGTCATATGCCAAGGTTGCTAAGATCTACGGGAAGAACAAATCTTCCATCTGAAATTGTGAAGAAGGAAAAAGAAATTCATGCTAGTTTGGCTGTCACACCTCAAACTGCAAAAGTTATGGCCACGGTGCCTGATAAGTGCTTAGCTAAGGTGAAAAAGGCATTAAATTTGTACAATAAGATATTTTGAGAGACAGACACAACATTCAATAACTTTTATTACAATATGTTGCTATAATTGTTTTATTTTATTAGTTATGCTTGTTGATCTCTTACTGTGCCTAATTTATAAATTAAACTTTATCATAGGGTTGTATGGGTAGGAAAAACATAGTATATGAAGGGTTCAGTACTATCCTAGGTTTCAGGCATCCACTGGGGGTCTTGGAATGTACCACCCTCTGATAAGGGTTGGGGGAGATGACTGCATAAACCTATTTTCTAATCTACAGTCCTTTTCCAGATTTCACCCATTGTCCCAGTAATGTCCCAGGGCAAAAGGAGCTCCCGGGTGTTCAGCCCTTTGGACGCAGACAGCTCCCACCTTCCCTCTGCACCCCACGACCTGGGCATTTCACATGACGGCTCTCAGTTTTACAGCAAGGCCCTGAGTCCGGGCAGGCTGTTTTGTTTTTTTTTTTTTTTTTAAAGAAATTCACGTTCTTTTATTTATTTATTTATTTATTTATGACTGTGTTGGGTCTTCGTTTCTGTGCGAGGGCTTTCTCTAGTTGCGGCAAGTGGGGACCACTCTTCATCGCGGTGCACGGGCCTCTCACCATCGCGGCCTCTCTTGTTGCGGAGCACAGGCTCCAGACGTGCAGGCTCAGTAATTGTGGCTCACGGGCCCAGTTGCTCCGTGGCATGTGGGATCTTCCCAGACCAGGGCTCGAACCTGTGTCCCCTGCATTGGCAGGCAGATTCTCAACCACTGCGCCACCAGGGAAGCCCGGGCAGGCTGTTTTTAAACTTGCATATAGGCAAATCCTGGCTCCCGTAGACCCCCAGTGCTGCCCTGTTTGGCAGGCGTCTTATCTAAATCTCCAGGTGCTGGTTCTGTTTTGATAGAGGACTAGGACCGTACCCTTGGCAGGTCCAGGGCTCCGCTAATTCATCTTCGTGAAAACAGAGCCGCCTCGTCCCCACCCCCACCCTTCCCAGCCAACTGTTTTCTTTTTCTCTCCTCTGCCCCTCGAGGAGGCTGCTTGAGTCACCAGCAAGAGCAATCCCAGAGCCCAGCAGTTGGCCCTGCAACAAGGAGCCTTCGGAGTGACCATTAAGGATGTATTTTTCCACATGGAAACTATCAGGCCTCCAGCACTAAGGCACCGACAACCCCCAGGGGACCCCAGGTCTGGAAGTGACGTGTGTGCGTCAGGACCCCAGCCCCCAGGGGAGCTCGGAGGGCCCTCAAACCTCTCAGGGCCATCCATTAAAAATAAGGACTTCTGCAGCAATCAAGGGATTCTGCATAAATCTGGTTTGCATTGCCTCGAGGGGGCTGGGGAAGAAGTGAGTGGATAAAAATATGAGTGTGACTCACAGCCTCAGGTCTGGGGTCAGCCACGGCCCAAGTACGAGCTCACCTGCTTTTCCTCCCCTAGGACCTGCTGTCTCCCGCTCTGCCCCGCCTCCTCACCTCAGATCCACACAATGCAACCCAAGTCCACGGTGTGTGTCACGCACATGTCCCATGGGCTGGGCTGGCCAGGCCCACTGGGGACACAGTGATGTCTGTCATCCCCTGCCCAGATGCATCCTTTCTCCTGTATCCCCTGGAAGCATTTCCGTGCAGGTCCTTACCCCGAGGACTCAGCCTTCAGACAAAGAGAAGGCAGGAGAGGGGGTCAGGTCTTCCGGCGCCCGGCGCCCTTGCCTTTCCCGAGCGGTGTCTCCAGTCAACCCCGCTCTCCCTCCCACTGAGCTGGGAGGTGGCCTCAGATTCTGAGCAGACACCAAGCAGAAGCTGCTTTCCATCGCTCTGGGAGCAAAGGGCAGAAAAGGGCCCTGTTGTCTGTGGTCATCTAGGAAGGCTTCAGGAAGAGATGTGTTTGGGGCTTTAAAAATGGGTGGGCTTGAGGAGGTCCTAAAGACGTTGGGATTGGCATGGGGGGGCCCTGATTTGAGTCCACTCAGGGACCCCCTGGAGCCAAATATGGTTTTGCCCTTTTCTCTCCTTCACTGAGAAAACCAGGGCACAAGTGTAGGGAGACCACAGGTTGGGGGTAAAATAACCCTATTGTTTGCTACACGGATTTCCGTACTCAACCTTGCAGCAGTGTCTTTGCCGACGGCAGGAAAGGGAATAGCAGATGCTGTCTTGCCCCATCCATATCCTCCAGCCCTGGAGGTGGCCTGCGGACCCCTGTGCAAACCAAAGTCTCAGTGTGTCCCTGCCCCCAGGTGCATCCAGCCTGCAGGGGGGGTGTGGGCCACAGGCGACCTGCCCCCAGGAGCAAAACGCAAATGAAGAGGGTGGAGTTGGTGGGTGACGACCCCAGCTCCTCACTGTTGGTGGGACGATTCTAAGGTGTGTTATCTGCAGGGTCTCCCCAGGGGCCCTGCAGATGGAGCCTCAGTTCCGGTGAGGGTAGCTGCTCATTCACCCACTTCCTTCCGTTCCTCCCTCCCCTGTTGCCCCTCTCTGCTCCCACCCTGTGCCCTGTCACCTCCCAAATATATCCCCTGCCCCCATGCAAACTTCAGGAATGCAAGCTAAGATCACGGGTAAGATGCTCTCCTTACATTGTTTTCCACAGCGAAGGCAGGAGGGACTCTGAGGACAAAGGCAGATCTTAAAATAACAGGACCTCTTGCTGGGCTGGGGCCTCCCTGTGATCTCATCCGAGGACAGGAAGCCTATTCAGAGGCAGAGGAGGGCGTTGCTTACCTCCCGCTGCCTTCACACCTGGATGCCTGCCCCGCTGCACCCCTACCAAGGCCACGCCCCTGAAGGATACCCAGGGGAAAGCAAAAGGCAGCCCCCAAGGAAGCCTGAGGAGGGCCCGGCTTGCCTGCTCTCCTCTCCTGGGCCACTGAGGCCAGGCCACTGGGGCTCCAGGTGGGCTTTCCCTTATTCAAATTCTCAGCTCCTTGTTCAAATCTAAAGAGAAGAGCTCTCTTTGGTAGGATGCAGTGGGAAGGTCTCTGTTAAGGCCTTAACCCTTGGCCTTGCCCCCAAACTGACCGCAGTCGGCTGAAATGCCCAGGCCATGGGGTATAGAGGAAGGTGGGGGGTTGTCTGCGCTCAAGGGGCTGCAGACCCCAGAGCTCCCTTTACCAGGGGGACATTACTGGGACAATTGGTGACATCTGAAAAAAGGTCTGTAGATTAGATAATAGGTTCATATAGGTCTTAATTTACTAATTTTGATCATTTCTGACATGAGAGAATGTTCTTGTTTTTAGGGGACACATCCTGAAGTATTTGGGGAGGGTGTAGAGAGAGAGAGAGGAAGGCACTCTGGCCACCCTGGGGGGATGTAGGAAACCTCAGCAAGTCTCCCACCGGCAGGCATTAAACAGCCCGAGTGTCAAGCAGCAGTGGAGCAGTTGGGGCTGGATTTTAGTTTTTATGATTCCTTATGAGTGGTCTAAAATTCGTCCTGAGCCATGGGGAAGAAAGGCCCACCAACCTGCAAGTGAGGTTCTAAGACGGGGCAGAGTCATGGTACGGTTCCACCGTCTTAGACAGGGAGGCACAGTAAGCACAGCCGGGCAGAAATGCTCCATTTCATTTTCTGCTGAATTGACCTTGACCGCAACTCCACGGCCCCCGTGACGGACTCCCTGGAACCACACGTGCTGGGCAGGGGCTCCAGCTCACTCCCGACTTAGACCTGGGGGTTTTGCTCATTTCCTTCCTGGATGCAAGATGGGGGCCAAGGCACTCAAGGCCTGGGGCTGAGGACCCCTTTCGTCTCCACTGGGGTGGAGGGCTCGAAAGAGGACCATGGGCAAACCTGGCTGCAGAGCAGTCCTTTGGCCCACGCTGCCCACGTGAACCCCAGCAGGTGTGGGCACAGACCCACAGAGGTGCCTGGGTTACCATCCACTCCACGTTGGGGCAGGGACGGTACCCAGGACACGGGGGCCCAGGGCCCGTGGTGCTCGGCTTGGTGCGCAAGGCCACATGTCTTACAGAACATCCTGTGAGTCAGATCATAACTTGCTCAGGCCAAGTCAAGGTGTGTATCACCATGTGGGACCCGTATCCCTAAAATCAGTGACCAGCCCTATTGGAAGGCAGGTGATGCTTTGCACCTGTGATCCCTTCTAAGGAACCGGTTTGTCCCCCAAGCATAACACTTGGGCTGGTATACATTATACCTTGTGACTTAATAGAATTGTCCTAAACATTCTATGGCACATGATTTCTCATTTAGCATAGGCTGGAAGTAATCCTTTTAGTGAGACGGGAGAAGCTTTGTTCTCCCAGGTGCTGGGAGGCACTCTGTGGGAAGAGGAAGTGGACATTGCCCAGAGTCGTGAGGACCTCGGTGACGATGGCTCTGTGGGTGGCACTGACCCCTCACTGGACATGCCATGGGTCCCCACCCAAACCCCTGCAACCCAGCCAGAGGGACTGCTTATCACAGGACAGTACCTTGAGAGCCTGCCTCAGTCTCCTTCTCTGTGAAATGGTTATAATGATATTGTTGACCTGGTGCGGCTGTTGGGGATGAGATGCCTTAATTCACACAAGGATCCTGGAGCAGGGCCTGACCTGGGGCAGCTGTGCCCTGGCGCTAGCCCTGCCCATAGGTGAGAGCACACAGCCGACCCCTTGCCTGAAGGAGACAGCTGTATGGGCTGGTTCAGGGGGAGCTGCGTGTGGATTCCCAAAAGAATGAAAGGGCAGGGACCTCATGTCACCCCTGAAAACCTGGACCAAGCAGGTGACCTCAGCCTGCTGCCAAGGAAGCCGGAAGAACTCAGAGTTCACTCCCCCTGCACGGCTGCACGCAGGACACCCTCTGGGCTTTATCCTGGAAACTGATGCCTGAGGCCGCTTCCTCCCAGGCACCTCCTCCAGGAAGTCGCCCCGGCTCCAAGGAGAAGCTGCAGCAGCTGGGCCCTGCGTGAGTTGCTCCCTGGCCGCCCCATCTCCCACTTACCTTGGTCTCACAGGCACCCAGAGCGGCACAGCCTGCAGAGGACACACAGCACCATGGAACTCGTGCGGAATGCTTTCTTGCATCTGCTGGTGAACTCTGTCATCCTTCCAGACGCAGCTCCCATCCCCTTTCATGGATACTCAATGGGGAGGGGAGAGCCTTGTGGAAGGACCACCCTAGCCCATCTCCTCCATGCAGTCATTCAATCACTCATTCACTTCATCTCACATCGATGCCAGGAGTCCTGGAGGGTGGCCACCAGGCCGGCAGGATGAGCGTGGACCTGCCGACCAGCACATGGTGAGCTTGGAGCAGGAATCAGGTCCAACTGGGCCTCACGGGCCAAGCTGAGGGGTGAGGTCTTGATATGAAGACATTCCAGGGATCTAAGCAGGGGCTTCTGAAGACGAGGTGTGTGTTCTGAAGCAGCGCTGCCACGGGTTGAGTTCCAGGAACAGCAGACTCTGAGGTGGGGAATGTGCGCAGGAATTTGATTAGGAACTTGGTCTTGGGTCAGGATCCTGGGATCAATGCCTGTGAAAGGAAAGCAGGGGAAGACAGAGGACGTGGGCAGAGCAGCTGGGCTGTGGGGTCATCTCCAGGGTGCTCTCGACCTGGGATGGTCCTTCAGAATTGTCCCAAGTTGGGATGAGGGGCTGGACTGTCACATGTTCATCCGTATGTCCAATGGTCAGTGCCAGAGGCAATGGGAGGCGGGACCCTGAGCCTGGGGCGGGGGGTGGTGGGTGCTGACAGCCAGGGTTGGCTGTGATGGCACTTCTAGAAGCAACGGTATCAGGAGAATCTGACAGTGCATCCCATCACCCGCCGCAGACTCTGACGTTGTAAATCTTCCATCCTTGTCCCCCTTCTGACTGTTTGTTTGTCTGTGGTCCCTGAATTCTCCTGCAACATTTAATTATCGCTTGGCCTTCTTTCACTCCCTGTCATTTAAACTTATTTCTCCTTAAGAGTTTGGACCACCTCTTCAGCGGCATGGTGGAATCCAGACCCTGTACCCTCCGTAACTGCTTAGCAGCTGATGCATGACAGTTCTGAAGGAAGGATCCAGATGACAGTTTGCAGATCTGGGGTGACACAGAGCCACAGCCTATGGAAGTGGCTGCTGGCAGTTGCTTGCTGAACAGTGGATGAGCAACAAACTTGCTGGCAATTTTCTAATAAGTGACAGTTTTTTACAGTGTGCTCTCCCCATAAGCTGTAGAAAAAACAGCTGGAAGATCCTGGGCTGAGCTAGCAGGTCTCTCCCCTGTGCTCCTCCAGCCCCCTGCCCCAGGCCCCTCTGCCCCAACCCTTCTCCATCCATGGTGTCGTGCTGCACATCTGGGAGAGCCATAAATGCAATGCCAGAAAAATAGAAAACAGGCTGACCGCCTACAGTCAGCAGACACAAAGCTCTAACAGGACCCAAGTGCCCAGAGCACCCTTCTGCCAGCCACGTGATCTAGGATAACACTTCCAGGAAACACCTCTCTTTAAGAAGCTTATACAGACCACCCCTCCCTCCCACATTTGCTTCAGTGTTCACCCACTGGGGATTGATGGTTCTTTGCACACCCCTTATCAATAGCGCATTTCCATACTGTCGTACTAGAGTCACTGACTTTTGTCTCTCGTGCTGAGAGCTTTCCTTTCCCTGGACCTGCTCGGGGACCAGCAAACTAGTCCTCAACACAGCAAGGTCCAGTGAGGTTCCGGCAGGGCAGTGTCCACCCACGTGGGCTGGGGTTTAACGGGCGACGGCAGGTGCTGACTCTGCTTCCAGCAGAGGGAGCTGGTTTCTGCCCACGTGCCCACGGCCGACATTGTTTCTGCACATGTGGACAGCTCCCGACGGCAGGAACCTGACTCTGTCTGCCGGCTTCCTCTGGCTGCAGGTGGGCCGAGCCCCCTGTGTGAGGGGCAGGCCAGAGGGCCAGGAGTTAATGACCGTGGGGACAGTCCTCAATCAATTCTGGGTGGGAATCACGGCTAAATACCCAGGAGTAGGGCAACCCTGTGGCATGTTTTGAAACCACCCCCCCCAGACCCCCAGTGGGATTAAGCTCCTGTCGCCCACAGCAGAAACTCGCTGGGCCCCAACCCTCTACTGTCTCCCCTGCCTCACCTCCCACTCCCCCACTGGCGCTTCCTGGATCAACTCCCAAATAAACCAGGACCTGCCTCTGGGGGCCGCCCAAACACAGGCTGCCCAGCACCTCTAGTGCCTTTGCCTGGCCCGGAAATGGCCACCAGACCCGGCCTGTGCAGAAAGCCAGGGGGGCTCCATCCCATCCCACCCGCCTCCGTCCATTTGTGAACTGTTGCTCAGTGGCTCAAAACTACCATTCCCAAAGCACCCTTCACCTTGACACCTGTTTGTAGCACATCATTTCCTAACGTGTAAAGTACGGAAGGCAGGTGGGCATTCTTTCTACCTCAGCTCTTTACAAAATGCCCCTGCGGTCTGCTGAGCACAAGTGACCACTTTCTAATGCATAATAAAATGCAGTAAGATATGCTACTCTATCACCAAGACACAGCTGAATTACTTACTGAATGCCATGGTTCAAAACGTTTATAATGTGCCTAAATAAAAAAGAGTAAGGGACAGACTTAGAAGAACTGGGTTTTTTTTTTGCAAAAGTACCTACGTAAGCCGCTCACACTTCGGGGCTTCACAGGGGAAAGTGTTCAGAAAGCACTGATGGGAAATCTGGTGCTTTGTTGACCCCCAGAGCCCTCCATAAATGCTGATGCCTGCCCGAATGATGGCTCTGCCTGGGATGGTGGGAAGGACGGGGTCTCACGGTTTTAACCATTTTTGTTGGTCATGCTGCCAGCCCGGTCCACGCAGGCAGAATGAGGGTCAAGGGTCAGTTCCTGGCTCCCATTTGCTGTGACATCAGGACCTTCTTGCTCTGCAAGTTGATCGTAGATCCTTAGATGGTTTAAAGTTAGACCTAGGCAGGAGGTCAAAGGCGCCAGGGTGATTTAGCCTTGAGAAATAAACGACATCTTCCAACAGGAAGGTCTTATTGGACAGATGCTGACCAGCCGTTCCTTTCACGGAGGCAGGAGAGACATGGGAATTAGGTTTAGACAGAGGCTGTTTGGATGGTGGGCTGTTCTGGCATTGGAAGAGGACCCGAGGGACCTGTGATCTCCTCTCCGAGAGATGTGAGCTGATAACTAAGACTCTTCCTTCTCTATCTTTTAGCCTTTGTTAATAGACTAATCTTGGAGGTGAACTCTAGCATTTTATGAATGCTTGCTGCCAGTATCTTGGGAAATATTTATTAGAAAGAGGATTTCAGGGAATACAGGTGTGTGTTAAATTAGGAAATTTGCACGATTGTGACCGTGCAAGACTAGATAAGTGAAGAATCCAGCACTTTTTCCTCTTCTCTCTCCCGGAATCGCATCTCATTTCTAGCCTGAGTGACCCCTTCACACTGATGACCCCTGCGTGTGTTAATATCTTAAAGAGTCCCTCTTTTCTCCTTATGACTTTTAAAAACAACCAAACAAAGCCCAGCCCTGCCTGTGGGGATTCCTGTCTCCCACGGTGGGAGATAAGTGCTCACAGCTGCTAGACCCTTATTAATGACTTCCATTTTACAATAGCCTCTGGGGAGAAAGCGCACCACAATGTAACAGAAGCACATTAACAACATGTGAATTGCAACCATTTTTAAATTTAATGCTACAGAACAAGTAATGGCCACTCTGGGCTGTGATCTCTGAGCTCAATCACTAAATATGTAAAACCGGGGACTAATGCCTGTCATCGCATTGTGAGAAATGAGATAATGAACTTGACACCCTCTGTCTAGTATCCAGTAGGGTCTTTCTTCATTTTACCCTAATAAAAGAAGTTAAAATGGGTTATGACCTTCGTAAAATCAAGTTTGTCTCAGAGGGACAGGCCCATTTAGATCAGTGTCTGCTGGAGTCCCAGCTGGGCTTGGCTGTGAATGGACCTGCTTATGTTTCATTTTGTTTTACAGTTTTTCAGCAGCTGTTGAAGACACTGACCCACTATCATGTTAGTTTTCAACAAAATAGAAAGAAGGTAAAGAAAATGATTGTTTTTTACTACTTAAAGACAAAAGTATGAATTAGTGTTAGAAGAAAAGAGACAGAAAACAAGAGGGAAGTTTTACAGAGTGTTAGGAAGCTTAAAAAAATAAAAAGGACAGAGGGAGACAGAGTTAGCAGAAGGCAGGGTAAGTGCATCAGGCTTGCTGTAAAGAGGTAAAGCCCACAATTTTAAAGGATCAAAATGTAACTTTATAGTTCATATCTTAAAACCACATGCTCCATTTGATCACTCAGTGTCTTTCTTGTTGAGCTTAGTGCTATTTTCCTTCCGGTAAGTACATTTTCTTTTCTCTTTTTTTGCCTGTATCCAAGAATTCAAAGAAAACCTATGACTTGACCTTAAAAAAGTTTCTCCTGAAACCTATGACAAAGGAAACTCTGACAAAGACATTTTCTCACAATTCTATGACTACAAGTGTATATCTTCGAAGGATTAGCTGTGCTGTGTTCTCTTACCAGCTATGGGAATTTTGAAACAATCCCAGGGTAGAAAGAAAGCAGAGAATCACACCTCTGAGCTACCATCTGTCTTTTCCAAGCCTCAGATTTTGGAAATACGTATCTTGTAGAATCAACACAAATAGGCCAGTGTCATTATGCAATCTACTTGAAAGCAAAAGGCAAAGACGCCAATTAATACTTTGCAAATTATGTTTATATTAGCCTTGGGTTCATTGTTTGCCAGTATTTATTCACACAGCGAAACCAGCAATGCTTCTCAGGCTAATGGCAGCGTAGAACTGGGTTTGGTGGTAAAATGTCCACAGCAGTCATGGTTCAGCTTCATAGAAGAGCTCAACTATCTTTCCCACGTTCCCTGTCACCTCATCGTTGGCCTGCTCTTCCTAGCTTTAAAAGCACATAAACCTAAGACTTTATTCTTCAGCACTAAATTCCAAAAAGATATTTTCAGTTTGGAAAGAAATAAACAAAGATGGCCCTGTAACTTGGCTTCCCTAAAAAATAAAAATGTATTTCTCCATTACTGCAGACCCTGTAGAGTTCAAAGCACGAGCAAATAATAACCATTCTTTTATGATACAAAGATCAAGACGGAAGCAGCTCAAATTTTTACTTGACTGAGTGATTTGTGTCTTTATGGGTGGGATTCTTAAGGTCCCATGCAGATGTTCTTGATGTTGATAAAGCTGGCGTTTATTTTGACTTGACCATGCCCTGGGGGCTGCGCTCTGAGAAGCAGCAGGATTTTGCTTAAACTCAGCACGTTACCCACCCTCAGAATGCAAACTGGGGGCTGTTTTTCCTTTCCTCCTTGACCAGCGACTGGGAGTTCGTCTCTGGGTCTCTGCGGGGCTTGCCTTCAAGAAGCCACACACATGCTAACCGGCGAGCAGGGAGTACACTGTAAACGGGGAGATTCATCTCTTCGAGAATGCTCAACTAAAGTACCAAGTCTCCTGATAGAACTAAACTTTAAACATCAAATAAGCAGTTTATAAAAGTCAGAAGCCATGCCCAGAAGGGCCAGTGCTCTGTTTTTAATGAAGAATGCCCGGAGCCTTCAAAATAGCCCATTACCCAGAAGCATAATATGTCTTATTTTCATGGCAACATGATCACTCACTTTTCCAAACCTTCGTGAAATGAAGGAAAGTGGCTTTTCTAAAGTAAACCCCAGCGCGTTCTCTATTTACTAAATCACCATTGGACCCACAGAAGGGATTTTGGACAAAGAGCCATTTCTTGTTATGATTACACAGAAATGGAAAACACTGCCTTTTTAATACGAGATGTGGTCTGTTTTACGATACCACCTTCCAGTGAAATTCTTTCCGGTCCACTTGGGCATTCGCACATGAAGTGGAGGGGAATGTCCACCTCAGATGGTTCTTGGTGGAGTTAAGGACACTGCACCTGCCAGTTTATTTGCAGTAGCCCTTAAATAACCAGACTCTTGCATTTGAAACATAACTCCCTGAGGAGCCCGCTGCCAACAGCATCAGCTGTTGTCAGAGACACACAGGCAGTCAGAAGATGTTTCCTTTCCCCAGCATTTCCTCCGGCCCCTTCTCGCCACCCCTCTCCTCCTGCTCCTCCTTTTCTCACCCCTTCACCAGTATCTAGAAGAAGGAGAAGCACCAGCCTAACTCCTAGGAGGGCACAGAGGACATGTAGGGGCCAGGGACCTCCTCTCCTGGCACATACCTGCAGGTCGGGGAGATGAGGTCAGCCCCAGGAGCACCCCCAGGAGCTTCAGGTGGGTTCTGTGGTGACTCCAAGCTGAGACCTAGAGACCAAACAGAACCAGATGCCAGAGGGGCCCTAAGAGGATGTCAGGAGCCTGGGTGATCATGTCACTTCAAGTGGTGCTCTTAATAATTCAACTAGCTTCATAAATATAGAAACTCAGTCTCATGCAGAGACCAGGCCTTAGGTGCAGTGACCATGGGAGTGAGATAATTCCTTCCAAGCAAAACACAAGTGAAAGACTTGTGGTTTCAGCTCCACCATGTAGAGCTTGGGAGTTGTGACTTCAGTCCTTACAACAAGAAAAAAACCTGAGCTAACAGAAAAGCATTGATGTTTCTTGGGCCCATTGGAGAACCAAGGTCACAGGGCAAGCCCACCACCTCAAATCAGGAGAGACAGGCACATGCAGAGTGGTGTCTCAACTGGAGGGTCACAGAGGGGTCTGCTCACCTAGAGCAGAAGCTGCTGGAGCTGTAAACCAGTAAGAACATTTAAATGGTAATTTTGGTGAACTGCTGAAGGCTGAGTGTGGACCAGTGTGAGAGTGGGAAACCTCTGTGGACCTCACTCTTAGTGAGGACCCCATAGTTTTGTGGTTTCTACCTCCAAGAACCCCACCAGATTCTCAAAGAGAAGAGCCAAGGGAAAAAACCCTCTTGTTCCTGGCAGAGAGCAGGAAAAGTGTGACCAACCTGAAACAGACCAGAGCCTTCTCCATAAAAAAGGCCAACTCAACAGGAAAATGCTTTAACAGGTTCTCTAACCTGGGGGAAGGGAAATCACCCACCTCCAGCCCCTGCTAGCCTTCTTGTCTCACTTAAGGCAGAAAAAAAAGTTAAGAAACTCTTTATGAAATCACAGCCCAGGGGCACAGACCTACTAAAACATGGAGATTTACAGCCCTCCCCCACACTTTACACCTCCCCAGCAGGATGACCTGAAAAGCTGCGTGATGCAGACTCTATTTAAGAAGGGGTTCTTAGAGAAACCCAAAGACAACAGGGAGACAAAAACAGAGACATTAGAATAATTTGAGGCCAAAGACACCCACAGCTACATTGAACATTAAACACAGCCTGACTCCTAGCTAGATGTACATAAAATCTCATACTAAAGGCCTATTTTAACTCAGTTTTTACTACCCAATACATTACATCTGTCATTCAATAGAAAATTACAAGGCACGTTAAAAGGCAAGAAAAAACACAGTCTGAAGAGACAATGCAAGCATCAGAACCAAACTCAGATATGGCATAGAATTTAAAATTATCAAACCAGGGAATTTAAAATAACCATGATTAATATGTTAAGGGTTCTAATGGGAAGATTGAACAACTTACAAGGACAGATGGGTAAAGTAAACAGAGAGATGAAAACTCAGAAAGAATCCAATGAAAATGCCGGAAATTACAAACGTTGTAACAGAATGAAGACCGCTTTTGATGGGCTCCTCTGTAGACTAAACGTGACTGAGGATAGACTCAGTGAACTTGAAGATATGTCACTAGAAATTCCCACACTGAACTGTAACATGTGTGTCATTGGAATACCAGAAGAAGAAAGAGAGAATAGACTGGAAGAAATATTTGAATTAATCATGGTTGAGAATTTTCTGAAATTAGTGACAGACAGGATACCACTCCAAGGGCGAAGATCAGCCTATTGCTGGACCAGAGCTTTGTGGCCCATAGACTTTGTGGGGATGACGGCTTCAGAGTTTGTTTAATAATCTTAACAAGGCTAAATAGCATGTGGACTTTCAAGGCACTCATCACTATCCCCAGTGTTCACCATAATGGGTGTATCCAGGGGGATTAATCGCTTATAATTCTGAATGAGGAAGCCATTTCCTCCACTCTTAAATACTCATTAAACAAAATTACCTCACTAAGCAGTAAATACTATCCAAAACTCATTGCATTATACCTCATTACCTGAGAGTGAATACCACTGTCTAATGGACCAAAAGGTTCAACTAAATTAAAGTTAGACAAAGGCTTGGAATACGTGCAGGCAACAAAGAAGATGCCGGCAGCATTTGGAAAATGATATAATTGAAATTGTACTTGGCCTCAGATGGTCATAGCACAAAAAGAGACCCTGGGAACTGCAGCAAATGGCTTTGCTGAATGTTCAAGTACTTTCCCCTTTTGTAAGATGGTTCTCCAACCACACTTTCCTGTCATGAGTGCTCACCTGTCCTGGGTCCTCACCCCTGAGGGAGTAGGCAACATTTTTTCTATTTGTACTGTGAATTCAGGGCTCACTGCCTTCTGTATGCCTTCCTGGAATTATTCCATGTGTCTGAATTATCCCCCAGAAAGCAGAGAGGTACCCTATGTTTAAGCAAGGATCAAGTCCTTAATACAACAAACTCTCAATTACTCTATTTTAAAAAGCAAAGTACTCTTTGGTTAAAGCACATTGACCTGAAGTGACTCCATCAAGGCTCTCTGGGATAAGTAGAGAAAATTTTCAAAAAGGAAGAAAAGAACATGGTGAGCAATGATATCAAAGTTGTGAGTGTGGGACTGTTATTGTCAGGTGCTTTGGAGGTTGCTTTACAAGAACACCACAATAAGTGGTAACATGGTGGAGAAGGTGATGACAATAATGTTGGAGATATTTATGAAGAGTTGGAAGGATCATTTCATATTCATTTTGAAACTACAAGTGGAATTACACAAGACCCAGAAATTTCACTCTTGGACATGTCTTTCAGAGAAATGAAAATCTATTCACAGAGAAACTTGTACACAAATAATAATAGCTCCAAACTGAAAATTACCCAAGTGTCCTTCGACAGGAGGACAGTTAAACAGACTGTGGGACACGCCATGCAGAACAGCTCAGCAATAAAGAAACAAACCAGGGATGCACCCACAGCCTGACGGATTGCAAGGAAATCACGTGCAGTGAAAGGAGCCAATCTCAAAGATTACGGATTGCGGGAGCTCACCTGTGTGACACTCGTGAAAGGACAGAGTTTAGAGATGGACAGCAGACTCTTGGTTGTGAGGGGTTATGGACAGAGGTATGGTTTTAAAGAGTGTAGCCAGAGAGCCTGATGCTGGTAGCAGACGTAAGTGTCCTGATGTGCTGGTGGTCCCATGAGACTACACGTGATAAAATTGCATAGAGCTAAATACACGTTCACGTGTGCACACACACACATACACACACACACACTCACAGGAGTGCAGGTAAAACTGGTAAAACCTGAATAGCTCTATGGACTGTACCAACATCAGTTTCCTGGGGTGGCTCTGCTCTGCAGCTGCTTAAGTGTCACTATTGGGAGAGGATGGAAGTGTGCACGTCTTTGCACTTTCCTGTGAATCTATATTTGTTTCAAAATAAAAGGTTTTTTATTTTTCTAATATCACATTTTTAAAACATCTTTATTGAAGTATAATTGCTTTGCAATGATGTGTTACTTTCTGCTGTATAACAAAGTGAGTCAGCTGTACATAAACATATATCCCGATATATCCTCCCTCTTGCATCTCCCTCCCATCCTCCCTATCCCACCCCTCTAGGTGGTAACAAAACACCGAGCTGACCTCCCTGTGCTATGTGGCTGCTTCCACCAAGTTATCTATTTTACATTTGGTAGTGTATATATGTCCATGCCACTCTTTCACTTCGTCCCAGCTTACCCTTACCCCCTCCCCATGTCCTCAAGTCCATTCTCTACGTCTGCATCTTTATTCCTGTCCTGCCACTACCTTCTTCAGAACCTTTTTTTTTTTTTTTAGATTTCATAAATGTGTTAGCATATGGTATTTGCTTTTCTCTTTCTGACTTACTTCACTCTGTATGACAGTCTCTAGGTCCATCCACCTCACTACAAATAACTCAATTTCATTTCTTTTTACGGCTGAGTAATATTCCATTGTATATATCTGCCATATCTTCTTTATCCATTCATCTGTCGATGGACACTTAGGTTGCTTCCATGTCCTAGCTATTGTAAATAGTGCTGCAATGAACATTGTGGTACATGACTCTTTTTGAATTATGGTTTTCTCAGGGTATATGCCCAGTAGTGGGATTGCTGGGTCATATGGTAGTTCTATCTTTAGTTTTTTAGGGAACCTCCATACTGTTCTCCATAGTGGCTGGATCAATTTACATTCCCACCAACAGTGCAAGAGGGTTCCCTTTTGTCCACACCCTCTCCAGCATTTATCGTTTGTAGATTTTTTGATGATGGCCATTCTGACCGGTGTGAGGTGATACCTCATTGTAGTTTTGATTTGCATTTCTCTAATGATTAGTGATGTTGAGCATCCTTTCATGTGTTTGTTGGCAATCTGTATATCTTCTTTGGAGAAATGTCTATTTACGTCTTCTGCCCATGTTTGGATTGGCTTGTTTGTATTTTTGATACTGAACTGCATGAGCTGCTTGTATATTTTGGAGATTAATCCTTTGTCAGTCGCTTTGTTTGCAAAGATTTTCTCCCATTCTTAGGGTTGTCTTTTCATGTTCTTTATGGTTTCCTTTGCTGTGCAAAAGCTTTTAAGTTTCATTAAGTCCCATTTATTTTGTTTTTATTTCCATTTCTCTAAGAGGTGGGTCAAAAAGGATCTTGCTGTGATTTATGTCAAAAAGTGTTCTTCCTATGTTTTCCTCTAAGAGTTTTATAGTGTCTGGCCTTACATTTAGGTCTTTGATCCATTTTGAGTTTATTTTTGTGTATGGTGTTAGGGAGTGTTCTAATTTCATTCTTTTACATGTAGCTGTCCAGTTTTCCCAGCACCACTTATTGAATAGGCTGTCTTTTCTCCATTGTATATTCTTGCCTCCTTTATCAAAAATAAGGTGACTGTATGTGCATGGGTTTATCTCTGGGCTTTCTATCCTGTTCCACTGATCTATATTTCTGTTTTTGGGCCAGTACCATACTGTCTTGATTACTGTAGCTTTGTACTATAGTCTGAAGCTTTGTAGTATAGCCTGATTCCTCCAGCTCCGTTTTTCTTTCACAAGATTTCTTTTGCTATTCAGGGTCTTTTGTGTTTCCACACAAATTGTGAAATTTTCTGTTCTAGTTCTGTGAAAAATGCCAGTGGTAGTTTGATAGGGATTGCACTGAATCTGTAGATTGCTTTGGGTAGTATAGTCATTTTCACAATGTTGATTCTTCCAATCTAAGAACATGGTATATCTCTCCAACTGTTTGTATCATCTTTAATTTCTTTCAGAAGTGTCTTATAGTTTTCTGCATACAGGTCTTTTGTCTCCCTAGGTAGATTTATTCCTAGGTATTTCATTCTTTTTGTTGCAGTGGTAAATGGGAGTGTTTCCTTAATTTCTCTTTCAGATTTTTCATCATTAGTGTAGAGGAATGCAAGAGACTTCTGTGCATTAATTTTGTATCCTGCAACTTTACCAAATTCAGTGATTAGATCTGGTAGTTTTCTGGTGGCATCTTTAGGATTCTCTCTGTATAGTATCATGTCATCTGCAAAAAGTGACAGTTTTACTTCTTCTTTTCCAATTTATATTCTTTTTATTTCTTTTTCTTCTCTGATTGCTGTGGCTAGAACTTCCAACGCTATGTTGAATAATAGTGGCAAGAGTGGACATTCTTGTTTTGTACCTGATCTTAGAGGAAATACTTCCAGTTTTTCACCATTGAGGATTTTGTTTGCTGTGGGTTTGCTGTATATGGCCTTTATTATGTTGAGGTAGGTTCCCTCAATGCCCACTTTCTGGAGAGTTTTTATCATAAATGGGTGTTGAATTTTGTCAAAAGCTTTTTCTGCATCTATTGAGATGATCATATGGTTTTTCTTCTTTAGTTTGTTAATATGGTTTATCACATTGATTGATTTGCGTATATTGAAGAATCCTTGCATTGCTGGGAAAAATCCCACTTGATCATGGTGTATGATCCTTTTAATGTGTTGTTGGATTCTGTTTGCTAACATTTTGTTGAGGATTTTTGCATCTATATTCATCATTGTTATTGGTTTGAAAGTTTCTTTTTTTGTAGTATCTCTGTCTGGTTTTGGTACCAGGGTGATGGTGGCCTCATAGAATGAGTTTGGGAGTGTTCTTTCCTCTGCAATTTTTTCGAAGAGTTTTAGAAGAATGGATGTTAGCTCTTCTCTAAATGTTTGATAGAATTCACCTGTGAAGCCATCTGGTCCTGGACTTTTGTTTGTTGGAAGCTTTTTGATCACACTTTCAATTTCATTACTTGTGATTGGTCTGTTCATATTTTCTATTTCTTCCTGGTTCAGTCTTGGAAGGTTATATCTTTCTAAGAATTTGTCCATTTCTTCCAGGTGTCCATTTTATTGGCATAGAGTTGCTTGTAGTAGTCTCTTAGGATGCTTTGTATTTTGGTGGTGTCTGCTATAACTTCTCCTTTTTCACTTCTAATTTTATTGATTTGAGTCCTCTCCCTCTTTTTCTTGATGAGTCTGGCCAATGGTTTATCAATTTAGTTTATCTTCTCAAAGAACCAGCTTTTAGTTTTAGTGATCATCGCTATTGTTTTGTTTGTTTCTCTTTCATTTATTTCTGCTCTGATCTTTCTGATTTCTTTCCTTCTACTAACTTTGGGTTTTGTTTGTTCTTCTTTCTCTAGTTCCTTTAGGTGTAAGGTTAGATTGTTTATTTGAGATTTTTCTTGTTTCTTGAGGTAGGCTTGTATTCCTATAAACTTCCCTCTTAGAACTGCTTTTGCTGCAACCCATAGGTTTTGGATCATCGTGTTTTCATTGTAATTTGTCTCTACGTATTTTTTGATTTCCTCTTTGATTTCTTCAGTGATCTCTTGGTTATTTAGTAACGTTTTGTTTAGCTTCCATGTGTTTGTGTTTTTTACGTTTTTTTCCCTGTAATTGATCTCTAATCTCATAGCATTGTGGTCAGAAAAGATGCTTGATATGATTTCAATTTTCTTAAATTTACTGAGGCTTGATTTGTGACCCAATATGTGATCTATCCTGGAAATTGTTCCGTGTGCACTTGAGAAGAAAGTGTAATCTGCTGTTTTTGGATGGACTGTCCTATAAATATCAATTAAATCTATCTGGTCTATTGTGTCATTTAAAGCTTGTGTTTCCTTATTAATTTTCTGTTTGTATGATCTGTCCATTGGTGTTAAGTGAGGTGTTAAAGTCCCCCACTATTATTGTGTTGCTGTCAACTTCCTCTTTTATAGTTGTTAGCAGTTGCCTTATGAATTGAGGTGCTCCTATGTTGGGTGCATATATATTTATAATTGTTATATCTTCTTTTTGGATTGATCCCTTGATCATTAGGTAGTATCTTTTCTTGTCTCCTTTAACATTCTTTATTTTAAAGTCTATTTTACCTGATATGAGTATTGTTACTCCAGCTTTCTTTTGATTTCCATTTGCATGGAATATCTTTTTCCATCCTCTCACTTTCAGTCTGTATGTGTCCCTAGGTCTGAGGTGGGTCCCTTGTAGACAGCATATATATGGGTCTTTTTTTTGTATGCATTCAGCAAGCCTGTGTCTTTTGGTTGGAGTATTTAATCCATTCACATTTAAAGTAATTATGGGTATGTATGTTCCTATTACCATTTTCTTAATTGTTATGGGTTTGTTTTTGTAGGTCCTTTTCTTCTCTTGTGTTTCCCACTTAGAGAAGTTCCTTTAACACTTCTTGTAGAGCTGGTTTGGTGGTGCTGAATGCTCTTAGCTTTTGCTTGTCTGTAAAGCTTTTGATTTCTCTGTCGAATCTGAATGAGATCTTGCGGGTAGAGTAATCTTCATTGTAGGTTCTTCCCTTTCATCACTTTAAATATAACATGCCACTCCCTTCTGGCTTGTAGAGTGTCTGCTGAGAAATCAGCTGTTAACCTTATGGGAGTTCCCTTGTATGTTATTTGTCGTTTTTCCCTTGTTGCTTTCAATAATTTTTCTTTGTCTTTAATTTTTGTCAGTTTGATTACTATGTGTCTCGGCATGTTTCTCCCTTGGTTTACCCTGCCTGGGGCTCTCTGTGCTTCCTGGACTTGGGTGGCTCTTTCCTTTCGCATGTTAGGGAAGTTTTCGACTATAATCTCTTCAAATATTTTCTTGGATCCTCTCTCTCTCTCTTCTCCTTCTGGGACCCCTATAATGTGAATGCTGTTGCGTTTAATGTTGTCCCAGCAGTCCCTTAGGCTGTCTTCATTTCTTTTAATTCTTTTTTCTTTATTCTGTTCTGCAGTAGTGAATTCCACCATTCTGTCTTTCAGGTCACTTATCCGTTCTTCTGCCTCAGTTATTCTGCTACTGATTCCTTCTAGTCTATTTTTCATTTCAGTTATTGTCTTGTTCATCTCTATTTGTTTCTTCTTTAATTCTTCTTGGTCTTTGTTAAACATTTCTTGCATCTTCTCGATCTTTGGCTCCATTCTTTTTCCAAAGTCCTGGATCATCTTCACTACCATTATTCTGAATTCTTTTTCTGGAAGGTTGCCTATCTCCACTTCATTTAGTTGTTTCTCTGGAGTTTTATCTTGTTCCTTCATCTGGTACATAGCCCTCTACCTTTTCATCTTGTCTATCTTTCTGTGAATGTGGGTTTTGTTCCACAGGCTGCAGGATTGTAGTTCTTCTTGCTTTTGCTGTCTGCCCTCTGGTGGATGAGGCTATCTAAGAGGCCTGTGCATATTTTCTGATGGGAGAGACTGGTGGTGGGTAGAGCTGGCTGTTGCTCTGGTGGGCAGAGCTCAGTAAAACTTTAATCCGCTTGTCTGCTGATGGGTAAGGTTGGGTTCTCTCCCTGTTCGTTGTTTGGCCTGAGGCGACCCAACACTGGAGACTACCCAGATCTTTGGTGGGGTTAATGGTGGACTCTGGGAGGGCTCATGCCAAGGAGTACTTCCCAAAACTTCTGCTGCCAGTGTCCTTGTCCTCATGGTGAGCCACAGCCACTCCTTGCCTCTGCAGGATACCCTCCAACAGTACCAGGTAGGTCTGGTTCATTCTCCTATGGGGTCACTGCTCCTTCCCCTGGTCCCGATGCACATACTACTTTGTGTGTGCACTCTAAGAGTGGAGTCTCTGTTTCCCCCAGTCCTGTCAAAGTCCTGCAATCAAATCCTGCTAGCCTTCAAAGTCTGATTCTGTAGGAATATCTCCTCCCGTTGCCAGACCTCCAGATTGGGAAGCCTGACGTGGGGCTCAGAACCTTTACTCTAGTGGGTGGACTTCTGTGGTATAAGTGTTCTCCAGTTTGTGAGTCACCCACCCAGCAGTTATGGCAATTGATTTTATTGAAATTGCGCCCCTACCATCTCATTGTGGCTCCTCCTTTGTCTTTGGATGTGGGGTATATTTTTTGGTGAGTTCCAGTGTCTTCCTGTCAATGATTGTTCAGTAGTTATTTGTGATTCTGGTGCTCTCGTAAGAGGGAGTGAGCGCACGTCCTTCTACTCCGTCATCTTGAACCAATCTTGGTAGAGTAATCTTGGCTGTAGGTTTTTCTCTTTCACCACTTTAAATATATCCTGCCACTCCCTTCTGGCTTTCAGAGTTTCTGCTGAAAGGTCAGCTGTTAACGTTATGGAAATCCCTTGTATGTTATTTGTTGCTTTTCCCTTGCTGCTTTTAATATTTTTTCTTTGTATTGAAGTTTTGATAGTTTGATTAATATGTGTCTTGTTGTGTTTTTCCTTGGGTTTATCCTGTATTGGACTCTCTGTGCTTCCTGGAGTTGATTGACTATTTCCTTTCCCATATTAGGGAAGTTTTCAAGTATAATCTCTTCAAATATTTTCTCAGTCCCTTTCTTTTTCTCTTCTTCTTCTGGGACCCGTATAATTTGAATGTTGTTGAGTTTAATGTTGTCCCAGAGGTCTCTGAGGCTGTCCTCAATTCTTTTCATTCTTTTTTTCTTTATTCTGCTTTGCAGTAGTTATTTCCACTATTTTATCTTCCACGTCACTTATCTATTCTTCTGCTTCAGTTATTCTGCTATTGATTCCTTCTAGATAATTTTAAATTTCATTTATTGTGTTGTTCATCATTGTCTGTTTGCTCTTTAGTTCTTCTAGGTCCTTGTGAAACGTTTCTTGTATTTTCTCCATTCTATTTCCAAGATTTTGGATCAACTTTACTATCATTACTCTGAATTCTTTTTCAGGTAGACTACCTATTTCCTCTTCATTTGTTTGGTCTGGTGGTTTTTTACCTTGCTCCTTCATCTGCTGTGTATTTCTCTGTCTTCTCATTTTGCTTAACTTATTGTGTTTGGGGTCTCCTTTCCGCAAGCTGCAGGTTCGTACTTCCCGTTGTTTTTCGTGTCTTCCCCCAGTGGCTAAGGTTGGTTCAGTGGGTTGTATAGGCTTCCTGGTGGAGGGGAATGGTTCCTGTGCTCTGGTGGTTGAGGCTGGATCTTGTCTTTCTGATGGGCAGGACCACGTCCGGTGGTGTGTTTTGGGGTGTCTGTGACCTTATTATGATTTTAGGCAGCCTCTCTGCTAATGGGTAGGGTTGTGTTCCTGTCTTGCTAGTTGTTTGGCATAGGGTGTCCAGCACTGTAGTTTGCTGGTTGTTGAGAGGAGCTGTGTCTTAGCATTGAGATGGAGATCTCTGAGAGAGCTTTCGCCATTTGATATTACACAGGGCCAGGAGGTCTCTGGTGGACCAATGTCCTGAACTCATCTCTCCTACCACAGAGACTCAAGCCTGACACCTGGCTGGAACACTAAGACTCTGTCAGCCACATGGCTCAGAAGAAAAGGAAGAAAAAGAAAGAAAGACAAAAATAAAATAATATAAAGTTATTAAATTAAAAATTTAAAAAATATTATTAAAAAAAAGTAATAAAATAAAGAAAGAAAGAGAGAGCAACCAAACCAAAAAACAAATCCACTAATGATAACAAGCGCTAAAAACTATACTAAAAAAAATAATAATAATAATGGACAGACAGAACTGTAGGACAAATGGTAAAAGCAAAGCTATACAGACAAAATCACACAAAGAAGCATACACATAAACACTCACAAAAGGAGAAAAAGGAAAAATACACACACACACACACACACACACACACACAATACATATATATATACCTAAAAAAAGGAAGAGAACAACCAAATCAATAAACAAATGTACCAATGATAATAAGCTCTAAATACTAAACTTAGATAAACATAAAACCAGAAACAAATTAGATGTGGAAAGCAAACTCCAAGTTTACAGTGGCTCCCAACGTCCACTACCTCAATTTTGGGATGATTCATTGCCTGTTCAGGTATTCCACAGATGCAGGATACATCAAGTTGATTGTGGAGATCTAATCCACTGCTCCTGAGGCTGCTGGGAGAAATTTTCCTTTAGCTTCTTTGTTTGCACAGCTCCTGGGGTTCAGCTTTGGATTTGGCCCCACCTCTGCGTGTAGGTCACCTGAGGGTGTCTGCTCCCTGCCCAGACAGGATGGGGTCTAAGTAGCAGCTGATTAGGGGGCTCTGGCTCACTCAGGCCAGGGGGAGGGAGGGGTACAGAATGCAGGGTGAGCCTGCAGTGGCAGAGGCTGGTGTGACATTGCAACAGCCCAAGGCACGACGTGTGTTCTCCTGGGGAAGTCGTCCCTGGATCACGGGACCCTGGCAGTGGCGAGCTGCACAGGCTCCCGGGAGGGGCGGTGTGGATAGTGACCTGTGCTCGCACACAGGCTTCTTGGTGGCTGCAGCAGCAGCCTTAGCATCTCATGCCCGCCTCTGGTGTCTGTGCTGATAGCTGTGGCTCGCGCCTATCTCTGGAGCTTGTTTAGGCGGCACTCTGAATCCCCTCTCTTTGTGCACCCCGAAACAATGGTCTCTTGCCTCTTAGGCAGGTCCAGACTTTTTCCCAGACTCCCTCCCGGCTAGCTGTGGTGCACTAGCCCCCTTCAGGCTGTGTTCACGCAGCCAACCCCAGTCCTCTCCCTAGGGTCTGAGCTCTGAAGCCCGAGCCTCAGCTCCCAGCCCCCGCCTGCTCTGGCGGGTGAGCAGAAAAGCCTCTTAGACTGGTGAGTGCTGGTCGGCACCAATCCTCTGTGCAGGAATCTCTCCACTTTGCTCTCTGTGCCCCTATTGTTGCACTCTCCTCCATGGCTCCAAAGCTTCCCCCACTCCCACCCACCATCTCTGCCAGTGAAGGGGCTTCCTAGTGTGTGGAAGCTTTTCCTCCTTCACAGCTCCCTCCCAGAGGTGCAGGTCCCGTCCCTATTCTTTTGTCTCTGTTTTTTCTTTTTTCTTTTGCCTTACCCAGGTACGTTAGGAGTTTCTTTCCTTTTGGGAAGTCTGAGGTCTTCTGCCAGCGTTCATTATGTGTTCTGTGAGAGCTGTTCCACATGTAGATGTATTTTTGATGTATTTGTGGGGAGGAAGGTGATCTCCACCTCTTACTCCTCTACCATTTGAAGCTGTGCCCAAAATAATAGGTTTTAAAAATGATTTCATGAACAGTAGATATTAATGTTTTAAATAATATATTGCTTTAAACGTGTATCGGTAATGCAATTAATGAATATAATATATCAGTGTACATTTTGACTAGTTTATCCACATCTACAAAAATTAAGTAGTTGTAAAATATCCTTTTAAAATATCTTTCCACGAGGTAGATGAGGTCACCTGACATTTGGGATTGCCTCAGATCTGGACACAAACATTTCGGGCTCCTCCTTGGTGCCCACAGCCCCTGTGGCCCAATCCTATCAACACAGAAACACATGCTGTTTGTCAACATCTCTCTCCACTAGCTGCTAAGCTCCTTGAGGTCAGAATCACAACCCAGATGTGGGCAGAACCAGCTTTGCTCCTCCATTCCTGTTTGTTCCCTTGCTTCCTCTCTCACCGTCATCCATCAACAGTGGATTCATTGATGGATGTGAGCGAGTGAGTGGGTTTACTCACTCATTCAACAAGCACGATGCCCTGTCACCCACACTAGGTGCTGCATGCTGGGCACTGAGTGTACAGAGGAATCAGGCAGATGAGATCCACACCCTTTGGAGCTGGCGTCCATGTGCAGGAGCTAAAAAAAATAAAAATTAAAATACAACAAACACAAAAGTAAACAAACCAATGAGGAAGATCATTGGAAATCATGATTAGCACACTGAAAATAAAAGCAGAGGACAGAGAGGAAGATACATGATAAGGTGGAGTAGGGCCAGAGGGGGATGGTGGTGGTGTGAAGGGTACTTTCAATCAGATGGTCAGAGAAGACCTATCCTGCAAGGCCCGAGGAGGCTGAGGCCAGGTGATGGGAGGGGTCAGCAAGGCAGCGAGGAGAAGCCACATTCCAGGCAGGGGGAGGGGTATGTGCAAATGCCCTGGGGTTGGAAACGGCTGAGTCTGTCAAGGCAGTGAGCCAGGGCCAGCGCACAGGAGAGCAGTGTCCAGGGCACATCATGGGAAGAACGTGGTGACCCAAGATGGCACCTTCAGGACCTAGAAGCTGGCTCAGAGGCGGGCATCAGGGAGGCTCCTGCTGTGCTGGTTCTTGTATGATACCCACCTGTTCATTTTCAGAACCACATCCTGAGTTTTGAGAAAAATGAAAGAACATTTTAAGGTTCAGAATCCAACCTGCTGAGAGTATGGGTTCTACTCTGGACCTTCCCAAAGCATGTGGCTCTCTTTGGCCTAGTTCAGGGTTGAAAAGTGGAGGGTCATGTTGAAGCTGGTCCCTAAGTCCCCAAACCCGCTCTTGGTGGCCCTGGGTAGGAGACTGAATGTGTCGGCACCACCCTCCGACATAGGTGCCTCTACCTGGAACTCTCACCCCTCACCCACCGTATACAAACCCTATACAAGCACTTTGACCCAGCTTAATCCTGCACGTCTTAGGGGCTCCGTCCTAAGCTTCACTTCCTCACCGACTCCTTCCCCTCCTCCAAGCACACCCTCCACTCTAGTTTAGAGCAGTTTCCTTCCCATCACATGTAAGCAGCAGCTGCATTCATATTTGTCTCCACTGCAGGGGAAGCTCCATGGGAACAAGAGCCTGTCCTGTCCTGTTCTCTGCTGCGTCCCCAGGGCCCAGGAAGGTACCAAGCTCAGAGTGGGAACACAGTAAAATATGTGTTGAATGAATAAATAAAGAATGAATGGAGGAGTGTGGAGTCCTAGGTCCTACCCATTCTCTGTCTCTGTCTCTCTCTCTGTCTGTCACTGTCAACCTCCATGACCAATATGATAACCAAGCTGGCTAAGGACTGGAAGGGATGAAGGTCACCCTGTGTGGACCAGGAGCTGTAAGTCATGGAACAGAGGACCTGCAAATCCCCAGTGGGCACAGGGCTACCTGCCAGCAGGGCTGCGGCTCCTGATCTTCTCTGAACACTGCAGAATCCAAACCATACGTGGCCCTGAGGGTTCAGGTTCTTGTCAGCTACTATGCCCATGGCAACCTGACCAAACTGCTGGGCTATGTGGATAGATTACTGCCTCCCTGACCTGCTCTTGACATTTGTTAGCAGGAGGATAGGACTGGTGGGGGGCGGCTGGGCAGCTGTCCTGAGGGGCTTATGGTGGGCAGCGCTATGGCTGAGGCCCACCTGGAGGTGCTGCTGGGTCATGCGGCCAGAGCCAGCAAACTCTCATTCTCCCATAGAAAGTACAGTTTTGGAGTCAATGGGTAAAGGATAATCACCTCTCTACTCATAACACTTCTGACACCCAGTGGTTGGGTTTTCCACATCAATTTCCCAGTTCTCTGCAGACACCAACTGGGTGTCCTACAATTTAACTCAATTCTGACACTAACAGCCTGGAGTTAGCACAGACCCCACAGGTTAAGGACTCAGCCCCATAGGACTGCTCCCCGAGTCCAGGTGCCAATTACAAGTAGGGGGTGCCCAGCTTACCAACACTTCCGTCCAACTGGCTACAAATCAGGGGTTCCCGCAACCCCCTCTTCAGTTTTGATAATTTGTTAGAACAGCTTAGAGAACCCAGGGAAGCACTCTACTTACTGTTACCGGTTTACTATAAAGAATATTGTAAAGCATACAAATAAGCAGCCAGATGAAGATGTACATCAAGTGAGGTTCAGAAGGGTCCCAAGCACAGGAGCTGAGGAGTTTGGGGCGCACCACCCTCCCGGCACATTGGTGCTTTCACCAACCCAGATGCTCTCTGAGCCCCCTCGAGGCTCATTACAGAGGCATAACTGATAAAATCACCCACCACTGGTGACTGACTCAATCCCCTGCCTACCTCTCCTCCCAGAAGGTCGCGGATGGGGCTGAAAGTTTCAGCCCTCTGATCACTGGCCGGTTCCTCTGACAACCAGCCCCCATCCTGAAGCCCTCTAGGGACCCACCAGGAGTCACCTCGTTAGCATAACCCAGTAGGGTTGAAAGGGGCTTATTATGAATAACAGAAGACACCCCTGACACCCCCATCATTTAGAAAATTCCGAGAGTTTTTAAAGCCCTTGCGCCAGGAACTGGAGAAAAAACAAAATATAATGTCTTTCTCTATCACAACATCCTATTGGGAACGACCGAGTTAGGACTTTTAGTTTTCAAGGAGCAACTGCCTTGAGGTAGCTTAGGTCAAAAGGGCAAACGTGTGTCTCACAGCCCAAGGCCACATTTAATAAAGGATCCAAACCAGAGGCAGGGCTCGCAGGACCACTTCCCTCTGGGCATCTCACTCATTCTCTGTGATCTTAGAGACCTTGGTGGGTATGAGGCTGTGACCCCCATTCCTCCATGCACGATCACCCAGATTGAGTGGGAGCCTGAGTCCAACCCAGAACCCCCAGACAGACCCCTGGTTGGTGGAGCTGAGTGAGGGTCCACGTGGAGTGCAGTGACTTGTGACTGGAGTGAGAGGTTATCATGAATAAAATGCAAGGCTGAGGAGACCCTCTCCTGGATGTTAGTGGGAGATTAATGCAGCAGTGACAAGCTGGGCAAATACCCTGAGGGACACCTACAGGATTACCCATGGATTTGGAATGAAGGGTCTGTATTGAACCACTAATAGGATTCAGAGGAGTGGGAAACACAAAGCGAGGAATGTTGCCTACTGTGTCGTCTGGTATTCTGACAAATGCTAAATATTCTACTGAGGCCCCAAAATAAGTAACGGTGACATCACCACCGTGGCTTTTTCACTACCTATCCTAACATGGAAGCTATTCATCATGTCTTAAGTAATTCCAAAGTAATCAAAACAAGGTACAGTTAGTTGGAAAACCCATGTGTTTCTCTGCTGGAGAGTGCTGTAATGTGGAGAAGTGGGACAGAATGAGAATCCTTAAGTAAGGGCTTTTACAAGTAGAGAACAACCGAATGTCTCCATCTGTTTTTCTGTTTTATTTGCCTATAAATTAAATGTCATATCCAAAAACTTGTTGCCAAGACCAATGTCAAAGAGTTTTCCCTTATGTTTTCTTCCAGGAGTTTTACAGTTTCATTTATGCTTAAGTCTTTAATCCACTGTGGGTTAATTTTTGTGAGTGGTGTAAGAATAGGAGTCCAGTTTTATTCTTCTGTCTGTGGTTATTCCGTTTTCCCAACACTATTTCTTGAAAACACTATATTTTCCCTATTGAGTCTTCTTGGCTCCCCTGTCAAATATTAATTGGCCATATATGCAAGGGTTTATTTCTGCTCTTTCAATTCTGTTCCATTGGTCTCTGCATCTATTTTATTAGTCTTTTCAATATATGGTGTTGGGAAACAACAGTTTTTTTTGGATATGACACCTAAAGCACAAGCAACAAAAGCAAAAATAAGTGGGACTAACTTAAACTAAAAAGCTTCTGCACAGCAAAAGAAACAATCAACAAAATGAAAAGACAACTTAGGGAATGTGAGATAATATTTGCAAATCAAATACCCAGTAAGGGGTGAATACCCAAAATATATAAAGAACTCATACAATTCTATAGCAAACCAACAATTCAATTAAAAAATAGGCAGAAGAAATAAATAGGCATTTCTCCAAAAAAGACACACAGACGGCCAACAGGTGCTTGGGACAACTTCTCTTGCAGTGGTGTGGGGAGTGGATTTCACTACATACACACTGGGGGCAGAATGTTTATCTTCTTTGGACCAAAAAATCTCAATTCTGACTTAACCCTTTCAACAAACAAAAGGCCAGGCAAGGTCTGCTCATTCGCAGGACCAGAGGGCTTCTGGCAAGATCCACCGGAAGGGGCCACGGCGTGTGTGCCTGGCCGTGGAATTGTGTCCTGAGCTCCTGCAAGGAGGAGCCGCGTTTCCTGAAACAGCCCGTCCCCATTATGACCCAAAGGAAGAGGATGTGATCAATATCCTCTTTGAAGAGGAGGGAAACTGGCCCCACTCCCTGTGCTCACACACCTTTTCCTACAAAGCAAGGAAGAGAGGGGGGGGTCCTCCCAGCCTTGATCACCATCTGGGTCCATGAAGGTGGGCATCGGCTGGGTTACCTTCTACCTGCAAGGAGAATTCCAGGACTTACAAAATAGGTATAAAAATTATATTTTAAGACAGATACACTCTGATTGTTCTGATGCTCTTAATGCGTAGATTTCAGAAAATTTCCTCAATTTTCCCTCACACCTGAGGCTAACTTACCATAGAAAAATCTCAGCAGAAACGTGGTCAGAGAACATCTTCGGACGGGTCTGGATGAGCAGTTAAGTGCTCAGTTGAAGGAACGTGGATTCACAGATAAGTAAGAATTAAAAGGGCTCTGAATTTTGGTTCATTTGTTCATCAATAGCCTATGATCATTAACAAGCAGCATATTAACAACGGTATTTGGTCAAACCATTCGTGCTTCCTGTCACCTCTGAGGATAGCCTCTGTATTTAAAGCGTACTTCAAAAGCAGGGATTATCTCTGGGTGCAACAGTTTTCTTCACAAAGTCCTGGACACCATTTTCCCACCACGCCAAGCTCTCTGATGCCGTTCCTCTTCCTTCACGAGGGCTAAGCCCATCAGTGACGTCTCTAGTTGTGGGCAGCTGTGGAGCCCCATCCAAGCCGCTGATCCTCGGAGACCATCACCAGGGCACGGAACACTACGCAGTGTCCTGCACCTAAGGCGGCAACTCAGGTTGACTTCGCCCACTTCTTTCAGCCAATTATACTTTGATTTTCAACTCTGTTATAGGAACGCATAACCTCCTATGTGGAAACACCCTGTCTATGGCTGTTAGTATTCAAATACCAGGAAACACACATCCAGTGCTGAAGGCCCTGAGTCTGTGCTAAGCCTTCAAACACTGTGATAATAAGGGTTCTTGCTGGAGGCGCGGGCACCCAGGGCCCATGATGCCTTTTCCTGGAAATCCAAGACCGGGAGACACACACCCCAGGCGGGAATCAGGCTCCACGGCCTCAAGCTCCTTCCACACCTCAGCTTCCTGGCGCCTGCATGAAGAGTCCCAACGTGAAAATCACTATTGTCCCTTCTAATTAGACAAAATCCCGGACATGACTAGGCCTTGAAAAAATGAGATTCTGCAAGGGCTTCAGCTTACCTGTTTTTGCCCAGTCTGGACACAAGGGTCCTTGTTATAATGCTCCGGAAAGGAAAAAACAAGTCACATATTTTTTAACTTGGAATATTTTGAAATCATAAAACTTTTAATAGAGCATACTTGAGCCTGAACTATGTAAAAAAAACTATTGTGTTTTCTCTGATTCTGATGCATACCCTTTCCCCCCCGTATGCTTTATGTTCCTGAAATTGAGATGCAAAGTTTACATTTCACATCATGTTCCTTTCTCTTGAAAACAAAAATCAGAAAGCAAAAAATAACCCTGCTGTTAAATTGATTCTTTATCTTTCATCTGAGCATCTGAATTAAGGGAATGTGGTGTGTGCTTTTCACTATACTATGAATTAAAGTGTAAATACATACAAGAACCATGAAAGGGGCCTCTGACGGCTTCTGTCACCAGCACGCAGCTCTTCCTTGGCCGGGAATGTTTTCTGTCCCCATCAGATGGTCTCTCCCTAATTTTCGGTTCTTCTCTACTTGTCTGTATTTCTTGGCCCAACCTGACCTCCTCTGGGCTGTCCCATTGCTGTTTTAAGGTCCTTGCTATATTATTTGCACAAAAAAGTCCTTTTTCCTTGACTAAAACTGTGCTCAAAATTCACTGTAAGAAAATACACTTTTTTTTCCAATTAACCCCTCCCATGGTTTGCTCCTGCCTAACGCCCTTAAAAATGCCAGCCACCCTCGGATATTTCTAGAATTGGCCCTTTTAGACAGTTTGCTTAGACTGGAAGCCAGTTCTCAAACCTGGGGGCCCTTGAACTTTTGCTACAATATTTGCCGTGGATGGAGTGTTCTGATGTCTTCTGAAGGGAAGAGGCACAAGCTTGCTGGACCACCGTAGGCAGGACTGTGGGTGTCCAGCTGTGTCCTGTGCCACGCCATCCACTCTCTCCTCATTGCCTGCCCACTGCCCCTCCCACCCAACCCCTTGGACCCCAGCTGTCTAGCTCCTCTGGAAATATTGTTCCTGAAACTTTTCCCTCTAAAAGGAATAGTCACTCAATAATATCTGCTTTTAAAGTGACTGTCTTGTGTCAACCACTGGGTAGGGCATCCTGGGTATAAGCAGGATAACCCATGACATAGAAAGGTGTTTTTTTTTTCAGGTATAAAGGCTCTGATCTCATGGTCATTTATTAGAAGAACAAAGGAAAATACATGGCTGTCCCAACACTAACTGGTGCCCTGTCTGTGGTCTGAATGCTCGTGTACCCCCAAAGCTCACACGTAGAAATCTTAATGCCAGATGTGATGGTGTTAGGAGGTGGGGCTTTTGGGAGCCGCTGAGGTCATGAGGGTGGAGCCTTCATGAGTGGAATCAGTGCTCTTGTAAGAGACTCCACAAAGCTCCCTCGCCCCTTCCGCCATGTGAGGACACAGTAAGAAGATGGCTGTCTATGAATCACCAGAACACGCCCATACTGGAACCTTGATCTTGGACTTCCAGCCTCCAGAACTGTAAGAGATAAACCTCTGTTCTAAGCCCCCCCAGGCAGTGGTATTTTGTTATAGCAGCCCCTATGGACTATAGCAGCCTGAATGGGAGAATAGCATCCAAGAGGCTCAAGCAGAGAGGAAGGGCCTTCAGGATCCAGGAGACAGTGTCTCTGGAGTGGATGAGAGCCTCAGGGCTCTGCCAGGGAAATGCATATGTGAGACGACTCCACAAATCCAAGTCCAAAGACAGCAAGAGAGGAAGACTCATTCCTGCACTTGGTCGTGACAGGGATGAATTTGAACTCAGAAATGGACACAGAGACTGACCACGGGGGGAGTGAATGCGGCAGCCATAGAGGCCCAAATCCACCCCCAAGGCATAAGAGGTTTCAGGTGTGGAAGCAGATGACAGCAACACTCCAGTGACCCAAGAGGCTGCGAGGCAGGTGTCAGGCAGCGCTGGAAGACGGAGCAGAAAGGAAAAGAGTTCTATAGCGCGGGGCCTGAGCTGACTTGCTGCCCGGGCCAGGCTGGGCTGAATCCAGCTTCTCTGGCCTGAAGTTTTACATTTCAAGGTATGATGGCTGATGTCAAAATAATACAAACCCTGTACCAGAAAACTGTGTGTCCATATTGGTTCTGGTGCTTAAAACAAATTAAATGAAGATAAAACATAATTTTTAAAAATAGAACTGACTCCCCAAAGAACTTATCGACTCAATATCAAAAAAACAAACAACCCTCTGGTTGGGCACTTAGATTTCCATATCTTGGCTATTGTGAATAATGCTGCAATAAATATAAGGGTGCATATATTTTTAGAATTGGCGTTTTTTTTTTCCTTTGGAAAAATACCCATAAATGGAATTGCTGGGTCATATGAGAGTTCTATATGTAATTTTCTTTTTAATTTTTTTTATATATGTAATTTTCTGAAGAACCTCCATACTGCTTTCCATAGTGGCTGCACCAATTTATATTCCCACCAACAGTACATGAGGGTTCCATTTTCTTTACATCCTCATCAACACTTGTTCTTTGTTGTCTTTTTGATGATAGCCATTCTGACAGGTGTGAGGTGGTATCTCGTGATTTTGATTTGCATTTCCCTAATGATTAGTGATGTTGAGCATCTTTTCATGTGCCTGTTGGCCATCAGTATGTCTTCTTTGGAAAAATGTCTCTTCAGATGCTCTGCTCATTTTTCCACTGGGTTTTTTTTTTTTTTTTTTGATATTGAGTTGTATGAGTTCTTTGTATATTTTGGATATTAACCCATTATCAGATGTATCATTTGCAAATATCTTCTCCCATTCAGTAGGTGGCCTTTTCCTTTTGTTGATAGTTTCCTTTGCTGTGCAAAAGCTTTTTAGTTTGATATAGTCCCCTTTGTATATTTTTGTTTTTGTTTCCATTGCCTGAGAAGACGTATCAAAAAAAAAATATTTTTAAGACTGTTGTCAAAGAGCATACTGCCTATTTTCTTCTAGGAGTTTTATGGTTTCAGATCTTACATTCAAACCTTTAACCCTTTTTGAGTTTATTTTTGTATACAATGTAAGAAAGTAGTCCAGTTTGATTCTTTTGCATGTAGCTGTCCAACTTTCCCAACAGCAAACTAAATACCAAAACTAAAAATATTTTAAAAAATAAAGTATATTTGGTGTCTCTTTTTAATCACCCAGTCTTTTCCATTAGCTTTATTTGAGAATAGGGTTTTAGCCTATTAACTATTTATTTTCTGAAATTTGAAATAGGACCCAATTATTATGCAATACTTTCTTTGTTATAATCACTTCTTGTTTTATACACTGTAATAACAAAACAACCACAAAACACCCTTCAATTCAGGGTCGAATTGAAGTAGAATAGAGAAAAAAAAGAAACCAACTCTTATTTTTCAGGCCAATTCCCATCAAATAAATGTAACAGAAAATAAATGACCATCATTTATGCAAAGACCTCTCTGCTTTATAGGTCTGAGCCCACAGAAAATGTTACTTATTGTATGAGCCGACATGCTCTTCTGAGTCTGCTTGCTGAATTTTAAATGCTGACCTACTTCTCACTGCTTTACACTGGGTTCAGTGGGGACACTTTCTTTGGCAGAGGCCTTTCTGGAATCAACACTCCTCTCTTCTCCCCATTACTCCACCCACTCCTATGCCCACCCTGAGTGGCTGTGGCTATCAGCAGGGGGACCAATGGGATGTCGAATAATAGCCACAGAACTTGGTGATCACAGGGTTACCATGCACACAGCCAGTGGACTCAGGGCCAACGTCAATGTTGTTACTTAATGTCTCCAAGTTCAAAACGGTACAAAGGAAGGAATGGTCCCCACTGAAATGAAGAAGGGGCAGTGTGAAGGTCTCTAAGAGTCCTTTCCCCCTCACAATCCCCGCTCCCGGGTTGGTCGGAGGGCTCAGTTCAATGCAGTGGCTCCCGGGCCATCACGGGCCATGCACTGCCTGTCTCCTGCATTCACTGATTGATAGATTGATTAATTCAGTCATTGTTCTGCACTTTATCCCTATTGCCGCTGTTATTCCCCCTCCTCAATAGGGGTACATGCTAATATGTTTAATGAATGTCCTCATATATGTACGTATCCTTGAAGGAGAGTGACTTTGTTTCTCTTTCCATTTTTTATCATTCAATCCAAGAATTTTCATGAAACAAAATCATCCCCAAAGGGTGTCTCGACTGAAGCTGCTTGAAATTGGTCACCTTGCTAGGACTGCAAGAGAGTGGTGCATGGGGACACAGAGGGGACATCCCACATGGGTAGGGGAAGCCACCAGCTGTGGTTGGGACTCAGAAACAATGGAAGACTTCACCAAGACCAGAGTAAAACCTTAGACTCATGTTTAATTTGGAGCTGGATGGAATTTGATATGAAGTAAACTCAGCTGTTGACCCCAAAGTGAGGCCCTTGAAGGGTGACAGAACACGCCACCCCAATTATGCCACTTCGGCATGAGTTACTTTGAGCTAAAGGCACTTTAAAAATAGCAGATGCAAGCAGACCGTTCTAATCTTCCCTTTTCTTCTTGGAAACACGAGATTAAACCTCCCCTTAAAGTGAAAGATGTCCTCCCTGTACCAGAAGGAAAGTAACATTTTTATCTTCAAGAATGAGAAGTTGAGACTGAGAGAATTCTATAAAACAGACCTTGTTAAAATAATTCTTATCTTCCTTTGGCCTCCACACAGAGTTAATTTACTTTCACAATCGCTTCTCTTTGCTCAGCATGCAGGTTTTGCCATTTCTTTAGGTCTTTATTCTTTATGAAGATTCCTGTGTAATGTAAAAAATATAAATTTGTGTGTTTTTCTCCTATTACTCTGCCTTAAGTCAGTTTAATTCTCAGGCCTGGCCAAAAATCTCAAAGGGGATAGTGGTAAAATTTTGCCTCCCCAACACCCTGAAATGAAAAGTGGGGAGCTGGCATGTTACCTTTGGAAGGCATGTGCTTGTCTCTAAGGACCTTTTTAAAGTGCTAGCCCAGTATGGTGAGCAGGATACAGACATGAATACCCAGATACTCTCTATTTGCGTTCCATGTACAGGTGCTATATAACGATAGAAACTGAACAAAGGCACACTGTCATTTCTCTCCTGGGATAGTATGTACGGAGTCCTCCCCCACAAACAGAGTTGGAGAGTTTTTATTTTGATGACTCCTCATTAATGAACGGTGGAAGGAGAAAGGGAAAAAGGACATTCCAGGGTTGGGATGTAAGTTGCCTGCAGACTGAGCAATGCAGGGCAGAGGAAAATGACACTGACCTTCATAGAAAAGTCTAAGAGGAGCTCATCGTCTGAAATCAAGCATCATATCTGAATCCTACAGCACTTAATAATATCCCACCCTCCATTTGTGTGGTCCAGAAGGAATCTGGCCAGGACAGACTTCCTACCCCGAGTAAACCCACTAAATGGTCTAAAGTAGATCCGTGGAGTTCAGCTTGAATTCAGGAGACCTTGGACTGTTGTTAAGGAGCCACTAGCTTGGACTGGTTGCTAAGGACTCAGGAAGCAGAGCACTTGAAGGGTGCCCTTGGTCGATGGGAACAAAACACAAATTGCCTTCATTTCCCTGTTAGGTTTTAGCAATTTTCAAAGAGGCCTTGAGGCAAAGGAAAAGGTTAATGAGGATGTGAAATATATAGCAGCATTTGTTTATTTAGATAAGATAATTATTCTTCAGTGGCACCCGAAGAATAGAAGCAAGGTCCTTTGGATGTCTGGTCCCCCAGGGAGAATAGCTTAAAGTTGTCCTTGGACATGTGTCAGTTCTCCTGAACCCCTGTTAATAATAGTGGACACCGATGGTCCCAGCCCAGAGAGAATTGGCCCTGAAATTATATCCACTATCAACAATGGCCTCAGGCCACCAATTGCAGGAAATTCAAAATGCCTTAGGGTTTTCTACTGATTTTCAAAAGAGTGTTCTTAGGTTACTAACCTCACAACACCTTACAGTGGGGTTTCATTTGGGAGCTGAGAACATACAATAAAGGAGAGAAAGACCACAGGACCAGCAATGCCTATTGCCATCCACTGGCTTCAATCCATTAATTACCAAGAATTTTTAAATGTCTTAGGGAATTTTATAGGAGTTTTTCAGAGTAATATTTATAGGTTGGTAAATCGCACATTATTTAAAGCAGATTTTCTTACAGAAGTTTTCAACAAGGTGGAGAAAGCCCACAGACGGCAGGTTCCCAGGGCCTCAGGTAGTCTGGGGCAAGGCCTGTGAGCAGATGTTTGGGGCCTTGGCAGACTGTCCAGGGTAGGCCTGTCTGGGCACGTGGTTGCCCTGCCAAAGCCATCGTTTCCTCTGTGGAAAGCAGCTCCACGGGGCAAGAAAGAAATAATGAGGTCAAAGCAAGTATCAGCCAGAACTCATCTGAGCATCAGGCTTGGTGTCATAGCCAAACCCTAGATGTTCTGGGCATCACTGACCAGTCCTAAAAAGCATGGGTTTGAGGGGCCTCTTGGGTTACAGACCGACCGCAATCCTGGTGCTAAGTGCGCTGCAGTGGGTCCCTGATTGCGGTCGTGCTGGCTGATCTTCATTCGGTGATTGGAGGTCAAGTCTCAACAAGAACCATGTGGGTCACCCTACCTTTGGACAGATTCATAAGCAGGTTGCTGAGACTACACCCCAAGATGGGGTCTAGGCAATTCGGGACTCCAGTGGATGTGCTTCTGAGGAAGGTACGACCAAGCACAATGGGGACCCCAGCCCCTTCCTCTCCCTAAGTCTGTGCCCCAAGAGACTCTCGCTTTGTACTGGGAGAGCCTCTACCTTCCCCCAAGCTTGGGCTGCCCCTGAGTTGGGGGAGGTGATGAAAAAGAAATGCCAGGGGTTCTTGGCTGAAATCTCCAGGATTATCTCCAAGCACTTAACATTCACCGCACCATTAGAGTCGGCGAGAACTCTTTACCCACGTACGGTACCATCTGTTCCCAGGCCCAGTACAAGAGCAGATGAGTCCGTTGTGTTGCTCCCAGAGGAATTTTCTCCGAAGACATCTGTTATCTGCAGGTGGTGGGGACTTCAGAATCAACTGAGGCTTCTGCCAATGGTAGGCTAAAACCGTCCTCAATAAAATGTGCGAGAGCGCTGGGAAAATATTTTAAAACACACTTTGATATGAAAGGCAGCTCTTGCAAGAAAGTAAGTAGGGAAATACACTGATGCCAGAAATGAAGTGAGATCAGGAGTTCCAAGAGATGAACAAGTGTCAACACCATCAGCTATTTGGGAAGCTTATTCTTCTCAGGAATCTTAGACCTTCTGTTTTAGCAGCTGCAAGTGTGAGGACCTCTCCTTGAAGATGGAGAATTAAGTGGGGAGAGTCACCTTTCCAGATACCAAGGTATTATAAAGCCATGGTCATTAGAGTGAGGTTTCAGCAGAGAGAAAGACATCACCCAGTGGGGCAGAATGGAGATCCAAGATGCAGATCCACCTGTACAGTCAATAGACAGCCAGGCACAGCTGAATATCCACGTAGAGAACAGTACATACACTGCCTCACGTCAGCACCTCAGTGGGATAAAGACTTAACCATAAGAGCAAAGTGTCACACTTTTAGAAGTTCATATAAGAGCAGATACTTGGAACATCAGAGCCAGGAAGAATTCCCTCAACAAAAGTCAAAAACACAAACCACAGGGGTAATAAGGAAGCATTCAGCTTCTTAAACAGAGAGCTTCTCTTCATCCAAAGACCTCCTAGAGAAAGTGGAAAAAGTGCCACCCAGACAGAGAGCAATGAATTAGGGGAGAGAGGGGAGAGGGGAGAGAGAGACTCAGATCAATACTAAAATGAGAAAATAGCCCCAAAGGGAAAATGGCAAAGACACAGATTGGCATTTCACAGATGAGGAAACAACAAATGGCCAAGAAACATTAAGAAAAGCTCAGCCTCATTAGTTAGCAGAGAAATACAAGAATGCATTTTATTGCATTCATGCTAGTTGGCGCAGTTGAGATATTTGATCACATCCAATGTTTGACAGGGCTGTGGAAGCAGCAGGGAATTGTTATAAATAGCTGTTAGAGTAGAAATTATGGCAGCTTGGCATTATCTGGTAAAGTCAAGCCTTGGTCACCTACGCTGGTGAAATTCTTGTCCACATGCCCCAGGACATGTGTTCAAGAATGTTCCTGGCAGCATGCCTCTGACAGCAAAACCCTGGAGACAACCCGCATGTCCGTCCACAGGAGAAGGAACAGCTGACCTCAGGGCAGCAGTTCCCT
Organism: Balaenoptera borealis; assembly: GCF_965194805.1. Lineage (NCBI taxonomy): Eukaryota > Metazoa > Chordata > Mammalia > Artiodactyla > Balaenopteridae > Balaenoptera > Balaenoptera borealis. The sequence continues at coordinate 45,283,209 of NC_138872.1, read as the reverse complement.
TGGTGGGCGGAGGTGGGGCACCGGGTCCAGGGGAAGCAACTGCAGGCTAATGATGTGTTTCTTAAACCGGGTGGAGGGCATGTGGTTTTTATTTTATTTCTATGCTTTACAACACGTACGTACATATTGCAGTTGTATGCATCAGACATTCCACAGTTTAAAACCTCATTTACAAAGATCCAGTCCAGGCTTATCACTGTGGGGTGCAGAGCGTCCCAGCCCCGGTGAGAGCTGTCTTCCCCTTGCAGTGGAAACCGGCTCCAAGCAGGGCTCAGCGACCCTCTTCCCCCCAGACTTACTCTCACTGGAACCTGACTATTGAAGCCCCGGTGAATTCTTGTGCTGATGGTTGAGACGTCACCTATTGTCTCCAAGCCCACTCCACCTGGGCTCAGAGGACAGGTGACTCTTGTCAGGTCACCTGTGGAGTGTGCAGGACTGTGGGGACCTGACTAGGATCAAGAAACCCAGGTTCCCTCTCACACCCATGCAGACCCACCACCGGGGAATTTTCTCTGAAAGGCTCCATGCTTGGAAGACTGGGGACCTTTCCCTTGGCAGACAGGACAGTGGAATCAGCCTCCAATTCCTCCAGGGCTGTCGCCTCTGCAGGGGCACGTCCATGAGCTCCGGGGTACCCCCAGACCCGGCGAGGAGGGGAGCAGCCTGCCTGCCTGGCCCGGACGTTGGAGGATGGTGATCACTCATGGGGCTGCTTCTCTGTCTCCAATGGTCCTCAGGAGAACGGGGGTGCGGGGGGGATGAGGTCTCTCATCCTCACGTAGAGGCTCGTTGAGGTTGCAAAGGGACTTTCTTCCGTGGAGACAAAAAGATTAACCGGGGATAAAAAGACGTGATGGGCTGACATGGTTGAGCTCTCTCCTGACTCCCCAGTTTGTTTATTTCTACGCCAAGGGTCTCTCCAGTCCCAACCCACCCTCAACACACACACGCACGCACACACATGCACGCACAGACAGAGCCTGCAGAGGCAGATGTAAATCACTCACTTTAGAAAGGAAAAACACAAAATATCCTTGACTCTTCAGTTAAAATTCTCACCCTGGGCCAAGGAATGGGGGACAAACTCTATAAGCCTGAACGTGCAAGAATGTCCCACGTCTCTGTGTCTGTGTCCACGCTGCCTTGACCCCTGAAGGGTGATTGGGGCCCTTGGAGGCCCGGCTACCCCCCTTCTGCTGCTGCCATCTCTGGTTGCCTTGCTCCCCCATCCGTGCTTCAGCGGACCCATTTTCTTTTCCTTTATGTTTCCTCTCATCTTTGAGTCCCTCACAAAGCAGGCCCTCCCAGGGGAGGCCTAAAACATTCTGCCCCCATCTCCAGCCCTTAGAACACGCCGGATCGTCCCCACAGCCCAACACCGTGGAGCTTTGGTTTCCCTTTAACTTTTACCCTGTCCTCAGCCCACGTCTCCCTGAGAATTAAAACATCATTCGGCCCGAGCCTGTGAAATCCGAGGTGCCGACCACCGTTGCTTATGTAAACTCGCCTGCCCCGGCGTGTGTCCCCCGGGCTCCGAGCCTCACTTGCACGGTCACTCGGCATGACTCCCAGGGAGGGCGGTTGGATCCCAAGGCTGTGGGAAGAGAACTGGCGGGGTTACCATCTGTCACTTTGCCAGACAAGAAACTAAGACATGATCTCCCAGTTGCTTCCGTGCAGGGCCCCGTGCCAGAGCTCCTTGGGACGAAGAGGGGAGAGAGGCGACAGTACTTTACAAAGGTTGTCACACGGAGAGTTAGGAAGGAGATCCCGGGGCTCGAAGTAGCAACGGTCCATCCCGGTTCAGCGAATCATCTGAGAGACAATCATCGCATGTCGGGGTCTCCCACGCTCATGACGGACCACGTGACAGAGCAGCTACGCACTTCTCCGAAAGACTGATGATGAGTGTGAAATCTTAGTGCTGAGTAGAGGGGATGGACCTCGGGGAAACTGCGGTTTCAATCCCCAGAGACTGCCACTGGCTTCCCCACCTTCCTCCTCAAAACAAAACTACAACAACCAAAAACATGGCAAAGAATGGACTTTTCTGAGCACCCATCTTTAAAGCTTCTACCCTGGTTTGCAGCAGGGGTTTCAGAAACTCCAGGAACCGTTCATTCCTTGTCAGGCAGGCCCAAGGGTCAGCATGCCCTTTGACACTAAATCCACACTTGCCCTCCTGCTTGTTAGCTGTTTGCCCCCATTTTGCCTTCTGAAGCCGCTCAGAGCCCATCAACACCCTTCTGTACATGACAGCCCTTCCATAGCTGAATTTGTCTTAATGCCCATGAATATTTTCCCTTTTTTTGATTTTAAATATTATTATTATGTTTTTTTGGCCTTGAGGCATGGGAGATCTTAGTTGCCTGACCAGGGATCGAACCCATGCCCCCTGCAATGGAAGCGCCTTAACCACTGGACCACCAGGGAATTCCCCTGCCCACGAATATTTTCTGAGAAATATGTTTTCTGTTTCTTTGGTCCTTGTTTATGTGAGCTGCTTCTTATTCTGTCAATGTGTCTCCCTAAAGGTGCAGCCGCCTCCTGCTCCCCAGCTCTCAGCACCGCCTGAGCAAGAGAGATTCCCTTCCTGGTAGAATCACCTGCTGCCACCCCAGCAGCTGCAGAGCAGCCGGTGATGCCCCCATTCTCCAAGCATCTCTCAGTTTCAGGCTTTAAGAACACAGTTCTGACCCCGGCTGGATGCCACCTTTTTGGCTTGAACTTATTTTTTCTGCTGCAGGGAAATCGTTACAAGCTTCAAATCGGTCTTGGATTTTATCTTCTGTCCTTCCCACCACGGAGGAAGCTTTTGGGAAAAGGGCATCTTGAAACACTAAGAGCATTAGTGCTGCCCCAAAGCAGCCCCACAGTCCAGGTGTCACGATACAGTTGTGGAAACAGAGGCAGAAGAATCACAAAAGCCATTTGTATCCTCCCCGATTTTGTTCCACTCAAGAAAATCCTGCACCAGACGGACGCAGATTACCATACCCTGAGGCAGGTGGCAAGGAGGCAGCCCCAGGCCACGAGGTAGGAACGGATGGGTGAGCGCCCAGCCTCCCAGCCTCTGAGTGGAACCACCCACATCCTACACCTTCTTCCCTCATGGGACAGAGCCAGGTGTCCACAGCGTGACTCTTCATGACGCTGCCTGCCCTTCTTCCTGGGATTCCCCCCCAAATAAACCACATGAACCCACCCACCTCCTTGTCTCAGGCTCTGCTTCTGGGGGGACTCAGTCTAAGACATGCATCTCCTAAATGTAGGCCTAGATTCTTAGGTGGGTATAAGGGTAAAAGGAACGATGCCACTGAACGCCAGGCTGCTCCGAAGATTCTGGATTCCTGGATTCTAATATCTACAATTACATTTCAGAGTAAGGAAGCCTCTAAATTTTAAAAAATTGTATTGATTTATTGACTTATTGATTGAGATAACATTGGTTTATAACCAATGAAGTGTCATGTGCACAACATTATATTTCTACTTCTGTGGACATTACACTGTACTCACCACCCGAACTGTAGTTTCTGTCATGACCATACAGTTGACCCCCTTTACCCATTTCGCCCTCCCAGCGCCCTTCCCCTCTGGGAACCACTACTCTGTTCTCTGTCATCCACCTGTTTGTTTTTGTTCAGTTTGACTTGTTCATCTATTTTGGTTTTTGTTTGTCTGTTAGTTTTTTATATGCCACATATGAGAAGGCTCTATTTTGAATCATTGCATTTGGTTCACTGTGGTGGAAAGTTTGATTAAGGAATTTATTTCAGAGGATGCTGTTGGCTGCTGTCAGGTAATACACTTACCAGGTCCCCATCCCTCATGGGCAGCCTGCTGGTAAGAAGCCCCTGTGAGCAGCTGATTGTCTGGAATCAGTACACCTGAGAGATGGTTGACCTCCGATGTCACCTATGCTGTCCCCTTGAATTAATCAACAAGCCTCACGAAGATAAATCCAATCCAGCTGTATTTTAAAATATCAAAAATGTAATTGTGTCTGACTTATAGATGCTTTTTCTGCTAGTGTTTGGACCAGAGCCATCACCGCAATATTGAATTTGCGTCAGGTTCGATAATTTATGTTAGGATTGTACTTATTGTTCCCTGCAAATGAAACCAAGGTCACCAATGCTTTAGGGATGCACACCGGGGCCGGGTTGCCTGCCTGGCTGTGGGGTCAACATGCCGCGGTGCTCCCGACGCCACCAGGGACAGAGGCTGCGCTGGACGCCTCCTGGGGTCTGCAGAAATCCCAATTGCAGAGCTGCCCGTCTCCACGGCCCCCAGGTCTACACACACATCGCATATTGTCGCAGGTCTTCCCTTCAACACCCTCCTTCCTGAACCTACTCCAAGTGGGGGGTCTACATAGATTCCACCTTCTACAATCCTATAAACCTCGACGCCAGCCTCTCTCTTAAGCAGTTTGGTTTTTCTGGATGGCCCTTGATGGGAAATGACTGCGTTATAGCATTCTATTATCCTGGTCCTTTGAGTCTGGAGTTACACCTTAATCTGAACATATCCTGGTGGGTAACTTATGATGACTTGACCTTTTAGTTTTTGTTGTAACTGAAACTAGGGCCCTCCAGGGAAGCTGAAGATGAAAAGTCACAGGAGAGGAAGAGTTGCTGGATATTCCCTTGGCTTATCCATTTCATCTGAGGAAAGGTGAGGTTCAAGTACAGGAGGATGTTTGGATTCAGGTCTTCTTCTGTCGGCACCATTTCATCTCTAGAGACACAATGGACCAGGTCAACTCAAAGGTTGGACAAGCTCAGTTTGGATGTACTGGATGCTGGGAGCAGCCCCAGGATGGGCATTTGCTGGACAAGTTGGCCCCCTCATTCCTTAAGATAAGGGTTCAATGAGCTTCTTTTTGTAATTAAATATCAGCCATACTTTAAAAATAATAAACATCACCATTACCAATAATCCTCCAAATGACTTTCTCTTTTCTTGCCTTTGCCTCACAAGTTCACAGAGGTTTGCAGCCCAGGAGGGGCCATCCCTGGATCCCTCACTCTCCTGCGGGGTGGTCCTCTGAGCAGGTGAAAGGGACCACCCACCCTTGTTCCCTCAGCTCAGACTTCTCCGTGAATGGGCTCCCCAAGTCGGCCATTGTCCTGCTGTGTTATTCGGGAATCTTCCATTCTGCCCTAGAATAAGAGAAACAGGCAAATGAGGAAGCCGGATAAAGGTCAGTGTGGAAGCAGGTGATCGGTGAGTCACTTGAATTGAGTTGGATAAATTGAGCAGATCGTGTGCTGCTGCTGAATACGGATGGGAAGGAATGGGAGGCCTGGGAGGCATCCATGTGCACGAGATCTGACGACCTCCGTTCCAGCCCTGTGTGTCCCTTGGCCAAAACACACGGATAACAGCCATGGTGGTGACAGGTCATTGCGAGCCACAGCTGCCGGTCAGGCACACTGGCCCCAACATTTCTCAGATGGAGTCACTGGGTGTCGGGTCCAGAGACCTCCCGTCCTCTGAGCCTCTGACTCTGGCCCTCATCACCACTCCATCAGCAGGAAAGGGATGTTGCCGAGGGTGTTGCCTACAGAGGATTCAGGGAGTGGGGTCCTTCCGGCCGACTGGCACCCTACCTAAAGCACAGGACTGAGCCCAACTCTTTCCTCTTGCGTCTCGCTGTGTTTTTCATGACCTCACAGAGAGCTGCCCAGAAGTTACGTGGAGACCACCTTTGCATCAAGGAATTTCCTACACAACAGAGGTAACTGACAGGGACACCCTGGGTGATGGGGCCTGTTAGAAACACGTCCTGTCCACGATTCATATAATGAGCAAAGGGGATGGGGACCTGCCTCAGAACTCAAGTCAGAGATGAGAGGCTCTGAGTTTCCATTCTCTGTGCCTCCATGAACTCATTCCATACGAACGCTCCCGATATAATGTGAAGTGAAAAAAAAGCAACTTGGATGGCACTCATTTTGTGAAACTACTTACACTAAAGATAAGCAATCATATTTACGTGTCTATTTATACATTCATGAAGCACTGTGTTCCAGGCATTAGGTTTGATGTTATAGCAGCATTTTTTTCTTTATAAATATTTAGCGAGCATTCATTGCTCTAAATAGACATGTATCAATGTATGTATAAACATGGAAGGATGCCAGAAGAAAATGCATCCAAATGGTAACAATGGGTCATGGGATTCTTAATAATGTTTTGTTTATTATTCATCTTTTGTATATTTTCAGGAATTTCCAAAAGCTAACAAGAATTGTTTTCTGATTTAACAAAAATCAGCATGATATTTCAAATATCCTTTGCAGCAAAAATCTTTATAGAAAGTCCAGAATGGGTTAGGAGCCAAACTCACACAACAGGAAGGTTTGATCTTTAAAAATGAAACAACCTCCAGGTGTCCTAGGAAGGTCCCATGCAGCACTTGACACAGTATCTTTCCCAAGGTGCATTGTCCCCATCACTCCACTCATGAATCTCCACGCCCATCACTCTGGTTCCTACATGTGGAAGTCTATGCTAGGTCCTTCTGCCAAGACATACAGAGATTTACACTGCATTTGGCTCAAATCTCTTTCTACATTTGAACAGGGTTGAAATTACTAGAAAATTAGTCAAGGTGCATCAACATCAGGCCATATACCTACAGTCAGCCCATCACCCACCAGTTCATGTCTTCCAAGGCAGCTTAGTTGGGTGCAGACCACTTGTCCAAAGAAGGTGGATGGGCTGGTCTCAGGGACTCACTGATGGAAGGAGTGGCTTCAGGAACCCCACATCTCTCCCTAGGTTCCCACCTGGGTCCGATTGCTGCTGACTCATCACCCATAATCTTGATGACTTAAAACAGCAGCAATCATTTTAATCTCTCATAGTGTCTATGGGTGGTTCTGGCTCAGGATCTCTTCTGGCCATAGTCAGTCGCTGGCCGGAGCTGGAAAAACCTGGGGGACGCTGGGCACTGGAGCAGCTGGGGGCCGGCTAGACATCTCCGCCCCCGTCTCTGCCCACAGAGTTGCAGGGCTGCTGCAAGTGGCCTCTTTACACAGGATGACTGGGGCGCCTTACAGCATGGCGGCCTCAGGGCTCCAGCAGCAAGGAGGAGGCTGAGTTCCCTTTCATGAGCTGGTCTCAAAAGTCCCTTCACACCCCCTCTGCACACCCTAATGGCCAAAGTAGTCACCAAAGCCCTCCCAAAGCTAGGGGGCAGGATATAGCTCCACCTGTTGACCGGATGAGTGTCAAGGTCACCTTGGAGAAGAGCCTGAGACATGGGAGATGTTGCTGTGGGGGAGATGGAGATCCCTCGTTGGTGACACCCATACCTTGTCTCCTCCTACTCATCCTCTGGGACCCAGCTGCATAGAGATTCCCCCTCGCGAGGCAGCTTTCTAGAACGTCCTCTCCAGCCTTGAGGGCTTGCTCCTCAGAGCTCCGGTACCCCATCCTGCACAAGTTCATTGCTCGCGAACCTCTTTGTGCTGGAGGAGTTCATGTCTTTCTCCTCAGCAATCCTGTAAACTCCTTGAAGGTTGGGGACTGGGTCATTCATTTTCTCTTCCCTGTGTTACCTATTCAAAAATGTTTAAAATGACATTTGTAAAACTCTTTACCAGCATGGGCAGTGTAAAAGTCTTTTTTGGACATTTTTCTTTTCTCTTCCTGACTTTTAGTACAATGTATGAGTTGCAAAGATTGCCCCCTACCCCATAAAGAAGTGAAGAAGATAGATTGTCTTATACAGATTGAAGAAGATAACTAAAAGAAATGTGAGGAAAAAGAAAATCCAAGATTCCATACAAGGCTGAATTTCTCCACTCTAAAGCAAAATTCCAAATTTTGAACAGGGGTGGTCAGTACCAAAGACACAGATCATAACGTGAGCAGGACAATTTGAAATTACCTTAATTAAAGCGACACAAAATCTTCATCTCTGTTCTTTTTGATGTTGGGCTGACTTCATCTTTCACTTGTCTTTACACTAATTGAAAGGAAATAAAATTCCCCTTAACAAGCTGTTTTTTTCCCCTTAACAAGCATAAGCTACAAACATTATTGATTTCACAACCACTGCAAAAATCAAAGAATACTTGCCTGTTTGTAACTGGAAATATTTATGTTTAGCTAACAATGGTTTTCATGGGAATGACAGGACATTCTAATCCGAGGAAAGATCGTGGAATTGACTTCTTTCTCCTTGTCTTCCACGAGCTGTAAATATTCACCTTTTTCGCATCGTTAATAGTGGGGGTACAGAGTTCTAATTAATGGGCTTTCTGATTAATTACACACTGTAAATGAAACTATATTCAACATCCTTCATAATAAAAACTCATCTGAAGAAAATTTGATTCTTCCTTGGTGATCAAGAAAGGTTCATAATTAAGAACAACCATTATGCAAACAGGTTTCAAAAATGTTTGGTTATTTGAACAATGACTTGGGCTCTGGATGAGTTGCTTCTAGTTGACAGATCCTTGAAAAACCATAGACATATTGTTCCAATTTTGGTCTGCTGAAAGATTATGCATTATTTATAGTTTGTCTTTAATTAGATATGCTTTATAAGAGTCACAACATTTTCCCTTTAGTTTTTTATAGTAATTATCAGTGAAGGGTCTGATGCATATTTGCCACAAGCATTATATTGTCATCATTCACTCTGGGAAGAGAAAGGAATTAGGAGCAAAGGGAGTCTTTTTAGTAACCCATACCTCGGAAGTCTAATTTCTTCGAGTGTCTGTCAGAGCCAGTGGTGGTTTCTTTGACCCTGACGTTATTATCAGACCCACCGGATCCCCGAACTGTCCAAAGCAGTGAGGGCTCCTAGGTCAGGCCATCCTGATTTCTCATTCCGTGATTGGAGCCCTTCTCTATCTGCTCTTCGTCTCCTCAGCCCAAGTTCCAAAGTGAAAGTGTCTTGTAGGTGTTTCCCATCAGTGCCCAAGATGCTGGAGATCTGGGCTCCACCACTGAGAGCTCTGGGGCTGGGGCACGTCACCCTGCTGTCCTGTCCAGTCTGCCTTCCAGAGTCATTGTGGGCAGTGAAATGTGATAACATTGTGAAATGTGATAACACCTAAGCACTTAGAATGCAGTATTATTTCTCATCCATAGTAACGAGTCTTAAATAGACTTCCCCAGAAGTACACCCTGAGACAAGGAGGAGGAGCAAATGGCCTGTTAGGAGGTGGTCCAGGAAGCACGGGGTGCGGGGAGTGAGACAGGATACAGGAAGGGAGTCAGCACAGGTGTGTAAATAAGCAGGTGCAGCTGTGGGCAACCGGGGCTCGGTCCTGATGGGGACCTCTGAGAAACCAAGTAACACATGACTCAGAGATGCCCATCTGACGATTGAAGAAGCTGGATTTTTTTTCTCCAAGTCCTGTCTGTCGCTGGTTGGGAGCTGGTCCCAGGACACCAGGTCCCCAGCACTTCCGAACTGACCCACACGTGCGGCCTGTGGTCTTTGCACATCTGTGGTCTGCACACACCTGAACGAGCTCTCAGGTGCCTGTAGCAGGAAGCAGTGAGTGTGCATGGGAAGGCGAGTACCTGCATGGGCCCTGGAACCATCTGGAAGGTGCATCAACACACGGAATGTAGGGCGTCTGCCGCAGAGGGTCTGATCCAGTAGGTCTGGGGAGGGGTCAAGGGTTGGCCCTTCTAACAGGCTCAGGTGATACTGATGCTCCTGGTTCAGAAACCAGTTTTCGAGAACCATCGGCCTAGTAGGTAAAGGTGGGGCTTCAACAGCGTCTGCCTAGTCAGCTGGCTGGTGATATCTTCAGAGCAACAAGCCTTTGGCTGGGGGCTGGGTAAAATTCAGGGAGGAGAGAGATGATGATGGAAGAGGGAAGTGGATGGATGCAGCATCTTTTTTCTCTCTGCTCTCAGAGAATATAATTTCTTGGCCCAGCAGTAAGGTGTACATTTCCATTCCTGAATGCCATCTTCATTTATAATGGAGAAAACCACCTAGTTTTTGAAAATCATGGTGGACATAGTGGGTCTTAATCTTTTCCTAGAGACACATGTAGGAGGAACTATGATCCCAAGGATGGCACCCTCCCATGAGCGTGCCTAGATTTTGGATAAAATCTCTCAAATGTTGTGAATGGATGAAGCACTATAATTGCTTGCAATCACTATTTTATTCCTGGTAAAACTGCAAGAACATGTCAAGAAGCACCTCTGCAGGAAAGATAATTCTGGCATTTCCCCCTTTCCCACCCATTCTAGCAAGGCCCGGGTATGAGCCGTCAGGCAGACTCTGTGACATCTCTGAGCATCTGTCACCGTGACCCCCTGGAACAACAGGAGGTGGCCCTGCTGCCAGGCCCACCACTCTCAGATCAGGGATGTCCTGGACTCACGCCATGTGTTCTTTGGCTGTCCGTTGAGACCTGGGTGCTGCACTCTCCCTATCATGTGGGTCTCATCCAACTCTGCCGCTGATGGGCAGCACCTACCCACCCCCATCATGGGTCCAGGCAGGACAGCTTCCTGGACTGCTTCAGCCTCAGGTTGGGGGGTGGCAGTGCCCGTCTGAGTTTCAGAAACCTCCCTCGTCTGCAGCTGTGTGTCTGTTGGTGAGGGCCTTTGGGGCTGCGGGAGGACACGAAAGTTGTACTCCCATCTGTCCCTGGAGACTATTTCTGCTGGACGTCACCACAGCCCAGCTCCTTTCTATCCAAGTGACGTCAAGTAGTGACGTCATCCCTAGGACCTATCCTTGGCACTTGCCAACACGAAAGCAGAGAGTATTGTTGTTATAACGATAACTAAAATTAGCTCTATTTTTAATGAAGGAAATAATTCCCAAGCTTTGGCAATTTTTGTATTGGTTGTAATTGCTTTTGACACATTTCCCATCTGATTGGGAAGCGCAGGTGTGTGATGGGATCCATGCCCCACGTGGCTGGCCTGAACCAGTGCCAGGAGCAAGTTTTGCAAGGAGAAGGGTCCAGCACTCTAGTTAGGGAAGTGAATTTCCAACCGCTCTTGGAAACCTAGGATCGTGGCAAGGTAAAGGCGCACAGAGATTAAATAGAATACATTCCGATGTGTTCATGAAAACAGTGAGAAAGCAGAGGTCCTCAGGTACTGGGATCATCCAAGAGCACAGGCAGAATAGGAGGGACCACAAAGCTCTGCTGTTTCCCACATGAGTCCATCTATCCAACCTCAACATCTGAGACTCATCTTTGACTTTTCCCTACCTTCCCACCCCCAAATACAATCGTCCACATCCTGTCACCGTGTCTTTTATGAATTCTGTCTCGTCCAGTTCTCCAGTTCCTGCTCTCACTGCCTTTCAGACCCTCACTGGTTCTGGTATTTTCACTTTGGTGTATTTGCCACCCAGCTCTCTCTTCCGAGTATCATCTCCATCTGCTTCGACCTGCCCTGCATTCTGCTTCCAGACTGGCCTCCCCCGCGCATCCTTACGCACGCTTCTCCTGTAAAGGGAGGCTGTCCTAAGTCCTAGAGGTGGATAGCTAAGAGGCAACCCGAATATGCGATGTTAATACTGCGGCAGTGGACCCACTCATGTGCCCCCGTCCCCCCCGTGCAGGCAGTTTCCTACCCTGCACCCCAGCGACTTTGCCCGGGGCGGCTCTGGGTGAGAAGGAGCTACACCCGTGTGCAGGGCAGGCGGGTAGCACCAGGAACCAGTGAGCGGTGATTCGAGGAGATGCAGAAAGCACCTCAGCTCAGCACCGCTCGGAGAGGTGCTCTATGCTTCTTTCCGAGCCTCCAGTGGGAACTGGCCCATCTTTCCCCAGCAGTGACCTTTGTGATGACACACCTGTCTAAGGTACAAGAATACAGAGTAATACACTTAGCAGTAGTTATTTATTCAAAGTTATCATTGGTGCCAGACACTGTGCTGAGTTCGGGTGACTTAAGGAAGAGGGGGAAGAGAAATCTCTGCAGAGACTGAGAATGGGGAGCCAGGGTGTCAGGGGAAACCAGGGAGGAGAGGGGCCCATGCTTGAAGGGTAGGGGGTGCCTCCTGGACCCAAGGAGTCTCCTGTGTGTAGGTCTTCCGGGCAGAACCAAAATATTCACTGCCTTTCTGGCCTCTTGACCTCACCTTTGTGGTCCTCTGCTTTGCTTCCTGTTTCAGTTTGGTCCTCACATGCTAGACCTCTGACTTCTGCCCAGAAGGACGATTAACTTGAGTGATGAAGTCTGCAGAGGTGCCCGCGCTTCACTAACCAGCATGCTTGTACCTGTCATTCTCTCACTGACTTTCCTATCATGGCTCCAAACAACCCTCATTGTCTCACAAACTCCCAAGAACAATTCCCTAAATACATGTTTTACTCTCTTTCCTGCTTGAATCTATTAGAGCTAAACGCAATGGCTCATTTCCTGTAAACATTGGCACCACCAACAATTGCTGTGGTAACTTGTTACAATGGTCACCACTCATTTAATTAAAATCACTATGGAAACAACATGACCCACGCAGGTAATACCAGGGTGGGGTGAGGAAGGCAGAGCCAAAGTGGGATGTGTCTGCAGAATGACCAGTGTCAGGCAGTCTCTTTCCCATTTATTAAGTCAGCAGTGACTAGTTGCATAAACAGCTCCCGCCACAGAGAAATATGAGTTAGTTGACCTTCACCCTTTTCTTGGTCTCCTCCCACTGACTTCCTGGTAAGGTCACACTGATTCCTGATATTTGCCTGACCTGGATTGAGACTTTACAGCACACGGTTTGAAAAGTTAATTTCCAAAAATGGTCTTTAATTCACTTTTGCGGCCATTATCTGTCTGACCTTAGGGTGAGCTCAGCTCTGCGTGATGCAAATGTCTTTCTATTGTCTAAGTAACTGCCCTCTTGAGGGCACGAATGAAGAATAATATGCTTGGCAGGATTTATTTATTCAAAATTACTGTCGGTGCCCGACATTGTCTCAGTCTGGGAACCGGGTAGGGGATAAATACGAATACAATCTCTCTCTGTCCTCAAGGAACTCATTCACTGGCAGGGGAAAGAGAGATTTATTTAAAATTTTACAATACAGTGCAATCTGTGTTGTGATAGAGTTTTGCAAACACTTTTTTGAGGGAAGATACTAAAGTGCTATCCATTTATTAACAACAAAGGCCATAATTTTAAATAAGAAATCTTTGGAAGTTATAAGAAACAAATTTCAGTATGAAACCAGTTAACTGATTTTGGTAAGTTCTTCTAACTTTTCTATTATTAAGTATATATTTGTGCAAAAAAGTGTACGGTATTCTTTGGAATAAAAATTTTAATTATCACTTAACCACTAAGAAACATACAGTAAATAACAATTCAAAAAAAACCACTACATTTTAGGCTGATTCTATAATAATTGCTTTAAGAATCAAAGGAAGATGGAAAGCATTACAAGCTATCTGATTCTGAGATTCCACACTTAGTAATTAACAAATTTTTAAATTTTGGAATAATTTTAGATTTACAGAAAAAATTGCAAAGACAGTACAGAGACTTCTGGTATACCTCCACCCTGCTTTCCCTAACAGTTACATCTTAAATTTCCACAGTACAGTTTTCAGAACTAAGAAATTAACATTTGTATATTACTATTAACTAAATTCTTTGTTTGAATTTCACCAGTTTTTCCACTAATGTTCTCTTTATACGCCAGGATTCAAGCTAAGATCTCCCATTGGATTTAGTCTCTTGAGTCTATGACTGCTTCTCAGCTTTTCTTTGTTTTTTTATGACCTTGATGACTTTGAGTAGTATTGGGTAGTTATTTTACAGACTATAACTTGACTTGGGTTTCCTAATGTTTTGCCCATCGTTAGACTGGGAGTATGGGTTCTGAGGAAGAATATTACAGAGCTGTAGTGTCCTCATCACATCCTGTTAGTGGGTACACGATGTCAGCATGACTCATCACCATTGCTGTCAAACTTGATCATTTGGTTAAGGCAGCATCTGGCTCCCCCTTGGCCAACATGCTTATACGTGCGTGTGTGTGTGTGTGTGTGTATGCACATGTGTACACAAGTCTGGGTGTTCCTCATGATCCTCAAAATCAATAACCGAATTCCTTGTCTTCCTGCAAGCCCGCTGCTCCTCTCCAGAATTCTCTATCTTGGTCAATGCTGCAGTTCATCCACTCAAGCTCCCAGGCAAGAAATCTGAATGATATTTTTGTTTACTACAGTCGTCCCTCAGTGTCCACAGGGGAGGGGGTCCAGGACCCTCTGTGGATACCAAATTCCGCAGATGTTCCTCTCTTACATAAAATAGCACAGAATTTGCATACAACCTATGCACGTTCTTCCATATACTTTAAATCATCTCTAGATTACTTATAATACCTAATACTATGTAATGCTACATAAATAGTTGCCAGTGCGTGGTGAATTCAAGTTTTGCTTTTTGAAACTCCCTGGAATTTTTTCAAATATTTTTGATCCACCACTGGTTGACTCTGCCGATGTGGAACCTGAAGATGTGGAGGGCCAACTGTAGTCTATCTATACTTTCTCCCAGATTCTGTATCAATACTGTTGATTCTATTTCCCAAACATTGTGTGAATCTATCCCTACTTCTCCATCACCACAGCCCTTGCTGTGGTAAATCCCTCACTGCCTTTCATTTGTATTGCTATATTGGATCATAATTCAAAGATCTTGAGTTTTTCCACCCAACTCATGCTTCACTGCACAGGCACCCGGTGGTCCATCTAAATCACAAGCCAATCAAGCCACTTTGTTCTTAGAAACATATGGTGTCTCTCTATTGCCTATAAGAATAAGGTTAACAATGAAATTCCACAGCCTGGACCTATGGCCCATGGTCCTCTTTATACACTTTCTCTTTTGCTATTTTCTCAATACAACTTAAGTTCCATCCTTACGAAATTGTTCAACAATCTTCTAACACTTCCTGTCTGTATCTCCATGTCTCTATGCTCTTTGCTCTTTCTGGAATCCCCCTCGCTTTGGGAAAACCTAATTACCTTCTAAGACCTTGCTACTTGAAGAGTGGTCTGCTGACCAGATGCATCATGTCACCTGGGAGCTTGTTAGAAATACAGAATCTTGAGCTCTACTCCAGACCATTGACTCAGAATCAGCATTTTCACAGCGTCCCCAGGGGATTCTCAGGCATACTGAGGATGGAGACTCACTACACTAAGCCATCTCCATCATCAGCTTCACTGGGAAGTCTTCCCTGACATGCCCTTCACCCTTATGTACCCACCTCCCTGCTCTCTACCTTCTTTGATGTTGTGTAGGAATCATCTGTTGATGTGAGCTCTTGAAGGAAAAAGGGATGTCGCCTGTTCATCTTTGTATCCTCAGAGCCAAACACAGGGTTCAGTGTCCTTCATCCCATAAACAGCTACCAAGCACCTGCAATGGGCCAGCCACAGTGCAAGGTGATGACAATGACATCGGTGAAGACATGGCACGGTCCCTGTTTATATTCTAGGCGTGAAGACGATGTTCGTCAAAGAGAAACAGAGATTTTAATGACAATCTTGCAAGTGATCTGAGCCCAAAGTGTTTGAATTTGGAGGAGCAGAGAAACATCTGTTGACCCTAGGTGTGTCCCAGTGCTTCACAGGGACATGACTGTATCTACTCAAGGTCGTCATTCACACTTGTAAATACGGAACAGAGAAAACAAAGAGGTGGAGTTGGTGATTACATTACCCATCATCAAGCACACTGTACCTAGAGAATTTCACTCTTGGAAAAGTTCTTAAAGTTACAGCTACCCAGCTGCTGTTTGAGTCCCCTTTTCAAAACTCCAGCCTCATGACTTTTCGTTCTTTATTTAAATGCTGCTGCAGTCAGAGAACTCACTACACCCATGATCGATTCATTGCATCCTCATTTAGCTGTGGCAGCCAACTTCTTCCTCAGATTGAGTTGATAAGTCTACCTATGTCTGCTCCTAGCCTCCTGAAAGGTCTTTCTGCCTTGGATAAGTCACTGCTTCCCAGCTGGGATATCTTATAAATGTGAGTTGCTCATGAAGAATTCTTCATCAACAAGTTAGTGTTGAAGGCAAGTGGAGTTTCATCCTGTTTGGAACCCCTGGAGGACATGCCACAGAGTCAGTCCACCTGAGAGCCTAGGAGGTTGAGGTATCCACCAAAACCTATGCATCATAGGTAAAGGCTGTTGTTAGGTGGCGTGTTGATTATCTGGCACTTCTGGCCTCTCAGATAGGCAAAGTGAGCATGTGCCACAGTCAGAACAAGTGCAGAGAGTCTTTGGGTGCAGAAATGAGTACTGAGAGGGTATGAGCAGGACACCAGCAACGCCTGCTGCAGGAGGGGTGGGGGAAGGACGTGCACTCAGGTGTGCTTGTTAAAATAAAGACCTTGACCACTGGAAAGAAGAAACAGAACAAAAAAGTTGATTTTACAGTATTTCTTTCAAAGAAAGATAGTAAATATTCTATAATCTACAAAAATTAGTGGAGAGAACAGATTTTTTCATCAGCTGTTACCAACACAGCTCTAGCTTTCCCTATGGATGCTTTTTTGGAATGGCCCCACTCATAGTCAAGGCCACCCAACTGGCACAGCCAGAGAACCTAGATAAGAAGATTCCCCTCCATCTCTTCTCTTCCTAAGGGGGTGCTCCATGCCACCACCAGCTGCCCAGCCTCCAGGTCACACCGGGTGTCTGAGACGTGGCTGCTCACAGAAACTGGGGCAGCTTGGAATGAAATGGAATCTGTCAGTCAAGATCCATCCGCACCAGCTCTTCATCTCAGCACCATGAGAGAGCTTTCCCCACCTTCAGAGCAACCCCTGCATTCCCCGAAGTTGTTGCCTTGACGACCAATGCAACATAGACATGGAGCCCAGAACTCGTGAGAGAAGCAAAGCCTCCGCTCTTTTTTTAACATCTTTATTGAGTATAATTCCTTTACAATGGTGTGTTAGTTTCTGCTTTATAACAAAGTGAATCAGTCATATGCATACATACCCTTATCCCCTCCCTCTGGCGTCTCCCTCCCACCCTCTCTATCCCACCCCTCTAGGTGGTCACAAAGCACCGAGCTGATCTCCCTGTACTCTGCGGCTGCTTCCCACTGGTTATCTATTTGACATTTGGTAGTATTTATAAGTCCATGCCACTCTCTCACTTCGTCCCAGTTTACCCTTCCCCCTCCCCGTGTCCTCAAGGCCATTCTCTACGTCTGTGTCTTTATTCCTGTCCTGCCCCTAGGTTCATCCGAAACTTTTTTTTTTTTTTTTTAGATTCCATATGTATGTGTTAGCCTATGGCATTTGTTTTTCTCTTTCTGACTTATTTCACTCTGTATGACAGACTCTAGGTCCATCCAAGTCACTACAAATAACTCAATTTCGTTTCTTTTTACAGCTGAGCAATATTCCATTGTATATATATACCACATCTTCTTTATCCATTCATCTGTTGATGGACACTTAGGTTGCTTCCATGTCCTGGCTATTGTAAATAGAGCTGCAATGAACATTATGGTACATGACTCTTTTTGAATTATGGTTTTCTCAGGGTATATGCCCAGTAGCGGGATTGCTGGGTTATATGGTAGTTCTATTTTAGTCATTTAAGGAACCTCCATACTGTTCTCCATAGTGGCTGTATCAATTTACATTCCCGCCAACAGTGCAAGAGGGTTTCCTTTTCTCCACACCCTCTCCAGCATTTATTGTTTGTAAATTTTTTGATGATGGCCATTCTGACCGGTGTGAGGTGATACCTCACTGTAGTTTGGATTTGCATTTCTCTAATGATTAGTGATGTTGAGCATCCTTTCATGTGTTTGTTGGCAATCTGTATATCTTCTCTGGAGGAATGTCTATTTAGGTCTTCTGCCTATTTTTGGATTGGGTTTTTGTTTTTTTAATATTGAGCTGCATGAGCTGCTTGTAAATTTTGGAGATTAATCCTTTGTCAGTTGCTTCATTTGCAAATATTTCCCTCTCTTTTCCATTCAGGAATTCAGGGACGCAGGGGCCCTTATGAAGGTGGTAGCAGCAGGGCCCCTAACCTCAGGGCACCGGCTGAACAGAGATTCCCCTGTTACTTTGGGGTTTGATTTGTTAGGTGTCGGCTCAGCTGGCTGCCTCCATTAGGGAGTAGCTTGTCGGTCTCTCCAAGCACCCAGGTGGGGGCCTCCATTTTCAGCCACAGAGGACCAGGAGAAGTGAATACAGCAGCCAAAAGAGGGGGGAATTCTGCCAATTAACTGTGAGCTGCAGGCTGGGGATGGAGTAGTGAGAAAATTGGGGGAAGTGGTGATTTTGACTGTGAGAAGTTACACTGAATTACATTTAAACTTTTAAGAGGGAAAAAAAGTCTATAAATGTTAGACGACTATATAAGGAAGTATTCACTGCTGGGTTGTTTTAAGATGCATTCTCTATCCAGGACGCTGTAATAAACCTTGAAAACAGCACAGTGGCACTTCTTAGCCGAAACCAGTGAAATGCGTCTAGCCATAATAGCATTTTCCCAATCGGCGCAAAATCATGAATCACCCGTTTCTCTAAGGACCTAATTACTGTCAATGCAGGAGACTCTAATTTCCCCCTCTATTTATCTTATGGCAATAAAAATTGTTTATTTACCGTGGATGCCAAAGAATAGATTAAACTGATAAAGAAAAGTATAAGATTAACACGTGCAATTTACTTGGCAGATGGAGGTATTTTATCATTTTACCAAGTTGTTCTCTCTCTGGAGGGAAGCTGTGTGTTGATACTTCGCAACCAAGGCCAAACTGGGGCCAGTCAGATGTCAGTGTTAGGGGAGGTGAAGACTGATCATCGCTGTGGACCAGGGAATGCTCTCCTTGCATCACCGAAGAAGAAAGATAAGAAAGGATCTTTCCTTACACTCTCTAAATTTAACAAAGTTGTAAGTGTGCTTGCTTTGGCAGCATATATACTGAAACTGGAACAATACAGAGAATAGCATGGTCCCTGCACAAGGATGACACACAAATTCATAAAGCATTCCTTATTTAAAAGAAAAAAAAGTTTTTAAGTATACTGCTGTAGTAAGAAGAACCACACACACATACAAACACACATAAACACACACACAATAAAACAATATTATATGTGGCAAAAATAGGAAGGTGGAGTCTGTAGATACTATCTATACTTCTTAAATTAAGACATAAGTGTACTTATTATTCATAGGTGTGACATATGAATAATAATGACAACTAAAAATGTACTATAAATCCTCCAAGTTACTGGAAGGCAAACACACATATACCTCAAATATCGAAAAGAAAAGAAAAGAGAGAAAGAAAGAGAAAGAGAGAGAGAAAGGAAAAGAAAGGGGAAAACAAAGCAAAGAAAGGAAAGGCAATGTTTAGAGCAAATGATGGAAATAAAGAGTATATTGAAAACAAATAAAAATCTCAAAAGTAAAGCTAGTAACATGTAAAACATAAAATGTCATGTTTGATTAGTACATTTGGATGACATGACACTAATAAATGTAGAATAAATGGAAATAAAATGTAAATAAAAAAGAAACTAATGAAATCAGATTAGGCAAAGAGTGACCAAGCAAATGTTAACAAAGAAAAAGCTAGGAGTCACAGTAATAATATCAGACAAAGATAAAGTCAAAGCAAAAAATGATAAACTAACACAAAAAGGATACCAAATATTAATACATGGTCTCACCCACAGTGATAATGCAACTGTATTTTATGCAGTAAATAACAAAGGAAAACAACATAAATCTAGAAACTTCTAAAATAAATCAACAAAAACCAGAAGTAGTATGAGACCAACTCATCCTTATGATATCATGACTGATCAAGTGGATAAAATTTCTCAATTAATTAAGGAGGTAGAGTCATGGTTCTGAAGCCTGAGTTATCCTTAGCCCAGGTGAGTTTGTTCAAACACAAATCACTGGGCTCCACCCCAGTGGTTCTGCTTCATTTGGTCTGGGTGGGCTCTTGTACCCTGTTCAGATGGAAATTCAGTAGAGAAAACTATCTGAGAAGAGATGATGCCATTGAAAGGTGTGGAATCATGAAGATGAGGATGATTCAACAAAGAACTGGTAGAAATCTCCAGGAAGCTGCAAGGTTTACGTGTGTGGTGCCAGCACCCAGATCTTTGACAGAGAGCCCAAGGGACTCTCAGCAGAGCCTTGAGTTGACTGCAGCCCCAGCATGAAAGCTGCCAGCAGTGGGGTTCAGAGAAGGGACATGATTCCCTTAAGTCTGCACATGAGGACAGAGGGGGAATTTTCCCCCCAAAGTCTCTGTTTCCAAAATGCAGGCACATTTTGTTACCCCTGGGAGAGAACAGGACAGAATTCCTCATCCTCTATGGGTCTGTCCATCTTGGTCTTACCTCTCCTTAGCTTCTGAGGTGGTAAAATTTTCCTCAAAAGCTGCTGTCTATTTCTGCCCCCATTTAAAAAAAAAAAAAATCTCTGTGTTTGGCCACAGGCCAAGTCCTTTACACACATTCCTTTGCTGTGTGACCCTGTGAGGCACACCTTCCACGACCCCCATGTTATGGGTCAGGTATCCGAGGTCGGCGAGTTCACCTACCTGGACATGGGGCACGTGGAAGAGGGGCTCAAACCTCCATCCACCTTGACCCAACACAAGAGACACATGACACTCCTCACTGCCCCCTTCTTGTCTGCTAACTCTCTTTCCTTTGCCTTTGTCTCTTTCTCCCAGCAAAGAAGGGTAGGACTTCTAGTGGTTAGTGTTTTATTTATTATTATTTTTTTCTTTTTCCCCGGGTTCTTTCCCAGGTAGTAGTCAAGTTTATACGAGTCTCAGTCAAAGCCACCTCCCATGGCCACCTTCTTCCCTCTGCTGAAACTGCTCTTTCCTCTTGACGTTTTGGTCTGGATGGAAGGTAGAGGCTGTCATCAGAGAATAGTCAGCTGCTAGTAGCCCACAGGCTGGTCTGTCCTCACATGGCCTACTGAGCTGTGCTGAAAGCTGAGTGCCATTCTCAGCTTTGAAAGTCTACAAAAATGGCAGCATCCTTGGCCAGAGACAAGGCTCACTAGTTCTGCCTAATTCTGTAGCTTAGGAATCATCGTCTTTAAGGTGTCTTTGAACTTTCGTGTTGGTTTGATAGCTTAACTTCCAGAGTTTTGAAGATGCTTTGCTCTCATCTTTTCTGCCTTTCCTGTGGATCAGAAGGCAACTGCAGGACGAGTGTATCAGACCAAGAAATCTGACCCAGACCCTGGTTTCAGCACCATGGGAGCAGATCATCGGGGGTGGTCTCCAGGAGCCTTCCCTTGCTAGACATTAGGATAGTTCACCAATGCCCTCTGGGAATGCAATGCTGCATTCCACCCTGAAGTCTGGAAAACTCTAGACCTTAAGGAGATGGTCATGTTCCAAATATTGAGATAGCAAAACAAACAGGACTGAAGAGCCTCAGGGCACTCCCTTAATTTCCAACTGTTTCCAAAATGTGTTCAGTTGAGCAAAACCCCAAACGTATTGTGTAAAGTCCATTTCGCATTAAATCCACATGTCAAACTGAAAGAAACCATCTCCACATGAATCTGATTCATTCACACTTAACTAATACAAAGCTTGGCAAGGAGCAAATTGATGATCAAGAGGCCCCTTTCAGCAGCCTGAGGACTTCCTCCCTTGCTCCAGGTTGTCTACCCAAGAAGGGGAAAGAGGAAAGTGAACGCTAGACTCCCCACCTGACTCAACATCTTCCATTGGCAAGGCTCTTTCCCCTTCTTATCAGCAAGAAAGCACCGATAATGAGAAGACACTGTCCTTGAGCAGGACTGGCGTTGTTAGGTCAAGAAAGGCCCCCGGGCCCATCCACCACACCCTTCAAAAGGGGCTCTCAGACTTGCCTCGCCTCCAACACCATCCTGGGTGAGGGACATTAATTTTTCTCCCCTGAATACCTGAGCGTCCAACTGCGTGGTCTTCCTGAGTCCACTTTTGCCCCTCTTTAATCTACCCGCTCCCCACGATCCTTTTGTTTCTGAATGATATTGTTAGTCATGTGGCTGGTCTGTTCAGGAACTTCTGGCCTCACTCTCACCTACAAGCCTCATGGACTCAGAGGCACTTTGCATTAAAGATCTTTCTCCCACCCCAGCTGAGCAGCCAGCTATTCTGGCCTTTTTGAAAACCTGCTCTTTCATTCCTCTTCCTGGTCTCTTCTTCCCTCACTGCTCTGTTTAAAACTCTGTTCTTTAAAGATCCACTTAAATAATACCTCCTCTATCCAGTTTTTTTTTTTAACTTGTTGCTTTAAATAAATTTAGATTTACAGGAAAAATGCAAAAATAGTACGAACTGTCCCTGAACAATTTCCCCAGCCTCCCCTCTTGCCAGCAATCTTACATAACCATCATGCAAGTATCAAAACCAAGAAATTCACGTTGGTTCAATACCATCAAATAATCTAAGATCTAGTCAATAAATATTTTTTGAGTGCCTATATACACAGGATGATTGTGGAAAGGACAGAGAGTCACCAGGGAATTAGGGACAAGATGTGTTTCTGGAACCCTTGTTTACTTAGGAAAATTAATTCCCAGAACACTTTGATCCTTGGTGGTTACTGTTCAGTCCCAAACTTCCGGTGCTTCACACAGCTAGTCTCACACACACACCCCATCCTCCTGCTTCCAAGGCTCTACCCTCTATCTGAGTCATGTCAGCTCAGGGGACAGCGTCAAGGAGCCTCCAGGAGAAGTAGAACCGTATCAGCAGAGGGTAGAAAGAATCCTCAGGGGCCCAAAGTGATGACAGTTTTGTTTTACATTTATATCAAAATCAAGCTAAAAAGTAGACCACAAAGGAATGTGCATGCTTATAAACTGAGAAATGCCTACTTTGTCTAAACTCTGATGGAATCAGAGGCGCTAAGAGGCTTTGGTCCCTGAAGTCACGAAACTTTCAAATGTTCTGTTCGTTCAAAAATGGTCTTCCAGTCATTAACAGGGAACACACTATCCTAGTCTGAGACCCACAGATACTCCAAAACTATCCACACCCCTGAGTCTTCACGTGAGGTGGAATGTTTAGGTGTGCTAAGGTGGCCACCCCATGGTGGAGGCCGCTGATGGAATTTAATAATGTAATAAAAAAAAAACTTACATAATCACAAACTAAAAATTGCTACTTACAAAATAATAGCTCAAGCCTCTAAAACATACAAGTAGTAATTTCATTTTCCTCCAGATTTACTTCCTGCAAAGATGTGTTTCTTGTATTTACATATATTTGTAATCCAGACTATGTATAGCTCAAGTGAGACATACCGCGTTGAACAAGTATGGGTTTGTGGAGACCGTGGCCTCTGCCCTGGCGGTGCTGGAAACATCCCGTAACTTTGCTGGTGATTATGGTGTGACTGTGGCCTCTGATCAATATCTGTGATCAGGCTGAGGGTGTTTCTCTCTGGCTTCTGAGACAGTAATGGATTCAAAAATGTTGACTCTCCCTCTCTTTCCTGAAAGAAATGCTATTTGATAAGAGTATTTTTCTTTTATTATAGTGTTAGACATACTAGAATTTGATTTATTATCTTTGCTTTTCTATTCATCTGTGAAATTGCCTTCTACCTTCCTTTTTCTTTTTCTTTTTTTTTTGGATTAGCTTGTTCAGATTTCACTACCTGTTCATTTGTATTCTCATAATACGTATTGTTCTGAGGCAGTTTATTATATTAAAAAAGTATCTAGTCCTTAAATTTAGGTAAAACTTTTCTGTAAAACCATCAGGGCATGAAGCCTTTTGAAAAGATGGATTTGACAGACTTTCTAGTTTCTATTATGGTGGCTGGTCTACTGTTTCACCTCTTCTTGGCAAATGTTGGTAATTTATGGAAAAATCATCAAATGCATCTATATTTTTTAATGTTTTGGATGAAATTTATGCAGAATATGCTCTTAAAGAAAAAGCTTTACATCTGTCTGAACATTTCTTTTCTCCTTCACAGCGCTGCAGGTTGTGGCTCTTTGTGTTTTTCTTGAAGAGATGTGCATGAGATTGATTTACTTATTGGTCTTTTCCTGAAAGCAACATTTGGTTTTATTTATCAGTTCTATAGATTGCTTATCTGGGCATTTTAATTTGATTTTAAATTTGTTAGTGACTACTTTGGTGTTTGTAAATGATTTTCTCTAACTTCCTTTGGTTGTACATTCTTTAACCTTGAGTATCTTCTAGTGAATATATTTCCAAATATTTTTACTTGTTAATTACAACATTTATGACCATGGGTTTTCTTCTGCTGTAATTTTGGACCAATATACAGTGTCCTCCTTATCTTGGACTTCTAAAAAGTCCATAATTTTAGTTTAGTTTTTTTTTTTTTTCCAGTTTGATCTAAGGACTATTTTTGAATTAATAATTATTATTTTTAATTTCAGATGATTAGATTGGTAGTAGCGGAAGGGGATGGGGGAAGTGTTATTTTAGTTTCCACTTGTGTTAATGTTCTGTTTTTCTGGTTTCTATTTATTGCTTTTGTTTCTCTGTTATTCTGCTTCTCTGGTTATTCTCCAGTAAACAATAGGAGATATAATATGATTTATATATGATATAGTATAAGGAATTGGCTCACAGGAGACTGGGAAGTCCCAAGACCTTCAGACCAGGAAAGCAGGTAACAAAATTCCAGCCTGAGTCCATCTGAAAGGAGTTTGTTAAACACCGTGCCTTGATTGTGTTTTTATGAGATTCTTCTTATATTTCTAACAGTCATTGCCACAGATGTTCACTGACACTCTTGCACATACACATACATAAACATTCATGAACATTCCATTTTCTTGGTAGATTTTACCTTTGACTTTAAATGATGCCTCATGAAGTTTCAGTATTGATGTTGCTATTGTCTTTTTGTAGTATAGTATGTTCTTGTTCCATCCTTTTATTTTCTTTATTAAATTTCCAATCTTTTTCTTTTAAAAATAGTATAGCATTTATGAGTGTGGCCTCCGAAGTCCACTCATTCGATTCCCTGGCTCCACCCTGGCCAGTTACTTATCTAACCATCTCTCTGTCTCCTTGTTGAGATACAGCATATGTTAAAGGGTTTGAAAGTGCCTGGCATGTAGTGAGAACCCAATGGATGTTTATCTATGGGTCATTTTTATTACTACCATTTTATTTTCTATTATAAATAGCAAAACATTTATCTTATAAATAGTGAAGCATTAGAATTTAGTTTTTTAAATCCAATCTGAGGACAATATATTTTAACAGGGTGAGTTAAAATCCATCCAAATTAATTTCCACCGTCAACAGTGGGGGTTTTATACCTCTGCTTTCTTTCACATTTTCTGTTCACTCTGATTTCTTACTATTTCATTATTTTCCCTTCCTTGACTTTAACTGGATCCTGACTCAGTTGTGAAAGGTATGTGATTCTGGAAATGTATCCATTTCAACTGGGTTGTCCAATTTTGTAGCAGACTATTGTTCATAGTGTTCTCTTATACTTCTTTTTGTTTCTGTAAAATTTGTTGTAATGTCTCCTCTTTCATTTCTGATTTTAGTTATTTGATTCTTTTCTCTATTTTTTTCTCAGGCTAGCTAAAGATTTGTCAATTTTGTTGATATTTTCAGAGAATCAATTCCTGGTTTCATTGATTTTCTGAATTGATTTTCCAGTCTCTATTTTGTTTATCTCTGTTCTAATAGTTATTATGGGTTCCTTTTGCTATCTTTGGGTTTAGTTTTGCTCTTCCTTTTCTAGTTTCTTAAGGTATAAAGTTTGGTTGTTTATTTGAGACATTTCTTCTTTTTTAATGTAAGCATTTGCAGTTATAAATTTTCCTCTTAGGACTGCTTTCACTGTATTCTATAAGTTTTGGTATGTTGTGTTTTCATTTGCATTTGTCTCAATATATTTTAAATTTCTCTAGTGAATTCCCTATTGAACCCTTGGTCTTTTAAGATTGTGGTGTTTAATTTTCACATATTTGTGGATTTTTCTGTTTTCTAGGTCCATTCTACTGTGATCAGAAAAGATATGGTATATGATTTCAGTCTTTTTAAGTTTATTGAGACTTGTTTTGTGGCCTAAGATATGGTCTATATTGTAGAATGTTCCATGTGCACTTGAGGAAAATGTGTATTTTGATGCTGTTGGGGAGACTGTTCTTTATGTCTGTTAGGTCCAATTGACTTAGAGTGTTGTTCAACTTCTCTTTAGGCAGACTTAGAGAAATTGCAGGTTCAATTCCAGACCACTGCAATAAAATGAATATCAATATAAAGGGAGTCACAGGAACTTTGGTTTCCCAGTACATATAAAAGTTTTGTTTACACTACACTGTAATCTGTTAAGTGTGCAATAGCATTATGTCTAAAAAACAATGTACATGCCTTAATTTAAAAATACTTTATTGCTAAAAAATTATAACTATCATCTGACAATGGAGAGTTGCCATAAACCTACAAGGACCTGGAGCTTTCTGATCTGCTATCCTGCTAATGTCAATCTGAGATAATTATTTCTTAAAAATATAAAATCTACATTTCATAAGTTGCTCAGTTACTCTTATCAGGTATACTTGAGGCCTACATAAAATTTTAAGCTGAAGAAACTCTTTCCAAATATTGCTGCACGAAGATTTCTAACCTGGAGAGAACCCTGCTTCACTACAACAGTCAAGATTCTGATGTCCCAAAGGACAAAATAATCGAGATTCTCAAGAACACTTATTTTTATCGAGGTCAATGTGTAGGAGTTGTCTGGTTCAGATACATAATTGATGGAGATATTTCTCTTAGATCTTGAATAAGTTTTTTGTTGAGCTGGGCAGACTTCTCAGCAAACACAGTGTTCTCAATACTCCTGAGTACTTTAAAATTTCCAATGATTTCTGTTTCTCAGAAAACTTCTTGCTTTTAGTAATATCTCAGAGGATGTCAACAGAAATCTATTTCAGTGTCACAATGTTACAGTGGGTCTGTTTTATCCTTTACATTCTTATTTCTGGAAGACAGCTCTTTTAGAGGTTTTATCTCTCTCTTCACTCTTATATAGAACTTTGTAAGAGATCCAATTTATTAGCTCACCCAGAAAAAGCCAGGCATATCCTAGTCAGACTGCCTGAGAGTGACTGGCTTTGTCTTCTGCTCAGTAAATGCTTCCCAGCTCTCTCCCTATTGCAGCTCCTCACACAGTTGTGATAAGAATTAGGAATGGAGTGTGTCTCTCTCTACTTGCTTATCTCTCTGCCTAATAAAGCACTGGCTGGGGCCATAGCACTAACTAGAGTGTTTGTTCACTGTCTTTAAGTGGTTCCTCCAGAAGTTAAGGGCTGACTCCAGGAAACCAGTGGGGGAGTAGGAAATTGAACCAGGGGAGGGGAGGAAGTCAACAAAAGGTGCCTTATTGAGCAGTTTACTTCAGAGAACAGCTGCAGCTCAGTCCCCAGGGCCATCTGAGAGAGCAGGTAAGACACATCTCTGAGTTGTCCTATCCAGGAAACAAGGAAGGTGGGGTGTTTGTCCACCAATTTCTCTCTGTCACTGACTGAAGGCTTCTCCTGAGGGATACTAACTCCCCAGCATTTCTGGCCCCTCCATGGGAGGAGAGCAGGTTTGGACAACTAGAAGTGGCCCACTGGCCAAGGTTCTCAAGTACCTGCAGTTGGCATTCTTAGCATCCGGTCTGCACAATGTAGGAGGATGAGGATGGGAGGACATGCATGGGTACCAACCACATCTGCTACACTCCCTCTGTACTTCCTTCTACTCGTGGGAAAAAAATAGCAAGATTCCAGCCTTCCTTAGCAATTCTCCAGACATATGCTCTGAGAAGGCCTAGGAAAAAAGGAAATCATGATTTTGACAATTAAATCTTCCAGTATGTGACCTTTTCTGTAAGCTGAAAGCATTTCCAAGAGAATAGAGTACTATTCACAGAGAAAGATCCATTTTCCCCTGACTTTAAGGTGTGGCTCTGTATACAAATGCATTAATTCACTGTTAACATAAAATAAAAGTCTCAGAATATTAGCATTCTCTATGATGTGATCAGCATAAACTAAGCATGCTGATATTGCTGAAGCAGCAACAACCAGAGGAGGGATCTTTCTATACCAAAAATTCAGTTTATTTTCTGCTGACTGCTTTAAAAAATTTTATATATATATATATATATATATATATATATATATATATATATATATATATATATATATATATATGATGTATATTTGAGATGTCCTTGAGATGAACTCAGCTGACTACCTTTAGTACATTCTCATGGAGAAAAATGTTTTTACAGAACACGACTACATCTATTCAGGAAATATTTATCGAGGACCTAAAGTGTGCCAGATACTGTGTTGGCACAGTAGATAAGTGATAAAAGCCCACAAGCCTTGTCCCCAAGGATCCCACACCTTAGGAGGGAAGAGCAAGGCAAGGAGAGGACATGGATCAGCAGAGGACGGTCACAGAGAGGAATGGTCGTGAGTGTGAACCCTGGAGCCAGACTGTCTCAGCTCAAACCCTGCTTCTGACCCTCACTGACTGTCCTGAGACAATTATGGAGCTCCTAATCTTCAGCTGTGCTCATTTCTGATGTGGTAATAACACTACCCACAAGTTATAGGGGCATGAAGACTAAAGGAATTTAGCATAATGCCGGCCACTCAGTGCACAGTAAATGTCAGCTGTTGTTAGTACAGAAAAAGAACTGGATTAATAATCAATTGCCACAGAACAAATTACCATAAATTTATAAGCTTAAAGCAAGACACACTTACTATCTTTCAGTGTTTGTGGGTCAGAAGTCCAGGCACAGCTTAACTGTGTCCTGTACTTCAGGATCTCTCACAGGCTTCAATCAAGGTGTCAGCTGGGGCTGGGGTTCCACCCGAAGACTCAACTGGGGAAGGGTCTTGTGGGGTTGTTCCTTGAGGGCTGGAGCAAGGGCCTCAGCTCCTCGCTGGCTGTTGGCTGGAGGCCACCCTCATCCTTTGCCATGTGATCTCCCCAGCATGGCAGCTGCTTCATCAAAGGGACAATGAGGAGAGTTTGCCAGCAAGAGATGAGCCACAGTTACGAGTGATCTACTCACAGAAGGGACCTCCGTCACCAATAAAATGTTGTCACATTTTATTGGTTGGAAGCAAGTCACAGGTCTCACCCAGACTCAAAGGGAGGAGATTCCTAAAGAGTCTGAACACCAGGAGGTGGAGATAATTGGGAGCATGTTAGGGTCTCCTGCCACAAACGTGTTTTAAATATAAAACGGTGTAAATTGTCTGCTTCAAAGAGATGAGATGAGATTAATTAGTAAAGGATATCAAGGAAGCTTCTTCAGAGAGCACCTGCTAAACTGAGACCAGAAATGTAGGGATTTTCCAGGAGGACCAAGAGCCAAGGGCATCCCAGGAAGAGAAGCATCCTATACAAGGGCAAGCAGTGGCAAGACCATGTATTCTCATCCTGGGGCCCACATGGTGGGATGGAGAAGTGGGCAAGGAAGGGCATTGTATTTCACCGAAGTACTTTCTACCTCCCCCTCTGCATCCACGCCAACCCTCTCCCCTGCTCTGTGCCCTGGGAGGCTGACCATCACAACCCTGTCCCTTGGCTCCAACTGGGTTCAAACAATGGTGGATATTCCAGGAGGTGAGAGGGCAGGAGGAGAGAGAGATTGGGATGCTTCTGTTCTCTGGACCCCTCTGTGGATTTGCTTCGACCTGGTGGGATCCTTGGACAAAGAGTAAGACCGCTGGCTGTGTCTCCAGATTCCATGACCACCTCTCCCTTCACCTCTTTCAGGCCTGGGGGTGATGACAGCTTCCTTTGTTTCTAGATTAGGGGCATATTTCTTGTGGCTTTCTTACCCATTGCCCACAATTCTGCAAATGCTCCCTTTATGAAAATGTCTTCAGATTATCCACTTTGGTTGTGGTCTCTGTTTTCTACTAGGGTTAGGCTCACCCTAGACTTGCTGTGTTCCTGATGAGGGATGCTGAGGCCCATAAGTGAGGCAAGGGGGCAGTGAGGAGATGGTGGCGCACAGGCATGTGTGGAGTATTATCCCAAGGACCTAGCATCTTACGGGAAGAGAAGAGAATTCAGATGGCTTCCTGGTCTGTGCTTGGCCTTCAGAGAATGGCTGTGCCCGTCACCCAGGGGAAAAGTTCAGAGGAAGGGTGGGTTTAACAAATAGATGATGAAGATTTGGATCAGACATGCAGGATCAGAGGGTCACATGGAGCAGAGAGCAATGTGCATGAGACATGGGACATAGGAGTTTGTAACCAAGAAGTTGTTCTGAACTAGAGATCCAATACAGGAGGCATCAGTTTGAAGTTTGTGTTTAAAAAAGTGGGGGAGGAAGAGGTTGTCTAAGGAGAGTGTGTGGAGTGAGAGAAGCAAGACATTTGAGAAATAATTTAGGGGGAATAAAGACCTAATAGATCTATAAGAACACCTGAATATTTTACCATTTTCATAATACAAATGTTTTCCCCTTTTTGATTTATTCCACAAATATTTTTGACCAACTGCTATGTGACAGGCATTGTTCTAGATGCATGTGGTCCATCAGTGGTCAAGAAAGGCACCAGCGTCTTGCCTCACGGGGCTGCGTTCTGGCAGGGGAGGCGGAAAGTAAAAACGAGCCCTAATGAGTCAATATTATAGTAGCTTAGAAGGTGATGACAATACAAAGGAAAAAGTGTGTGTGGGGCGGGCCTTGGAGAAGGAGTCTCCAAGGAAGCCAGGTGGCCGATCTTGATATCAGGATGGAAAACTGCTCCAGGCAGAGCGAAGACAGGAACTCTAAGAGAGGAACAAGCCTGGCGTGGCCAAGGGCCCGCAAGAAGGTCAAGGTGGAGAGTGAGCTGGACAGAGGAGGAGAGATGATGTCAGAGATGTAACAGGAGACAGAAGTCATGGAGAGACACCGGACGACAGAGGATAGCCCTGGGGGAGGGCACTGGGAGGAGGAGGTGTCACCGTGGGGAGGGGGGGTCACTGTGAGAAGAGGGCAGCCACTCTTGGGGGGGGGCACCGTGAGAAGAGGAGAGCCACTGTGGGGGGAGTCACCGTAAGGAGGCGGGAGCCACTGTTATGAGGGGGGGGCACTGTGAGAAGGGGGGTCACCGTGAGGAAGGGGGAGCCGCTGTTAGTAGGGGGACACCATGAGAAGGGAGGAGGCATCATGATGAGGGGGGTCACTGTGAGTTGCCAATGTGAAGACTGGTGACCCCTTGATGGTTTGAACAAGATAGCGATGCGAGCTGACTTCTGTTTTAACAGGACCACTTTGCCCCTGGTGGGGTGTCTGGAGGAGCTGGGGGTAGAAGCAGGGGGATTCCACAGAAGGCCTTGCACAAGGGACACTGTGGTGAATGTGACCACCTGGTAACAGCAAGAGGGTGAGAGTGGATGGGTTACGTGCACATTTTGAAGATAGAGCCAATAGGGGAAAAACCAGAATATTTCCTAGGAGTCACTGATTCAGAGGAGGATCATCAGTGGATTCTAAAATTAGTGGTGAAACTTGATGAGAGACAGGATATTTACAAAGTCTTCAGGTATCTTCTCACAAGAGATTTATTAATTGCAAAAATAGGGGAAGCCTGGCAGACGCCATACTAACCAGGGGATCAGTGTTGACGTCACCAGTAGTGAGACAGATGGACATTGTGTGCCTGGACGGTACGAAGCACCTTGGAGGACACAACTTTCATTTGGAGCCTTGCCCACAATGTAACGTCAGACAACCCCAAATTCCGGGGTGTTCTGCAAGATACCTGGTCTGTACTCAAAAAGGAAAAGAAAAAAGTAAGCACAACAACTGAGGAATTGCTTCTGACTTTAAAACACTGAAATTCATTGATAAGATCGTGAGCCACTCTTTTTTCCTTTTACCATAGATGACATTATTGGGTCAACTGATAAAATCTAAATTAGGTCTTTAGATTAGAAACAATATTACACCACTGTAATTTCCTGATTTTAATACTAGTCTTGGGTTAAGTAAGAGAATGTACTTGTATGCTCTGAAGTAACTAACAATAAAAAGAGTTAGACGTCATATCTTACTTAATTACTTACATACTTACTCACTTACATACTTACTCCCAAATGACCAGAATAAACACTAAAATACATAGAATGATAATGCAAATGTGGGAAAATGTGAACTTTGGGGGAATCTGGGTGAAAGATACACAGGAAGTCCTCATATTATCCTTGCAACTTTTCCGTAAGTCTAAAATTATTTCAAATGATAAAAGCTTATTTTGTTCATAAAAACACTTTCCAGAAATTTTGGGAATTTCCAGAGTTCTTCAATTCTCTCATCAATTGCTGCTTATGATTAAATGCCAATAGATGTTACATTAAAGACATATTTAAATCCCTAAAATAAGATAACCAGAAAGGGATATCCATTACTTAATATATGCTTTCCTGAGAATTTATAAATCTTTTCATTTACGTTAGGCGGTGGTTCTTTTTTCCTTGCTCTGTCTTTGAACAGTGGGACTATTCATCTTGTCTTCATATAAAATTAACCCCAGCCTGACGCCCCACAGGTACCAGATCCCCTTCCTCTTCTACTCAAGGAAGCTCTGACTTCTTGATGGGTTCTCGATGTTCCAGGGAACCCAGTGAGAAAAGTTTTCCACTGGAGAATCCGGGATGAAAATGCTTCTGAAAAGGGAATGCTCCTGTTCTCCTTAACCCCTGAAGGCAACATGCATTTCATACCTTCATTTTGCTTAAATCAAACTCTTTACCACTTCTTTTGACTGTAGAACTATTGGGAACCAGGATTCTCAGCTGTGCCACAACCTCTAGACCATTTTTAATTTTTGATGCTCGACACATTAAGAGGAATTGTTCTAGAAAATGCACACACACAAGAGAAAACTCATATTTCAAACCATATGGAAACAATAAAAATATGTGTCAGCTGCTCTAGGAAGATGTCAGCAAATTGTGCAATTTAAAGGGTGAGAGATGGCTTTTCTAAGCCTGGAGACATGGCTTGTTCCTGGGGATTGGGCAGCTTCCCCCAGAGCTCACTAGATCATTGCCTCTGACGTCCAGCGATCGTGGTAGGAGAAACAGCAATCAGGATACAGACATCCCAGCTGAGGAGAGCACCCTGTGGGCCCCTGTTCAGCCCCAGTGTCCTTGGCATCATTTCTCATCTACATAGTGCAGTGATCAGACTGGACACTTTTACTTCACTTTAGGTATCTTTCAGCTCCAGGCATCGGGGACCAATTCAACTGCCTTGAACAAAGGGGTTTCTGGGTAAACAGCAATGTTGGTGCCATAGTCCTTGAAACTCTCCCCATCCCCACATTAAAACAGGCAGGGAAGACCCCTATAAGCCCCACACATAAGCAGATGAAGACACACAGCCAAGAGGCACAATTCCTGGATGCTATCAGCATGGGATGTTGGGCGGCGTACAGAAAAGGAAGCAACAAGATATCTGATAGTGGACCTCCAGAGTTCCCAACAGGGGCGCTGGCAGAGAGGGCCCCCCAGTGGGATGGGCTATCACTGACAATATGTAGGATTGTTGTACACAGTGATGATTAAGAGCAGACAGATTTTAGTCACTGATACTATCATTTGCATATTCCCTGTAGATGATGTACTCCCTGCCCCAGCCTCTCAGAGTTGGTCACTAACATCACAAAAAGAGACAACCAGACCTCAGGGCCTCCTGATGGGCGATAACCACATCGCCTACAGTCCTGCCAGAGGCACGGAACCTGATTTCAATTCAATTTACGGGAAATACCCAGGACCGAGGGGTAGCTTGAACTGTGCAGGAGAGTGCCACCAGCACAAAGTGTGCTGCAGACCAAATGGCAAGGCTTTGCTTGTTCCATGACAATTGTAAGGAAAAGAAAGGAATGAGGGGTAATCGACACACCAAAAGAGACTAAAATAACAAAGCAAATTTAAAAGTATGGTTGATAATAAACTATAGTATCCAGGGGTGGACATTTTGTTTTAAAACTAGGAAGAAATACAGGAGATGATTACTATCACATTAGGGAGAGTGGTTACATTTAGGGGAGAGAATATGATTAGATTCTACGGGCTTCTGAGGTGACTGGCAAAGTGCCATTTCCTGGCCTGGGTGATCACATCTGTGTTTGCTTTACAGTGCTCATTAAGCTATGTATTGTGTCTGTGTCCCATTTTATAATAAATTATTTTATTAGTGCCTTGAACAATAGAGGGAATAGTTGGCTGGCTAATGGTTAGATGCCACTAACTGGAAGCCCAGTGTACAAAGCTCTAGAAGGAGCTTTGTCTAGCAACTCTTACCTTGTCACCAGGAGACTGGTTTTCTTTGTCTCTTGGCTCTGTTCTCCACGGTTTGAGTAAGGTTCTTGCCTCATAGTAGTAAAATGACTGCAGCTACCCCAGCCCTAATCTCTTCACCCCACCCTATCCACACAGGAAAAAAATCTTTCTTCTAGGAGCTCCAGCAGAGTAATGGAATCACTCTCACTGGTCCAGACAAGGTCACATACCCATCCCTAAACCAATCATTGGCTAAACCAACCCAATCCCAAGGTAATCAGTAATTGATTCTGAGCTTGGCAGAGGGAAATAGCCACATAGCTGGTAGGAGACAAGAGAATGGGGGCTGGGAAAGCACTCCAAAATGATGTCTACTATACACTCCAGACCTACAGATTCTCTTGACTTAACCCACTGGGTAGCAGGACCAGAGGCGAAGGTGGAGATTAGTCGAGAGGAGATGAAGACAACGGCTTCATGAGATGAGTGGTCTTCAGAGAGTGGCCCCAGGAGGAAAAGCTCCAGGTTTTATCCAGGTGGACCCGAGCTCTCCCCAGCCCCGAGGCTCCCCCTGCACGAGGACCCCACACGTGTGCACCGTGTGTTGGTACCTGCCACCATGCGCCAGATGCTGGGCTAAGAGTGTTACATGCATGTCGCTTCTTCAAACACTCCTCCTCCCACCATGAGGGGTTCCAGCATTGCCCTTAGAGAAGGGACATGAGGGCACCAACAGATGGGCTGATAGGCCCTAGCTCTGCAGCTGGTAGGTGGCAGCGTCCAGATTCAAAACTATGTCTGTCTGAGGACAAACCACGTGCTCTTAACCACTCCACTCTTCATGAAAACCTGTCAGATGGACACTGTCTCGCCTTTGGAAAACTGGGCAAATTGGAGTCTGGGGGGACTTGACTAAGGAGGGAGGTTAAGGAGAACACTGGACGTGGACCTGTCATTCAACAGCAGATACAAAGTAAGGTCCACTCTGCGCTCACATCTCTCTCCATAAACTGAATCTGTCTCTCAGGAGGGACTTGCCCAGCACCCATGACATTCAGGAGCCCACGGTGGCCTACAGCTCGGCCCCTGTGTCTCCTTTGTGCCAAGGACCTTCTGGCAGTGTAGGTAAGCCATCAGTCCCCGTCTCAGAAAGGTGTTTTCCAGTTTGCAAAATACACAGGATTATAAGGGAATGTACCAATCAAAAAAAAAAACCATATATATATATATAAATATGTTACGTAATAAATATGTTCTTCTTTAACAAACTGGGGAAATAAAGATCTAGCTGTGGACCTCATACTGACCATGATTTCAAAGTATTGATGAGTATAAAGGATGAGTCCAGATACCTGTGACAACTTTAATGTGATATCAAAATACCTGTGATTTTTTAGGATGACAGAAAGCACAGGTTTTGCTAACATGGCTGTGGTTTACTTTCTACATTCATAATGGAAACACCTGTGAAGCTTCTAAGGAAAGTGAAATAAGACATAGGTTTTGCTCTTCACCCAAGGTCACGGATCTCCCTCAGTTAGGAACTCTGCCCCAGAGAGGGTTTCCACAGCAATAGTATTCTTTGGGGATCCACATAGGGTAGCACAGTGGTGTAGACTAGACTTATAAGAAAATTTTCTGTGTAAAGTTTATAAAAAGAGATACAGCACATCAAGGAAGAGCTCTTGTCCTTTACAAGATATACTGTGTTTCTTCAGTTTTCATTTCTGAATGAAATCAAAGAGAGAAGGCAGGTCACAACTTCTTGTTTGTGTGTCTCTCAGCTGGAATGCCCACGTGGAATCCCCGGGAAGGGAGGGATATTTTTGTTGGTTTAAGCAGAGGATAGAAATCTAATAGTGTGTTTACATTTAGACCATACTAAAAAAGCAGCCCAGAAAGATTCTTCGAGGGTCCTGCATCCATATGCATATATATGACTAAAGGAATTGTTTTTTCAGAGAAGACATTTTTCCAATTCCAGCCTGCATTTCTCTAATGCACTGAGTTTGAAAATGAAATGAGCGTTTCTGGTGTCTTGTACTTTTGCTTAGGTACAGGAAACACTTAAGCTTTGTCATAAAACTGGAGCAGTGCAGCCTGGCTGCGTCCTGGTGACATATTCTGATCTGGAACAAGATACCCAGTGATTTAATTTTATCCTTACTCAGGTTTTCTCAGCAAGGATGAGAAGAGTCTGGAGCAGTGCAGCGTATGAGTCAGGGCCAGGCTGGAGGAAGGTACAAGTCTTTCCTGTTAGAATGTTTCTGAACCCTGACCTCCTGCTAAGAGGAAATGCTGTACCTGCAAGATCCTAGGGGAAGAAGCCACAGGACTTGCTGTCACATCTGGTCCAGTCCAGACTCCATCACCCAGGAGCTCGGGCGAGGGCCAGGAAGTCTGGGTCACTGTTGTAGTCAGTTTGAGCTGCTGTAACAAAATACCCTAGACTGGGTGGCTTAAACAACAGGCATCAATTTCTCAAGATGAGGGTGACAACATGGTTGAGTTCTTGGTGAGGGCTCCCTTTTGGGTTTGCAGAAGGCTGCCTTCTTGCTGGGTCCTCACATAGCACAGGGGGAGCAAGCTCTTGTTTCTTGCTCTTCTTATAAGGACACTAATCCCATCATGGGGGTTCCACCCTCATGGCATTATTGGAACCCAATTGCCTCCCAAAGACCTCACCTCCAAATATTACCACGCTGGGGATTAGCGTTTCAACATATGGATTTGGGGAGACACAAATGTTCAGTCCACAGCAGCTGCATGTTTTCAAAGATCTTCAGAGAAGGTCTGATAAGTCCACACCCTCATTAATACATATTTACAGTGAAACAATCTTTCTTTCTGAAAAAACTGTCCTTCGGTCTACTTCATGCTACAAAATACCAACTATATTTATATTTTTTAAGTGAAAGAAGCTTAATTCCTTAATTCCTTCTCATGGATTATATAAATTATCAAAAAATAACCTCATGAAGGGGAAAAGTGAAAGTCACTTGAGATCCCATGGTCCAGAGACAACCCTCATACAATCTGGTGAACAGACATCTCTCCAGATGTACTCCAGGTGTACTCACCTGTATGTGCCCATATGTGTCCACAGACATAAAATGTGTGCATTAGATGTGGCCTTTACCCTGTTTCACATTGATTTTTCAACTCAAAATCTTTCCTCATCACCAAATACAGGTGTCCGTCATCGTGGGTGTCACAGTAACCCATGACCTATCTGTGAAGCAATTTGTTTAAACACCTGTCTCTCAATCGGCCAGCACTTATGTTGTTTCCTACTCAGATGAGCAGCCCTGCAGGCACCTCTGCACTCATTTGATGCTCTCTTGAGGACATGTGCCTGGACTTGGAAGAGGCTAAGATCTCATTTCACACTTTGCCCCCAGAGAAGTTATAGTCATTTTTATTCCCATCAACCCCATGGGGGGTGCACATTTCCCCTCACCCAGGTCAGCTGTAGATTTACTAACCTTTGCGACCTTTACCAGTCGGATCATTGAAAACCTTTATAGCTTCGGTTTACATTTATTTGATGCCAACAGCTTAAACCCCTTTCTCACAGATGTATTGACTAGCCAGACTTAATTAACTAACAAACAAAAAAAGCACAGATTATCCTTTTGAAGAAGATGCAACATTAAGTAGTTATCAACTGCAGAATCTTGAAAAATAAGCTCTGAACTAGAACAAATCTTAAATTTTCCCATGATGTCACAGGATTTCAAGTCAGGAACAGTATCATTTGGAACTCTTACCTACTAAATATTGTCTTTCTTTTTAAGTGATCGGTTATCTTGGTCTATTTTCCAGGCTCAGTTATTTTGCCGGCAAAAGACAGATAATGGCATGTCAGTGCTTCTGTGTGTAGAGATTGGACTTTAGCGTTGGCTACATCTAGGTTAGAAACCTGACCCCTCTCCATACTAACTGGTCTCAAGTTGGTTCCCTTTCCTTTTCTCCTAAAAATATTACTTATATTCTTAAAAATAGGTGTTTAAGAATGAGTAAATAATACCATTCTCACTTTGCACATAGAAATGGAAAGAAGTTGTTATTTGTCCAAAGGAAAAACTGCAGGTAAACATTTATGTTGAGCCCGCACACCTACCATACCCATTTTTCTCTGAGAAAGGGATGGAGGGGGTTAGGGTGTCAACTTCCAGACGAAGAAATGACTGGCCAGGGTCTGACATCTAAATGGTAGATCTGGGTTGGAACACAGTCATGCTGACCCCTGATCCAACATCCCCCCCTCTCCCCTATGTGATAAACAAAACACAAGGTAACTCTAACAGCCCTTTCATGAACTGCAACTCAGAGCCAAGATGACCCATGGCACGGTCACTGCAAATCCCACAGACAGCACTCGTCCAAACCATGGTCCAGAAACAGGCTCCAAACTTACTGCTGGCCCAGGCCTTCTGCAAGTTCTCCATCCCACAAAAGGATGCTGTGAAATCTCATCACATTTCATTCTTGAGAAACCAGAATTAATGACTTTTTTCAGGAAGAACGTTTCTTTCCACCCGCAAGGATGAAGCTATCTTTCTCCCTCTCTCTCCTCCCATAAATCCCATGAAGTTGTGCAATCAATTCAAATTAAATATTAGCTAAATAAATCATCCCCCAGTGGTGCTGAGACTGTCGCCTGCCTTCTTACTCAATAAAGACACATTTGATGCCAGAAATTATGCTATCATCTGCCTATCAGTAAATATTTGCCTAAAGGCAAGGTTCTAAGTGTATGAAACCCATCAAGTCACAGGGAGTGCACCCCTTTCTTAAGGAGCTCATAACCCAGGCGGGAAGAAAAATTATCCTATGGAAAATCCGCCCGCACACAGCATGAACGTCTGTACTCCTGGGGCCAGAGGGAAGCTTATATTCAAGGAGGAAAATCTCTCTCCTGAGCACTGATTCCGAGGTGGACTCTGCCAAAGACTCTACAATCGCCCTTAGTTCATGGATTTTCACAACTGCCTTGTGAGGATTATTACTGCCCTTCACGAATAGGAAATTAACATTCTGTGAATAAAAGAGACTTGAACTGGGATCTAAAACTCTCAAAAGAAGATGTTCCACATAGAATTTACTGATCTAGCAGGATTTCATTCAGCGATTCATGAATCAGGCAGCATCCAATCCAGCAGATAGAAAGGGGTTCCGAAGGGTTGTACAAGGTGGGAGATTTTTATAGACCAAGATGAGCAAGAACAAGGAGGTTACCCTGGACATTTGCTGATTGACTACGTGGTATTCCTTCCTTCTATGGAGCAAAGGGCAGGCCTGGAGCAGTTCAGATGTGTGCCAGGCAGGGATGTGCTGACTGATGGACCCAGGCCTTCCTTTCCTGGGAAAACTGAGCATAGAAACTTAGGTAAGTTTTGGTTTGCTGACTCCTTTTGGGCCTAATGTGATTACATTAACAGAATAATTAAATTTCCCTTTCATATCAGAGAGCATGGGGAGGCATGCATGTGACGTCTAGATGATGGTCTGGCATCCTGGGGGTACTTGCTTTCCCATAAGAAACTCAAGTGCTGAATTTACCTGTCAGCACTGTCCTGAACCTGGGAAACAGAACATTCTTTGTTTAATTTCTGCAACCAAGAAGGCACCGAGCCATGGTAGCAGTGCTTAAGAGAGCATTTCCCGAGCACACAACCACAAAGGCTTTGGAATAGCATCTCTCGGGGGTGGGGCTCCAAGTGGGACCACACAGAGCACAGGGAGATCTGTGAGGGGTGGAGGTCCGGGGGAACCAGTACCACCAGCACCTCTGTGTCCCCTTTCTTTGTGCAGGGAGAGCTGCATCATCTCACCTGAAAAACAATGTGGGTTCAGCCCATTGCCCTTCTGCTCTATTCAGTGGATTAAATTTTGCAATTAGGCCATAAAGCTGAAAAAGACAAAAGCTCAGGAATAATCCAATACTGAATGACGTATGGGTGGGAGGAAGATGAGTTAAAAACAACAGACGCTGGGAGACCTTGAAGATGGCAGAGGAGTAAGACGTGGAGATCACCTTCCTCCGCACAAATACATCAGCAATACATCTACATGTGGAACAACTCCTACAGAACACCTACTGAACACTGGCAGAAGACCTCAGACTTCCCAAAAGGCAAGAAACTCCCCACGTACTGGGGTAGGGCAAAAGAAAAAAGAAAAAACAGAGGCAAAAGAATAAGGATGGGACCTGCACCTCTGGGAGGGAGCTGTGAAGGAAGAAAAGTTTCCACACACTAGGAAGCCCCTTCACTGGTGGAGACAGGGGGTGGGAGGGGGGAAGCTTCGGAGCCATGGAGGAGAGCGCAGCAACAGGGGTGCAGAGGGCAAAGCGGAGAGATTCCTGTACAGAAGATCGGTGCCAACCAGCACTCACCAGCCTGAGAGGCTTGTCTGCTCACCCACTGGGGCGGGCATGGGCTGGGAGCTGAGGCTCGGGCTTCGGAGGACAGATCCCAGGGAGAGGACAGGGGTTGGCTGCATGAACACAGCCTGAAGGGGGCTAGTGCACCACAGCTAACCAGGAGGGAGTCCGGGAAGAAGTCTGTACCTGCCTAAGAGGCAAGAGAATATTGTTTCGTATGCGCGAGGAGAGGGGATTCAGAGCACCACCTAAATGAGCTCCAAAGATGGGCATGAGCCGCGGCTATCAGCGCGGACACCAGAGATGGGCATTAGATGCTAAGGCTGCTGCTGCAGCCACCAAGAAGCCTGTGTGCAAGGTCACTCTCCACATTTCCCCTCTCGGGAACCTGTGCAGTCCGCCACTGCCAAGGTCCCATGATCCAGGGACAACTTCCCCAGGAGAACACACAGCGCCCCTCAGGCTGTTGCAATGTCATGCCGGCCTCTGCCACTGCAGGCTCACCCCGCATTCCGTACCCCTCCCTCCCCACGGCCTGAGTGAGCCAGAGCCCCCTAAACAGCTGCTCCTTTAACCCCATCCTGTCTGCAAAGAACAGACGCCCTCAGGCAACCTACACGCAGAGGTGGGGCCAAATCCAAAGCTGAACCCCGGGAGCTGTGCGAACAAAGAAGAGGAAGGGAAATCTCTCCCAGCAGCCTCAGGAGCAGCGGATTAAATCTCCACAATCAACTTGATGTACCCTGCATCTCTGGAATACCTGAATAGACAATGAATTGTCCCAAAATTGAGGCAGTGGACTTTGGGAGCACCTGTAGATTTAGGGTTTGTTTTCTGCAAATAATTTGTTTCTGGTTTTATGTTTATCTTAGTATTTAGAGTTTATTATCATTGGTAGATTTGTTTATTGATTTGGTTGCTCTCTTCCTTTTATTTTATTTATAGATATATATAGTTTTTCCTTTCTCTCTTTTTGTGAGTGTGTATGTGTATGCTTCTTTGTGTGATTTTGTCTGTATAGCTTTGCTTTTACCATTTGTCTTAGGGTCCTGTCTGTCCGTTTTTTTGTTGTTTGTTTTTATTTTTTTAGTATAGTTTTTAGCACTTGTTATCATTGGTGAATTTGTTTCTTGGTTTGGTTGCTCTCTTCTTTCTTTCTTTCTTTTTTCTTTATTACTCTTTAATATTTTATTTTTAATATTTTTTAAATTTTTTATTTTAATAACTTTATTTTATTTTATTTTTTTCTTCCCTTCTTTTTTTCTCCTTTTTTTTCTGAGCCGTGTGGCTGACCGAGTCTTGGTGCTCCGGCCGGGTGCCAGGCCTGTGCCTCTGAGGTGAGAAAGCCTAGTTCAGGACATTGGTCCACCAGAGGCCTCCCGGCTCCATGTAATATCAAATGGTGAAAGCTCTCTCAGAGATCTCCAACTCAACACTAGGACCCAGCTCCACTCAACGACCAGCAAACTACAGTGCTATACACCCTATGCCAAACCACTAGCACAACAGGAAAACAGCCAAACCCATTAGCAGAGAGGCTACCTAAAATCATAGTAAGGTCACAGACACCCCAAAACACATCACCGGATGCAGTCCTGCCCACCAGAAAGACAAGATCCAGCCTCATCCACCAGAACACAGGCACCAGTCCCCTCCAACAGGAAGCCTACACAACCCACTGAACCAACCTTAGCCACTGGGGGCAGACACCAAAAACAATGGGAACTACAAACCTGAAGCCTGCGGAAAGGAGAACCCAAATACAGTAAGTTAAGCAAAACGAGAAGACAGAGAAACACACAGCAGATGAAGGAGCAAGGCAAAAACCCACTAGACCAAACAAGCGAGGAGGAAATAAGCAGTCTACCTGAAAAAGAAGTCAGAGTAATGATAGTAAAGATGATCCTAAATCTTGGAAATAGAATGCAGAAAATACAAGAAACGTTTCACAAGGACCTAGAAGAACTAAAGAGAAAACAAACAATGATGAACAACACAATAAATGAAATTAATGATTCTCTAGAAGGAATCAATAGCAGAATAACTGAGGCAGAAGAAGGGATAAGTGACCTGGAAGATAAAATAGTGGAAATAACTACTGCAGAGCAGACTAAAGAACAAAGAATGAAACGAATTGAGGACAGTCTCAGAGACCTCTGGGGCAACATTAAATGCATCAACATTCGAATTATAGGGGTCCCAGAAGAATAAGAGAAAAAGAAAGGGATTGAGAAAAATTTGAAGAGATTATAGTTGAAAACTTCCATAATATGGGAAAGAAATAGTCAGTCAAGTCCAGGAAGTGCAGAGAATCCCATACAGGACAAATCCAAGGAGAAACACACTAAGACACATATTAATGAAACTATCAAAAATTAAATACAAAGAAAAAATATTAAAAGCAGCAAGGGAAAAACAACAAATAACATACAAGGGAATCCTCATAAGGTTAATAGCTGATCTTTCAGCAGAAACTCTGCAAGCCAGAAGGAAGTGGCAGGACATATTTAAAGTGATGAAAGGGAAAAACCTACAAACAAGATTACTCTACCCAGCTATCTCATTCAGTTTCGATGGAGAAATTAAAACCTTTACAGACAAGCAAAAGTTAAGAGAATTCAGCACCACCAAACCAGCTTTACAACAAATGCTAAAGGAACTTCTCTAGGCAGGAAACACAAGAGAAGGAAAAGGCCTAAAATAATAAACCCAAAACAATTAAGAAAATGGTAATAGGAACATACATGTTGATAATTATCTTAAATGTAAATGGATTAAATGCTCCAACCAAAAGACAGAGACTAGCTGAATGGATACAAAACAAGACCCGTATATACGCTGTCTACAAGAAACCCACTTCAGACCTAGGGACACATAAGGACTAAAAGTGAGGGGATGGAAAAAGATATTCCATGCAAATGGAAATCAAAAGAAAGCTGGAGTAGCAATTCTCATATCAGACAAAATAGACTTTAAAATAAAGACTATTACAAGAGACAAAGAAGGACACTACATAATGATCAAGGGATCAATCCAGGAAGAAGATATAACAAATGTAAATATTTATGCACCCAACATAGGAGCACCTCAATAAATAAGGCAAATGCTAACAGTAATAAAAGGGGAAATTGACAGCAACACAATCATTGTAGGGGACTTTAACACCCCACTTTCACCAATAGACAGCTCATCCAAAGTGAAAATAAATAAGGAAACACAAGCTTTAAATGATACACTAACAAGATGGACTTAATTGATATTT
This sequence comes from Balaenoptera borealis, assembly GCF_965194805.1. Taxonomy (NCBI): domain Eukaryota; kingdom Metazoa; phylum Chordata; class Mammalia; order Artiodactyla; family Balaenopteridae; genus Balaenoptera; species Balaenoptera borealis. The sequence continues at coordinate 45,239,258 of NC_138872.1, read as the reverse complement.
ATAGGACATTCTATCCAAAAACAATGGAATACACTTCTTTTTTTTTATAATTAAGTAGTATGAACATATGCATATTACTTAATTTTTTTAAATTTATTTATTTTTTGGCTGTGTTGGGTCTTCAGTTCTGTGCGAGGGCTTTCTCTAGTTGCGGCAAGTGGGGGCCACACTTCATTGAGGCATGGGCCTCTCACTATCGTGGCCTCTCTTGTTGCGGAGCACAGGCTCCAGACGCGCAGGCTCAGTAATTGTGGCTCATTGGCCTAGTTGCTCTGCTGCACGTGGGATCTTCCTAGACCAGGGCTCGAACCCGTGTCCCCTGCATTAGCAGGCAGATTCTCAGCCACTGGGCCACAAGGGAAGACCCGGAATACACTTTCTTGTCAAGTGCTCATGGAACATTCTCCAGGGTAGATCATACCTTGGATCACAGATCAAGCCTTGGTAAATTTAAGAAAATTGAAATCGTATCAAGTATCTTTTCCAAGCACAATGCTATGAGAGTAGATATCAATTACAGGAAAAAAATCTGTAAAAAATACAAACACGTGGAGGCTAAATAACACACTACTAAATAACCAAGAGATCACTGAAGAAATTAAAGAGGATATTAAAAACTACCTAGAAACAAATGACAATGAAAACACGACAACCCAAAACCTATGAGATACAGCAAAAGCAATTCTAAGAGGAAAGTATATAGCAATACAATCCTACCTCAAGATGCAAGAAACATCTCAAATAAACAACCTAACCTTACACCTAAAGCAATTAGAGAAAGAAGAACAAAAAACCCCAAAGTTAGCAGAAGGAAAGAAATCATAAAGATCAGATCAGAAATAAATGAAAAAGAAATGAAGGAAACAATAGCAAAGATCAATAAAACTAAAAGCTGGTTCTTTGAGAAGATAAACAAAATTGATAAACCATTAGCCAGACTCACCAAGAAAAAAAGGGAGAAGACTCAAATCAATAGAATTAGAAATGAAAAAGGAGAAGTAACAACTGACACTGCAGAAATACAAAGGATCATGAGAGACTACCACAAGCAACTATATGCAAATAAAATGGACAACCTGGAAGAAATGGACAAATTCTTAGAAAAGCACAAACTTCCGTGGCTGAACCAGGAAGAAATAGAAAATATAAACAGACCAACCACAAGCATTGAAATTGAGACTGTTATTAAAAATCTTCCAACAAAAAAACCCCCAGAACCAGATGGCTTCACAGGCGAGTTCTATCAAACATTTAGAGAAGAGCTAACACCTATCCTTCTCAAACTCTTCCAAAACATAGCAGAGGGAGGAACACTCCCAAACTCATTCTACGAGGCCACCATCACCCTGATACCAAAACCAGACAAAGGTGTCAAAAAGAAAGAAAACTACAGGCCATTATCACTGATGAACATAGATGCAAAAATCCTCAACAAAATACTAGCAAACAGAATCCAACAGCACATTAAAAGGATCATACAGCATGATCAAGTGGGGTTTATCCCAGGAATGCAAGGATTCTTCAATATATGCAAATCAATCAATGTGATACACCATATTAACAAACTGAAGGATAAAAACCATATAATCATCTCAATAGATGCAGCAAAAGCTTTTGACAAAATTCAACACTCATTTATGATAAAAACTCTACAGAAAGTAGGCATAGAGGGAACTTATCTCAACATAATAAAGGCCATATATGACAAACCCACGGCCAATATCGTTCTCAATGGTGAAACACTGAAACCATTTCCTCTAAGACCGGGAAAAAGACAAGGTTGCCCATGCTCACCACTATTATTCAACATAGTTTTGGAAATTATACTCACAGAAATCAGAGAAGAAAAAGAAATAAAAGGAATCCAAATCAGAAAAGAAGTAAAGCTGTCACTGTTTGCAGATGACATTGTACTATACATAGAGAATCCTAACGATGCTACCAGAAAAATATTAGAGCTAATCAATGAATTTGGAAAAGTAGCAGGATACAAAATGAATGCACAGAAAACTCTTGCATTCATATACACTAATGATGAAAAATCTGAAAGAGAAGGAAACACTCCTACTTACCATTGCAACAAAAAGAATAAAATACCTAGGAATAAACCTACCTAAGGAGACAAAAGACCTAAATGCAGAAAACTATAAGATACTGATGAAAGAAATTAAAGATGATACAAACAGATGGAGAGACATATCATGTTCTTTGATTGGAAGAATCAACATTGTGAAAATGACTATACTACCTAAAGCAATCTACAGATTCAAAGTAATCCCTATCAAACTACCAATGGCATTTTTCACAGAACCAGAACAAAAAATTTCACAATTTGTATGGAAACACAAAAGACCCCAAATAGCCAAAGCACTCTTGAGAAAGAAAAAAGGAGCTGGAGGAATCAGGCTCCCAGACTTCAGACTATACTACAAAGCTACAGTAATCAAGACAATATGGTACTGGCACAAAAACAGAAATATAGATCAATGGAACTGGATAGAAAGCCGAGAGATAAACCCACACACATATGGTCACCTTATTTTTAATAAAGGAGGCAAGAATATACAATGGATGGGCTTCCCTGGTGGCGCAGTGGTTGGGAGTCTGCCTGCCGATGCAGGGGACACGGGTTCGAGCCCTGGTCTGGGAGGATCCCACATGCCGCGGAGCGGCTGGGCCCATGAGCCACAGTTACTGAGCCTGCACGTCTGGAGCCTGTGCTCCACAACAAGAGAGGCCGCGATGGTGAGAGGCCCGCGCAATGTGATGAGGAGTGGCCCCCGCTTGCCGCAACTGGAGGAAGCCCTCGCACAGAAACGAAGACCCAACACAGCCATAAATAAATAAATAAACAAATAAAAATTTAAAAAAAAGGGGGGGAAACGAAGTAAAGGAATTTGAACAAAATTCAAATTCAGCAAAAACCAAATGAAGACCCCTCTGGATTTAAAAAAAAAAAAAAAAAAAGAATATACAATGGAGAAAAGACAGCCTCTTCAATAGTGGTGCTGGGAAAACTGGACAGCTACATGTAAAAGAATGAAATTAGAACACTCCCTAACACCATACACAAAAATAAACTCAAAATGGATTAAAGACCTAAATGTAAGGCCAGACACTATAAAACTCTTAGAGGAAAACATAGGCAGAACACTCTATGACATAAATCACAGCAAGATCCTTTTTGACCCACCTCTTAGAGAAATGGAAATAAAAACAAAAATAAACAAATGGGACCTAATGAAACTTAAAAGCTCTTGCACAGCAAAGGAAACCATAAACAAGACCAAAAGACAACCCTCAGAATGGAAGAAAATAATTGCAAACGAACAACTGGCAAAGGATTAATCTCCAAAATTTACAAGTAGCTGATGCAGCTCAGTAACAAGAAACAAACAACCCAATCCAAAAATGGGCAGAAGACCTAAATAGACATTTCTCCAAAGAAGATATACAGATTGCCAACAAACACATGAAAGAATGCTCAACATCATTAATCATTAGAGAAATGCAAATCCAAACTACAATGAGGTATCACCCCACACCAGTCAGAATGGCCATCATCAAAAAATCTACAAACAATAAATGCTGGAGAGGGTGTGGAGAAAAGGGAACCCTCTTGCACTGTTGGTGGGAATGTAAATTGATACAGCCACTATGGAGAACAGTATGGAGGTTCCTTAAAAAACTAAAAATAGAACTACCATACGACCCAGCAATCCCACTACTGAGCATATACCCTGAGAAAACCATAATTCAAAAACAGTCATGTACCATAATGTTCATTGCAGCACTATTTACAATAGCCAGGATATGGAAGCAACCTAAGTGTCCATCGACAGATGAATGGATAAAGAAGATGTGGCACATATATACAATGGAATATCACTCAGCCATAAAAAGAAACGAAATTGAGCTATTTGTAGTGACTTGGATGGACCTAGAGTCTGTCATACAGAGTGAAGTAAGTCAGAAAGAGAAAAACAAATACCGTATGCTAACACATACATATGGAATCTAAAAAAAAAAAAAAAGGTTCAGATGAACCTAGGGGCAGGACAGGAATAAAGACGCAAACGTAGAGAATGGCCTTGAGGACGTGGGGAGGGGGAAGGGTAAGCTGGGGCGAAGTGAGAGAGTGGAATGGACATATATACACTACCAAATGTGAAATCGGTAGCTAGTGGGAAGCAGCCGCATAGCACAGGGAGATCAGGTCGGTGCTTTGTGACCACCTAGAGGGGTGGGATGGCGGGGGTGGGATAGGGAGGGTGGGAGGGAGACGCAAGAGGGAGGAGATATCGGATATATGTATATGTATGGCTGACTCACTTTGTTATAAAGCAGAAACTAACACAGTATTGTAGAGCAATTATACCCCAATAAAGGTGTTAAAAAAAAACCAAAAAAACCAGATGCATGAAAACATGCAGCTTAATAAAACAGACAAATCTAATCAAGTCTGTGAGGATAAAGTGTTTGAAATACTGGGCTTCCAGGGTTGTCAAAGAGAGCTTTCTGTGATCATGGGAAACTTCCAGAGTGACACTGTCCGATGCAGTGGCTGCTGTATTGAATGGCACAGTAATCTAGGATTCTTCTTTCTCCCATCAAGAAAGCACACAGAGTAGCTAATTAAGGCAGCAGCCCAGGAAGTCGGACATGGCAAGTTGAGGCTTTAAGAAGTCTTGAGCAAAGGCTGGGGAAAGTAACGGAGGCCGTGAAGACAGGCCTGCTGGGTGATCTGACGCCAAGGAGGATGGAGGTAGTCCCAGCGACAGCTGCGAGCAGGGGTCCCCAACCCCGCTGCAGTCTGTTAGGAACGGGGCACACAGCAGGAGGTGAGCGGCGGGCGAAGCTTCATCTGCCGCTCTCCATGGCTCCCCATCGCTCGCGTTACTGCCTGAACCATCCCCCAGCCCCCCAGCCCCGCCCCGGAAAAACTGTCTTCCTCGAAACCGGTCCCTGGTGCCAAAAAGGTTGGGGACTGCTGGCTTAGTGAACAGGTCCCAGACTTCCTCTCATCAATTCCAATCATTTTCATCAATTCCTAGGTAGTAATTCTTCGCCCAAATTCACCAGAGTTTGAGCCAGGCCTGCAGAGGTTGCCTTCTGATTTTGAATTCAAATGGTTCCCAGATGTTCTTCACCACCTTGGAAGAGAAAGAAGAGAATTTAAATTGTGCGTCAAGGAGGTGAGTGAGACAAAGGAGAGGCCTTTCTAACTGCAGATGCCCTGGGCTGCAGGTGCCTGACCCCTCCAGGTAGCTGAGGCTGCCCCCCCCCCGTCTCCTCTCCTCCTCCTCCCACCTTGCCCCCCACCCCATTGCTACAGGAGTGATGGGCGGCCACCTGGCAGGTGACCCCAGGGGAGGTAACTCTTCCTCGTGGACCCCTTTGGCTCTCGGCAACGAACAAAATGAGGCAAATCTACCACAAAAACCAGTCCGATCTAGACTCTTTAGGGTAGCGGGGGTTTGCCCCTCAACAGGGACACCTGACAAAGTCTGGAGAGTTTTCTGGATCTCACAACTGGGTTGGGGAGGGGAGGGGTGCCACTGGCATCTAGAGTGCGGAGGCCAGGTATGCTGCTAAGAACCCGTAAGGCACAGGACACCCCCTTCCTCAAAGAATCATCCAGCCCCAAATGTCCATGGGATCCAGACTGAGAAACTCTGCTCCAGAGTGACACAGGCGAATAAAATCTAAATCCCTCCAAAGGCATTCTCTGCTCTGTGGAATACAGCAAGAATTCTTACTCTGCCGAAGACGAGGGTGGCTTTGTTAAGTGGGTCCGTCCGGGGCCCCTGAGGGAGCAGGACCAGGGCCGCAAAGTGGAGGAAGTGTGTGACGGGAGGTTCAGGCGAGGCCCAAACTGGGGGCTTCGGCTGATCCCACGGGGCCCCTGGAGGGTGGGTGATGATCCCACGGGGCCCCTGGAGGGTGGGTGATGCCTCAGAGGGTCCAACCTGAGTTTTCACAGCCCCGTACCCACAGTCAGGGTCAGGGTCACTCTGGGGAGAAAGAATCCCACATCTGTGGGCGGTCGAGGGACTCTCATAGCCCGAGGGCTGGTGGTGGGAAAGCCACAGGTACAGACTGTTCAAGGCACACTGATGCCAAGGAGGGACGCATGGAAGGAGTCAGAGCATCAGATGACACTGACCTTGTCCCCTGGGGCTGGGGCCGTGGGGTGGGGTGGGATGAAAGTCAGGGGGCAGCTTGGGTCACTGTGTCCACCCTCCCCTAGGACCTGGCTGGATGGCGGATCCAAGGGATGGGCGCTGTGAAGACACAGCCTCCGACGGGAATCGAAGGCTGAATGCTCCCAAAGGCAGCAGGACCAGAGCCTGCAGACTCCTCGTGATTGAACTCTGTGTCATGCTCTGAACTTCCACACAATCTTTGAGGAGAAATGGAGCACGTGTGATGGGGAGGGGTGGGGGTGTCTTTTCTTTTCTCCCCTCCTGACTTCTCCAGCTCCCCTTTTCCCTAAACACTGACACAGCCCCCTCCCCATCATTCCTTGATGCCTAATGATGGACTTTGTACAGAGCGTAGGGAGAGAGGAGACTGCAGGCGGGATGGAGAGAGCTTAGCCTGGGCAGACACAATTGTCCAGGGCGTGGTTACCCCACCCCATGGTCCTGGGGAATCCCAGGCCCTCGTCCAAATCCTTCTCCCACAGGGTCTCCCTTGCCTCTCCTTCCCCTGTCCCAAGTCACCAGAAACCTTTGAATCCAGGCTTCCTGGGGCAAGAAGAAAACCATCTCAATTTATCACGGTGACCAGCACCACTCCCCAGGGACCTCCTTCATAAACCAAAGACCCACTTGCCAAATCCAAGAGCAGTTCTCCCTAGGGAAGAATTCTGCCGTTACAAGCAGAGGTCTTCACCCTGGGGTCCCTGGAGAGATTCAGGACAGGATTCTGGGTGGGAAGAAATGACATATTTATTTTCACTACCCTGTAACTGAAATCTAGCAGTTCTAAATGAGTGGCACGTAGTCAATTTGTACACGCCCAGGAACGCAGAGTTCTCCAACCCTCACCTCGAGTGTGGGAAAGCCCAGGGCTGCTTTTCTGGGGACCTAAGCTGTGTAAAGAACCAAGACACATGGGGAAGTCACATGCTGCCCCCAAGCCACTGGCCCTGAACCTGAGAGGAGGCGCACGCCCTTGGCTGGCCATCCCTTGTCCAGGAGTGACACAGAGCAGGCAGAGCTCCCCCCTGGCTTAGGGCAGCTTGTGTCAGACACTTTGGTGCCCTGCACGATGATCGCTGCTATTTCCTTACCCATTGCCTTTTCAGTCTCCAGTGGGTCCTGCCGGTCCCTTTTTACAACTTGCCACCATGGACTTTATAAATTGCAGAATTAAGAAACACAACACAACAAACAATGAAAGGGTTGGATTACCAAGGTTTGTTTGTGCATTACTTCAAGAACTCAAAGCACATTTCCCCAGAAACAAAAGTGATAAGGCAAAAGGCAGCATGGCTCCCCACCTCCACCCAGACAGATTTAGCCTGTGATGTGCTGAGAGCACAGTGTTATCTTACCAGTAAATTGGTTTTGAAACAATGCATTTTGAGTTCAAACTGAGATGCCTAGTACCTTCCTAGGAAGGCATGGTGGTTTTAAAGTGTGGCCCCAAAATTCTTTGCACTCCTCCCATTGGGGTGAGTCTGTGGCCCCTCCCCAGGGATCTGGGCTCTATGACTACTTGACCAAAAGAATATGGTGGAAAGGGTGCTGTACCAGTTTTATTTTATGAAGATAGTATTAATCTGGTACCAAACCAGGCAAAAAATGAAAAAAACTGAAGACAAATACCCCTCATAGGTAGAGATGCAATGATCCTTAACAAAATGTAGCAAATAGAATTCAGCAAAATGTATAAAAATAATTACACACCATGTCCAAATGGGTGTTCCTCCAAGAATGCAAGGCCGGTTTGATATTTGAAAATGAATCAATGTAATCAACCACATTAACAGACTAAAGAAGAAAAACCACCTGATCATATTAACTGATGAGGGAGAAAATGAACTTGACAAAATTCAATACCCATTCATGACAAAAACTCTCAGGAATACAGGAGAACTTCCTCAACTTGATGAAAATCATCTACAAAAAGGCTGGTTTCCCTATGTGGTCTCTCTAGACACCATGAGCATGGGAACATTTTACTGCCCACAGGATGCAAGTCTTAGCTCCCCAGTCACCTGCTCTGACATCACCTATTGTGGGAGCTGGGGTTCCCTGCTCCCGCCTGGTGATAGAGGACGAAAGTCCTAATCTCCACTCGGCCTTGCCTGGCATGAGTAAGGCTGGGGCCACGCTCCTTTCTGTGGTTTTTGGCTGGAGAACATCAGTTCTTGTCAAAAAGTGTTCTGTCTTTCCAGGCTGCCCCTTTCCTAGTCCTCTGGCTGGAAAGAGCAGGGTTTTGTTAGAGACTTTCATGTCTGTGCCTTTGGCATTTCTGGGTTGCTGGCTTCTTCAGCTCCAATTCTGGGATATTTGAGGCCAGAAAAAACCCCTGGAACTCACCAAGATGTTTTTCCTTGGGTCCTGAGGTTGCTCTCCAAGGAGACTTCTTCTCGCCACCTTCCAGAGTCTTCTTTTGTTGGCTTAACAGGTAATGTCCTGGATTTTAGTTGTCCTTAGCAAGAGGAATAGAGAAAGTCACCTATTCCATCTTCCTAGAATATCAGGCAAAAGTCCTGACAGTTTTGAAATATCTTCATTCTCTCTCACACTTTATTATTTCTCTGGATGTAATAGAATTTTAGGCTGCAGCTCAGAATTGGAAAGTTTTGCTGCACTAACTATTACTCTTCCAGTGGTGTCTTGTGACTTTATTTCCTTTGAATGGGATCTCTCTCTCTCTCTCTCTCTCTCTCTCTCTCAATATTGCTTTGTCTCTAAAACTCTAAAAGCTTGGGAAGGTGTGCCTTGGTGTGTATGTTTCGCATTTCGTCTACTGGGTACCTTCAGTCTGGAGGCTCATGGCCTTGGGCTGGGGAATTGTTCTTCTACCACTTATTTGATGGATGCGTCTCCTTTATTATTTTCACTATTTCTGAGTTTCTGAAGAGTCAGACATTGTGTCTTCTTGATTGCTTTTCTAGGTTTCTTTTTTCACCTGTCTTCTGTCTTTGTTTTTCATTGTACTTTCTGAAAGAATTCTTCATTCTTCTAATCTTCCTGTTCCTATTTTGGGCTATCATATTTTTAATTCCTAAGACTTCCTTCACATGATCAGATTTTCCCATTTTCGTAACATCACTTTGTTGAGAATGGAATGACTTGCCTTTGGATTCTTGAAATATATATGTTTTCTGAACTTGCTACATTATTTCCTCTGGGTTCCTTTAAAAAACATATTCCGTTCACTGCATTGTCCATTTCCTCTGGTTCTCCTTTGCTTATTTGTAGGTTTGTGTGCTTATTTGTTTGGGGCTCTCATTCATGTTGAAGGACTTCACTTATCTGGAGATCCTTGGGGCCCATTTATATTTAACAGAGAGGAACTGAAAAGCTGATTGGAAAGTGGACCTGCATGCCTCCTTCTTCATTTTCTTTGTCCTTATATGTTCATCATACCTCGTTTTCTTTCTTCACCATCACTGTGGTAGTTCCAAGTGGGAGGAAGGACAAAGGCTGAGGTCAGCCCGCCACACTAACAAGAGGCTGACCCTGACCTTTGTGGCTGGTCCCTCGGCTGCTACCATCCACACATGTTACCAAGAGGACGGGCTTCAGATTCTTCCAGGATTAGGTATCTGTTTGTATTTCTCAACCTAATGTGACTGCTTTTGCCCTAAGGAATTGCACCATTTTATTACCAGCTTCCCTCAAAACCCTCTCATCTACTATGACCTGGAAAGAGCTCAAGAATTTTAATTTTATATGAAATTCTAGAAAAACCACTTTGCAAGCACTGACCTTATGTACCTCCTGTGTCAAGACTACTTCCCTTTTATTCTTATCTGTATTTAAATAAACTTTTTATTTTCGAGTAGTTTTTGATGTATAGAAAAGTTGCAAAGATACAGAAAGTTCCTGTCCGTTTCTCTGGTGGTCATCATCTTACTTTACTGGGTATATTTGTCACAACTAAGGAACCGACATCAGTGCCTCACTGTTAACTAAATTCACACTTCATTTGGTTTTCACTAGCTTTTTCCTAATGTCCTTTTTCTGTTCCAGGATCACATCCAGGAGACGAGATTACATTTAGTCATCCTGTCTCTCCAGCCCCTTGGGTCTGTAATGATATCTCAGACTTTCCTTGTTTTTGATGACCTTGAAGAACACTGGGTGGGCCTTGTGTAGAATGTCCGTCCAATTGGGTCTCTTTGGTATTTTTCTCATAGTTAGACTGGGGTCACTGGGTTTTGGGGGAGGAAGGTGGCAGAGACAGAGTGCCCTACTCAACAGGTCCCATCAGGGGGACACACTGTCCACGTGGCCAGTGGTGGTGACCCTCATCAACAGCGGCTCTAAAGCCACCCCCTCCCTTTCCATGTTCTGTTCTCAGGAAGGAAATCGCTAAGCTCAGCACACACTGGGGGGTGGCAGGGAGGGCGATACCTCCTGGAGGCCTCTCCCCACCTTCTTTTTATTTCCACAAAACCAGAAATGATTTAGTGGCTCCAGTTAGCTGAAGCCTCTCCATAGAGGAACAGACGTGGTCCTGTGCATGTGTGGAAGCATCCCCGATGGAAGACAAGGCCAAACGGTCCTCCGAGGCCCCCCAACATCCTTCCTCCCGAGATAAAACAATTGTCTCTTCTCAGAAACAAAGTCCATGACCTCATGGCAATGAGTTTTCTATAGAAAGTAGACCTGTGTTAGGAGGCCTCCTGGGGGTCAAAAGGGAAATCTATACTTAGGTGTGGATTTCAGAAAGTTGTTAGATGTTTGTGTGTTTTTTTTTTTGTTTTTTTTTTTTTTTAAGGAAACCATACATTCAGCATTAAAAGCCTGAGGAGGGCAAGCTGGGAACCCGGGGCCATGTGTCAGGGGGTTCGGGGGTGCAGTGGCGGGGACCAGCCACAGGCTGGCCCTCCTCCCCCTCCACTTCCCTTTGTACCTGGGCAGCCTCTGCCTTCCACGGTGGGGGACGGGGACCACCTCTCTCAGCAAGTTCCCATCTGGCCAGGCTCTTCTGGGGCTAATGAAATAAGCGTTTGGAAAGTTCTCGGTGATCCCTGGAGGAAAAATAAACCCCGGGCAGAGTGGATGTTGCCCATGTGATGCCGACGGCTTTGCCGTGAGCTGCATCGGCAGAGCTCCAATCTTTCCGGATTGATGGGAAGGAAACGGTGAATTTTCCTGCAGCGCCAACCACTGCGAGTGTAAAAAGCCCATAGAAAAACCATAACCCCATGCTTTACCCGCTCAGCGACCCCACAGAGCGACCTCCCCTCGGGTCGCATCCCTGAGTCACTGAGACACCTCCAGCTTCACGGCTCTGCTGTGTCCTTTGTTCCATTCCCTGCGTGTCATTGAAGCGAGCCATTGTGTGCAAACATTTGAGGGTGAGGTCCTTCAGAGGCGTGGTCTGCTCCCCACTGCTCCACACACCCAGAGTTTATGCCGGGGCAGGGCAAGTGGAATCTTTCTCAACTCATTCTCGGAACTGTAGACAAAACTTCAAATTTTAAAACGTCCTGCATGTGGAGGACCGTGTTATGAGGAATGGAACGACTGCTGCTCATAGTGAGACTTATAAACTGCAAGCACGTCAAAAGAAGCTGGGGTCCTCTCCTGTTCCCTCACTCACTCATCAAAATGCAGCTGGCAGCCGGGCACTCCTGAGGCCCAGGGACCGAGGAGGGGGGCCGCCAGCGCCCTAGAGCATGTTTGACAGGAGGCCAAGCTGGGGTTGCACACAGATGGTGAACCCACCCGGCTCCACACACTCTTTCCAGGAACACACCCAGGAAAAGGTGAGGCTCACCCTCTGCATGGACCATCTGGCCCAGTTACATAAAGAAACGGGATTATTTTTATAAAGAAAGGAAAGAGGCAATCCCTTCCAAACAAATCCCAGATGGGCCGAGACCCCTTTCTGTAAAATAAACACGCCCAGAACTTAGGAAGTGCAAAGGGCAATATTTACACGGAGATCTGAGAGCCACCTGCCGGGGGTGCCCAGGGCCTATAACCTGGCTGTCTGAAGTCCATCTCCTTTGTGAGAATTGCCACCAACAGCCTCGGGAGCTTAGCCTGGATGCTAGGGTTCCACACACAGTGGCATCAGTTTCTAGCACTGAGATGGTCACCTATGAGGCATGAGATTCACTGGGAATTTTATTAAACCAATCATTTTTAAAATATATATTAAGCTACTGCCATGCAATTTGCCTTTTATCAGAGGGTTTCCGGTACCCATTTGTATTATAATGAGCAAGTAAACTGAACGCACGATGCGAAGAAAAAGAGTGGGAGGGTGTGTGTAAGTGTGTGTGTGTGTGTGTGTGAGCACAGGTGGGCACGGGTGAGCAGGTGTATGATTGAATGATTGCATGAATGTCAGAGCAGCCGGGGTTAGCAAATAAAAATGTGGGACACCTGGTTAAATTTGCATTTCTGATGAACAACAAATATATTTTTAGTGTAAGTCTGTCCCAAATACTGCATGACTCTATTGCAAATACGACGTAGGATGTGCTTACGCTGAACAATTATTCATTGTTTATCTGAAATTCAGTGTCAGCTGGGCACCCTGTACCTATCTGTATTGTATTTGGCAATCCTAGTAAATGTGAGTATGTGGAGTTAGGTCAGCATGTGTGTCGTGACTGAGTGTGAGTGTGTGTTAGAGTGTGTATGTGTGTTTATGTGTATGAGCGTGTGTTACAGAGCTGTGTGTGAGTGTGTATACGTGAGTGTGTGCACATGTGTGTGAGTGGTGTGTGCATGTCTGTGAGTGTGTATCCATGTGCAAGTGTGAGTCTGTGTGAGTGTGCACACACATGAGCAGGCTGGGCCCAGGAGGGGGAGGGAGGTCTGACTGAGGAATGTGGGGAAGGTACCATCAGCATCTGAGAGTCACCTGATGCCATTCTTCACTTCATCCCACCTTCAAAATGAAGCAATGCCAACCAGAAATCCTAAATGGCAAGTCTCAAAAATTTCCAAAAGATTTTATGCAAATTGAAAGTATAAATTTCAAGAACTTTTGTGACTTTGATCAAAACATCTGGTCTAGTGAATCTCAAGCTTAGGGACCAATTCTGAGGACTTTTCCCCAAAACCCAGGGTCCCTGATAAGTCACTTCCTCTCTTATCACGTATACGAATAACTTTAAACCATGCCTTCACTTCATCAATCCACACCGGGGGAAATCATCCTAAGAAAAGAGTCTGAAATGCACTAACTGCAACTTTAAATGCAATATTTATAAAATAGACAGCAACTGCAAATACCTAAATGTTTTCAAAGGATGCCCAAGTTACTTAGGGTCCATTTACACAGTAAAGTAATGTGCAAGCAGTAAAGCAACATTCATGAAAGTTTTGTTTCATGCACACTAAAGGCAAAGTGAAAAACAGGAGACAAATGTACACGTGTAAAAGGCTATGTCAGTGAAAATGCTGTATGAAATACACAGTGTATGAAGGGACTGGTGGGAAAAGGAAAAAACATGCACAGATTTGTACCAAATTGGAAAAATGCAAATGAAAGGAAATGTACCAAATTGTTGGTAGAACTTTTCTTTTTGTGATGGGTTTTAAAAAATATTGTTTGTACCTGCCACACTTTTCATAATGAATATGTGTTACTTTCAAAACTGGGAATAAAACTTACTTTGGAAGCAGAATAAACACACACAGAGTGCATTGATGGTGGTGATGTAGACGGGCATGCTGCGTTCCTGAGAACACAGGTAGCTGGGAGCTGCCTGGGAGCCCGGGGTTCTTGCAAAGGGACGATGCCCGGACTAGCTCACGGCTGACCCCGATTCCTGGGCTCTGGGGCCTGCAGCCAGGGGACGTTGCCCAGGGAGGTGGCCTAGCCAGGTTCAGAGGGAGGTTTCAGCGAGGCGGCGAGGCGGAAGATCGTGCCTTTTTGCCAAGGACAGCTGCATGCTGTCTGGCACCCAGAGCAGGTGTGACCTTGGAGCTACAGTAAACATGCAAGTCCACTGCCTCAGGGAAGGACCTCGAGGTAAGACCAGCCCCCAGGATATGTGAGCAAAGGGTTTACTTCTCCCGGACTCTCCGGCCTGCTGTCCTCGTGTTCCCATGCCCACAAGGCCCCCTCTGTCCTTCACAGCTTCCCATGATTCTAGCTGCTATCTTGTGTGTCCCAGGTTCCTTTACCGTCCTCATGTGCATTTGCTCAAGAAGCCCCTTGAAATCTCTGAGCCCGGGGATAGCTGGGGTATGGCGCAGAGGCCTGGGGTGTGTGGGCCCTGGGGAAGGTTTAGGCAGAGCTGGTTTACTGACCTTTCTGAGTGGGTGATTCAAAAGTGACTTATCTTAAAAACTGAACAGAGAACCTCGCATTGTGTAGAACTCTGCCCCAGGGAGTGACACGCCTGGTGCAGATCTGGATGAAGCCCCTGGAGAAGTACCCTTGGCCTCAGGCTCCATCCCACCCTCCTCTGTCAGGGGGTGGCTGTGGGATGGGGCCTGATTAAGAGCACTGGTCTAAGAATGGACATGTAGCCCAGTCTGGGCCAGTGGGGCGTGAAGGCTGGGCCCCTGGCAGGGCTGCTCCCTTTGGCCAGCGAGTTGTGTGAGTATGGAGCTCAGAACGTTGCAGCCACACCGTGAAGGAAGCCAGGGCCCTGGAGGACGCTGGCAGGACAGAGTGTAGGGGGCAGGACAGACCACCTCGTTGAGACAGTCACCAAATTTAACCAGCGTGGAAGGGCCTGCAGGTCCCTGGGCTTTCTAGGTGTGGGGTCAATAGATGCCTTTTATCGTTCAAACTTGTTTGCATGGGATGTTCTGTCATTTACACAGAAAACCTCTAAGCTGGTTCCTGTAGGGGTTATATTTTCATTCAACAATGAGGATACCGAATGTGTCAGAGAAATAATGAGAAAGATTTGAGGCTTCTTGGAAAATCCAGAATCTACAGTTTCATAATAAATGGAAAATATCATCTCTTCCAAACAACATACCTTGGAGACTCAGTTGAAATCATAACTTCAAAAATGGTGTGGCATGAAACAAAGGGGTGGTCGGGCCCAGGATGGCCCTAGAGAAGCCAGGCCTCACCCTGCCCCTTCCCACTATTATCCCATCCTATAGTTCCGCTTCCATGGCCAGCAATGTGGGGCACACCGTCAGATGGCCTGTGGCCTGGACGGACCTTGGCTTCTTCACTTACCAGGGGGATGACTTGGGCAAGCCCCCAGCAAACTTGCCTCACGCCCACTGGCTCCAAGTGGGGCCTGACAGCCCTTGAGCCATCCTTCTGGGACGGGAAGGAAGATTGACAGGTACACACTGACTCAGTCGCTGGGGCAAAGAACGTGGGTCCTTTATCCCGATTGGCTCAGACCAGCCTTGACGAGAGGGCTGACCAGCACGGAGCACTGGAGGGTCAGTCACTGCCATGTCTGCTTCATGCTCACCCATTTCATTCTTATCCTGCCTGATATCGATTCCTTCATTATCATTTAACGGCACTGATAAATATTCAAGTGAGAACTAGTGTTTAGGCTGTGGCCTCCTCTACTGATGATTTCTTTGGTGCTAAGGACTGGGGTGGTGGGAGGGGAGTATCTCACTTTACCCTTCAGGAGAGAACATCAGTGGACACAGAGGAGTGATCAGAACCCGCCCAGCCCAACCCGCCACTTCAGGAAATGCAGACCTGAGCACCCACAGCCTCCCTACCCCAAGCAGCTGTCCACACTCCACCCGATACAAATCACCACTGACATGGTCGGGTTTAAATATGAGACAAGGTGAGCGCCTTTCCCAATGCCACAGTCTCTAAGCAAAAACAAAGCTAAACAAACTTTGGTGCTTGTGGTTAAACAACGAGACCAAAGACTTGAAAACTGGGTCAGTGACAGAAAGTTCAGACACTAGGACTGCCTTTTCCATGTTCCCATGGGGTTGGTTACCCTGCACTCACTTGAAATAGGGTTGGTGAGATGGGAGCAATGGGAAAACATCTAGAGAGAAAAGAAATCCATTCTTCACGCCCTGTGTAAACAGGGAGGGTGGACACAGGGAGCAGAGGAATAAAATGAGATACATTTCATTTAGTGATTTAATTTAAGAACAATGAAGTCCCTGAGTTCAAATGTAGAGAATGTTTCTGGCAGGGAGGTAGCATGACAGTGTCACGCATCTTAACAAAGCTTGTAGCACAACAGACCTCAGTTACCACAAATCAGCCAGGTGTCTGCAGGAATAAATACCAAGACTTATTATTTTTTACTGCTTTTTCCACTTTACACTTTAAAGAACATGAAGAGAAAAGTGAGGTAAATTGTAAAGGGCCATGGTCCATGTTAAATAGCCAATTAAGCAAATACAAATGCGAGCCATTTCAGGAAAACCTGACATAATTATCTTTCAACCTAGGAAATCTCATAGTTTAGAGGTAACTATGAATAATATAGCAGACCTGCTTAAAAATGGTGCACCACACAGCTCATTTAAAAGGTGTGCAGTGAAAATGAACAGAAACAGATGAAATAACTTTCCGTGGAATCTCGAATTTTCAAATTTCATTTGTAGCATCTAGAATGCCTTCACTACAGGCAAGAGAAAGCTCTTCTCACAGGCACTGACAGTAAGACAATTTCTTACATCAAATAAGAGCTTAGCTGCTGTAAGATTTATTCTAGGTTCTAGCTGGTTGACTCAACAGCTGTCGGGGCATCAAGGACCCATGTTCTTTTTCTCTCTGTTAGGCCGTCTTCTGTGGGCTGGAGTTGACACCAACTGGCTCCCCTGTGGCTTAAGATTGCTCCAGGAGTTCTTACCTCTGGGGTCCAGGGACAGAAACGGACCAGCCCTTCATGTAACTCCCTCTTAAGAACAAGGAAAACTTCTCCAGGAGCCCAGCAGTCACCTCCCCAGGACCTGCTGGTCAGCCCTGGGCTAGTGCCTGGCCCTCACCCAGTCATGGTGAGGGCATCAGGCTGCCATCAACAGCCTGGACCAGCTACATGTCCCCCTGGGGAGGGTGGAGCCATCACCTCTGGGTCACATAGGAAAGGAGTAGATAGCTGAATGAAAGCAGAATTTGATCTACAAGTTATTCTAGTCACATTGTCCTAGTTCAGCTGTTTCTAAAGGCACAAAAGTTCAACTCTGGCTTGAATCGATTGGCCAAAAATTTAAAACACTTTTCACTTCAAAAAATAGTATTGGGGTCAGCAATTAGGGCGGTTTTTTCCCCAGATTTTGCTTCAGTTCTAATCTTCTATTTCAAATGCATGGTAATTTACCTTATAGACATTCTACACGCACAATATTTGAGGGTCAATCTATTGTACAGAATAAGGCTTACTTATGTTTGCATTGGAACAAATTCTGTGCGGGGAATACACAGCAGACACACTCCAATGGTAGTACTGGGCTGTGCTTTGGAAAGTTGCTTCTTACAAAGTATTAAAATGTCTTTTTAAATATTCTTTTCTGTAACCTATATAAGATATTAAAATTTCCATAAAGAAATGCTAATTGAATTTTATATGTAACTGAAGAACAATGTAATTTAACACACTTCCAAAAATGTAGAAATTTAGTTTGATTGCCATTGACTATGAAAGAAAGAAAAGTTGAACTCTTTGTGTCTGAACATATTTGGAGAGTAATCTGCAAAAAAAAAGAAAAGAAAAGAAAAGAAATTGTTTGCCTCCCCAAAGAGGCCTATTTTAACCTAATTTGCAGACTATAGATTTATATGACAATGCTATGTTTATCCCTAGGTAGGAGAGAATGTGGTCGGTTTTAGCCAACTCCCAAATAGAAATTAATCCAAATAGCATTTCTGGCCTTTTCCAAAATTGGAAAGCTAAGATTCATCTTCCTGTGATTCATCTTGCATGATGACCACAATGGCAGAGACAGGTCATGCAGTTTCTTTATATGCCATTTTGGTTATGAAAGATGTTATTTGATCAGATGTTTCTAGAAACACAAAACCGAGAATTAAAGTCCTTAGAGGTCCACCATTCACCTTCATTGCTTCCCCTTGTCCATCTTTCCTTCCTTCTGTTTGCCTGTTTTGGGGAAAGGGGACACAGGGTCGCAGTGCTCAGAGAAGAAGGTTCACTGCCATGCCTGCGGAAACATAAACATGGTGTACAAATTAACCCATAACTGGTACTCCAATTTTCCACGTCTGGGAAACTCTAAGGAACTGGCCCCTCTCCACCATGTTCTTGGCGTTGAGGGGCAGGCCTGGCTGAGGCTCTGGGCATCATGGGCGGTGGAGCTGCCCCTGTGGGCCTCACGTGTGGAGCTGGAACTGCGGATCAGCGCCACCTGGAAACACCAGTCCTCGGCAGCCCCAGACTTACCCGGGGTGGGGCCCAAGGACCGTGTGCCGAGCCCTCCAGGGGCGCTGATGCCACTGCAGCGTGAGGACCTCTGGTCCAGATCATACTTCATTCATTCTGGGGCCATTTAACTACTTAAAACTTTGCCTAAATCCCTCTCTGACCTGGGCCAGCATTAGCGGGCTTTTGAAGCACTGAGATTTTATGGAGCACCAGGGGAGCATATTTGTGCGTGAACCCCCGTCATTCGTGCAGGTGGAGACCCCGGACTCAAGTCCTCCACCCTCCTTCCCTCCCACTGGGCGCCTGGCCGAGGGCACTGCTGACCTCTGACCCGCCAATCCATGCAGGGTGAGGTACACAGGTGCCTGAGGTGTAGAAAGCCACTAACCCTGACCTGCTTTTCCCTTCACACCTGCATTCACTCTCTACATTCTGAGAAGCTTCTCGTGGCAGGATGAGCTGGGATCAGAGTATCTGGGTCTTGGGTAAACTCCTGTCCTGGGCGGACTCCTCTGCTCCAGCTGCAGCCGCCGTATGTGGTTGGTGGTCCCCATGCCACGTGGTTCCTGCCCTGGGTTGGGGGTTATTCCTACTCTCAGTGTCCCGACAGCCCCAGCAGGGTGAATCCCAGGACAGGGTGCTCTCGGATTACCAGTTAACTGAGCAAAGCTCCATTATCCCAAACAGCATGCCTGTGCTGACACTTCCAGGCAGAGGTCGGTCGGTGGTGACATGGGGCTGGCTTTCAGCCCGGGGGCACCCACAGTGAATTATTCATGAGGAGAAGAACCTGTCCATCCCAGGGTCCAGGCTTCTGACTCCGGGAGAGCCTACTAGACCTGGAATCTGCAGTACCGCCTTGGCTGCACCCAAGATGCTGTAGGTTATAGCAGGGAAATTCACAGTTTTCCCTCCAAACCTTAAATAACTCACACACATAATTAATTAACACAGACTCATTTTTGCAACTAGTGAAGTGTAGCTTTTTCTTGTTCTGGTGCCAGTGCGGGTGCCTGGTAACTATGCCTCCTTAGGGTTTTCATGTTCCTTCTCCTATCGCCCTTCCTCTCGCTGCTGCTCTGGAGGTGCTCGGGGTCTGGGAGGGCTGCTGTGGGATAAGGAAGGCTGGTGTCCACTGCGTATAATCAGTCAGGTCTGCTAGGAAGCCCACTTTCCCATCCGCAGAGAAGAAGCATCACAAGCGCACCTACGCCAGGCCGGGCATCCCTGCACCAGACACGCGCTCGGGTGGACCTTGGAGGTGTCCTCTCTGCAGTGTCATGGAGGTGCCCACACCTTGGGCAGGATCACCGAGGTGCATTTGGCAGGGGCTGGGCAGAGACAGGGCCTCCAGGCAGGGGAGCCACAGGGAGGAACTACTTCGCCACATGAACAAATTAATAAGTGCAAAACAAACAAACAAACCCTAAAGTGCATCTGACCAGCTTTCACAAGGACCCCCTGCCGCCCGTCAGTTTCCCTGCTCACGCCAACCCACAGACTTCCTATGTCGGAAAGACCCAGTGTGAGCCACAGCCCGGCCCAGCCACCGTCCAGACGCTTCCTGGGCACCAATTACCATCATGAGATAGACTGGACCCAGTTTCTTCTTCTGGGCCCGTGGGAGGGTCCCATCTTGCCCTGACCTGCTTTTGTCTCTTCTGTGAAATGGGAGTAAAGGAACTTACACCCTTGCCTGTTAAGAGGATCAAGTAGGGATGGTGTCAGAAGTGCTTGGGACCACATGGCTCACGTGGAAGGAATGACAGGTCTTCTCCATGAGGCCACAGAGCCCAGAGCTGGGTGGGCGTTGGAAGTGCTGGGTGTGGCCTTCCTCTGCCCAGATCCAAGGTCACATGGAGCTGTTCTGACGAGCCCATAACGACACTTGTGATGGAGTCATCTACCAAGCCGACCCCTCCACCCTCCCACAAATCAGGTCCAGGCGGTTCTATTTTAAGCGTGGCCTGGTGGAACTTCCAAGTTCAAGGCAGATTGGCAGATGTACAAACGCTCTGAAGATGGAGGGGACACTCCATCAAGAACTGCGTGAAAAGGCAGCCCTCACTTTGTGTGTGGATTTGGAGTCTGTGCTGCTCCCAGATGCTCTCTCCCCACACATGGTTTTTCAATAAACCATTCATAGGAAACTGGACCCTCTTTGAAATGAGAGACTGCATTTGGGTCACTACTGACAAGCTGTAATTCTGAGAAACTGCACAGTTTCTGAATCCAGCTCTGCCCTCTGATACTTCCCAGCACCTTGGCATTTAGAGTTTCCAGGCGGATGGAACGTGTCCACCTGGGTTCGCTTCAAGCTGGCTCCAAGAGGGGTTAGAGGTGGGGGCTGCTGCTGTCAGCCCCCGTCCATACCCTCGGCTTCACCATCGGGGTCACGGGGACAGCATCCTGCTGGAAGGACCCATGCCTCCCCCTGAGGGCCTGCTCTCTGCTGGGGGAGCCAGCGCCCCTGAGAGCTGCCCCTGGGCAACGATGGACGGGACTTGGAAGCTGGTCCTGTACACCCAAGTCCTAGCAGACACCCTGGCCACTTCAGCCCCGGGAGGGGGACAGGCCACTCTGTGCATGGTCTCCATCACCTCCCGGAGCTCCCTGCAGGTCTGGGCCCCGTTGCCCGTGTGGAGATCTGCTCCCAGCACCCTGTGTCAGCTCTTGCCTTCCCCGGCTCACTTCTCTACTCCTCTGAGGACGCACCTGGGTTCACCTTCCAGGCGATCATATAAATGACAGAAAGGAAGGAAACCCACACTTGGCCTCCCTCAGAGTCCGCGGCTGGGACAGGCCCTCCATCAGCTTCAGGAAGAGACAGGGTTTGGGTGATCCTCTGCGTTTGGTTCCTGTGAAAGGAATATAAACAGTGGAGTAGAGCCTCGTATCAATTACAAATGAAAAGGAACTTACTCATGACTTTCTATTTTAATTTTTTAAATGTTTACTCTAATGGATTGTTAGGAATTTCTTTACTTTCTCAAACTCAGCTGTTTCCTACTTCTGCTTTATAAAGTCAGAACAGAGAAGATCTCAGTGTCTCGCAAGGAACGGCACCTACAGGAACCTCATGAGGGCCGGTAGCTCAGAGTCTCTGCTCTGCTCCTTGGGGAGCAGGCCTTCCAGCTGGGAGCCCTGGGGCTGGGAGCCAGATGGCCAGATGAGAGCTGGCCTTGCCAAAACAAAGCCGCAAAGTGATGCCCCAGACCTCATGCTGCATCTAGCCCAGAAGTGACGGAGAAGCACCACAGTCCTTAATTACAATTCAATTCCCAGGGACCCTGAGGAAGCCAAGTATGTGACAGGATTGTTGACTGGACTGTTCACACTGTCACTAATACACAGGGTTCACGGAGGATAAGGAACCCTCACCCTCACGCCATAGCGCCAGAAGTGTTAACTGTTACGGGCATTCAGGGAACAGTTTGATAATATCTACTAAAATCTAAAATGCACATACCCTTTGATCCAGATATTTCGCTTTGAGACTTCTATAGAAATCTCTATATTTAATCTCTAAATCTCAGATATTTACTCTGGAACTACTTAAAGATTTACAAGGGGGTGGTAACCGTGACTCTGTAAATAATACAAAAAATTGAAAAAGAAGTCAACAAGGGAATCGTTAAATAGACTATGAAATATGGACTATTCTCTAGAATACTATGCAACTATTTAAAAGAACAATATAAGCCCATATTCACCACACAGAAAGAACCAAGATTAATTACATGGAAAAAATAAGTGTCAAATGATACATTTGCTAGTTCTTCAAGCCAAATCAACCGATGCATCAGCACAGAAGGCCCTGCGGTGTTGGGTGGGATGCGATGTGTGTGTGTGTGAGGACACTTCGCTTGGACAGCCGACCCATGCAGAGTCACATCCCTGGGTGACTGGGTGCTGGCCTGGGTGTCCTTGGGTGGTGGACACCACCAGTGCAAATCTGGTTGCAGGTGGGAGAGCTGTCTTCCTCCTGCTGTGTGATTAGCAGAGAAGTGTGTCTGTAGAGCATCAAAATGGAAACGGAGAGAAGGAGACCAAAGGTGGAGAGGCCCAGCTGTGTGGGCTCCCACGACTGTCTCGTTCAGTGTGCGGGGACATTCCCACCCTCAGGAGCCATGGCTGGAGCTCTCCCAGAACCACGGGACAAGCTCCTTTCTATGTGGGGAGATGCTTAATTCAACTCCAGGCGTTTCTCTTACTATGTGTCAACTTTGTGGATTGGGAGCTACTTCTGTTCATAAGTCACCTGCAGATTTCTAGACTCGCTGGTTATTTGGCAGACTATGCCCTTCTCTTGACACTGACCTTCGTTTCATGTTTTCTATCCGTAGTGTGTAACATAGTGCCAGCTGCTCAGCTGGCATTTAGTAAATGCTTTTGGTGCATGAACCATAGACTTACCTTCAAATGAAGCAGCGATAGACAAAAACAGCCAGCGGGTTTGCTATATTAAAACACCACCCTATTGAACAGAACCATCCTTCATGGCTGATATTCAACGATTTTTACCACCAAATAGGAATTTCATGTGCAGTTACACTGCACTGTTTATAAGGCCTTTTCACATCCTTTGATCACCTGAGAGGGAGGGGATTTTTACCAACCCACTGAGTAGGGTTGGAGTCAGGATTCGAATCCAGTCCCCTTGGTCCCCATGGTTTCTGTGTCCGAAAAGAAATAAAGGGCAGCTTGTGCTCTGTTGCAGCTCAGCCCAATGTCCCCAACAGCCACACCTGCCACATCCCTTCTGACTCAGGACACCCTTGAGTGTTGAAGTTGGCTCAGTTCACCAAAGCCCAGAAAATTCAGTTGCCCAAGTCCTTGGGGACTCATATTCAAAATTGAAGAGGAAGAGGGAGGCTCCCTCCACTTAGAGCGAGAGAGAACCTATTTCTCAGGGTCATAAGATTCTGTTTCAAAATCTTGCCAGAAACTTGGTTTACATAAACATAGACTCTTGTGATTAAAGCCAAGATTTCCTGTTAAACTTACTAAACATGTCACATCACAATAACAGGCATATTTTAGCTCTGAACTGGAATGCGTTGAGAAATTATTTCAATAGTTCCTCTTAACATTTGGATTTTCCCAGTTGACCAATAAACTCAAGTACCCTCACATCTTTCCTTTGCACCCACCCATATTGATGACATTCATTTTCTAGCCATTGATGGTACACGTGTAGCCAAACAAGTGCCATCCCCAGCTTAGATGCAATCATGATATTCCTGATATTTATGTCCTTTGACAAAAGATTGCAAGTGTCTTTAGCAAATGGTTGCCATGACAATACTGAAATAGGAAAAATAATTTTTCTTGCACACCCAGGATGTTTACAGTGCAGGTTTCACATGAGTCATAATTCATAAAACTTCTGTTAAGATTTAGAGTCAGCTGTCAGCCATTTGCCCCTTGACTCCCATCCATTTTCCCAGTTTTCTTTGCTTGCTGTCTTCTATTCTTTCCAGAAGAGCTGAGCTCCAGCTTTTTGAGATGCCTTCAACATTTGGTTCCTGTATACAAGAATCAGAGGGCATTCCACTTGGACTTTTCCCAGTTGGTAACAGAATAAACCCTGTCATCTGGGGCAGTGCCATCTCATCCATGAGCCCATTCCTTCCCTTCCTGGGTTGCCTCTGGTTCCACTGCCTTCAGCCCAGCTTCTGTTTGCATTTCTGTTGTTATTCAGCACTTAAACTTTCAAAATCCTTGGACATTTGCCTCTCTGTCTGGTCACATATGACTAACAGGAGAAGTGAAAAAACATAAGTGAACATAGATAAAGATCAATAAGAAGTAAGTGAGTAGAAGTAGGACACCTACCAGGCACCGGTAGGGGACCATGGACACCAAAGGAGACGGGAGAAACCCCCAGTGACCGGCTTGTGGGATCTTGGTTCCCAGGCCAAAGGTCGGGCCTGAGCTCCTGTGGTGGGAGCTCCAAGTCCAAACCACTGGACTAACAGAGAAACTCAGACCCCAGGGAACATC
This sequence comes from Balaenoptera borealis, assembly GCF_965194805.1. Lineage (NCBI taxonomy): Eukaryota > Metazoa > Chordata > Mammalia > Artiodactyla > Balaenopteridae > Balaenoptera > Balaenoptera borealis. The sequence goes on along the minus strand of NC_138872.1, from coordinate 45,214,753 downwards.
AATCGGATTGAGGCCACCTGGAGGTCCTCACCTCAGCACCAAGACCCGGCTCTATCTAACTGCCAGCAAACTCCAGTGCTGCACTCTCAGGCTAAACAACCAGTAAGACAGGAATACAGCACCACCCATCACACACACACAAAAAAGAAATGACAAAAAAGTACGTTACAGATGAAGGAGCAAGGTAAAAACCTACAAGACCAAATAAATGAAGACGAAATAGGCAACCTACCTGAAAAAGAATTCAGAGTGATGATAGTAAAGATGATCCAAAATCTCAGAAACACAATGGAGAAAATACAAGAATCATTTAACAAGTATATAGAAGAACTAAAGAGCAAACAAACAGTGATGAACAACAAAATTACTAAAATTAAAAATACTCTAGAAGGAATCAATAACAGAATAACTGAGGCAGAAGAACGGATAAGTGAGCTGGAAGATAAAATGGTGGAAATAACTGCCAAGGAGCAGAATAAAGAAAAAAGAATGAAAAGAATTCAGGACACTCTCAGAGACTTTTGGGACAACATTAAATGCACCAACATTCGAATTATAGGGGTCCCAGAAGAAGAAGAGAAAAAGAAAGGGTCTGAGAAAATATTTGAAGAGATTATAGTCGAAAACTTCCCTAACATGGGAAAAGAAATAGTCCATCAAGTCCAGGAAGCACAGAGAGTACCATACAGGATAAACCCAAAGAGAAACATGCCGAGACACATATTAATCAAACTATCAAAAATTAAATACAAAAAAATATTAAAAGCAGCAAGGGAAAAGCAACAAATAACATACAAGGGAATCCTCATAAGGTTAACAGCTGATTTTTCAGCAGAAACTCTGCAAGCCAGAAGGGAGTGGCAGGACATATTTAAAGTGATGAAAGGGAAAAAACCTACAACCAAGATTACTCTAACCAGCAAGGATCTCATTCAGATTTGACAGAGAAATTAAAAACTTTATCGATAAGCAAAAATTAAGAGAATTCAGCACCACCAAACCAGCTTTACAACAAATGTTAAAGGAACTAGGCAAGAAACACAAGAGAAGGAAAAGACCTACAAAAACAAACCCAAAACAATTAAGAAAATGGTAATAAGAACATACATATTGATAATTATCTTAAATGTAAATGGATTAAATGCTCCAACCAAAAGACATAGACTGGCTGAATGGATACAAAAAACAAGACCCATATATATGCTGTCTACAAGAGACCCACTTCAGACCTAGGGACACATACAGACTGAAAGTGAGGGGATAGAAAAAGATATTCTATGCATATGGAAATCAAAAGAAAGCTGGAGTAGCAATTCTCATATCAGACAAAATAGACTTTAAAATAAATACTATTACAAGAGACAAAGAAGGACACTACATAATAATCAAGGGATCAATCCAAGAAGAAGATATAACAACTGAAAATATTTATGCACCCAACATAGGAGCGCCTCAACAAATAAGGCAAATGCTAACAGCCACAAAAGTGGAAATTGACAATAACACAATCATAGTAGGGGACTTAAACACCCCACTTTCACCAATGCACAGATCATCCAAAATGAAAATAAATAAGGAAACACAAGCTTTAAATGACACATTAAACAAGATGGACTTAATTGATATTTATAGGACATTCTATCCAAAAAACAGAATACACTTTCTTCTCAAGTGCTCATGGAACATTCTCCAGGATAGACCATATCTTAGGCCACAAATCAAGCCTTGGTAAATTTAAGAAAATTGAAATCATATCAAGTATCTTTTCCCAGCACAATGCTATGAGACTAGATATCAATTACAAGAAAAATTCTGTAAAAAATACAAACACATAGAGGCTAAACAATACACTACTAAATAACCAAGAGGTCATGAAGAAATCAAAAAGGAAATCAAAAAATACCTAGAAACAAATGACAATGAAAACACGACGACCCAAAACCTATGGGATACAGCAAAAGCAGTTCTAAGAGGGAAGTTATAGCAATACAACCCTACCTCGAGAAACAAGAAACATCTCAAATAAATAACCTAACCTTACACCTAAAGCAATTAGAAAAAGAAGAAGAAGAACAACAAAAAAACCAAAGTTAGCAGAAAGAAAGAAATCATAAAGATCAGATCAGAAATAAATGAAAAAGAAATGAAGGAAACAATAGCAAAGATCAATAAAACTAAAAGCTGGTTCTTTGAGAAGATAAACAAAATTGATAAACCATTAGCCAGACTCCCCAAGAAAAAAAGGGAGAAGACTCAAATCAACAGAATTAGAAAGGAAAAAGGAGAAGTAACACCTGTCAGTGCAGAAATACAAAGGATCATGAGAGACTACTACAAGCAACTATATGCCAATAAAATGGACAACCTGGAAGAAATGGACAAATTCTTAGAAAAGCACAACCTTCCAAGACTGAACCAGGAAGAAATAGAAAATATGAACAGACCAATCACAAGCACTGAAATTGAAACTGTGATTAAAACTCTTCCAATGAACAAAAGCCCAGGACCAGATGGCTTCAAAGGTGAATTCTATCAAACATTCAGAGAAGAGCTAACACTTATCCTTCTCAAACTCTTCCAAAGTACAGCAGAGGGAGGAACACTCCCAAACTCATTCTACGAGGCCACCATCACCCTGATACAAAACCGAGGTCACCATCACCCTGATACCAAAACCAGACAAAGGTGTCAAAAAGAAAGAAAACTACAGGCCATTATCACTGATGAACATAGATGCAAAAATCCTCAACAAAAAACAGCAAACAGAATCCAACAGCACATTAAAAGGATCATACAGCATGATCAAGTGGGGTTTATCCCAGGAATGCAAGGATTCTTCAATATATGCAAATCAATCAATGTGATACACCATATTAACAAACTGAAGGAGGAAAACCATATGATCATCTCAGTAGATGCAGAAAAGGCTTTTGACAAAATTCAACACCCACTTATTATAAAAACTCTCCAGAAAGTAAGCATAGAGGGAACTTACCTCAACATAATAAATGTCATATATGACAAACCCACAGCCAACATCGTTCTCAATGGTGAAAAACTGAAACCATTTCCACTAAGATCAGGACCAAGACAAGGTTGCCCACTCTCACCACTATTATTGAACATAGTTTTGGAAGTTTTAGCCACAGCAATCAGAGAAGAAAAAGAAATAAAAGGAATCCAAATCAGAAAAGAAGAAGTAAAACTGTCCCTGTTTGCAGATGACATGATACTATACATAGAGAATTCTGAAGGTGCTACCAGAAAACTACTAGAGCTAATCAATGAACTTGGTAGAATAGCAGGATACAAAATTAGTGTACAGAAATCTCTTTCATTCCTATACACTAATGATGAAAAATCTGAAAGAGAAATTAAGGAAACACTCCCATTTACCATTGCAACAAAAAGAATAAAATACTTACGAATAAACCTACTTAAGGAGACAAAAGACTTATGCAGAAAACTATAAGACACTGATGAAAGAAATCAAAGATGATACAAACAAATGGAGAGATATACTATGTTCTTGGATTGGAAGAATCAACATTGTGAAAATGACTATACTACCGAAAGCAATCTACAGATTCAATGCAATCCCTATCAAACTACCAATGGCATTTTTCACAGAACCAGAACAAAAAATTTCACAATTTGTATGGAAACACAAACGACCCTGAATAGCCAAAGCAATCTTGAGAAAGAAAAATGGAGCTGGAGGAATCAGGCTCCCAGACTTCAGACTATACTACAAAGCTACAGTAATCAAGACAGTATGGTACTGGCACAAAAACAGAAATATAGATCAATGGAACAGGATAGAAAGCCCAGAGATAAACCCACACACATTCTTGCCTCCTTATTTTTGATAAAGGAGGCAAGAATATACAATGAAGAAGAGACAGTCTCTTCAATAAGTGGTGCTGGGAAAACTGGACAGGTACATGTAAAAGAATGAAATTAGAACACTCCCTAACACCATACACAAAAATAAACTCAACATGGAGTAAAGACCTAAATGTAAGGCCAGATGCTATAAAACTCTTAGAGGAAAACAGGCAGAACACTCCATGACATAAATCACAGCAAGATCCTTTTTGACTCACCTTTTTGAGAAATGGAAATAAAAACAAAAATAAACAAATGGGACCTAATGAAACTTAAAAGCTTTTGCACAGCAAAGGAAACCATAAACAAGACAAAAAGACAACCCTCAGAATGGGAGAAAATATTCGCAAATGAAGCAACTGACAAAGGATTAATCTCCAAAATTTGCAAGCAGCTTATGCAGCTCAATATCCAAATAACAAACAACCCAATCCAAAAATGGGCAGAAGACCTAAATAGACAGTTCTCCAAAGAAGATATACAGATTGCCAACAAACACATGAAAGAATGGTCAACATCATTAATCATTAGAGAAATGCAAATCAAAACTACAATGAGGTATCACCTCAAACCAGTCAGAATGGCCACCATCAAAAAATTTACAAACAATAAATGCTGGAGAGGGTGTGGAGAAAAGGGAACCCTCTTGCACTGTTGGCGGGAATGTAAATTGATACAGCCACTATGGAGAACAGTATGGAGGTTCCTTAAATGACTAAAATAGAACTACCATATGACCCAGCAATCCCGCTACTGGGCATATACCCTGAGAAAACCATAATTCAAAAAGAGTCATGTACTATAATGTTCATTGCAGCACTATTTACAATAGCCAGGACATGGAAGCAACCTAAGTGTCCATCAACAGATGAATGGATAAAGAAGATGTGCCACATATATACAATGGAATATTACTCAGCCATAAGAGGAAACAAAATTGAGTTATTTGTAGTGAGGTGGATGGACCTAGAGTCTGTCATACAGAGTGAAGTAAGTCAGAAAGAGAAGCAAATACCATATGCTAACACATATATATGGAATCTAAAAAAAAACAGTTCTGAACAACCTAGGGGCAGGACAGGAATAAAGACGCAGATGCAGAAAATGGACTTGAGAACATGGGGAGAGGGAAGGGTAAGCTGGGACGAAGTGAGAGACTGGCATGGACTTATATATACTACCATATGTAAAACAGATAGCTAGTGAGAAGCAACCGCACAGCACAGGGAGATCAGCTCGGTGCTTTGTGACCACCTAGAGGGGTGGGATAAGGAGGGTGGGAGGGAGATGCAAGAGGGAGGAGATATGGAGATATATGTATATGTATGGCTGATTCACTTTGTTTTAAAGCAGAAACTAACACACCACTGTAAAACAATTACAGGCCGATAAAGATGTTAAAAAAAAAAAAAACCTTCAAAATGGATTGAAGACCTAAATGTAAGGTCAGACACTATAAAACTCTTAGAGGAAAATATAGGCAGAACACTCTATGACACAAATCACAGCAAGATCCTTTTTAAGCCACCTCCTAGAGAAATGGAAATAAAAACAAAAATAAACAAATGGGACCTAATGAAACTTAAAAGCTTTTGCACAGCAAAGGAAACCATAAAAAAGACGAAAAGACAGCCCTCAGATTGGGAGAAAATATTTGCAAACGAAGCAACTGTCAAAGAATTAATCTCCAAAATATACAAGCAGCTCATGCAACTCAATATCCAAAAAAACAAGAAACCAATCAAAAAATGTGCAGCAGATGTGGTTTTTCATATACTGTGGGTGAGGAGACAACGTAAAGACTTAAGTATTTCTGTGCCACAGAGAAAAGCTTTCTATCTAATGAAGACAGAAGCATGTGTTTTTCTCTGGATTCATCTAACTTTTTCTGCCACATTTTTCCCTGATGGTCATTGATCATTGTGTACCCAGAGTGAAGAAGATGATAAAGCCAATGTGATTCTCCTGATTCCTGTAAAATCCTCAGCAGTTTTACTCATTGCTACTCTAAGTAACTACAAACTTACTTAATGTGACTCAACAGTTGGAAAAGAGAGACAGCTGTGGTATGCTGACACTGTAGAAGGATTAAAAGTACCATTCTTTCCAAGTTAAAAATCTAACCTATTGTTTTTGAAATTCCTACTGAGTTTATTTTTTTCTTTTTAATTTTAACCATGATTTTAAAATATAGATATTTCTTATGAAAACCAAATTTCTTACCTCTTTTGAAAAATTGATCTGACAATGTGTATCTCCACACGTCCACAACTGGCTGGAGTTGACTAGAATGTGGTAACCTGGTAACTTGAAAATCCAGGTAGATGAGCCTGGAACCTTTCTGTCTCTTGATGACTCCTTACTTAGCAACCACTGTCAGGGTGAAATTCTGGTTTTAAAAAATATCAGTGCCTGGGCCTCACCCCAAGACTTTCTCACTTGGAATCAGGAATAGTTTAAAAACTCCCCCAGTGATTTTATTATGCAAGCAGAGTTGAGACCCACTATTCTAGACCAGTTATTTCTCAGACTTAATGTGTATTTGAATCAACTACACAACTTGCTAAAATAAAGATTCTGATTCATCTGAGATTCTACATTTATAAAAAGCTCCTAGGTGATGCTGGGCCCCCAGCAGCATTTTGAGGAACAAGATTCTCAACCTTACTTACTACTCATAAAATAGAAACTTCAAAATTTCATGCTTAGTATTCAAATTCTGATAATTTCTCAGCATCAACAGAACTTTCCTTTGTTGATCCTAACACCTTTACACCGCTTTTCCTCCTCCAACTTAGATTCCACAGTCAGGCATCCACATTGACGCTTTGCATTTTCCTTGTACTGTCCCTTCTTCCTGTTTACTCCGGGGAAAACTCCAGCCCTGATTACAGACAACACTTGCCCTGCAACTGAATGGCTGAACTCTCAATTGGAGGTAAATACTCAACCATGCAGATGATTGGCTTGAAAGTTGAGACTGCAAATCTCAAATGGACCCTCAGAACAGCAAATCAATCCTGCTACTAATAGAATCACTCTCCCCCTGTGAGCGGGAACTTTCAGCAAACAAATACATACATAATAATTATAATCCACCTTTCCTCCTGCTATTATGTTAACCAGAGAAACAGTGAGAACCAACAGAATAAGGCTGCATTCATGCCTACAGATAAAATACTTGCCTTTTTTTTCCTTTTCTCTCCTGCCTTTCCTTTCAATGCCAGTGGAGCTGGAGCTTAGAAGAGGGAGGAGAGGGGTCAGAGATCCAGACTCAACTCTCCACTCCCTTCCCCACAGGGGCCCACATGCGCACACACACTCTTGAGTCCAGGAGCTGGCACTTTGGGGAGAAGCCCTTTGACCTAGCTCTGTGGCTGCCAGTTTAAAATGAACATGACTGTGCCTTAAACACACAAAAATAGGACTATAATAATAACAGATGTGGCTAAAATTTAAATAGTCTGGCAAAGGTACCACTAAGGAGTATGGGTTCACATAGCTCAGAAGAAGGGAAGCATAGTAATTGGGAAAATGAAGAGCTGTTTCTTACCGAGACTCCTCAGTTTACCAGTGACACTGGTAACTTTCATCTCTGCTTTGGCCATTGATTAGTCTTTTGATGGCTCACTAGTTGTACTGTTCACTAATTACTCAGCCCCAGCATTAAATCTCTTTTCTTGGAACAGCACAACTTTATGCATCATTACTCCTCCCTTAAGTGAAAGAAAATTTTAAATGAAAATTAATATTACTGTGAATACATTGTATTCCTCCATTACATTTTTTCTCAATCAGGAGAATATTTTTCCTTCTATTCATGTTGTCTGCTCATCCTGCCCATTAAATATTAGGTTGTTAGATTCTTAATCATTTCAAATGTTGTAGTTCATTTACTCATTAATGTGCTCAGTCATAAATATTTGAGTTCCATCTGCATGGTAGGCATTTAGAATCAGTAATAAATTAAGCAAACTTTGTCAAGGGTTTATAGTCTAAAATTTACTCAGCTTTTCTTAAACTTGGTCTTATTGTTCCTAAAGTTGTATCCATTTTTAAAAAATATATCAACTTTTCAATGCAAATTTTAAGAAAATAGAATTACTTTCAAAGAGCTACATTGAAGTTTTGTTACCTGAAAACTGGGTTCACCTCTTGGTGGTTGTTGAACCAATAGACATAACCAAGCCAAAGAGCCGGAGGAGGAAAGATTTTTTTTTTAACATCTTTATTGGTGTATAATTGCTTGACAATGGTGTGTTAGTTTCTGCTTTATAACAAAGTGAAGCAGTTATACATGTACATATATCCCCATATCGCGTATTAGGAGGAAAGATTTATTACTTGCAGCAAGTGATGGAACTGAGCAGGATCCTGTGGGACTTCTGGGCACAAAAGCCTTCCTGTGTCCCCCATTTCTTGATTACAGGAAATAGGCTTTATTCAGCCTCCAAGACCTTCCCTGAGTTCCAATGGGCAGGTTCAAACAGTTGCTAATTAGGGAAGGGAGGGGATGTGGAGACTATGAAGGAACTGTCAAAAGAAACAGTAGGGCAGCCTTGGGGCAGGGTCCAGTTTCCCGTTTAAGGGACACACATAACAATATCTTTGAGCTCTTTTGCAGATACTGAAACTCCCACCAGGTGGGAGAAGTTAACTGTATGCTGCCCACCAGCATGTAGACCCCAGACCAGTTAGAACCAGAAGGTTGATGATGCTGACTCCTGATTACCTCACCACCAGCCAATCAGAACAATGTCCACGAGCTGACCACGCCCTCTCTGAATCATTATTATAAAACTCCTCACTATCCCCTCCAGATCAGGACACACAGTTTTGAGGGCATTAGCCTGCTGTGGCCCCCTTTGCCTGTCAAAGCAACAAAGCTATTCTTTCCTACTTCAACCCCCCCCAAAAAAAGTGGGCAGAAGACGTAAATAGACATTTCTCCAAAGAAGATATACAGATCACCAACAAACACATGAAAAGATGCTCCACATCACCAATCATTAGAGAAATGCAAATCAAAACTACAATGAGGTATCACCTCACACTGGTCAGAATGGCCATCATCAAAAAATCTACAAACAATAAATGCTGGAGAGGGTGTGGAGAAAAGGGAACCCTCTTGCACTGTTGGTGGGAATGTAAATTGATACAGCCACTATGGAGAACAGTATGGAGGTTCCTTGAAAAACTAAAATTAGAACTACCATATGACCCAGCAATCCCACTACTGGGCATATACCCTGAGAAAACCAGAATTCAAAAAGAGTCATGTAACACAATGTTCATTGCAGCACTATTTACAATAGCCAGGACATGGAAGCAACCTAAGTGTCCATCGACAGATGAATGGATAAAGACGTGGCACATATATCCAATGGAATATTACTCAGCCATAAAAAGAAAGGAAATTGAGTTATTTGTAGTGAGGTGGAGGGACCTAGAGTCTGTCATACAGAGTGAAGTAATTCAGAAAGAGAAAAACAAATACCGTTTGCTAACACATATATATGAAATCTAAAAAAAAAAAAAATGGTTCTGATGAACTTAGGGGCAGGGCAGGAATAAGGACACAGACGTAGAGAATGGCCTTGAGGACACTGGGAGGGGTAAGGGTAAGCTGGGACGAAGTGAGAGAGTAGCATTGACATATATACACTACCAAATGTAAAACAGATAGCTAGTGGGAAGCAGCTGCATAGCACAGGGAGATCAGCTCCATGCTTTGCGACCACCTAGAAGGGCGGAATAAGGAAGATGGGAGGGAGATGCAAGAGGGAAGGGATATGGGGATATATGTATGCATATAGCTGATTCACTTTGTTATACAGCAGAAACTAGCAAACACTGTAAAGCAATTATACTCCAATAAAGATGTTAAAAAAAAAGAAGTGAGTAAGTAAACACATACCAACATACATAAATATGGTAAGTTTTGCTGTCTCAGAATGGTGCATTGCAGGAACTCACTAAATGCACCATTAAATCAATGATTACAAGCACAGAATTAAAATGGACTTGAACACCTGTTCAATTCATCAGCCCATTTTGATTTGGCTGTCTTTTAACATAAGAGTTCTTCCTCGTATACTCTGGATATCCATCTGGAGGGAGGTCGCAGGGACAGACAATGAGAGAGATTAGGGAATCCAGAACTAGAGCCACCCAATTTATGACAAAGGGACCCCTGAAAGGCAGTATGGAAGGTGATCTTTTCAATAAAGTGCTGAGTCCTCCACGTGGACACATTGAACGTTGACCCCTACTTCACATCATATCCAGCAACAAGTACCAGATAGATCATAGACTGAAATGTGAAAGGTAAAATGATAAAAATTTTAGAAGAAAACAGGAGAACATTTTTATGACCTTGAGGTGGGTGATTTTCAAAAACAGTTTACAACAAGCAGCAACCTCAAAACAAAGATTAATGAAATAGATTGCCTGTAAAACAAGCACGTCTCACCAAAATATATCATTAATGGAGTGAAAACGCAATCATAGACTTGGATAAGAAGTTGGCAGTACATATAATGTATATGTTTTCAAAGCTAACTTGAAAAATAGAGTAAGTGCATTTACTGAGCACCTACTCTGTGTCTGGCACCACTTGAAATGCTTGACCCACCATGAGCCAACACAATCCTCATGAAAACCCTAGAGGAGTGACAGTCCACATTTCACAAGATGTGGGGAGAGGTTAATCGGCTCCCCTGAGCTCACACAGACAGCACCTGGCAGGGTCAGGGTCAAACACAAGCCCTCAGCCCCTGTGTCACTCAACCAGTGTGTCCAGCCATGCATCCTTTCACTCACACTTCCATCTATGTACCTCTCCTTTCCCTCCATCCATCTATCCATTCTTCCTTCCTTCTTCTCTTCAGGTGTAAGGCATTCAATGAAGGTCCACTCTTATGTGTTCCTTTGACATTTGGTGAAATTGGGAGGACCTCAAACGGCTTAACCACAATGCTCCCACGAATAAGTTCCATAACCGGATACCCCTCCTTGTCAAGAGAACTAGATGCAGCTCCTGCTTATTCCTGAGTACCGGATTTCAGTTCCCTGCAGCCCACAGAACTATCCAAATAAGACAGTTGGAACATTCTCTCGTTGGATCCAAGGGACCCCTCCCCACCCTCTGATTACTGACTACACAGCCGGCTTCCCACAGGCTCTGCTGGTTCACTCTGATCCCAAGTGCAACCCCTGTGTGGCCCTGCGTGGAGTGTGAGGTCCTCCCCGAGGCTGTGCATATGTGATTAACAAACTGATGTCAATCGCATCTTCCATTGTTGGGTGTCGTGTGTTTGGTCATCCCCATAACCCTAGGATGGGAATTCCTCTTAATAGTAGGCAATTAATACATCTGACCACCCATTCATCCATCCATCCATCCTCTGTCTGCCTATATATTTTACAATGTTTTGCTTGTACTTTGAGATGATATTTTATAGATGTACTAAGAAAATATCACCCCTATACATGTCAAAGTGTTCCAGTATGAACCCGTTCAGAGTTCTGGAACCCTTAATTTCCAGAAATGTAAGGTTTCCCAACAATGCGAAAGTGACATAACTGTACAGAGAAAGGTATGCTTAACATTCTGGCAAAGTAACAATGAGGACTTGAGAAAGGTCAGCCGGGTTTCCTACCATCAAGGAGAAGATGTTGCTACAGTGCTAAGGAGCTGCGGATAATGCTCAGGCTGAAGAAATGCAGTCATCCAATCTCTCAGCATGTTCCACACTGATGTCGGCAGACAAGGGAGCTCTAAGCCTGGGATACCATGGAGGCTTCGAGATCTAGAAACACACCTGGTGAAGCTGAGTCAATGGGCGAGAAGATTGACCTGGAGGCACGAGGAGCCAGCCTTGGCTGATGCTTTAGCCTGACCTTTCTCCTCTACTCCCAGGTGCTGGAAAGTTACACCCACCTGGCTTCTCAGATGGCTGCATCTCCAGTTTCACACCTGGAGAAAGTTGTGTTCCAGCTTGTTATTTCCTGAAACCCAAACTTCATCTTTTCTACACAGAGCTGTGGAAACTTTAGAGGGGAAACTCACAAAGAAAAATATTTCACAACACTCTAAACCATAAACATGAAAACTCTGGTGAAGGAAACGACCTTCCAAGTTGTTCAGGGTTTGCAAGACCTCTGGTTCTACGGCAAGTTTGACAGTTGTCATTCGGTCCTGGGATTTTGGAGGTGGGACGTGTTTCAATGCTCATGCAGTCCCGGCTTGTCAGCCCTGGGTGCACACCAGAGGAAAATGCCTGGGACCAGGTATCCTGCTGTTTATGAAGTTCTCCAGGTGGTTCTAGTGCTGAGGCAGGATTGAGAACACAGAAGCAGGTTCTCCAAAATTTCCTGACTATGGGTAAAGCCAGGAGACTCAGAGACCCCAACAGAGCAGGACTAAGTAGCCCACCATCATCAGGAAGAAACTGGCGATGAATTACCCAGGTCAGCGTCTTCACTACTGCACAGAATTTCATGGTTCTGCTACAAGTGAGTAATAAAGAGAGACAGTGGAATTCATCGTCTGGCTTTCCATCTTCTTAGGATACTGGCTGACTATCACTTGGCCAGAAAGGTCCATAAATTTCCAGGGTAAATTTATACCAGAAATAAAGTGTTTGGCAACAAAGTCACAGAAAGAAAAGTCATAGGAAAGAAATTTGACTCTACCCTACTTCACTGAGGATGGTACAGGGAAGGAGAATATTTACTGGTTTCTTTTTTTCTAAATTATTTTTTCCAGTTTTATTGAGAAATAATTGGCATACATCACTGTATGACTTTAAAGCATACAGCATGATGGTTTGATTTACATGTACTGTGAAATATTTACCACAATAGGTTCAACTAACATCCATCTTCTCATATAGACATAATGAAATGAAAATAAAGAAAGAAAAAAGGAAAAAAGATTTCTCCTTGTGATGAGAACTCTTCGGATTGACTCTCTTAACTTTCCTATATATCAGAGAGCAGTGCTAACTATAGTCATCATATTGTACATTACATCCCTGGTACTTATTTACCTTATAACTGGAAGTTTGTACCTTTTGACCACCTACCTCCAATTTCCCTTCCCCCCACCCACTGCCTCTGGTCACCAGAAGTCTGATCTCTTTTTCTATGAGTTTGGTTTGCTGGTTTGTTTGTTTGTTTTTAGATTACACATATAAGTATTTGTCTTTCTCTGTCTGACTTATTTTGCTTAGCATAATGCCTCCAAAGTCCAACCATGTTGTCACAAATGGTAGAATTTCTTCATTTTTTATGGCTGAATACTATTCTATTTTGTATATATACCACAACTTCTTTATTCACTCATCCATTGATGGACACTGAGATTGCTTCCATGTCTTGACTATTGTAAATAATACTGCTATGAACATGGGGGTACAGATATCTTTTCAAGTTAGCATCTTTATTCCCTTTGGAGATATTTCTAGAAATGGAATTGCTAGATTATATGGTAGTTCTATTTTTAATTTTTTGAGGATCATCCATACTGTTTTCTAGAGTGGCTACACCAATTTACATTCCCACCAATAGTGCACAAGGGTTCCATTTTCTCCACATCCATGCCAGCATTTGTTATCTCTTATCTTTTTGTGAGTGGCATAAGCTATGGGTCTGGTTTCATTCTTTTACATGTGAATATCCAGTTATCCCAGCACTATCTATTGAAAAGAATGTCTTTTCTCCATTGAATATTCTCTGCTCTCTTGTCAAATTTCAGTTGACTGTATATGATTGGGTTTATTTCTGGGCTCTTGATTCTGTATCATTGATCTATTTGTCTGTTTTTATGCCAGTACATAGAATTTTGATGACTATAGCTTTATCGCATAGTTTGAAGTCAGTATCATGACTCCTGTTTTGTTTTTCTTTATCAGGATTTCTTTGGTTATTGGGGGTCTTTTGTGGTTCCATATAAAATTTAGGAGTGTATTTCTACTCCTGTTGAAAATGACTTTGAAATCTTGATAGGGATTGCACTGAATCTATAGATGGTTTTTGGTAGTAAAGACGTTTTAACAATAGTAATTCTTCCAATCCATGAACATGAGATACCTTTCCATTTATTTGTGTCTTCTTCAATTTCTTTCATGGATGTCTTGTAATTTTCAGAGTAGAGATCTTTCAATTCTTTGGATACATTTATTTTAACCAAATAACTATGTATTGTTTTTGATGAAGTTGTAAATGGGATCAATTTCTTTATTTCTTTTTCAGAAAATTTGTCACAAGGATATAGAAACAATACTGATTTTTGTATGTTAACTTTGTATCCTGTAACCTTACCTAATTCATGGATTAGATCTAACAGGGTTTTCTGTTGAGTCTTTAGGATTTTCTATATATAAAATCATTTTATCTGCAAACAGAGACAATTTTACTTCTTCCTTTCCAATTCTGATACATTTAATTTCTTTTTCTTGTCTGATTGCTCTAGCTAGGACTTCTTGTACTATGTTCAATAGGAGTGGTAAGAGTAGGCATCCTTATCTTGTTCTTGATCTTAGAGGAAAAGTTTTCAACTTTAGCCATTGAGTATGATGCTGATGTGGGCTTGTCATATATGGCCTTTTTTATGTTGAGATGCGTTCCTTCTGTGCCTAATTTGTTAAAAGTTTTTATCATGACTTTTATTAGTATTTTGCCTCTCCTCAGTCTACAAAAAATTAAGATGGCTTACAACTAAGACACACATATATATTTACACACAATATTTTTAGAAAAGACAATGTGATGAAATGGAAATAGAGATAAAGAATCAGGAACAGGAAAAACATTTTTTAAGTATAAAAACAAAAATGTATATACAGAGATATTGAATGAATAATGAAAATAAGGAAGCATTATTTGTGAATTTCTAAGACTGAAGAAAATAGTACCTAAATATTTTTTAAAGGGGGTTTAATTATAAATTGTGAAATGTCAATACACTGTAATCCTATGTAGTCATTTAAAAATGAGATGACTCTTATGTGATGATATGGAGTAATCTTCAAGACAAGCTGAAACATATGGAAATTCAGACCAGAGTGCAGGACCTGCTACCACCCCCAGGAGCAGTGCCTGCCTCTGGGGAGGGTCCTAGGATGGGCAAGGATAGGACGGAGTTGACATTCGTGATAGACCTTGTGTTCCACTGGAATCTTTTTGCACCCATGTATTCCATTTCCCCCCCAAAAAATAAAGTAACACTAGGACTATCATTCAAAAGAGGTATATATAATTTTTAGAATAGATTTGGGAAAGACTAAGTAAAGGAAAAGCTCAAGTAACTTAGAACCATAAAGTCCTGAATGCAATGCCTCAGAACTGTCTCCCGACCTATGAAGACAAGGATGGGAAGGGAAAAGCCACCTGAACATTCAGGAGCAACATTTCCAGCCTGGGTCATGCTGCTCAGGCAACACTAGAAACAATCAAATCGCGTGGACAGCAACAGCCGCTCAGACACCAGGCAGTCCCAAAGTGACCCTCTACTTGGGACACCCTTTCTCCATCAAATCAGGAGCCTGGATCCTCATGGTGCCCAGCTGAACACTGCCGGACACCCAGACACCCTCCCTTAGGGCAAGGCTGCCACCCCACAGCCCCATCCCAGTCCCACCTCCTCCCAAACTTTGCCATGTGAGGAAGAGACTAGCTCACCTTCCATGATGCTGAGCATGTCATGCTGGTGATGACAGATAATGATGATGTAAAAGCCCTTTCCTGGAGACAAAATACTGTGTGCATTTTCATACTGGAAATTTTAGGCAGAATAGCACTTCGAAAGATTCTAAACTGGAGAATCTTCCAGCAGTGAGTGACCCTTGAATCATACTGTACAAGCAAACTCCTGCATCTTTCCCTTTGGTCTGGCTGAGACCTTGGGGGATACTGATTTCTATTTTCCTTCTGACGTCTCTCCATTTCACTCTCCCCACTTAGGCTGATAGACAAAGATGGCACCCAGTGTCCGGGAGACCGAGTCCCAGGCCAGCCAGGACGGCAGTGGGAAGTGTAAGCTCCAGTGGAAGGGAGGTGGCAGTGCTCAGCTGTGGGCCACCCAGGAGGGACACAGGACAGGAGGGCGTGAATGAGGAGTCCAGAGAGCCCAAGGCTGAAGTCAGGAGTCAGAGATCACACTCCCTGCCCTCCTCTAGCGACACCCCCCAGCCCGGGAGCTCTTGGTGGGTCCTGAGGGAGGGGTCTCAGTAACACTAGGAGGGCGATCACGGCATTTCATTGGGGTCAAGAGTTCTGGGTCAGAATGATGCTGATTTGAGGAAATAGAGATAAATTTATTTCTTGCATACCTGAGGACGTGGGCTGCAAATCCTGCCAGCTCCTCATAACTTCCCAAGAACTGTTCCAGAACAAGCGTGATAACCCCTTGTACACTTACTCTAAGTGGAATGAAGAGAGACCAAAAAAAGAGAGACATTGCGGAAGTGAGTCCTCTCCTGTCTCTTGGTGCTTGTCCACAATGGGAAGGTGTGAATGGGTCCGTCTGGGTCCTTCCTGAAGCACCCCTTCCTCCTGGTGTGCAGGGACCCCCACTAGAGCCTTCTGTTTTGGTGTGTTGTTGTTGTTGCTGAAAATAGGAGAGGCTCTAAGGCAGGATGGGGAAAGGGTTTGAGCCCTGAGGACGAGGTCTCCACTCGGGGTGTGGCTCAGGATGGGGCAGGGCCCGCAGACGTGGTTGGGGGAAGGATGCGGAGCATGTGCTTCCAGGCTCCCCGCCAAAGTGTTTTATCTGCTGGGACCACACCAATCTCACGGAAGAAACCATGGGCCTCCTGATACACCCACACCCCGAGCCTGCTGGGGATACCTCTGGAGGCTCAGGCGGTGCACACACAGGAAGAGAAAACCCGAAGTCTCAACAGTGATGAACAACTCGCGGGAAACAGATGTCTCACTGCCCTCGAGGGAGGATAGGGTCACAGAGTGACGCTCGGGACCAGAGTTCCCACCCACAACTCTGGACTGTTCTCAACAGAAACCGCCTAGATACTGAAGAGCCGCTCCAAGGTGACATCTGCAGATAAGGAGAAGGCTTCTCATTGTCCCCTGTCGTCCCAGAAATGACACGACAGAAAGTAGAGGAAAGCAGAGATTAGACAGTTAACTGCATCCTTCATTCAAGAAAACACAAAGTTTGCCATAAACTCCAAAATGACCTTACAGAAGTGAAGGCAATATTTCAGGCTCCTGGTGGAGCCAGGTTGGGGGAAGGAGGCGGTTTGGGGAACCAGTAACTCTGTACTTCTGCCTTCCTGCCTAATGCATTAACGGTCACCATTTTTTACTTTCCCTTCCAGGACCCGTGGCTGGGAAGCTGCCCCCCACCCTAACCCAGCCTCCGCGGAGCTGCCACGTCTAAGGAACAGGTCCAGGACGCT
This sequence comes from Balaenoptera borealis, assembly GCF_965194805.1. Classification (NCBI taxonomy): domain Eukaryota; kingdom Metazoa; phylum Chordata; class Mammalia; order Artiodactyla; family Balaenopteridae; genus Balaenoptera; species Balaenoptera borealis. Next base: position 45,197,441 of record NC_138872.1, on the reverse strand, counting down.
GCTGAGGACACAGGGACCACGCCACCTGCCCCACCTGCCACTCCCACCCCATCTAGCCTCCTTCTGCCAAGGTATGGCACGGGCACAGAACCACATCCTGGGGGCTGAACACCACCTGAAAACATGTTCTGTTTAATCTGCACATGGTTGTTGTTGTTTAACTAATTGCCAAATGATTTCTTGCAGAACATGAATTTTGGTAAATTTAGAAAATCTAGCAAAACGGGGCCCATATCACCACAGGCTCACAGTTGGATGGAGCTGAAGAGTGGCTCCCTCATGAGGTGGGAATAGCTCCCCCGTTGGCCACGGTCCCCACCACTCCCTAGCGCCCCACTAGCTCGGGCCACTTCACTCATTTGTGTCATTGCTGACTCCTGTAGGTTTTTGAGGCTGTGACCTAGGGGAGGATGAATCAGAAGACCTTCCCAGACTCAGCTGGTTGCCTCTTCTTGCACACACTTAACCACTCTGAACTGCAGGCTCCTCATCTCCCAAAGGAGTCACGATGTCTTCCACTGGGACCTCACAGGGCAACTGTGAGACTAAGTGGGATGGTGCTTGGGATGGTTTTTGAAGATTCTGAATAGAAGGTAGGTCTGGAGGAGAGCCAGCGCCCTCCATCACTTCCTGTAGTGAGCTGTCCTGGGTCTCTACTTCCATGACTGCAGCCTGATTTCTCCACATCTATACACTAAGGGGCCTGGGACACACCCGGGTGAGCAAGCCGAAGCTGAAGTCTTCCAGGTGATGCTGGGACAGAAAGAAAGAACAAGGAACACCTGGCTTGGAGGCCTTGATGGATTGGAAGCCTGCTGAGTGTCAAATCTATAATTTCCTCTGCCATTTGGGTTCATATGACCCTCTTGCGTCAAACTCTTTGAAGCCTGGCCCAGCACACTCTGGGATTCTGAAGAATCTTTCCAAGTTTGTTTTCTCAAAGGAAAATGCTGAAGCTTCCCTTGAAAGGATTCTGAAATTTCTCAAGCCAGGGCAGCGATGCGTGGACCCAAGCATCTCCACCCACACCAGCCTCTGCTTCTCACACTCACGTCACATAAAGTGCTACCTAACCCACCATTTGACCACTGCAGGATAAACACTTCGAGAAATAAATGTGTGACAACCCCTCCCCCAGCCCCCACCCTGGTCCAGGGAAGAGGTCAACAGAAGGAGGGGAAGGAGATGAGAGTGGATTATGTTGGTTTAGCTGATGCGGTCAGAGAAGGTGCTGGATCCAGCCCTCGGGGCGAGTGGCTCAGTCTCCGTGGAGACAGGCAGGTGTGCCCTTATCCTATGCAGCTTTGTGCTCCTGGGGTGGGACAAAACCTACACCCTGAGGTCTTTCAGGTAAAGACCCTACTCAACACACACTCAAGTGTCGAGTCTGGCACCCTGATATAACCCTTGGCCAGAAGTCAGCTCTGCTGCCCCTTGACACTCAACCTTCCCTTCTCTGATTTGTGGAAAATCCACATCCTCCTCAAGACTTTTGCAAATTTCTTTGAATGAGTGTTCTCCCCGTCACTTTGACTTTGGGGTGATTATTTCCCAGTCCTCACTCTTTTCGTTTGGACTCCATTTCATCGATGCTCAGAGAGAACTCAAACCTGAACTCTAATTTCATCAACACACACATGTGCACACATTTATGTCAGGGGGGCACTTTGGTCAAGTTTGGGGGGGATGGGTTAGAAAGGATTTTCATGAAAGGCCAATGACATAAAATTCAACATTAGATGGTCCTGACTTCCAAGCTCTTCACCCAACAGGACCTGCTGGGCCACTCAGGTGCCCCCCACCCTCTCCCTTCACCTCTCGGGGTCTCCACGTCCCTTTGCACTTTGAATGCAGAGCAGGTGAAGCCAGTCTCAGGCTCCGTGGCCCTGTCCCCCTCCTCTCCCCCGCAACCTCCCCCCCGCCACCGACTCCTGCCCTGCAGCCCACCGGGAACTCTCTTCTCAACAAGAGTAATTCCCTCCCAAGAGGAAGTATGGTTCGAGCCCTTAGAATAACCCCCACCCCAGAACCCACTGTCCCGTGAGAGCGCTGCTCTCCACACCCACTTCTTTTTTTTTTTTAATTTATTCATTTTTGGCTGCCTTGGGTCTTCATCGCTGCATGCTGGCTTTCTCTAGTTGCAGCGAGCAGGGGCTACTCTTTGTTGCAGTGCACGGGCTTCTCATTGTGGTGGCTTCTCTTGTTGCAGAGCACGGGCTCTAGGCACGTGGGCTTCAGTAGTTGTGGCACGCGGGCTCAGTAATTGTGGCGCACGGGCTTAGTTGCTCCGTGGCATATGGGATCTTCCCGGACCAGGGATCGAACCCATGTCCCCTGCATTGGCAGGTGGATTCTTAACCACTGCGCCACCAGGGAAGTCCCCACACCCACTTCTTAATCCTCCCTCCACTCCCCACCCCGAGACGAAGACGAGGGCTGGGCTGGGACTGATTGGGAGGTACTGCTGGTTATATTACGTTTTGGCTTTCAGATCAGCGGCAGGAGGTAGGGGTGGGTGGGTGGTGCTGGGCTGACTGCCTCACCCTGGAAAGGAAAATGGACTGTCCCTCTGCTACCTGTGGGGACCACCGGGCTTCTGCCTGAAACAGGAGACCAAGAAGTGGACTGTATAAATCCTTTACAAACATGGGGCGACTGGTTGTATTAGAATGTGTCAAGTATTTAAATTCTAATGGTCTCCATCTTAGTTGTGGTCCCCCCAAAAGCAGCCCCTAAGACGAGGATTTAGGACCAAACAGTTTACACAGGAAGTGATCCCAAGAAGCACGCTGAGGGCTTGGAGACGTGAGGTGGGAACTTGGCAAAAGGTGGACCCAGAGGGTCAGCCTGAGAACCCTGGTGACCTGGGCGACGGTGCGGGCGGACAGCCTCAGAGCTGCCCTCGGAGGGCGAGAGCAGAGGGTGTCCCACCTGCCCCCATCTTCACAATCCCTTGGGCACTTCAGGCCCACCCTTCTCAGGCCGGTCAGAACCGGAAGGTGAGCTCTGCAGTGGACCGAGGGAATACGGGCTGGACCCCCGCCTCCATTTGCTGCTAAGGACCAAGTGACTTTTTCTCACTGTAACGAGACGAGGGCTTCCTATGTGTACACTGTGCGTATTATTTGTTTCTTCCAGCAAACATACGCAGTTAGTAGTCTTCCTATTTGAGAAGTAAGACTGCATCTCAGAGAGGGTAGGCACATGGCCCCGTGCTGTGCCGCCGACCAAAGCAGGGTCGAGGTGACTCTTACACCTGATGCTGTGGGACACGGTCTCCAGTGACCGCCACCAACCTCCGGATAAGCGCAAGCTCATTACCCCTCTGGATAAGACGTGCTGTCTGTGGCCACCCCCCGAATCTGGGCTGGCCTGAGACTGCTCTGACTGACACATGAGGTAGGGTCCACCGAGCCTGTCCTGGGACCAGGCCATATGGGGCTGGCAGCTCCTAATTTCCTTTTTGAAGTCAGCCCCCTGGGGCCACCCGCGACCACCTGGCTGTGAGGACGCTCGCTTTAGACGCCTGGAGAAACCTTGGAGGCAGCACCCAGAGCCAGTCATATGGTGAAGGCTTCCTGGCCACCAGCCCAGCCCAGCAGCCCGAGGAGCAAAGCAAAGCCAGGCCTCAACCGACTCATGAGGCAGCTGAGGAAGTGCTCGGCTTAGACCCGTCAGCCAACACCTCCATGAATAGAAACAGATGTTACTGTCTTGCGCCACCATGTGCAACAGTTAACTGAGAGGAATCCCAAAGATCTCTTTTTCACAGCCACTATCTACATGTATGTAACTTGAATGAGTAGAATCATTGTTTCAGATCTAAAAAAGAGTAGTTAAGAAAAGATTCGATAGGGAAATCTTTCATTTCTCTTAGCCACCATGCAATTGTGAAGCATTCCCAGGAAAGTTTGCTTTTGCTGCCGAGAAGCAGCGATCATGGGCAATGATGCAGCCAGCGAGGGCACAGCAGAGTCTGCGGCCCACGTCCGCCCTTGCTCTGAGCCTGGCCTGCCTCACCAACATGCATTTAGGGGTGGATTTGTCCGTCTCCATCTCCACTTGGAGATGCTTAACCAGGGCCAGGAGTAGATACTACAGCTGACACGCTGGTGATGTAAGAAGGCTGAAGAGCCTGAGGCCCAAGGTCACTGGTGGCCCAAGGACGATGGCATCATGCCCTCAAGATGGGGGATCATGGTCAGTGAGCTGCTCAGTCAACAACTTACTGGGTCCTCCATGAGGAGGAGGAGACAAGGCCCTGTCCTCACGGAGCAGCCAGTATAGCTGGGAACATAAAACTCACATGAGACAAAATTAGGGAGCTCCAGAAGAGCAGAGTCAGACGACTGGCGCTACCCAACTTCAAGACTTACTACAAAGGTACAGTAATCAGGACAGTGTGGTGCTGATAAAGGAACAGACACGTAGATCAATGGAATGTAAAATGGCACAGCCATGCTGGAAGACAGCTTAACAGTTTCTTACAAAGTAAACATACTCTCACCATTTGATCCAGCAATCAGTCTTCTTGGTATTTATCCAAAGGAGTTGAAAACTTTGATCCAGATTAAAAACCTGCACATGGACGTTTATGGCAGCTTTATTCATAATTGCTAAAACTTGGAAGCAACCAAGATACATCTTGTAATTTGAAGGAATAACAAACTGCGGTACATTCAGATAATGTAATATTATTCGGTGATAAAAATAAATGAGCTATCGAGCCATAAAAAGGAGATGGGGGAACCTTCAATGCATGTTGCTAAGGGAAAGAAGCCAATCTGAAAACGCCTCACACTCTACAATTCCAACTCGATGACATTCTGGAAAAGGCAAAACTAAGGAGAAAGTAAAAAGATCAGTGGTTGCCAAGGATTTATGAGGGTAGGGAGCGGGGGGAAGAGACGGAAGGAGGAATGAATACATGGAGCACAGGGGATTTTAGGGGCAGTGAAACGATTCTGTGTGATTTTGGAATGGTGGATACATGTCATTAGGTATTTGTCAAAGCCCATAGCATGTACAACAACAAGAGTGAACCCTACTGTACACTATGAACGTTGGTTAATAACAATATATCAATATTGGCTCATCAACTGTAACAGATGTACCAGACTAACACAAGATGTTATCAAGACTGGAAACTGGGAAGGGGGTGGAGGGGGAGCTCTCTGTACTTTCTGCTCCTTCTTCTGTAAATCTAAAGCTGTTCCAAAAATGGTGTCCTCATTTTAAACAAACAAATAAATAGATGTAGCTATGTATGCAGAGGTAAAAGATGTACACTAAATTCTCCCCCTGGGTGGTGGACTTATGGTGTCTATTTTCTTCTCTTTCCCTATCTGTATTTTCCATTTTCCTGCAATAAACATACAAAAAAAAAATGGAGAGCAGATGTGAAAGTGTCCTTCCCTGATTTATGGAAAGGGGAGAAGGAGCTGAGGCTGAATGCACTGAGATGGTTTCCATGGAAAAATTGGGAATTTTGATGAAAGAAAGTAAATAAAGTTCATGTCTGGGGAAGAAAAATTGGGGTGACATAAAAAGAGCAAGGGGCCCTATGCTGTCTGTAGGAATGTAAATTGCTGCAGCCACTGTGGAGAACAGGATGGAGCTTCCTTAAAAAACTAAAACTAGAGCTACCATATGATCCAGCAATCTCACTCCTGGGCATATGTCTGGAAAAGACTAAAACCCTAATTCAAAAAGATACATGCACCCCGATATTCACTGCAGCACTATTCACAATAGCCAAGACTTGGAAGCAACCTAAATGTCCATCGACAGATAAATGAATAAAGAAGATGTGGTACATATATACGATGGAATATTACTCAGCCATAAAAAAGAATGAAATATTGCCTTTTGCAGCAGAGTGAATGAACAAAGAGATTATCATATTAAGTGAAGTAAGTCAGACAGAGAAAGACAAATACATATGACATCATTTATAAGTGGAATCTAAAAAAAATTGATACAAATGAACTTACTTACAAAACAGAAATAGATTCACAGACATAGAAAACAAACTTATGGTTACCAAAGGGGAAAGGGGGTGGAGGAGGGATAAATTAAGAGCTTGGGATTAGCAGATACAAACTATTATATATAAAATAGATAAAGAACAAGGTCCCACTGTAGAGCACAGGGAAATATATTCAATATCCTGTAATAAGCCATAATGGAAAAGAATATGAAAAAATAATGTGTGTATATATATATATATATAACTGAATCATTTTGCTGTACAGCAGAAATTAACACAGTATTGTAAATTAACTATATTTCAATTTCAAAAAAAGGAGCCAAAGGCATCTGAATGACCCATCCATAACTAGATTTGAATGTATAGAGTGAGAATAAACACCAGGTTCATAGAAAAACATGTTTTAAAAATTATTAAAAACTTCAGGATCTGTTTTTCTTGCACTTCTATGTTTACTCTGTTTCTTCCACGAACCCATTTGAGTGTCACAGGGGAAGTACTGCGGGCCCTCTTCTTCCAAAAGCTGAGCCAAGGCCACACAGCAGGCAGACCCCTCGTCCAGCCCCCCTTGGACCTAACAATGCTGCTCTTGAAGTATAACTAATTGAGAGTTCCAGATCAGATCGTGGGACACAAATGGCCTCCATATAATAAAACCATGTATAAAAGAAATCTGAATTTAGCTAATATATACAATTTTGTTCAAATTGCAAAATGATTTAGTTGAACAAGTTTCACGTGATCCTCAATTAATATAACAAGGTTCATCAACTTCTTCCTAGAAGCAATTTTGGAGGAGGGAGAAATTAAGACAATGCCTAGACCATCAAAGGGCTGGCAGTTGCTCCCTGACCTGGCACACATCTGACTGTCCCCAGGGGCAGAGCAGTGGACAAGGAGGCGAGGATTCTGCTGTCACAGAGCCAGGACAGGGCCAGTAAGCACATAATTACAAGCTAATTACCTAGTGCTGAGTCATCCTAATAAAATAGGATGAAGGGGGGTCTAGCCTAGCCTGGGAGGTGGGGAAAAGCTTCTTAGACTAAGAAATACTCACACAGATTCTTGCCAAATTAGGCAGGAACTGGCAGGTGAAAGGTGGGTGTTGGGAGGAACATGTGGATGTGAGGTCAAGGAAGTATCAGGTGTCGGAAAAAGCATGTCCAAAGGCCCTGTGGCAGGAAGGGCTAGCTTGGTCAGAAGCTACTGAAGCTCATCCATGAGCCTGAAACAGTGTTAGCAAGGGATCAGAGGTGAAAGGAGAGGCTTACAGGTAGGCGGGGTCCTGAAGATTGGAATGAGGAGGTAGGATGACATTCTGAGGCCCACGGGGAACCCCAAGTGTTCTGAGCCCAGGAGTGGCATTTTCCAATCTGTTTTTAAAAAGGTTGGAGCTGATGTGTAAATATTACTAACTGAATATTTTGCTTTCAATCTTCAGCTATGACTTTTCTGAAGTTACAGTAAAAACTATTGTTAAAATGATGCTTGGTTTGCATCCCTCATGAACCCCAGTTTCCGGAGTTCCTGCCCAGGCCCGGAGGAGAGAGGAGAGGTGGGATGGAGAATGTTCACTGTGCTGGTCCTGCCCCACCAGCCACGTGGGGGCAGCACTTCCCTGTGGCCGTCACTGCAGGGCGTCCTGGGCACCGCAGATCCTGCTCCAGCTGCAGAGCCTGGAGGTGCCAGGGAGACATTCCAGGAGGCCTTCTGGGCTGCTCTCAAAATACAGAGGGAGCCATGGCCAACCTGGGGCACTGCATTACTCAGGCCTCCAGGCTGTGCTCCTGTCCCCATTCTTGCATCTGACAGAGTCCATCTCCTCCATAATCTTCCCTTTGGCTCTCTTTCCCCAGGCTTCAGGTTTGTGGCCATCAAATTGGGACTGCCCATGAGGTCCTCTGCTCCAGGGCCTGGGCTGATCCTGGTGCCCAAGCAAACCAGGTTTTGCAAATAGAGACCTGAAGGTCACCCACCCTGTCTGTCCCACAGTGGTACCTCTGAGTCCCTGCAGGACCCAGCTTAGGCTCCAGGGCCCAGGGCACCACTCCAGAGGAACTGAGATGTCCAGGTACGTCTCTTGTTTTCAGTTCTACAGACAGAGGGATGTCACGTGCCAGGCTCATACCTGCCATGGGAGTTCATATTAAATTCTGTAACAAGTCTATAAACACAACTTTTTTTTTTTTTTTGGCTGCACTGTGCAGCATGCAGGATCTTAATTCCCTGACCAGGGATCAAACCCAAGCCCTCTGCAATGGGAGTGTGGATTTTTAACCACTGGACCGCCAGGGAAGTCCCCAGACACAACTTTTAAAATGTCTACTTTATAGATGAAAACAAAGAACAGCCACAAAAATAGTCACAAAACATCCTGGCCAGAGTCACAGAGCAAGCAGAAGACAGCCGTGGGACTTGAATGAGCATCTCCCTCTGATGTCTGTATTCTTTCCCTCCATTGTGCTGAAGAAATGCAGGGAATTTTAGCTAAACCACAGCCCCCAGCTGCCAGTCCACACCAAGACCCACTCTTTATTGAAGCAGCAGGCTTCAAGAGCAGCTTGATGTGGTTCAATTGCTAAAATAAGGTTCTTTAAAAAATAATTCAGAAAGAATTCAGTTTCACATAAAAAAACAGTCTCCATAATAGATATCTGAATAACTTTGATTTTTGCCTGCAAATACATGATATTCTGCTATACTTCAGTTATGATAAAACTGAAGATCTCTTTCATTCTATGTTGCTTTAATATCTACCTATTTATTGAGTGCCTGCCATTATGACAAGCAGTCTATTTCAGATATTGTATTTTTTAGTTCTTCAATTTCCATTTTATATAGCTTCCATTTCTCTACCAAAATTTTCTTTTTATTTATTATGAGCATGTTTTCCTTTACCTCATAGAGTATAGCTACAACAGTTGCTTTAAAATCCTTGTCGGCTGGTTCCAATAGCTGGTCATCTCCAGATTGGCTTCTGTTGTTGTCATTTTCTTGGTTCTTTTTTTTTTTAAATAAATTTATTTATTTTATTATTTTATTTTATTTTATTTTATTTATTGTTTCTGGCTGCGTTGGGTCTTCATTGCTGCATGCGGGCTTTTCTCTGGTTGTGATGAGTGGAGGCTACTCTTCTTTGCGGTTCACAGGCTTCTCATTGCAGTGGCTTCTCTTGTTGCAGAGCACAGGCTCTAGGCACACAGGCTTCAGTAGTTGTAACTCATGGGCTCTAGAGTGCAGGCTCAGTAGTTGTGGCTCACGGGCTTAGCTGCTCCATGGCATGTGGGATCTTCCCTGACCAGGGATCGAACCTGTGTCCCCTGCATTGGCAGGCAGATTCTCAACCACTGCGCCACCAGGGAAGCCCATTTTCTTGGTTCTTAATGAGTGATTTTGGATTATATTCTGACATTGTGACCACAGTGCTCTAGAGTCAATTATTTTCCAAGAAAAGTGCAAATGTTAGTTTGTCTGTGTGTGTACATGTTTGGTTTAGCAGGAGAATAACTCAGTCGGGCTCTGATTGAAACCTTTCCCCAGCAAAAGCAAATCCCAGCTCAGCTCCTTGATCCTTGCAGGCTGCTTGGAGCCTGCAGTCCCAGGCTCAGCAGAGAGGCAGGAGGAGCTACACCACCAATGTGGACCCCCCCCACCCCAGACTCTCCTTCTTGGGACCCTCACCTTCCAGCAGCTCAGTCACCCTGAACTTCGACCTCAGGCTCTTCAAGCTGCTGAAGAGGCAAATCACCCATTGGAGTTTCACCTCCCAGAATGGCACAGACCAGGCTTGCCCTCGGCTGGAAGCTGGACCAGCAGTGGGCAGCTCACACTGGGCCATGCCCTTCTTCCAAGTGTTGACTCCCTTCCAGAACCTTCTGTGGGACCATGCTGAGCACTCTAAATACACCCGTCTTTCCAGCTTTACAGCCACCCCGTGAGGGGGGCAATGGCTTAGTAACCACTCCCTTTTACTGAGCAGGAAACACAAGCTCAAAGAGGGTAAATCATGGCTTCAAGGTCAGGGTCACACAATACTGCAGGAAGGAATGCAACCCAGATCAGCTGGGCTCAGAGCCCCGGTTCTTCCTCTTGGGGCTGCGGCATCACCTCTGGTTGGCATATGCCTCTGCTCAGCAGTAGTTGCAGCCCTCAGATAAGCCGAGTTCTACAATGCAGAGGACCACAAAGTGAAGAGAGGTGCTGAGGATGGGAACCGGGGAGGGAACTCCGGAAGGTTCCCGGGAAGCAGAGGTCGGGGACCTGGAGCTGTGGTTCCTCCCGTTTAGTTCCAGCTGGAAGGAAAACGGAGTCATCACGGGGCTGATACAAGCTGAGCTGGCAGGGAAAGGCAGCCTATGACGTCCTCAGGATTTGTGGAGAACATCGTTCCAAGTACTTGGAGAAAGAATGTAAAACCTCCTTCGGAGGGGAGCTGTGGATGGAAGCTGGCGCCACAGGCTCTGCAGGTCCCCGGGGCGGAGCCAGGCTGTCCGTGTAGCACCAGAGCGGAAACTCATCCGAGCTGCAAGACCATGCTGGAGGGCCTCGCTTACTCACCAGCTGCTCCCCTGTTGCCTAACTCCTCCATGATGTTTCATCCGAGAAGCAGGGCCAATGCTGCGTCCTCAGGGTGGTGCCGAGGAGAAAAGGGACAGTGTATGTGAGGTGCCTTGCCTGGAGCTCGGCACATACCAGGTCCGAAAACGTGGGTACCCTCCCGCCACCTGACGCCAGTAGCATACTGGGAGACAGGACCACGAAGGAACGCAGGTCTTGTGCAATCTTCGCTTTCACATTTTACCCTAAATTACGGTAACCCTTGATAAATGCCCGTTAGGCATGCAGTCGTTGATGTAAATCCACAAATTTGTGCGCCCGTGACAGGAGATGTTACGAAGGTAAATTGGTCAGTGACTGCTCCTCTTAGGAACCTGGTACAGGGGACAAGGCCGTCACAGAAAGCCTCGCTAACTCAAGTACAATCCAAGGACCAGCAGCATCTCCTCCCCCAGGGCTTGTGAGAAATGCAGTCTCGGACCTCACCCCAGAGCTGCTGAACCTGAAACCGCAGCTAAGGTCCCAGCCCCCGGCGCTTCCCGAGGAGGCTGGCCTCCTCCCTTGCCTCCTGCCCGGCGGAAGTGTGGCCACGGCTCGAGGGGTGAGGCTCCCAGATGCCCCGATGGCGGGCACTGTCCCTGCCCCGCAGGGCTGCCGCCCGCGATGCCTCCGCACTCCAAGCCCCCTGCAGTGACATCGTTCTCCTCCTGACTTGCGTCTCTTGTTCTTCGTGGGAAAAATTAAAAGCAGACAGAAAAACCTAGACTTTAGAAAGACCCCACGGGGGGGCGCAGATCCCAACTGTAGGATCCTTCTCCTCGAGGCCAGAAGCCTCATTCCTTTCCTACTTTCTTCATCTCCCCTCAACAGATACAAACGTGATTTTCAGTCATCAAGTAGCTGTATTTTAAAAAGTAAAAAGAAACAGGTGGGCTTGGTTTTTAAAGTATATTTTACCCAATATATCCAAAATATCATCGTTTCCACGTGTGGTCAACATGAAAATTATTAATGACACATTTACACTTTTTGTACTAAGTCTTTGAAATCCAGGTTGTATTTTACTGAAGGATCCTAACAGCGCACCTCCACTCCCACAGGCCATGGGTCCAGGGCTCAGGGCCACAGGTGGTGCTTCCTGTGTTGGACAGCGCAGCCCTGGGCAGTTATAATTCAACCAGGGCCTCCTTTCTACCCGCTCTTGGTTAACTGTGCAGCTAAGCTTGTTATGAACACAATATATCCCCCCAGCCTAGCCAGTCTCCTCACCAGCTGCCCATCCTGCAGGCTGAGCCAGGAGGGGAAACTGTTCCCTCCCTGTCTGTCCCCACTAGTCCCACAAAGCATCTTAGAACTTGGTCAGGAAATGATACTTTTCTGGAAAACTCATGCTATCCAGTAGTTTTTCTAAGAGTCTCTTAATTAGTCTAATTGGTGCAGTGGTTAGAAGCGTGGACCCTGGACGGTCTGCGTTTGGAGCCCACCCCACTACTTACCAGCCTTGGATAAGTCACTTCTCTGAGTGCCTCAGTTTTCTCTTCTGTGAGATGTGGACCAAGATAGGATCTCACAGAGAGAAGAGGGGCAGGGATTTAATGAGTTAATATGTGTAACACACTCAGAATGATATGCTGCCTGAAATGCAGTACGCCATAGATACGTTTTAGCTTCTACCACTATTACTATTACTACTACTACTTCTGCTGCTGCTGGTATTATTACAACTACACTGCTACTACCATTACAGCTGTTATCCAGGGGGTGAAGCTGGGTTGCAGCAAAAGTGTTCTCAAGCGCCCCGTGAACTCAAAACAGACCCAAAAGGGACTCAGGGCTACTGTTGTCAGATTTAACAAATCAAAATACGGGATGCCTGGTTATATTAGAATTTTAAATAAATAAAATATCATTTTTTAGTGTAAGTATGTCCCACCCAGTATTTGGCACTTACTTGTACTAAAACATTATTCGTTGTTTATCTGAAATTCATATGTAATGGGGCGTCTGTCTTTTGCCTGGCAGCTTTATCTGGGAGGTGGGTGGTGGCTTAGCCCCCGTGCTCTGGGCTCGCACACACCTGGGAGGACCACTGCTCTTGTCCCCAGTCCTTGGACGTAGCAGAACGGGAGCTGGATTTCTAGAAGCAGAGCCTGGGATGGGGATTCCTGCCTGTCTAGGATGAGAAAGCCACCGAGGGAAGGGGGGAGGGGAAGAAAGCTAAGTGAGGACGTGGCATCAGCAGGAGAGCAGCTGCCTGAGCCCCCGGGGAGCATGGCACCCAGAGCAACCTTCCCTGGAGCTGGAGGAGGCTGGCCTTCTGTACGTCTGCATCAGTCACTGGCCGCCGGCTGTGGAAGGGGGCTGTAGTCTGCCATGTCCTGGCCCCCCGTGACTCGCTGCCACCACCAACCACGTCACATCCAGACACAGAACCGCAGCTGGAGCATCGGGGCGCCCAGGCGTGAGTGCCGAGTGCCGCGGGGAAGGTCAGTGCAGACACTCAAACAGGCTGCCCGGGGTTCCTCCTGCACTCAGCGCCTGCTTCCTCACCGGGACACAAGAGCAGCCTGGCTGGAGGAAGCCGTCCAGCCAACCCCAGCCGGCCCACTGAGCTAGCTGCGAACCTTCCTTCCAAGCAGGGATTTGGTGGCTATAATACAGACTTGGGGGTCAAAGGCTTGGATTTTGTTCAATAGCTCTTAAAAACCCACCTGCATCTTTTTTTTTTAATCCAGCTATTCACCAGCCTGGGTTGTTTATTTCCACAAAATTGTCTGGGTATCTTGGTTGTCGGATTCAACAGAAAAAACACAAGATGAGCGTTTATTTAAATATGCAAAAGGCCACACCACTCTAGACCCCCAAGACAGCAACAACTAGAAACTTCTTTGAGGCAGATGAAAAGGCACCTGGTGCTCCACGGTCGTTTTCTGAAAGGGGCGTATTTCAACTGGATACATCTTTTTTAAAAAGAAGATTGTTATATTTAAAGTCTTGAGTAAGAGAACACTAGACTTTAAAGCTTCTCTCCACACCCCGCATCTCAGCAATCAGACGATCTGGTGCCTGGAGACTGGCTCCGCGGACCAACAGTCACGGCTGTCTGGCTCTAGTGCTCAGCCATCCTGGGGAAGAACACCCAGCGCGTGTCTGGTACCCAGGAGTGGTCCGGGGGAAGTTCCTGGGCCCTGCCGTGGGCCACTGCCCCATCATCACTTGTGGCCTGGCGCCCGTGCGGTCCTTTCGGCACATCTTCAGCGCCTCCTTCTCCCCAGCTGTAGCATCCTTACATCAGCATCATCACCACCATCCACGGCAACAGCAGCCACTCGTGGGCATCTGCTGTGCGGGCACGGCATCAGAAGCAGTGTCTGTATCGCTCCCTCGGATGTTGGCCGCATTTGGCCTTGATGCTCTTGGACCGCAGTGATAGGAGCTATGGCTGGTCTTTGCTCACTTTACAAATGAGGAAACTGAGGCAGAGAGGGAGAATGGCCAGCTTACAGAGGTGGGGAAGACAGGGGAGAAAGGAACACCGACCAGGCCCTGCCACACCTCAGCCTGGCCCCACTGGGATCCCCTACCAGGAACCCACAGTGCAGCGGGCGTGGCTGTATATTTCCAGTAAACATGAGATTTACCCGGCCAGGTGATTTCCTTCACAGCTGTAGTAACTGGAACTCCCCACCTCCCACTAACCCCCCTGCCCCACCACATAATCCAATGATCAGAACAGACCAGGAAGTACTTGGGATCAGAAGAGGATTGCTCATTTTATGCAGAAAGGAGGGAGTGAGGCAGAGCCAGCAGGACACAGGCTGCCCTGCCAGTTCTGCCCCTCGTTCCTTATGTGCAATCACTGACTCTCCACGGCCCCATGTCACCTTCTTAACCTGTAAGGAGGGACTTTGTAGCCAAGGGCCTGGGTGATGAGAAGAAAGGAGATACACACACACACACACACACACGTATATACCCGCATGAGTAAATGCATAGCTCTGTGTGTACACACACACGTACACACGTGTGTGTACACGTGTATTAAGCCTACAACAGTGTTTAGCACAGATTCAGGTTGAAATAAGTGTACTTCCCTCCTCCTTCCTCCAGAAAAGAACATTCACCACAAGCCTCCTTCAGACGACATCTGTCTCAAACCTATTAAAATGGACATCATTCTTCAATGTCTTTTAGAGGAACATTCGTCTCTCCTGTGAGCAGCCTACTCTTCAGCCAGCCTTTCGGTGACCTCCGCCTCCCCACCCACCCCTGGAGGACAACATCTGCCGGCCCCGCTGCCCCCAGGCTGCATCCTCTCATGAACTGAGTTCAATGCCCCAGGATCTTATCACCATACAGATTCTGATTCAGAAGTTCCAGGTAGGGCCTGAGGGTTTGCGTCTCTGCCAAGCTCCCAGCTGAGGGCTGGGGACCAGGTCTGTCTGCCTGATAAAGCTGCAAACCCGTGTCATCCACGAACCCCAGCTCTGCAAAAGGACATGAGCTCCTTGCAGTTGTTTAGACACTCAGTTCTTTATGTCTTCAGCAGGTATATCTTGAACAGGTATGCAGTGGGTCAAGCGTATCTACAACCAGCCCTTTAATGATAAAATGATCAACCTCGTTTTATGATCAACCTATCAAGTAGGGTGTGTTTTGCAGCAATCATCATATAAAGCCTTCGTTTGAACATGGCCACAGAGCTCTGCAAAGTTACCACAAATAAGTGTTTCTAAGAAATTGTGTTATTTCTAACAACTGACCAAGTAGTAATAAACCTAACTCAAGAAACAAAGAGGTATCCATAAAAACAGTCTGACGCGGACGAGATGGCCTCACTGTTGCCCTTTAAGAGAGGCCAGGGCATTCAAGTTCAGGGCTTTGCTGGAGGGATTTCCTTCCGGCTCACCACCCATTGTCTGGAAGGAAAACCCGAGAACATCCACCACGCCTGGCAGATCTCAGGTTCTGATTTCACCCCACAGACTTCAAGCGAATCCAAAGGCTCACATATCGTACTGTTTACATGTTCAGAATCCAAGCCCATTGTAGAGAGGAGGTCTGTGATCTGTACGTGTTATCTTAGCAACCTCGTTTGAACAGGAGGAAGATCTTCAAATAACAGCCATTATCTCAAGTACTCGGCATCTGCCAAGTATTGTCTAAATCTTCACAGTAACAAGGAGAAAATTATTGGAAAAGATAATTATCTCCATAATACGGCTGAGATGCTTAGCAGGGCAGGAAAAGCAGAAAGATGGTAATCTGGTGCTTCCCCAGAGACCTGGCGACCTCACCCACAGCCGGACAGAGGCGCATACAGAGCAGAAGAAAGCTCGTGCTTTGAGCGTGAAACCCTACTGGAAACGAGCTAATTAGGCGTGTGGAATAGACACCACCAGCAGACTGGAAAGATTCGGGCTTCCAAGAATAAGGGGAGCAAAAGCGTTTCATCAAGAGTCCCATGAGTTAAATTCTCTTCCCCACCCACTTGTGTATATAGTTTGGGTGCCATTTGGTTGAGTTTTTTGTGTGCCCCTGGCTCTGAGAGATCTCAGATCCTTTTGAGAAGTAGATATGGATTCCTTTAGCCAGCAGAAAGGAAAGACAACAACAGTTGGAATATGTATGAAAAGAAAACAATCATTTTTATCACATCATTCGTTCTGTTCTGATTTCAAGTAGAGTTCATGCTTACTACAGAATGTGAGGGGCGAAACAGATTTTAAGAAAGAAAAAAAAAATTACCCCCCCCTCGGTAATCCCACTATGCAAAACCACCCTAACAGTCGCTTGAATACTCTCTCTAAATTTATACACACTGTTTAAAAAATTAAGTTTCCGCAGAAAAGTTGTAAGAAGAGTTCAAAGGACTCCCATTCGCCCAGAGTCATCAATTGTTTACACTTTGCCCTATTATCCTTCTCTCAGAATCTCTTGCTTCCTCTCTGTCTAAACCATTTGAGAATAATTTATAGAATCCTGCATGTAGGATCCTCCCTACATATTCCTTTGGGCTTTCTTGAGGACAACGACATTCTCTTTTGCATCCACAGTACAACAGTCAAAATCAGAAAGTTTAACACTGAGCAGTGCTACTTTCAAAAGCACAGGCCACACTTACCTGTTGACACTTGTGCCCGTGATGCCCCGGATGGCTCTGTCCCTCCACTTCCAATCCAAGGCAGCGAGGACTTTCTGTTCTCAGCTCTCTTGAGCCTCCTGGATGTGGAACAACGAGTGCTTGACCTTGATGTTTTAGAAAGTGTAGGTCAGTGTAGGATATCCTCCAGTGGGTTTGCCCGGTGTTTCCCACTGAACTAACTCAGGTTGTGTGTTCCGGGCAGCGACGGCGTGGACGTGCCTGGTGCTCCTGTCAGGACACTGGATCAGGTGTTAGGAAGCTGGCTGGTCCCAACATTGCTGGTTTGACCTCTGTCCCAGGTGTCCCCGCTGTGAGGTTACCATTTTCCCCTTTCATACACCAAATTTTAAAAGCAAAAATTTTAGTCCTTTTATGTAACATCCACCAACAATGTTACTAAGACTTTAGATGGCATCTTTATTCCATGAAAGACAAAGAACTTTGCTTGAATCCCCCCAGCCATGAAAGGTAGGGGTCCAGAAAGTGTGGGCATTGGGACCGAGAGGTTTGCGCTGCGTCTCCGCAGCACAGGGCTGTGGGTAGGGAGAAGGAGGTCTGGGTTTTCCATCCTCCACCCCATCGGGCAGCAGAGAGAGGGGGGACATGCTTGGGAACAGTGGGGACCCTCACCAAGCAGTCAAAAACTGTCCACCAAAGTCTGGCTAGAATAATTACCTCATTCAAATCACCAAGCTCAAACTAAAAAAAAAATAAAAGGATTTACGACGTTAAGAAAATTGAAAATCTACTCCAGCTTCGGAGCTCCAAAATCATCCCTTCCACATTTATAAGTAACCAAAGTGTTTATCAAATATGTAGACTCTGGCGCTCTAGCTCCAGAGATTCTGGCCCGCGGAGCTAGCGGCCTAAGAATCTACACTGTAACCAGAACATCTCAGAGGCACATTACACAAACCCTACCCAGGGCTTCCACGTGGATTAGCTGCTGCAATTTCTGTTTCCTTTACAAGATCTTTTTACCTGTTTTCCAGAGTAAGGCTCTCAAATTTTGGTGTTCATTCCGATCACCTGGGGAGTGTGCTAAAAATTCAGATGCCAGACCACAAGGCCCCGTCTCTCCCCAGAGTTCTCAAGTCAGCAGTGGGCCCCAGGGCTTGCGCTGGACCACGCACCCCAGGTGATTCTGAGAAGCATTTTCTAGAGGGAAGGACAGCTCCAGGCTCCAGGCTGTGCAAGACGATGGTCGAGCCATCACTCAGAAAACATTGCTCTTCAGCCTGAGTCGTGTTGGTATAACAGAAGAGTCCGGACTTGCTAGTGTAAAGCCTCCCAGCACTAAGAAAACACATCTCCCAGGGCTGGTCCAGATGTTGCCTTTGAAGGTGACCCCGCCCAGCTTCTAGGGCCGTCAGAGAAGCATAGAGAGGAACACACACGTGAACCTTAAATACACCTCCTTTTGCTCTGACCCTGGCCCCATGCACTCTTTTCTAACCACATTAAACTGTTCCGATAGTGTAAACATTCAAAGGCCCTCCAGTACACGCACCACCCAGAGTCTAACCCGAGCTGCCCAAGTAATGAGAGAAGCGCTCTCCTACACGGTAAACCCGCCAGGGGGGCCGTGGGGACCAGAACAGACGGGCGAGGGGGCCCTCTGCTCTAGCCCCGAGGTCCTCGGACTGGGCCCCTCACGCCCTCCTCTCTGATGTCGGGGACAAGTTCTCCCCGTTGTGCAGTCTGCCTGGCGTCCCCAAGCTGTAGGAGGCCCCCTCGGTGCCCCGTGAAGCCCAGCCCCGCCTCTAGCCTGGCTCTCCTGCACGGGAAGTCCGTTTACCACCTCTCTCTCTCCCACCGTGTATGGTACCTCTCAAAATGCTGAGTCCAGTGTCTGGAGCTTGCACACACCTCGATGGAGGAACGGACAAATTCCCAAGGACCCCAGGCTTGGAAAGAGCAGCCAGGTGCAGGGCCCAGGGCAGCAAGGCAGGAAGGAGAGAAGCCAGAGGCTGGGGCAGGGTAGGAGGGAGGTCCAGGGCAGGAGGCCGGAGGTCAGCTCCCGTGTGCTGGGAGGAAGGCAGCTTGGACGCTCAGTGTCTGACACGGGACCCTTGAGAATAACTAGTTCCAAAGCCTGGGCAGAGGGTACCTTGTAGGCAGGGGTGAGGCCTCTCCAGTTACGAGCTGCAGGGTAGGGAGCCAAAGGGTCAAAGCACTTCCAGGGCAGAGAAAACTAGTCCCACCACTCACCCCAAAGTGCCCTTTCCTACTGGTTTTTGACATTTTGTAAACCGGAGACTAGCTCTGACCAAGCATGCACGGTTGGCCAAACTTTATCGGGCTTCTCTCTTTTGACGGCTATTTCATTTCATTGAGAGAGAATAATTACAACACGGATAAATCCATGAAGAGTTATTCATCACTCAAGTGCACATGCACAAGCTCAGAGTCTCTTGTTTTCTGAGAGGCTGGTGTTGGAAAACGGGAAGAGTTCCGTCCACAAAGATGGGAAGTTAAGGGCGCTAGGACCCAGCCCGTTCTGACCCCTCCCTGCACGTTCAGCCGCAAAGGACAGCTCCCTGTCGGTGGGTCCTGCTGAGACTGACTTTGTTTGCTAGAACTCCACTGCTTTCTCCCATTCATCCCTTTTCATTGGGCTGCCTTTTCTCTGGCTGCTGGATTGGCTTTGCAATTGCTTTTCTGTTTTCCTGAGTAGGATTTACATAAATAGCTCATTTCAGTGGTAATACAAATGATTCTGGCACCTTCCAAAAAGCAGCAAGCCATTATCGATGAAAGGAGTTGTCAAGCTTCACTCTGAATCTGCTCAGCAGGGAGGCACAACACTTTTCGAATATTGAGAAAATGCAGACCATATAATTAAAGGGCTTTATTGTGGTGACTGTTTCCTGCTGAAGTTGAGTCAATTTGATGACTCTTTTTAATATGAGTGATTTATACCCTGACTAAAGGACTACTGCTGCTAAGGATGGTGACACCAGTTGTGCAATAAACGTTTCTGGATGAGTCTTCAGTGAAGCTGTTTTCACCCCGAGAGACTTTGCCCCACCCCATCCATCCACAAAGGCAGGCAGAGTGTCTGTGTCAGCTGACCTGCACTGACCATGGCCAGTCCACCCAGGACTGGATACTGGACCCGAGCTGGACCAATCAGACGCACTTCCCTGGTCCTCTGAACGTGCACCACTGAGAAAGTGATGGGCCACCAAAAGGGAAAGGGACAGCGTGGTGCCAAATCCAATGGCAAGCAGCTCTGAGATACAAACAGGGTATCTGTGAAGAGAGCCATAGACGGGAGAGACAGAGGGTCTTCCTCTGCCTCGTGTGGTGAGCACGAGCCTGGGAGACAACGCCACAGCCTCTCCCATCTCTGCGCGTTTTGTGAGCCGAGGCGCTGACCTCCTTGCCCTGGACAGTCTCCTCAAGGCTGTTTGTCCAGCAGTGGCCTTAGAGACAGAGGCAGTGCATCCTGGGGGCGGCTGGGAGCTGGATTCCTGGTCAGAGTAATAAAGATACCACCTCTCTCAGCGGCAAAGTTGGGCTGGTTTGCTATTGACTCTTAATAAGACTAAGATTTCTTAGATTCGGGGTTCCTTTTTTTAAATCATTTTATTTTATTTATTTATTTCTGGCCGTGCCATGCAGCATGCGGGATCTTAGTTCCCTGACCAGGGATCAAACCCATGCCCCCTGCATTGGAAGAATGAAGTCTTAACCACTGGACCACCAGGGAAGTCCCTGAGGCTCCTTAACTCTGACGTGAACCCACCTTGGGTGCAGCATCCACACGGGCCTTCCCCCGTCACCCTCATGAGCTCGGGGGGGAGGGGTTTTGTTGGGGGGGGGGAACCAGGGGGATTGGTGCAAACAGGAAGCTCAGCCCTGCTGGGCCCTGAGCGATCAAGTCCTTGCCTCAGACCCAGGAATCCCTGTCTCCTGCCAGCTGCCGTGAGACCATGGCAGGCTGGCTGGGTCGCTTTCAGGTAGCGTAAATTTTCGGCCCAGCACAGTACTCAGCTGAACGTTAAGAAATGGACCAGTCACCAAGCTGCTCGCTGAGCAGGATGCCGACAGGCAGGGCAGGGTGTGCCGGCAGAGCAAACCCACCCCTGAGCTCCAGGAGTTTGGTTTGCATCCAGAATCGCTCTCAGACTGTGTTCCTTTGGCCTCCAAATGGTTTTGCAAGAACTTGAATTGAGTCTATTTCTAAATGTATGTATTGTAACCTGAACACCAGGAAGACAGTCTTCTATATACTGCTTCCTTGTTGTTCAGCTGGGAGAGGATCTGAATCTCTAAAGCTGACATGGGGCAAAAATCCTTCAGGTTCTCCTGTTACCTTCCCCCTGGGGTGGGGGTGGGAGGACGGGAAGGTTACTTCTTCCTGCTGAAAGTAAATGTCCAGGAACAGATTGTCTGGACTAATAGCCTGGTTCCTGTAACAACAATGATTGTAAGGATGAGTGTTGAGAACATACAAGATTCAGGATCCTATGCTGAGTGTTTTAGGTATGTTACACGAATCGACTGTTTTAAGCAGAGTCTGGCGTACAACACGTGTGATATGAATGTTTGCTGGCATTATTATCACAGTAGCTCATTCAATGAGGTAAGAACTTGTGTTCACACCTTAGAGATGAGAAAAGCAAGGCTTAAAAAGGCCAGTGACTTGCCCAAAGATAATGGGCTAGAGCGTTTGCGGCTGCAATACAGAAAACACCTCTGAACGCACTGAAGCCACAAGAAAGTGGATCACCTCACATGAAAAGAAGTTCAATGGGAGCAGCACCAGAGTTGGTTGCCTCATCAACTCTCACGATTACCAAGCCCCCTGGCTCTTTCCTGCTTCCTGTCCTACCATCTTCAACATACTGGATAAGCTTTCACCTCATAGTCACAAGGTAGCTGCAGCTCCTCCAAGCCTTATATCCCCACAGAACAATAGCAAAACCTTCCCCAGAAGTTAACCCTTGCAGGGGAGTTCCCTGGCGGTCCAGTGGTTAGGACTTGGTGCTTTCACTGCTGTGGCCCAGGTTCAATCCCTGGTTGGGAACTAAGATCCCGCAAGCCGAGTGTTTCTGCCAAAAAAAAAAAAAAAAAAAAGAAGAAGTTGCCCCTGCAGCTTTAGTGATGCCCCCTCATGTCTCATTGGCCAGATTCAGGCTGCATGCCCACCTCTAAAAAGCCAGCACAGACTCTGGGAAGGGAACCGACTCGAGCCCCTGAGTACATTGAAAAAGAAGTCCAAAACAAAACCAGAGATCTGCCCCCCAGGGAAGAGCAGCATGGACGTTGGGAGGCGTGCAACAATAGCTGGGACTTTGTCAAAGCCAGACTGGACCCAGGGACATAAAGGCCCTACTCTTAACCTCGTGCCACACTTTCCACTACAATAGAAGGTTCTAGATTTCCACCGTGCAAGATGGTGGCCACAGCCATGTGTGACCCTTGAGCACTTGAAATATACGTCACGTGACTGAGGATTGAATTTATTTTTTAAGTTTAATGAAATTCAAAGAGCCACCAGGTCCAGCGGCTACGGCACGGAAGTTGCAGGACCGGCACATCTGCAGCCTCGCTGGAGGCATCGTGGAAGCCTGCAGGCTCTGGTGCTCTAGAAATACAATGTGAGGCCCCAGGGAAATCGAAGTGTTCCAACAGCTACAGAAATAAAGGAAAACGAAAGAACTAAAATTCATTTCGTAATACACTGTCTTTTACCTCTTTATCCAAAATATTATCACGCCAACACATAACCGATATAAAAAATACAGTGAGACATTTCACCTTCTTTCATTCATCTTAAGTCTCTGAGATCGGGGGTGTGTTTCACACCCACAGCTCGTCTCTACATTTCAAGTGCTCAGCACCCCCTGTGGCCTGTGCTGGTGCAGAGATTTCAGAGTCTCCACGTCCAATTATCTTTCCCGACACTGGTTCACAGCTCTGGGAGGTGGGCCGGACAAGATGGAGGCTCAGAGGGCCACACCCAGGTGTCCCCAGAGCCCCTGGAGGGCTGGTCCCCACTCTCCGTGTTCTGATTCAGCAGGACGAGGATGCGGGGCCGCGCTTGGAGAAGCACTGCTCGGGGCAGCTACCCAAGCCCACACCCTCGTAAGCAGAGGGTCTGAAATTAAATCCACGTTTTCTGTGCCCCAGCCCGTTCTCTTCTGCACGCAGAGCCGTGAGGCCAAGACGCTGAGACAGTCTGAAAACAACCCCCAAAGAAGAGAACAGCCCTCAACTTCCTCGCTCCAGAGGCTGACAGCAGCGTCTGACATCTGGACACTGCAGACAGGTCCCCAACCCAGACCTGTGCCTTTGTCATGCTGACCTTTTGTTCATAAATTCTTAGAGGGAGCCCTGTATTTAATGCGACAGCTGGGTCTTTGGGGCAGAGTAGGCTGTTGTCAGCACACTGTCTGGATGTCACCGGAGTTCAGAGGGGCATCTGAAGAAGGGCGATTATGTAAATCACTCCTGACAAAGCCGTGCGCTCAGCCTGGTTATGCCTTTAACACGCTCGGCGCAGAAGTAGTCAAAGCCACATTGAGAGCACTTCAGATGATTTTCTAGCAGCTGTGACAGAAGCTCTCAGGACCACTGTCCTCACGCTGCCGAGCGCCAAGCCCCTCCTTGTTGAGGCCCCTGAGTAGAAGCTTCTCCCGAGACCTGCGGGCCAGGTGCAGCCGTCCAGGTGCCTGAAGAGCACTTCCGACTTGTGAAAACAGGCGAGATACTGCCATGTGCAACAAAGGAGGCGTTCCTGTCCCTTCCGACGTGAGGAGGGGCTGAGAGGCCCCAGCTCCACCCTCTCCCTCATCACTCAGCCTGGAACTCCCACCAGCGCTCCGGCAGCTGGGACCGGCTGGACCCAGGGCGGCCCTTCCACCACCTGGAGGAGAAGGTCCCTGAGACCCAGCCAGGGTCCAGCTCTGCGTAGCTTGTGACAATGTGCAGCAGAGCACTGGGCCTGATGCTGGACATTTAATCAACAGACCCAAAATAGGTCCCACATTTATATCCTACAGGGAAGGGACAGGTGAGCTGGAAACATCGTATGAATGGCCTTCATTCCCGCCCCTTTTACTCAGTGAGACCGTGGCCCTGGGTGTTCTCTCCCCGTGGAGAAAGGTAGAGGCTGGTCCCCTTCAGGCATACCTTTAGTGCCATGGGGAGAGGACAGGTCTGGGGGCCCAGCGGGCCCAGCCACTTCCCACCCGGGGGCCACCAGGCTGTCCCCCTGAGCAGAGAGGCCTCCGATTGGTTTTCCGGATGTTCCTCCCAGACTCTCCCTGTAGCCCTCCTGAGGGCACAGTGAATTCCACACACCGTGGCCCCTGGCTGCCTGCCTCTCTGTAATTTTATTCAATTAAAAGTTGCATCAGTGCATTTTAGAATTATCTGGAGAGCCTTCAAAACATTCAGTTGCCTGGGCCACCTCCAGACCAAGTAACGCAGAGTGTGCGGGATGGGCCCGGGCTCCCAGGGGGTGCCAGCGGACAGCCAGGGGTCAAGTCCCCACACGGCAGAGGGTGCCTGGCTCTCTGGGGACGAGCTCCTCAAAGCCAAGGCTATGTCAGACACGCCCCCCACCACGTCCCAGGCTGCAGTGGGGATGGGACCTCCGCTTCCACGGTCAGCCTCAGCGGGGTCTGCACCCAGCCTCTCACATCCTAGCAGCTCCCGTGTCCCAGGAGTGACGCCTGCCCCTCCCAGCTCACCCGCACTGATAAAGGGGGTCCAATGCCTAAGTCAGCGTGCTCGGGGCAAACACACACGCACCCAGGAGCTCTGAGCTACCAAGCTACCTGGTTGGGGGTGTTAATAATAATGATCCCATATAGTGCTTATGGGTGCCAAACACTGTTGTAACTGCTTCCCATGTGTCGGCTTATTTAGCCCACATGACAGCCCATGTGCCATAGCGCCAAGACTGACGCCGCTTTACAGAGAGGTTGAGTAACTTGCCCAGGGTCACACAGCAGGGAGGCAGAGGAGTGGGGATTCAGACCAAGGCAGTCACCTTAATCTACCCTGCCTTCAAAACCACCTCTGTTCCAAACTTGCCTCCCCCTCACACACCACCAGCTCAACCAAACCCCTGGTAAGTCAGCCGCGTGACGTTTTCTTGACTTTGAGGGAAAACCTCCGCATTGACCTTGGATTTCCCCACCTCTCGTTCTTCACATCTGTGAGGCTTTGCCATTATGATGACGCTGTGTCAAGGACAGTGACGCTTGGTATCAACTCAACTTTGTTTTCCTCATTTTAGTCATTTTTCAAAGCTAAGGCATCCTGCTCCCAACCTGGGCCTGGGGTTCAAGGTGCGAGGGGACTTGAGGGTGAGGCAGGGAAATGGGACAGCACAGAAGACTGTCCATCTCAGGACAAGCCCATCTTGCCTGGGGGCCCGTGTCCCCGCCCCCCAAGCCCACTGCAGGAGAAAGGCCCTTGCCCGTATGCTCACCCACTGGAGAAGTCACTGCTGTGGGGTGGCCGGCGTCTCAGCTGCCTCTTTGATTCCTCTCTAAACACGGAATCTGGGGAGACTATTTGTGCAAACACTGATTCCCTGCTCGCGGCCTCCGATACGCCGGATTTCAGTTTAATCTGGGAGCCCCTTCCTGATGTACCAGAGGCTTTCAGGACTGATCTGGGGTGCAAGGAGGCCACCGCCCACAGAGGCGGGGCTCCCAAGGGCCGGCACCCCACAATTTTCCAGGGCAAACCCCCACTGCAGGAACTCTGCTGTGCCCTGTGCCGACTAGCAGAGAGGGCTTGGACTGGGGGCTGCTTGGTGTGTGTCCAGGATGGTCCAGCCTGGGGGTGTGAACTCGCATTCTCCAGAGTTTAGGAGGAGAAGGAGACCCAGTGAGGACCCACGACCCTTCCTGACCACCCCTCCCAGGCACATTTCAGATATCCGGGTGCAGACCCCGCCTCCAGGGAAGCCGAGACGCGGGGCGGAGGTTTCCTGGCGTCTGGGTCTAGTGCTCTCCGCCTCCGTCCGTGCCGGCCCGCGCACGGAGCACCTAGGTCAGAGGCTGGCCTTCTCCTGTGGCATCTCTGCCTCCGCGTGTCCATTTCCCACCTCAACCCCCAACCCCACCAAAATCCAATGGAAAAGGTCGCGGGATCCGCGGCTGCGCCGGGTGCGGAGAGGGAGCGATGGGGGCCCGGGCAGAAGTGGAACTCCCCGCGACGCCAGCAGGAACCTCGGGCTCTGCCCGTAAAAAGAGTTTCAGGCGGGACAGACCCTGCGGGTCTTCAGAGGATGAGCGGGGCAGGGGCGGGGTTGGAGATGGGAGGATGTCAGCGCCGGCAGTTGCCTCTGTGCGCACAGCTGAGTCCCCGCCATCCCGGGGGCCTCAGGACCCAAACGGAGGACTCCAGAACCCCCTGACCCCGCGGCTGCGGGTCCCGGAGAGCAGAGCAGGGGAGAAGGTGGCAAAGGGCCGGAGAAGACGGGGTCTGCGTGAGGCGGGGCTGGGCGCGGGTGGGCGGGAGCGCCCCGCTTTGGGCGGAGCAGGGAAAGGCGCGCGTCAGCCCCGCAGCCCCGCGGGTCTCCGGGCTTCAGCGCCGTCCGCGCCCGCTCCGCCGCGCCGCCGCCGCCGCCTTCCCGGGATGAGCGCTCCCCCGACGCCACCTCCCGGGGGCGAGGAAAGACTCGAGACGGCCTGGCCCCCCGGCGACCAACGCCAGCGGCACCCCGGCGGCGACGGAGGAGGCGGCGGCGGCGGGGACCGGCGGGCGGTGGCGGCGGGCTCGGTAGCCATCCAGTGAGTCTCCGCGCTGGTGTGCCTGGTGGGCAACGCCCTGGTCATCTTCGTGATCCTCCGCTACGCCAAGATGAAGACGGCCACCAACATCTGCCTACTGAACCTGGCTGCGGCCGACGAGCTCTTCATGCTGAGCGCGTCCTTCGTGGCCTCGTCGGCCGCCCTGCGCCACTGGCCCTTCGGCCCGGCGCGGTGCCGCGCGGTGCTCAGCGTGGACGGCCTCAATTCATTCCCCAGCGTCTTCTGCCTGGCCGTGCTCAGCGTGGACCGCTACCTGGCTGTGGTGCACTCGCTGCGCGCTGCCACCTGCCGCTGGCCCGGCGGGGCCAGACTGGTCAGCAGGTGTGTGGCTGTCGTCCTCGCTGGGCACCCTGCCCCTTGCCGTCTTCGCCGACACCAGGCCGGCCGGCCCGCGGCGGCAGGGCCGTGGCCTGCAACCTGCACTGGCCGCGCCCAGCGTGGTCGGCGGTCTTCATGGTCTGCACTTTCCTGCTGGGCTTCCTGCTGCCCGTCCTGGCCGTCGGCCTGTGCTACGTGCTCATCGTGGGCAAGATGCGGGCGCTGGCGCTGCCGGCCGGCTGGCAGCAGCAGAAGCGCTCCGAGAAGAAGATCACGTGGCTGGTGCTGACGGTGGTGGCCGTCTTCGTGCTCTGCTGGCTACCTTTCTACGCGGTGCAGCTGCTGAACTTCTCTGTGACGGGCCTGGATGCCACCGTCAACCACGTGTCCCTCATCCTCAGCCACGCCAACAGCTGCGCCAACCCCATCCTCTACGGCTTCCTCTCTGAAAACTTCCGCCGGTCCTTCCAGCGGGTTCTCTGTCTGCGCT
The DNA here is from genome assembly GCF_965194805.1 of Balaenoptera borealis. Lineage (NCBI taxonomy): Eukaryota > Metazoa > Chordata > Mammalia > Artiodactyla > Balaenopteridae > Balaenoptera > Balaenoptera borealis. The sequence goes on along the minus strand of NC_138872.1, from coordinate 45,170,157 downwards.
GCTGTCTCCTGGATGCCTCTGGCGGTGCAGACCAAGAGCCACTGGACTTCTGTGCCACCGCCCTCAAGAGCAGAGGGGGCGCAGGAGCCGCATGCCCCCCCCACTCCCCTGCCAGCAGGAGCCCAGGCAACCAGAACCCAGCCGCAAGCAGGTCCCCCTCACCAGGACCACCACCTTCTGAGATGCCCTCCCCACCCACCCAGCGTGGCCACCTCCAAGGGATCTGCACCACCCTACAGCCCAGCAGACTGCCCTTGCTGGATGCTCCCCTGAGAACCACCACCTTCCTCCACAGGCACCTGCTTCCCGCAGTCTTCGTGCAACCCCAAGAGCATCAGGGCCCCTCAGGCTTCCCCTCTCCCCAGCATGCTGACGTTCAGAAGGATGCTTCCATGGGGGTAGGACCTTCTGAGAACTGATCTAGGATGTGAATCATTCCTGAAACTCTGGCTGGTTTTTGAGGGGGGAGGAGGGAGGATGCCAGGGAGGAGTGGCCACCTGCACGTGACTTGTCACAGCAGCTCTGCCTGGGAGAGGACTGTCCGGACGGTGGAGGGAGCCGGCACCCCTGCTCTGCGCAGACTCTCTCTCTGCCTGTGGTGGGGACACAGCGTGTTCGGAAAGAGGAGGAGGAAGGGAGATGCCTCCAAATGCTCTCCCTTTGCTGCTGTTCCAGGGCCCTTGTGCAGAGAGATATTTGTGTGTGACAGCCTGGGGCCCAGACTCTGTCACCCCCACTGACCACCCCCCGGCCCAATACCTGCTTGCAATCACAAGTGTCACCCTGGTTGTCCTGGGCCGGTAGCAGGCTTTTTGTGAGTAGAAAAGGTTTAGAGAGACCTGGAGTGGGGTTTATTATGAGGCATGAAACCAGGTCCATAAAAAAGAAGCGGAGAGGATAAATCTCATCTAGCTCCAATGATGGGATTTCTTGCCCCCTCCCTCTGGGTGGGAGGGGAGCAAGGGAAGGTGAAAGAAGACCAGAGAAGGCAGATGGAAATCAGCCCAGATTTTGAATGGAGGAAGCAGCTGTATCACCCGCTATTAAAAAATAGTCTATATTCAGGAAAACATCAGCCAGATGTTGATAATAAACAAATGTAGGCTGAACACAGTAAAAGGCCATAATATTTTGCCTGATGTTCACCCAAGGATAAATTATCTTTCCCCAAAGGACAAAACTGGCCTACGAGGAGCTTTGATCCTGCTTTCTGCCAAAAGCAGAGGCGGGGGCTGGGAGATGCAGGCAGGGCTTCTGTGGGAGGCTGAACGGCAAGCGGGCTGTTCTGTGTGCAGGGAGCGCCACGGGGGCCCCGGCTCAGCTCAGCCAAGGACACTCCTGGCTTTGGCTGGTGGGGCCTGACGGTGAGAGGAAGATACTGGGGCGGGCGGGGAGCAGGGCCTCTGAGGAGAGGCCCCTCCGCTCACCCGAGGGTCAGGCTTGCAGAGCTCACGGCTTCCTGGAAGGGCGGCTTCAAGAGAAAAAGTCCTGGGCCTGACTTGGTCCAGGACCTGCCAGACTCATGTCTCCTCCGGCAGCCTGCAGACTCCAAGGTGGGCACAGGGGGCTGCTGGGGAGCTAAAGAAGGCTGAGGCAGGGCCCAGAGGGTAGGGCAAGGCCAGAGGGGACGCCCCGCTTCCACCATGGGCCAGGGCTCCTCCCTGAGAGCCGGGGCAAAGGCAACAAGGCCCTTCCCTGAAGAGATCGGGCCAAAGCCAGGTTTCAGGGATGTAAGCAGACCCCTGATGTTCCAGGAACGGGCAGGAGAGCCAAGTTCGGGTCCTGGTTCCAGTGTCATGTGACCGGGCAAGGGACTGAACCCAGGTCCTTAGAGTTCTGCCTCTAAAATCAGGAGGCCCTTCCCCAGCCAGCACCTGGTGACTCTTAGAGGCCTAACCTGATGGTTTCGTCCACGTGGCTGTAGATGCCAGCTTCTCCCTTAATGAATGATAAAAGAAACAGCCTTACCATTGGGCACTTACTCCTGCACGGGACTAGCCAGCCCAGTGACCTGGAAGCAGTGATCAGTGGTGATGAGTGTGTTGTGTAGGCTGGGGACGAGGTGGATATGCACATGTTCCGGGTCTGCACTGGGTGGTCCCCATCTGTCTCAGAGAGAAAATGTGTAGCCAAGTCTGCACCACAGACTGGAGACATGGCTGTGGATTGGCAGCTCCTAACTAAGACACGGAGCCCCTTGAACCCACATGCACACGTACACATGCACACACAAACACATGCACGCAGACACAGCCAGACCACCCTCGCCCTGGCAGGACACACTAGAGTTACCTTGGGCATCTGGAGTCAGTCGGTGCTGGGCCTCGTGCAACCGTAACCTCTTGAGAGCCTTTGAAAGTGAACTGTTTCTTTGTTCCCCAGAGCCTGGCATTGCCTGGCAGGACAGCCACTTGATAGATGCGGTTGAACTGACCTGTGTGAACCACGCAGGCTGATGGCAGCGAGGTGAGGGGTTCACAGCACAGGCAGTGGTCTGAATGCGCTGCCGGGCCTCTGTCACAGCCTGGGTAGGGCCTGGGGTCCTCTCCTGGATCTCCCACAGTGACTCACACTGAGCACACTCTCTGGCGGGCAAGATGGGGCACCGACCCAGAGTCTTGGCAACACTCATGCTCTACTGAGTATTTAAAAATGCAACCTTTTCTGGGGGCTTCCCTGGTGGCGCAGTGGTTGAGAATCTGCCTGCCAGTGCAGGGGACACGGGTTCGAGCCCTGGTCTGGGAAGATCCCACATGCCGCGGAGCAACTGGGCCCGTGAGCCACCACTACTGAGCCTGCGCGTCTGGAGCCTGTGCTCCGCAACAAGAGAGGCCGCGACAGTGAGAGGCCCGCGCACCGCGATGAAGAGTGGCCCCCACTTGCCACAGCTAGAGAAAGCTCTCGCACAGAAACGAAGACCCAACACAGCCATAAATAAATAAATAAATAAATAATACTTAAAAAAAAAAAACAATGCAACCTTTTCAACTTAGTTGGTGGTGGTTGAAGGCAAGGCAGCCTCAAGTGATGGAAAGAGAAGTCCCTGGGAGGCAGGGGAACTCCGCGCCAGCCAGCCCCGTGGGCAGTGGTATAACCTCATTGAGCCTCAGTTTCCCACTTGAAATAGGCACAAAGGGAGACTGTGAGGTTCGAGTTCTTCCCAGCTGTGGCTCTATTTTATCAGGAACGCTGGAGCAAGGTGCTGCGGTGGTGGGAGGGGACGACAGCATTCTTCTGTGCATATTGCTATCTCCATAACCTGTTAAAAATGAGCATTGGCGCTGCCTTTGACCTTGGAGTCATAAATCATGTGGTGGAGCGGGGAGAGTCTTGCCAGCCGTCCTCTTTTTCAGCCGCAGGACCTTCTCGACTCCAGGGGCTTAACAACTCAGTAGTCGCAAAACATGCCGATCATTTGTCGGGGATGTGCTAGAGGCGAGGTACTGCCAGCTGTAGCAACAGGGGCCTTTGTCACGCCTGCATAAAACCCTCCCTCGAGGTCTGAAGACACTTGCACATTTTACTGGCCTGGGGCATCAGCTGTGCAGACACCCTTTGACCTCAGTGCTTCTCCACTTACCAAGACTAGGGGATCACAGCTTTTGGCTGCATCAGGAATGAAAACTTTTTTTTTTTAGTAGAAATCCACTGTATTTCAAGCATACAGTTGTTGTTTTTTTGTTTGTGACTATATAAACAAATAGATCAACACACTAACCAAAAAGGAAATAAGACTTCTGCGTTTCTGACCAATGCAAGAATACCAGTTTCCACTGTATCCTTCCTCGATCATCAAGCAGGAATGAAAACATCTTTATCCAAGTAGAAACAGCCTTCAGGTACCCTCCGCCAGTGAGCTGGCTTTACCTTTTAAAATTGCCTTTAATTTACTGTTCAGTGACCAGCCAGGTGTTTAATTTTTCCAGACAATCAGGAAGACGGTATTTGCACGTGACAGGTGGTCACTCATCGGAGTTCTTGCCCAGTTTGTCAGCACTATGTTTTGAGCAAACTTGAATGCAATTTGCACATTTATCTTTAAATTCTTGGCTTCACTTTCACCATAAAAACATCCTACCTACCACGCCTTAGGTGCCCACGCTGATATCAAAGGGAAAAACAACCAAGAGAGGTCTGCGTTGGCTGTGCTACCTCAGAAATCGAACTTGGCAACCTGAGCAGTGGCTGGGAAGATTCCTGCAAATCTGCACATCAAAAGTGTTCTCCGTCAGGCGGTCTGCCGAGAAGCATTCCCATTCCACATCCTCCCTCTCCTTAAGGAGATAATGGAATAACCTCAGATTCCTTCAGCACAAATGTCAGAATCCGGAGGCCTGTCCTGTTGCACCTGGCCAGTGGGTACCACACCCCGAGGCCCTGCTCTGGGGAGGCGAGTACAGGGGGCAGGGGAAGGGGGCAGAGGCATACAGACTGCACACCCCCTGCCGCTTCTGTCAGGGCAGGGCGGGGCTGGGGCCTCCGTGGACAGCGCTCTGCCCTCGAGGAAACTGGAGGTTGGTTAGTGGCAACCAGGGGCATTAATCAGATCAGCAGGGGAATGAGAGTGCGCTTCTAAGCCAAAATAAGAACGATCGGGGAAGTGATCTGGTCTCTGTGAGGCGATGCACTCAAGGACCCGACCTTGTGCAGGGCAGGCCCCCCAGGAAGGCTGAGGGGGGCGACGTCCTCCATGAGTTGTGTGCGAGAAACCAGGATGAGAAGGGTGGGCAGAAGGGCCGAAGCAGAGGGGACGGTGTGTGCCAGCAGCCAGGAAGGGAGGCACTGACAGTGCCCCGGGTAACTGGAACAGAGGCCAGAGATGCCCAGTCAGTGGGAGGCATTAGCAGACGAGGACCTCATAGGCCCCACTGAGGACTTAGGACCCGGCCGTGGGACGGTGGTGACAATGAGAGGTGCAGGTCCACCTGGTCAAGAGCCCCATGGACGACCCCGAGTCCCTGTGAAGCCGGGGCGCATGTGCCCTCCACTTTTCAGGGGGAGGTTGGCAGGATCGTGTTCTCATCGTTTTAATGTTTTTAAATCATTTTATCAACAAGAAGGCAAGGTCCCTGGTCCTGTGACGGGATTGGCCTAGTGTCTAACAGGGAGGGGCTCTTTTGAAAATGAGGGAACCAATATTGAGAAAGTCCAAAATCATCAACCGCGTTGCCTAGAAAAGGAGCACTGACCATCAAAGTAAGACCCGAGGCTTCCTGTTATGAGGACACCGTGAGCCCCACCCGGCACCTGGCGAGGTGTGGACAGTGCGCTGGGTGAGGAAACAGATTTGGGGACACACAGGCCGGGGGCAGGTCACCGCTCACCAGCCCAGCGCGGCCGCAGGGATGCTGCGTGGCCCCTGGAGAAAGGACAGAGCAAGAGCATCCAGCCCAGGTGTGCGGGGCAGGCCCAGGCGGCTCACCGCTCAGACAGCGACCCGACGGCACAGGAAGACAGGGAGGTGTATGCAAGGTGCTGGGGGTGTATTTGGGGGAGGGGCGTTGTGTTTGGTTGGTTTTTGTATTTTTTTGCATCCAGCTTTCTTTAGCCATTCCGAGGAGGCTGTGATTTCTTTCTAATCTGTTTTTATGGGAGCATAATTTATACATGGGAAAAGTCACTCTTTTTCGGTGCACAGTTCTGTGCATTTTGACATGTATAAGGTTACCATCGTTTAACTGCCACCTCAGTCAAGATGGGGACTGGCTCCAGGACCGTGTCCTTCCCTCTCGGTGGCCGTGATCCATGCGCTGAGGGGGCAGCATGGGGAGGACCCGAAGGGAAGAGACCTGGGGACGGTGCTCCCCAGATGCAGGCAGGCCACCCAAGCACACCATCTCCCCACATCCCCAAGCAGGGCGCTCTGCCCTCCTGATCGCCTGGATTTGAAGCAGCAGCCTGGGCTCCAGAAACCACCCCACCCCCGCAAACCACAACCCGGGGCTTGAGCAAGTGCCGGGCAGGTTGCTGCCTCCTCAGCATGGGTGCCCCTCCCCTCCGGGGCTCAGAGCTCTCCCGCAGCCCCGCAGAGCCAGCTCTTCCTCAGGACCCAGCCCCGTCTGCCCATCGCGGCCTGGACGGCTGGCTGCTGGGCTGGTGCTGCATCGTCTCAGCCCCGTTGATTGAGGCTGATACCCTCGTTCTGCAAATGCAGACAAACCACAGAGAGGGGGCCTTGCCCTGTGCCTTCGGGCTTCCCTTTCTCCTCCTGTCCCCGTGGGATTCCCCAAGTCCTACCTCTTAGGACAGGGCGAAGATGCTTGAAGAAACGGGGGAGTCAGTGCTGGCAGAGAAGGGCCAAAACTGGTGTTTCTGGTTTAGATCACCATTTCAAGATGAATTGAACAACGAACCGTCTGTCCAATACGAGGGTGCAGGGTAGGGGGTGCGGATCTCTGGCATGGCTGCGGGAGGTAGGGGTCCATGTGTTCAAGGAAATCGAATGGAATTAAGGGGGGAGGCAGAAGGAAGGGGGAGGGTATAGGAGACTGAGGCAAGCCCCCTCTTCCTCTTCCTCTTCCTCACTGGGTGGCCGAGGGAAGGTTTGCTTGAGTCCAACAGCCCAGAGTGAGCAGCTGGGGCCGGCCTCCGGGTGAGGACAGGAGAAGATTCCAGGAGGACAGGGAAACCCTGCCCTAAGTCGAGTGTGCAGGAGAGGGGCTTCCCAGGATGGTACAACTCGTGGATGTCTTGTTCAGGAGAAGGTTATTTCAGGTGCAGTCGGGGGATATGTCTGGCCTGGGGCGGGGGGCGTCATCACCACGGACCCCAGTTTGGAATCTTGGTTTATTTTTTCACGGGATCCCTGAAACCCTGCTGCTTCTGCTGCCCCATTTTGTTTCCACCATTTCCAGCAGTCGTGACTGAACTAACCATCCCCAGGGTCCTTCTGTCTTTCGCAATCACACTTTCAAAACAGGCTGAAGAGGATTTTGATTCTGTTAGAATCTGATGTTAAAACAATATTTCATTTCTCTTGTGAGAGGAAATCTGTTGTTTGCCTACATCTGAGCCTGCTGACCAAAAAAAGGAAGAAGGGCTCTCTCAAAACAAAAAGAGATAGCGCTGAACCCAGGCACACATTCTGAACAAGACAGACAGACAGAGTCGGGCGTAGCCTGTGTTATTTTACAAAGAAATGCCGAGAAGGTCAGGGATGTTTTCAGATGTGCTCGGGTGCCCCCCACCGAGTCACGACAACCATGGAAACATGTTTTTCTCTCTTCTTCGTAACCTCGGTTTTCCTCGAAGAGATGACATAATGATTAACCCCCATTCGACACACGACCACTGTGAGCTTGGGGGTCTTCTGCCCCCTGCCCAGTCCGCATGAGAAGGTCACGCCCAGGAGCCTCAGGAAGGGCTGTGGCCGTGCAGGGGGGCCACTTGGGATTCCGTGGGCAGTAGCATTTCCTTACTTCCTCCTGCGTGCCTCAAGGTGCCCCTCCTCCCTGAAATGCGTGATATGCAGGCTTTCCGTCTTGCTTTGTGTGTCTTTACACACTCTGGTGGGCTGCCAGGATTTCGGTCAACCAGGGCCCGAACGCGGGGTGAATGAGCAGGGCTTTGGGAGACATGTGAGCTGGGTTTTGTTAAAAATCTGTTTGCTGAAACGGAAGAGAGGCTGTCTGTCTGGTCATTCCTTGGAAAATCTTGTCTTTGTGATTCAAACATGAAAACACAGGATCCTTGGTTCGGGGAGATCTTAAGGGCATAGCGAGCCTCAGAGTGGAAAAAGGCTTTATCTGGCCTGCTGTGTAGACAACTCCAGCGTCAGTAGAGGGGGAAGGACAGGAGGGAACTTTCTGGTGTCATGAACATATTCTATATACTGATGATGGCAGTAGTTCCACGAATGTGTGTTCTTCAGGACTCATAGAACTGTTTGCTAAAAAAGGCGGGTTTTACAGTCCAGGGGCCTGTAACTCCCCGGGGGGCTGGGTGCCCAGGCCCACGGCCCACTGCGGTGCCCTCTGTGGCGGACAAATGGCTGGAGAGGCCAGGCACTGGCCCAGAGTCCCACTGGGACAGTTGTGGACACAGGGCCAGTCCCTTGTTTTGAACTGAAGTTTCTTTCCTCTTTGGCAGGTTCCTCTTTGGTGTGACTAGACTTGGGGCCCCACGTGGCAGCTGGAGTTGGGGGGTGCTTCGGGCTGTGGTCACCCCTCCTCTGTGGCCTCCCTGGGAGCACAGTGGAGGGGGCTCTGCTCCCCCAGACTTTGATGGGCCTGTAAGCAGGGAGAATGGGTCTTTGAAATGGATTTTACAGCTGAGGAGGGACTGCATCTCCGCTGTGCGAACATCCCCTCCTGCGGCTCTGCCTGATGCCCGAGACCCCACCAGGACACTTGTCCAGGTGGGACAGCAGCCCTTCCAAATGACCGCACCGTGCCTGGAAAGAACCCTTTCCACTTTCTGGAAACCTTGAACTTGCCCTCAAGACACTCCAGATCCCAACACATCCTTTTTCTTTATCCACTTACACACCCACCAGGTCGTTGTCGCGCATGCCCCGTTTATGGAGCACCTGCTGTGTGCCAGACCTGGGCCAGTTCCCTTCACCTAATCCTCATGGAAACCCCAGAGGGGGCTGGGCCGGCACCCTGTTTACAGCCTTAGGGTTTTTTTCTTTCTTTCTTTTTTTTTGGCTGCACTGTGCAGCTTGTGGGATTTCAGTTCCCCGACCAGGAATTGAACCCGGGCCACGGCAGTGAAAGCACCGAATCCTAACCACTAGGCCACCAGGGAACTCCCAGTCTTAGGGGTTGTGTGGTGCCCGTGGCCGTGTGACCACCCATGTCAGGCTGGGATTCAGATCTGGGGTGCATGACACCCACACTCTTTGTTGGCCCTGCTGGATTCTTACAATGCAAACTGTGCAAGTGTTGCCGTGGGGATACGTAAATAAGTCTAGAAGTAGCCGTTACCTTCTCAAATGATTTCAGCGCGTAAATGGTGCACCAGCGCGCTCTTATGAAACTCCTCCACTTGCACCGAGGACAGAATTCGACATCTCTAAGCTGACCTATGGTCCCCCCCTCCACTTTTCTCTCTGCATCCCACCTCTGCAGCCTCATCCTGGACCCCCTCCTCCTTGCTCACCTCACTCCACACCCTCTGCCAAGACTCTTCCCAGCACAGGGCCTTTGCACATGCTGTGCCTTCCACCCAGACTGCTCTGCCCTCTGCTCTGTGTTTGACCAACCCCTGCTCCTCCTTCACGTCCAGAATTGTGTCAGCTGGTCCAGCAGGCTCTCCAGCCCTGTCGTGCTGTGCTCCTCCTCCCTGGCTCCTACCACTGTTTCAGAGGCAATTACAGTTTGGGGGGGGGGGCGGAGATCCTTTGTTGTATGTCTGTCTCCCCCACCAGAGCTCAGGCTTCTCAAGGCAGGGGTTTGTCACCATGCCTGTCACCCACCAGTGACAGAGCACACGCTCAATAAATATTTGCTGAACTGATCCAAGCGGTTCGGTCTGAGGGCAAAAAAGTCATTTGAGTCATAAAATCAAATTCTGACTCATCCACCCTGGCCTCCTTCCCCAGGCCCCATGAGCCCTGGAACGCCATCAGCGAACACACACCGCACACCACTGCTGAGACTGGGAGACCTGGATGACAACGATGTGAATAGAAGGCAGGGCCCACGGCCCATTTCACAAGGGCCACCCAGGTTTGAAACACTGGGGGAATCATTTTTAGAGTTAAGTGATTTGTTTATATGGTGTCTTTTTCAGAGAGAGGCTGAAGTTTGGAAATCTCAAGTTCAGGTGAAGCCTGTACACAGGGAGTTGGATCTCCCACGGGACAGGAAGTGAGGCACATCGCGAGGGTCAGTGCCTCACCTCGCCTCGCCCCACCAGTGTCCTGGGGTCCAAGATGCCCCAGTAAGGGTTCTTGCCTCTGAGTCTTGAAAGCATGTTTTGGTTTTCTTGTGTTCTTGAGAAAGGATGGAGGAAGACATCCTAAAGCAGTAAGACTTTGACAGTCAATTTGACTGCTCCTGGGAGCAGACCCTTTTGAAAAGTGGAAGGGCGGGTGGTGAGGATGATTGGTAAGGTATCACTCTCCCCTCTCGACCCCCAACATGATTTATCTGCACCTGCTTTGCTCCCACTCATCGAGTTCTTCCTTCACACGTACCTATTATTGAATCTGGTTTTCTGCTAGCCTTCCGAGGTCCTGAGGGCAACATTGCTGCACTGGCCATCTCGGGAGGGCACCCCTCACCTATCACCCACTCCACACACACCCCAAAACCGTCTCCTTCATCCAAGATGGATGTTGACATCTCCAACTGCATCTTCACGACAGCGACTACTCATTAAAACTGAGAAATTCGGCATGATCCAAGTGTATAAAAATATTTGGATATTTGACTGAATTCAATTTTCTTCCAACTTTTGCTTTCTGAAAACTTTCAGAACACTGCATATAAAATTCAGCCAGTTTCACCATCCCAGGAAAAGGGCCCCAAGAAATGTGTGTATTAAAAAGACAGTGTTTCCTATCTCCAAGAGAAATGAGGATGATTTAATACTGCATGAGACCTTGGTCTCTGAGCCACAGACTGACTTTTGTGTTTGCATATCTCTGAGAGCAGATAATGCCAAACCATTCACAGAGGGACACACAGCCAAGATTCTAAGAGATGCCCCAAGAAGGACTGTTTAACTCGTCCCAACAAATAATCCTATAATATATTTTAAAACACTTAGGCATAAGTCCTGTGTATGAAGTTGTTATGGTTACAGAAGGAAAAAATAAATATTTTTGCACACAGACATAACATGAAGTCCTTCTACAGTGAAAACAATCTCCTCTGGAAAGATCTTTGAAAGTCAGAGATGGAGCCTGGAGTAGATGGAGCTAGTGATGGGGTGGCGGGCAGCCTTTAAATGCTCCTCTTGGCATGCGCATTGTCCATGAGCCTCGTTTAATAACATAAAACGAGGGGGCTGGGGGAGAGAGGTGAACAGACACAAAACCCAAGAGCACTGTTATTTGTTTATTTTCTACTTGTGATGTCATAAGCAGGAGTTTTGCCTGTGTTCTAGTTTATCTCCAATAAATAAATAACTATGTACAAATGTGCTGAGTTTACAAAATGGTAGAGGAAAACCTTTGCATTACAAAAGATACATTTACATGATACACATTTTTCCATACACAGAAGCATGAAGCATTTCATTCCTAGCTTACTTGAACCAAAGACCCTGTGTGGCAATGTCTAAAGGTGTGTACCTAGGCTTTTCTACCAGAAAGCAAAGCTATAAAAGGAAAATTCCTCAGTTTCTTGAGAATATAGGGCCTGACTTGGCCTGCTACTTATTACTCATCCATATTTAATCTATTCCAGAATGTTGGAAGCTGTCTGGAACAGCTCTCCTCAAATATACGAAGCAGACAACCCCCTGCTGATCTCGTTAAAATGCAGATTCTTGTGCAGTAGGTGGGATGGAGCCTGAGTGTCTGCATTTCTAACCAGCTGGCAGGGGCAGCTCCAGCCTCTTGTCCCGGGACCACGTTCCAAATGGCTGGGCTTAGAAGGCCCCTCCGAACTGGGAGAACTTCTCGAGGGCCTGATCAAGGTGAGGCCCTAATTGGCCATGCTCCAGGCTGCATCCCCAAACTCCCAAATTCAAGAAACCAGTAGAGCTGGTTTTATTTGGGCCTACAAATGACAAGAACAGTGAGAGTCCAAATGGTCATTGGCATGAATCCTACAGCTCAAAACTTTCTTACACTGTCTCCCAGGAGGTGCTTCCATCTTCTCTCAGTTTAGAGCAACCATGTGAACAAAGATTTTCAACATTGTCAAAAATAACTAATAATAATAATAATAGGAATAATAATAATAGGAAAAGACACTGCATCAGAAGCTTAACAACAAGGACTACTTTTTAGTCCAAATCAAAACAACAACAACAATAAAACGGAGGTTCTTTGTTTAAAAATAAAAATGAAAATCTCCTTGCATTGAATTCCTGTGGTAGTCCAGCAACATTAGTCTAACAAATGCCCTTCACATCTTAACCTTCGTTAAAATGATATTGCTCTGGAAGCCTGAAATTTCAGGATAAATTAGCAAATCTGCTGAAAGAACAAATTCCCAACCATTCTTATTTCTAGTGTTTTTGTTTCTGTTTCACATAACAGTTCTGCCCAGGCAGACAGCTAAGGGCAGAAGTAGGGTCCAATACAGGTAGGGTGGCTCAGGTGGGTTGGCCGAGTTCCTGGGAGGGGTAAATTGGGAGAAACGAAAGGGCTGAAATGCGGCTTGGCTTCATAAATGCGAGAGGGCTGGAAAAGATAGTATAAGGGCCCCATGACAAGGGGGAGCACATAAATATATAGACAGGGAAGGGCAGAGAAGGGAAGGGAGAAAGGCGGGAGGGATACAAAGTGGGTGTCGGAGACACAAGGGTAGGGAAAGAAGCCAAAGAACAAAAAATACTTAAAAAATAAATATCTTGGTCATTATCTATGACTCAATTACACTTCACTTAGTCCACTGGGATGAAGTCTGCCCCAAGGCTGCCAACCAAGAACACTCACCCCTCCTGTGCCCCTTGGTGAGGGCATCGGACACTTTGCAATCTTGTCACTATAAAACTGCCATCTCTGCCCACTTGTCCGATGACACCATGGAAATGGCTGGGGCCATACTTCTTCCAACGCGCCCCCACCCCCATAGCCAAGTGTAGAAGCAGCGAAAGAAGAGGAGCGAGCGTCTTCTCCAGTTCTGACGCCAGCTAAGGTGCTTTGGGGTAGTGGGAGAGAAAGGCTGGAGAGGGGAGGAGCAATGAGTCCCAGGAGGGAGGAAAAGGCCACCCAACACCTGGGCCAGGGAGGGAGGTCCCTCAGAGTTTCTGAGGCGTCCGCTCGGTCTTCACGTGCTGCAGTACCACCTCCTTGGCGGGGACCCCGCACTTGTACTCCAGCTCCGCCCGCGAGGTGACTTGCTTCTTGCGCAGGTGGCAGAGGAGCGCCAAAAGCGCCACGACCAAAGACAGGCTCGCGATGGAGATGCCGACGAGCACGCCCGAATGCAGAGGCCCCGCGGGCGGGGGCGAGGGGCGAGGGGTGGCGCCGGGAGTCGGGCTGCCCGGGAGCGCCCCAGAGCCGCCGTCCTCCTCGTCGCCGCCCTGGTCGCCGCCGCTCACCTTGATGGGGTCACAGTCGGTGCCAGTCTGGCCGAAGAGGGCCGTGTCGGGCCCGCAGATGCACTCGTAGGTGCCGGGGAGGTTGTGGCACTTGCCAGGGCAGTAGCCGTTGTTGCACTCGTTGATGTCCGTGCACACGGAGCCCTCGTCCAGGATGTAGCCCTCGGGGCACCGGCAGATCGCCAGGTTGTTGGGGTCGCAGTCGGCCGGGCACGAAGTCTGGTTGCAGAACATCTGGCACCTGTGCGGGGCGTGGGGGATGGGCGCGAAGCCCTCGGCGCAGATGCAGAGGTAGTCAGTTCCGCCCACGGGCTGGCACTGGTACTCGCAGTCGGTGCCGAAGCACGGGTCCACAGGCTCCACGCACTCGCCGTCCACCAGGTCGAAGCCGGGGAAGCAGTGGCACTGGAAGCCGCCCTTCGTGTTGACACAGCTCTGCGGGCACGGGCTGGGCACCTGCATGCAGTCATCCACGTCCTCACACCGGTGCTGGTCCGCAGCCAGCCGGTAGCCCGTCGCGCACATGCACGTGTAGTTGGTGGGCGCGTCGGGGAAGCCGGGGACGCAGAAGTGCTCGCAGAGTTGGTGGCACGGGTGCTCGGCCGGCACCGCACAGGAGCGCCCGTCCGCCTGCAGGGCGGCGTCGGCGGGGCAGAGGCAGCTCGACGCCCCGGCGCTCCCGTTGCACGCGTGCTCGCAGCCGCCGCCCTCCACGCTGCAGGCCCAGGCGCCCGGCGCCTCCCGGCCCCAGCGCGCCTCGGCCTCTGCGGGCGGCACCGCGCACTCCAGCTTCACCCCGAGGGGCATCACGGCGGCCGAGCTGCCCAGCGGCAGCGCCTGGAAGTCCGCGCCGCGGGCCCCGAACGGGGTGCTGTAGGTGACAGAGACGCCGGCGGCCGCCGCGGCGCCGGGCTCCACAACCAGCGGCCGGCAGGAGGCGGCGAAGTTGAACTCGCAGAGGAAGCCGTCGGCCTCCGCGCCGCACGGCAGCTCCTCCCAGGCCGGCTCTCCCGGTGCCGGAGCCCCGGCCGCCGAGACGGCGACGCACAGCGGACCGCAGAGGGGCGTCCCGTCGTCGTGAGGCCGCGCCCACCTGCTGTAGCTGGTGCGGTTGTCGCCCGTAACCCACTGGAAGCCGCGCAAGGGCTCGCGGTGCCCCGGGTCGCCGCAGCCGGGCGGGAGCTGCAGGCCGATCCAGAGCCGCGGGCCATCGCCGCCGTCGCCGCTCAGTAGCAGGGAGATGACATCCGCTGCCACCGAGGAGCGCACGGTCATCAGGTGGCCCCGCAGCTGCTCGCAGACCCGGCTGGCGGCGAGGAAAGTCGCGGGGCCCCGGAAAAGCGCGAAGCAGTCGTGCTCGACGCACTGGCTGCCGAGGGGCTGCGGCTCCGGGGGCGCCGGGAGCCCCAGGCCGGCGGGGGCCAACACGCCGAGGAGCAGGACGCGGAGCATAGTGTCCGCACGCAGCGCGCAGGGGCCCGGCCGGGGCTGAGAGGCGACAGCCGCTCGCGTCGGTCCCGGACTAGGCGCGTCCGGCTGCGGCGCGCAGCCCCGGCGAGGCAGCCTCTGACAGGCGGGCGGGCCTGGGCCCGAGTTTATAAGTGCGCGGCCCCCCTCCCTGGACGTTCGGGAAAAGGAAGGAAGTGCCTGGTGGGAAGGGCTGATGCTGCATTCTCGGATTACTGGGTTCTCCGGACGCCCTGCGCCCGCCCTCGCGCCCGGGATCACCTCGCGGGGATGAGTAAACTCGGCCCCGGCTGGGAGGTCCTCGGGCGGGGCCGGCAGCGCAGGCTCCCGGGAGGGCAGCACCTCTGTCAGCGCGGCGACAGGACCCGCCCCACGCGTGCAGCCCTACAAGGGGCTTAACCCGCAGCCCTTAACCTCCGGTCCTCTTTCTTTTCCTTCATCAATGTGTTGTTACCACCTATTTCAAGGAAAGGCTGGATTGCGGAGCTCTGGGAAGAGGAGACTGGGCGAGGAGGGCTTGGAATGAGAGGTGGGGACGTAGCGCCCAGGACCTGCAGGCTGCGGGAGGAGTTGCCCGCCACCCAGAGGGGCTGCCTAGGGCGTGGCCTTCGCCAAAAAACACGAGCGCAGGGCGAGGGAGCCACACCCGCCCCGGCCAGGGCGCCTAGAGAAGGAGGCGCTTGGAGACAGAGGGCGTGGCTGAGGCGACCACGCGCAAAGGAGGAGGACTGGCCTTACACCCAGTCCCCGAGTGGGGACCCACGAGTCCCTGAGTGCCAGCTGCCACGGCCAGACCTCATCTCATCGCGTGAGAAAGTCGTGGGGACACTGTCAGGGCGTCAAGGTCTTGCCACCCTTCGGAAGTGGTAGCAGGCGAATTCCCGCCGAGCCCTGTGGGGGCGAGCGAGTTTAGCCTGTTTGGAATGAGTTCTTCCAGCATCTCAGAGGGACTGTGCAACTCGCACCCCCAAAGGGACGCGCGGTGTGCCCTCGCAGGGAGGGTCTGTCTGTTGAGGGTTTTTCCCTTTGGCTGAGCAATCAGATTGACACAGAGGAGCACATAAATGCCACTTGGGCGGCAAAGGACATAGACGAGGTGCTGTCCTGGGCACGCGCGGGGTGGGGAGCGCTGGGAGGAGACTGGAATCTGTCACTTTCGCGACTTTATCCGCTCACTCTCGGATCAGGAATGCGGAGGGGTGGGTCCAAAGCAGAACGGTGAGAGGCAAACTTTTTTTTTTTAACACCCTGTGCCATCCTCCGCCGCGGTCACTTACTGCGACGCGCCAGGCGGCGGCGCTGTTGAACTCTAAACGAAACCAAAGACGTTGGTGAACTCGAACTTGGGCTGAAAGGGTTAGGGTGTGGGGACGCAGAGGCCTCTCCCCCGGCAGGACACGCGGACCCCTCGTCCTACCCGAGGATCGGGCCCCCACGTCCAGCAGAGCCCAGGACTTGCGAAAGAACAGGAGAGTGTGGTGTCTTCACCTGCGGAAGACAAGCACCTGCCGGCGGACGGACTGACCGCAGGGACCAAGGGGGCGGCGCGGGGACACTCCGAAAGCGAAAGGGGGGAGGCACTGTGGTCCCCGCACTCCCTGACGCCTGCCCGCGGGCGCAGAGCCTCCTGAATATCCCGCTGCCCCCCCGCGCCCCACGAAAAGGGACACCGAGGTCTGAGGCTCCCCGGAGTGGGATCGACTGCCCCTCCGGGAGGAGGAAGGAAAGACCCCCAGATCGGAGAGTCACGCAGCCCCGGGTGGGGGCGGGGCAGGCGCTGGCCTGACATCCCACTGGCTGCAGAGCTGAGTCAGGGGTCACGACTCTGGCCGCCTTGGAGAGGCTGTCTCGGTGCAACGGGCCTGGGGCGGGGCGGGGCCTCCAGACACCGGCTGGAACTCGCCCCTACAGAGACCTCAGAGGTGGGCGCGTGAGACGGGAAAGGGGACCGGACCAGCCACACCCTTTGTTCAGCATTTACAAAGGATTTCAGGACTACGGCGGACAAAGCCATAAACGAAGGGCGGGGCCCTCTGAGCTCCTGCCAGCCCTTAAAGGAGTTAAGGGACGTTGAAGCCTCAGGTCTGGCCGTCACCAGGCTGGGTCACTTCACGGATGAGTTCTAGCTGATTCACCCTTAGCCAAAGAGCTTTATCAAGTGTGGCAAGCAGCTTTTTTCTTAAGAGATGTAAAAAAGAACTTTCTAGTTCTAACATGAACGTCTGGTAGACTTGTTAACCCCTAGGTCCCCTGATGAAGACCCTGCTTGGCACTGTTTCTCGCCAGAAACAGTTCCATCTAGCTCTGTGGGAAGAGGGAAGGGAGTGGCTTCCCGCTGGGAGTACCTGACCTCACTCTCCTGCACCTGTGCTGGAGATTCGAGCTAGATTCTAGCCAGGGCAGTTCCACACGTAAGTCAAATAAAAGGCATCCAGATTGGAAAGGAAGAAATAAAATTATCTCTTTATTCACGATATTGTCTCGTTTGTATATGGAAAATCCTAAGAAAACTATTCAAAAACTATAAGAACTAATAAACAATTTCAGCGTTACAGGTTACAAAATCAATACATAAAAATCACTTGCATTTTAACAATGCACAAATTGAAAATGAAATTACAAAACAATTCCGTTTACAATAACATTAAAAAAGAATGAAATACTTAGGAATAAATTTAACAGAAGTGCAAAATGTATACTCTGAAAACTGCAAACAATGTTGAAAGAAATTTTAAAAGACCTAAATAAATGAAAAGACATCCTATGTTTATGGATTGGAAGATTTAATATGGTTAAGGTGGCAAAATTCCCAAAATTCATCTACAGATTCAGTGCAGCCTCTTAAAATATCTGCTGATTTCTCTACAGAAATTTTCATGCTGATCTTAAAATTCACATGGAAATTCAAGGGACTCTGAATAACCAAAATAATCTTGGAAAAGAGAAACAAGACAGAAGGATTCACACTTCTTGATTTCAAAATTTACTACAAAGCTGCAGTAATCAAAACAGTGTGGTTCTGGCATAAGGAAAGACATAAATCAATGGCACAGAATTGAGAGTCCAAAAATAAACCCTTTGAAGATATACAAATGGCCAATAAGCACATGAAAAGATGCTCAAAAATAAAACTTTTTGTATTTAATTTTAGTCAATTAATTTCCACAAGAGTGCCAAGACAATTAAATGGAGGAAAAAATAGTCTTTTTTATTCTAGCCATCCTAGTGAGAGTGAACTGGTTTCTCAGCGTGGTTTGATTTACATTTGCCTGGTGGCTAATGATGTTGAACATCTTTTCATGTGCTTATTGGCCATTTGTATGTCTTCTTTAGTTGAATGTCTATTCAGATTCTTTACCTGTGTCTTAATTGGATTAGTTGTCTTTTTATTATTGACTTTTTCCAGCGACTCACAGATGCTGGTGCAAGTACATGGCCTATTTTCATCAA
This sequence comes from Balaenoptera borealis, assembly GCF_965194805.1. Lineage (NCBI taxonomy): Eukaryota > Metazoa > Chordata > Mammalia > Artiodactyla > Balaenopteridae > Balaenoptera > Balaenoptera borealis. Next base: position 45,152,075 of record NC_138872.1, on the reverse strand, counting down.
CCAGGGTTGCAGACCAGCTACTGCAGACCTCGGGGGTCTGAGAACAGGCCTGCAGGATGGTTTGGCAGCTCCCGGGTGAACAGACTGAGAACATCTGGAACTTGGGCAGATGGGCCCCCCGGGGGAGTGAAGGAGTCACAGAGAGCAGCTGTGGGGAGAGAGCTCTGCTCTGGGGTAAGGGGCTGCCAACATTTGAGTTCATCACTCAGAAATCCCACTTCCACTCACAGGCCTGGGGGGTGCCTGGGGTTCCGTCTAGCTCTGTGGGAAGAGGGGAGGGAGTGGCTTCCCACTGGGAGTACCTGACCCCACTCACCTGCACCCAGAGCCAGCCCACCCACCAAAGGAGGGGGAAGCATTCACCCACACCCAAACCACTGGGAATGCTTTTCAGACTGGGAATAATTTTGAAGCCAGATCCCAGAGAAGCACTGGCAAAGGCTTCTCTTTAGAGTTTATTCTCCTTTGGATGGGACTTTTGGGACATTTAGCAAGACCCAGCCTTCCAAAGTCCCTTAAAGGACCCCCCAGGAAAGGGGACATACTTATCTCATGTTCCACAGGCAATGAGGAAGGATGCTTCCTCCTTGGAACTGGACGTCACTTTTATGCTCCTGATGGCCAGCTGGCCACTGAAGAATTCGGAGTCAACAGATGCAGGGGAGAATCCTGGCAGCATCGTCCATGGTGCATATTTAAAACTCCAGCTGGTCCTACCACAACCAGGGTAAATACACACTGCTGATAACATGCAAATCCAGAACTTGAAATAAGCTACAGAGAAACCATGACTCTGTTTTCTCACAGTGTTTGCTCTTCTGCTGTTTTCCTGTGGTCTTGAGCTTGGACATCATTTTCGTATTTTATCCTGTAATCTCAAAGTCGTATTTCATGGGGAGTTAAGCAGTCTCTAAATCAGGGGAAAATAATGATTGAAAAAATATATATTTGGCTTCCTGTTTCCCAGAAAGTATTTGCTGCCATTTCCATTTCTGGCCCAGCATCTTTCCAAATTGTTGAGAATGTCATTTAAATGAGTCAGTCCCCAGAGCTCAGTAGAAGTGACAAAAATGTCGACACCCTGCCCCAGACTGTTCGTGCATCGCCACCTCTGGCCTAGTGAGAGGCAGCTGGGGTCGGAAACAGGCAGAGGGAGAAGAAGGGATCTGCTAGCCAAGTGGCCGCCTTGTCCCTCCAACATGAGGTCCCAGACCAGCATCCTCACCTGGGGGCTGGTTAGAATGCAGCATCTCTGCCCCCACCCTGTGCCTCCCGAATCAGAATCTGCCTTTGACCAGATCCCAGAGACGAGGGGCGCACACACTCCCCCAGCGTGGTTGTGCTGGAAAAGGACCCAGCCGGGCAGCAGAATGGCCTCATTGAGACCTCGCACCGAACCAGCTCCTTCCCTGGCCCCCCACAGAGGTTCACTGACCCGCTCAAGTTTGTAGAAAGGAGCCCTCAAGACCAGCAGCATCAGTGTCACGTCTTCTCTCTGTAAACACCATTTGTCACCTTGAACTTGTCAGAAAGGCAGACTCCTGGGCCCAGCCCAGACCTCCTGAAACAGAAACTCCAGGGCTTAGGCCCAGCCATCTGGGTTTGGGCAAGCCCTCCTGGGAATTCTGATGCACAAGCATGAGAACCACTGGCTCATCATGCAGATGATGTGGCCCCAAGGCTCTGATCACATCCTCATCCTCATTCTTCTCCTGGGCCGTCCACTTTGGGTCCTGGCCCCGCCAACACATCCATGGACCTGCAACCACAGTTCCTGCTTGCAGGGGCACAGCTAACCCAAATCTTATTCTGATGAGGTCATGGAAATATATTTTTAAGCCAAGCTAAGTGGAATTTGTAGAATTTTGCCACAAAGAAGGTGTAGCAGGCATCATGATCAGGAGGCTGAAAGTCACACATTGGGATAAAAGCAGGAAGGTTGAAGGGATCCAGGATGCTAAGAGCATCAAGAATTCAGAGCCCCAGCCTTGGACCGCCAACTTCTGGACTTCCTGTCATGGAAGACAAATAAATCTCTATTTGGTTCCTCCACTGTAATCGGATTTCTGTTTCATGCAGCCAACCACCAGCCCAGTTGGTGCAAACTTGAATAAGTTGAAGTGTAGCTTCCTGGATTGCCATTTATCTGATCTAATTTATTTAAATTTCAAAGCCTGATTCTTATTTTTAGTCAAATGTCATCATTAAATAGTACCTTCTGTGTGTTCATGAGGTCACATCCCTCAAACCAGAGGTCAACAAAAGGGACAGATAGTTAGTATTTTAGCACAATGTTGGGCACATAAGATGAACTTGAACAAGTATGACTACTCTTAGCTCTGTTTCTATGATAGAAAAGCTCTCTGAAACTCAACTTCTCTTCTCAAAATGAGGATAAAAGCTACATCCTAGGGTTAGATGACAAAATCTGGGTCCTAGGGCTACTCCGAACCTCTGGATCTGCTTCATGGACACCAGGATGGGCAGGGGAAGCAGGCAGGTCCATGGGGCAAGTACCGAGTTATTTTTTCCAGAAAACAGCTGCTGCTGTGTATGCTGCTGTCAGCAATTACACTTCTGCTTATACTGATATCCAAGCCTCAATGTCCAGAAAATTGTTATGAGGATCCAGGGCCCTCAAGACTTCAAGCTTATGAAGACATATGATCATCTTCAAGAATCTACACACCAAGGTCACACAAAACTAATGGGTTCAACTTCAGTTTTAATCTAAAATTACTGTGTCAAACCCCAGTCATTTAGATGAAATCTAGGAGCATGTGTTTGTCTTGCTGGGTGAGGAAGGAAAGTGGGTCTGGAAAATATGAAAAGTCTGAATTAGAGAATGTTTTAAATGGCAACAAGGCAGACACTCTTGGTTGACTGACCCCTCCCCCATCCACAACCCCTCACAGGCCTGTTCTCTAAGGACCCTCCCAGTGGTCAGTCTAGAGACGGTCATGTTGTCCAATTTTAGCCAATGGGATATTTTTAAAAACTGCTTGGTGGGCTATCTGGAGGATCCTTCAAAAAGGACAAATATAAGATCTGTTTCTGGTAAAAAAGAAATTTTTAATTCTGGACAAAATATAAAAAACAACTATTTGAAGACACTGGATAGTGACCAGAATCAGACAGAAACTGGAGGGATTTAACCCTTAAAAGAAGGAAGCCACTTTGGGTGAGATCCATGTTTATTCATACTTTCTCCTCAGCACACTCGCAATTCACAAGGTGTGGGGCAACTAAAACCCATTAAGAGAATGAAAAGATAAGCCACAGACTGGGAGAAAATCTTTGCAAAAAAATTTTCGATAAAGGACTGGTACCCAAAATATACAAAGGAACTCTTAAAAGTCAACAATAAGAAAACAACCCAATTTTAAAATGGGCAAAAGACCTTAACAGACACCTTACCAAAGAAGACACACAGATGACAAATAAGCATATAAAAAGATGCTCCACATCATGTCATCAGGGAAGGCAAATTAAAACAAAAATGAGATGCCACTACACACCTATTAGAATGGCCAAAATCCAGAACACTGACAATACCAAATGTTGAGGAGGATGTGGAGCAACAGGAACTCTCATTCATTGCTGACGGGAATGCAAAATGGTTCGGCCACCTTAGAGGACAGTTTGGTAATTTCTTACAACACTAAACATATTCTTATAATATACAGTAATCACACTATTAGGTATTCACATGAATGAATTAAAAACTTACGTCCACACAAACACATGGATGTTTATAGTAATTTTATTGATAATTGCCAAAACTTGGAAGCAACCAAAATATCCTCCAGTAGGTAAATGGATAAATAAATGATGGTACATCCAGACAGTGCAATATTATTCAAACCAAAAAAGAAATGAGCTATTGAGCCATGAAAAGACATGGAGGAACCTTAAATGCATATTGCTAAGCCAGTCTGCAAATGCTACATGCTGTATGATTCCAAATGTATGACATTCTAGAAAAGGTAAAACTACAGAGACAGTGAGAGATCAGTGGTTGCCAGGGCTTTGGGGAAGTGGGGAAGAGGTGAACAGTGGAGCACTGGGGGTTTTAGGGCAGGGAAACTATTCTGTGTGATACTGCACTGGTGGATACATGTCATGATACATTTTTCAAAACCCATAGAATGTACAATACAAAGAGTGAACCCTAATGTAAACTATGGACTTTAGTGAATAATAATGTGTCAATATTGGCTCATCATTTTACCCTATGTACCTCACCAAAGCCAAATCCTAATAACAGGAAACTGTAAAGTGTTGAGAGATTATAAGGGAACTCTCTGTACTTTCAACTCAATTCTTTTGTAAACCTAAAACTACTCAAAAAATGAAGTCTAGGAATGAAAAACACAATACTTGGTTAGCCCAAAATAAAACAAGAAAAAAGAATCAGAAGAAAAACAAAAAAGTAGAAAAGGCAGAAAACAAGTAACAAAACAACAGGCTTGAACCCGATAAACTCTGATTCCATCAACTCAAATGCCTAGAACAGGCAAATGGAATGGATAGTGATGAGAAGCCAAGCGGTGTCGGTCTGCACAGTGGGGAGGGGGAATGAACTGGGAGGAGCACAGGGGACCCGCTGGGTGGTGGGAGGTCCTCTTGATTGGAGCAATGGTTATGGGGTGGTGTGTACACTTACCACAACTCAGCAAATTGTAGAGTTGGGATTGGTACATTTCTCTGCCTATAAATAAGAAAAAAAGGACTGCCTTTGTAGGGCCATGTGGTAAACATGAGGATGAAAGCCACAAGCTGGTGATGAAGGGCCAAAAAGATGGAAGGCAGTTGACAGCGGCTGTGGCAGCCTGAGATTTCCAATCTCTGGACCCTTTGTCATGTGAGAAAATAAGCCTTATGCTAATCAGGCTTTATTATGGACAAGCGAATTCACCACTAAATACTACAAGTTCACTTAACATAAAAGTAGAAACAGAATAAAATACGCAGAACAAATATTGAACAGATATTGATTCATTTGCATTCATGTGAGAATATTTGTAATTCCTATCTATTCTACACAAATGGATGTAAACATTGGGATAAGTGCACCTGAAGATGAATTTTGTAGGCTAAACAGCTCAGCTAAAAATCTCTTATGAACCTCATTTCCCCCAGCAAAACTTTATTTATTTATTCATTCATTCATTCTGGTTTGTTTTCTTGTTTGTTAAGCTAATGCATGAGTTGATTCCAGACCATGTGACTCCAAATTTTGAAATAACAAGGTCCAAATGAATCATCTTTTCCTATGCTCAAAAAAGGATAAGTGCCTCATGTTGAAGAACGTTCAGCATGTAACTAAAGTTAACAAACAGCATTTCATTTCAGCCTCAAACCATTAAACAGCAAATCCAGTCTCTGAACATCAAAGCCATTCTGGGCATCTGGTCCCCTCTGTAAAAGCCTCTTAAAGAAAGGCCACGACATTACTGCAGACACTGGTCTCACTTCAAACCTGGCATCTGCAGTGCCCAGGAGCTTTTCCAAGGTTGTTTTTACCTATGAATTTTAATAACATGAACAGTTGTTCCCATAGTAAAAGATGCTTCCCTAAAAGTGCAGGGCCTGAAGATCAAGGGTAGGGTTTGGCCATTGCTCAGAAGGAAATGCAGTTAGATGACTTGAAGGAGGGGGATAAGAGAAGGAACAGGACACTGTGAATCTGAAAAGAGAATACTCAGCATGGTGTTGGGGGGGGGAGTGGGCGTGGAGCAGATGAGGGGGTGGCAGGGAGACCTCTTCTTCATGAGGTATGTGCATCTTTGGATGGAGGCCAGGAAAATGAAGGGGATTAATGATTCCCGAGCTGCCCTGGAGGGAGGTAGAGAGAAGACTGGGCACAGAAGGTGTGTCCAGGTCCAGGCTCTGTAAATAAACCTCCTGTGAATACCTGTGGCCAAGACTGTGAGGATCATGGTTTCATTGCCCTTGAGTAAATGTCTAAGAGCAGAATTGGTAGGTCGTATGTGTATGTTTAACTTTTTAAGAAACTAGCCAACTGTTTCTGATGAAGGTGCACCTCTGACATTCCCATCACTGTGCACAAGAGGTCCAGTGGAGAAGTCACCTCTGACAGCAGGATACAGCCACGCCTCCTCCTCCACGACGCACGAATGTACCATTGTGACCAAGACAGAACCGGGAAGGCCCCTGCGGGGTCAATGAGGGCACAGACACAAGATGCACCCTCAGATCATGGTGGGTCTCAGGTGCACAAGCTCTCTGGGGATGGCAGAGAGCTTTTGAGAAGTACTAGTGTGTGTGTGTGTGTGTGTGTGTGTGTGTGTGTGTGTGTGTGCGCACATGCGTGTGTGGTTGGGGGAATACACAAGCGTAGGGATACAGGGATGCTCATTTGGACATAAGCTATTATTAGAAATACCCATCATTGCTCAGTGCTCCACCTTCCTGTCTCAAATAGGTTGAGAGCCAGCCTGTCTCCTCACTGGCTTCTGGTTGACACTTTTGGGTTTAGTCGGAGGCAGTGAGACCTAGTGACATGGTCAGGCTGCAGGATTTCACAGCCCTACTTCACCACTTGTCAGCTGTGACCGTGGACAAGTTTAGCAACTACTCTGTGCCTCTGGTTCCCTACCTATAAAGTGGGGAGAGTGATACTGGCTGTTTCCCAATAAATAAATACCACTTTCTATCTTGTAGTAGTAAAAGTTTGGTGAATTTTCCTGCCACATTGCTTTAATAACGTGTCCTGTGAACTATCTATCCAGGTGGCCTTACGTTGACAACATTTGAAACCTGGTTGTGTGTAAAGCTCTGTGTGAGGCTCACCCTTCCCTCAGATGCCTCCCAGCCTCGCAAGAAGACAGACACGGGAACACTGAGCAGTCACGCCAAGAACAAAGGGACGGGGCCATCAGAGAAATCTGGAAAGAGAACTCTCTCTTCAAGGACTCAGCTGCCTCCTGAAGAAATCTGCTGTGACTTGTGGAGGAAGGAAGGGCTGTCTCAGCCAGGTGTAGAGGACAGGTGAGGACAGGTGAAGATGCGGCCGGGGGCCCAGCCACAGCCTTGAGACTGTCACTGTGGTCAGGTCAAATTACATCCTCCCATGTCTGTGTCTCTGTACCTGAAGTCTTCTCCCATCCCAAGAGTGGAGGCCCTTTTGGAAGTGCCAGGAATTACCCATCACCCTGCAGCAGCCCCATCCCTTATTGGCGGCAGTTGGTGTATCAATACCCCGGTTCCCTTGGCCCTCGGGTAGGATACATTCCCAGAGTTTCCACGGTTGTATCACCTCCCCGTGACTCTACCGCTAACGCTGTCCTTCCCAATCAACTACTTGCACTGGAATCCCTGTCTCCAGGTCTGCTTCTGGAACAAAGGGAGCCTGGAGACCAGATGGATATGAGAGCAACTGTCCAAGAGCAGTAGGGACGTCCTGAGTGTGCGCAGTGCCCTCTGCCGGAGACGGGGCCGGGTGAGCAGACAGCGGAGGGGCAGCTAGTGGACTCTGGTCGGAGAGGAGGCCACGGACAACATCAGGGTTTAAAATAGGGCCCCCTGGGTGCAGCGTTGGCTTCCCCTGCCTGCTGTCCTGCTCCAGGGCCCCCAGGGCAGCCGTGCATCCGACAAACAGTTATTGAGCACCACTGTGTGCCAGGCCCGGGGCGTATCAGGGACCAAACAACAACAAAAATCTGCCCTGGAGGAGCTTACATATATATAAATATAGACAATAAATAACAAATCATAATTACTGGAGGAGACGATACACCATGTTAGAAGGTGACCAGTGCTTTGGGAAGGGCCAGGGCCACTGGGAGGGCTGGAGAGAAAGTGCGATTTCACAGCCACCTCGAGATGGAAGAAAGACAAGGAGCGGAGGAAAGTCAAGAGACACAGGGAGGAGGACCATCCAAAACCACTTCCAGAATAAGAGAGTCAAGAGGATGGCCAGGACGGAATACTCCCAATAATGAGAGAAGAAAACTGCCCCCGACTGGATAAAGGAGAGGTCCTCCTGGTGGACCCCCAGACCAGCAATAGCAGCTTCCCCTGGAAACCTGCTAGAAATGCAGATTCTCAGGCTCCAGCCCAGACCTACTCACTCAGACCCTCTGGGCTGAGGCCCTGCGGGGGCTCCAGGCTCCTACGATGGAGAAAGAGGGCCCAGAGCAGGCAGGATGGGAACACATAGAGAGACAAACATAAAGAAAGCTGAAAACAAAGAAATTTTAACTGAAAAAGTTTGTATTCATAAAATGCCACAAATTAACTAGGTATATCAGTCTCAAGGGTTAGACAAAATAGAATTTGACGTGAAAATGTCCAAAAAGTTATATTTCATATTGGTAAAGAAAGCAATATGCCAGACGCACTTCAATCACCCAACGGCACAGCTTTAAGGAGAAGCCAAAGCTGACAGAAATACAAGGAGTGACAAAGCTGACCCCCGTGGGAGACGATGACTTGGACAAAGATGATGGACAAACTGGTGTGACGGGTGTGCAGGACTGCACCCCACACACACTGTGACCTTGACCTTGACCATGAGGGTGAGGGCTGGGACACACAGGGGCACCACTCTCGGGTGCGGAGATGACGGGTTTGACGAGGAAGTGAAACACTTAGGTTTGGGACATAATCTTTTAGGGAAAGGAAGACCCTGGAGAAAGAAGGTAAAAGGCACAATTATTTTCCTCCACCTCACAAGTCTCATTATTTTCATGGGATATTTGAACTCAGAAGGAGCTCAACAGAGCAGACATCGTGGACCCAGCTTAAGACTCTATGATATCAATGATGCGGACAAGTGTGAAATGTGAAGGGGACGAGGTAAGCAGTGCTTTTCAGGGAAAGGTGACAAGAGCACAACGCGAAGGGTTTTGGTCCTCCACCTGGATCAGCGGAAGGCAGCTCGGCTGTCCCACCCTGTGACCCAGGAGGTTAGCAATGGCACAGAGGGAAAACGGCCCTGCACTGTCTCAAACGGAAAGCCAAGATGTGCAGTTGGGGCCCGATGACCTTCACCTTGACCTTCATCTGAGCATCCCCTGCCCCCTTTCCCTCCCTCCCTCTCCTTCCTTTCTTCCCTCTCTGTTTATCCTCCATCCTTCCCCTCCTTCCCTCCATGCAGTTGAATTCTACGGACCAATTTCTACCACAAGGGAGGACTAACATCCAAGTCAATGGTGACAGACCTCAAATAGAAAACCCAACAAGCAGAGCCCGAGTAGCAGCACACGGGGAGCACTGGCTGTGGGCTCCTGGAGGCTTGGGAGGGTTTGCTCAGCCCTGTGAAGAGCGGGCCCTCGGGTCAAGTTCCCTGGAGTGGCTGCTGGCCTCGGGGCTTCTCCCCGGCCTCTTTTTTCACTTTTCACTGCTTACCTGGCCTTCACTTCCTCCAAAAAGGATAAGCCAGGGTGTGAAGGGGATGAGACACTGTTCTCTTTTTAAGCAACTGTGATGTCACAATGTAATTCAAGGAGAGACTGAGCTGAGGCTTTTTGGTTTGGGGTTTACTGTCTCTGTCTCCTCTTACTGAATGGACTTAGGAGTTAGCTGAAAACGGGGCCTACTCATTCAGTCCATGTTAAAGCCGTGGGAGGTACGTGATGTGTACGTTGGTCTTTCATTTGAATCTACGTGTTGTCTGTCACAGATATACTTGCGTTGTGCAGTAGGTATAATTCTGTATAAATCGATTTTTTTGTGAATGAATCATATTTGAAAGATTTACTAGCATTTACATCGTTTTAAGTCACTAAGAGGACTCGCCGCTAACATGTGGCATTTTTGTTCATGGGCTTTTCCCAAAAATCAGGAAACCCTGGCCTCAGGTTTTTCAGTATGAAACAGAGGATGTTAGGATTGTGTGTGTTTGTGTGTCTCTTTGTGTCTGTGGGGGCCGTCGCGTTTCTGTGTTTGTGGTGTGTGTCTCTGTGTGAGTGTGTATGATGTGGTGGGGTCAGCCATGGTCCTTCATATTAAGATATAATTTCCAAATGGATTTTGTTAGTGACTAGACAGCTCAAGGATCAGCTTTATTGGACCCCAGTCATGACTGTTTATCACACATGTCCGGGCCATTAGCATCACTGGAGAGCCCTTGATCCTCCGTGAGCCCTGTTCCTACCAAGTAAACAACCTGAAAAGCAGATGGCCTGGGAATCAACCACCATCTGCTGCCCCCGCCTCCAGTCACGGTGAGGTTTATGCAGCCAAGCAATGAGCAAGCCAGTTGGTCTGTCCAATCAGTTAAATAAACTGGAAAAGGTCTGCTGACCAAGTGGTGATAAATGCTCCTATGATCATTACAGAACGGTGTTTACACATCCCACCAATTGGACACGTTTAATCCTGCACCAGGTGTCACCCGTGCAACTAAAAAGATGCAGGGAATCGGACGGTGAAGGTGGAGGCATGGAGCACAGGCTCAGGATCAGAGGGCAGAGTCCAGAAGCACAGATGTGGGCCTGGGTGCCCCCAGGGTCTCCCCCAACCTAGGTGCCCTGGGGCCAGTGTCGCCTCCAGTGGGTGAGGAGGCAAGCCATCAAGGTATCTTTGAAAAGGGACAAAGATACATTTGAATGTAGTTTCTGCTGTGTATTTTGAGCTGTTATGAAACATATTAAAACATGTTGACAGCAATGTATATCGGAGTTTATTAGGCTAGGTGCATAACAAAGCACAAAGGATGACAACCCACTTCTGAGGCAGACCGGAGGTGCCACTCAGCTTCTCAGAAGCCTGAGGACAGCGCAGCGTGCAGCCCACCCTCCCCCGGCCTGGGGTGAAATAACCCCACATAGAAAGCCCATGATTCCAGCATCAGGGGAACAAACTTCAAATACACACATCCAAAAAGACTTACATTCTCATTTAGCGCTCACGGAGGGACTGCTGACATTTACATCTAATATCTAATATCATTGCATCTAATATCGCCAAGCCAGGCCTCGCCTATGATCTATTTCAAGCTTAAGCCAAATATGCAAAAAGAGCTTCAGGCCAGGGGAACAGTGGGCAAAATCTACTGAAAGGAAACACTTGCCCCCTTGCAGATAAGAGGAACAATGCGAGAAAGGAACTCCAAAATTTCTTCCTAGAACGGATGGGCATTATCTCCATGAACAGACCAAAACACCCTGCATTTTTTTAAAAAAGCACTTCGGTGAGTATTAGTCCCTGGAATCTGGAATGGGATAAGGTACTTGATTATCGAACACGTGGAGAATTTTATCATCCTCTTTTTTTTGGTTGACAAACTCCACAAACCCCACAGATTTAAGCAGTGGGTTTTGCGGCCAGAGAGGGGCAGATGTTTTCGGGGATTTTATATCTCAGATTCCCATGCTAAACCTATTGTTTCAGGGATGGAAATATGTAGGGGACATTACACCATTTTGCAGCTGCTAGAAAGCAATGCTTTCCTGTTTTCCTGGTTTAGACAATGGAGAAGCTAAGACGAAAAATAATAGGAAAAGGCTTTCCTAGATTTGCTTTAAAAAAAAAACTGCGTCATTTTGAATTTAGTGCTTTTTGGGGGGGTCAAATCTCATCTCTGTTCTCTTAGTTTTCACAGAAGTATATATGGGAGAGAGATTTGGAATAAAAGTAGCTAATGATCAAATCCACATCCTTCAGAGGTTGTTCAGGGGTAAAATCCAGGCCCCTCACAATGTGCTCAAATGAGGGCTCATGACCAGGACATGAAAGACGCAGCTACACATGTGTGTGCAAGAGAGAGATTCATTCCCAATTCAGCTCCTCCTGCACGCTGTACACAAGCACACACACATACACGTTTAATTTTTTATTCCACTTTCTTGCCTGATCATGGGGAAGATGTGAGGACGAGCCTTTAGGAGAGGCTGCTTATCTATCGTTGACAGGCACTTAGGCCTGAGATGGCCTTGCCAGGCCTAGTGGTGACCGCAGCCTGCATCCCTCCCGGCCTCAGGCCAGAACTGGCAAATTCACCCACTTAATGCCGCTGGGAACATGGCTCAGGCACCAAAAGGGACACCAGCACAGCTGCTTCTGCCTCAAGGCCACACTGTGGAGCAGCCGTGGTTCATCGCATAAAGGACACTCACCAGGTCCTCCACGCCCAAGGTGATTTTGAAGAATCACCCCGCCCTTGGCTGTCTACACTCGGCTTCCCCAAGGGACTGTCCTCCTGCATCAGCCCCTCCAAATGGCCAACGAGAGAAAAGAGCAGTGATCGCAGGGATCGTCCCTGAAATTCAGGAACGGGTGTGTTTAAGGAGACGTCCTCCCTTTAAATTATCTCCTCAGGAGGTGGTGAGTTTGTCCCGAATATAAAATTACTGAACCATGAGAAATTCTTTGGAGGAAAGTCCAAATTGTCTTTGAACCTGTTGCCAAGGGGAGCCTCTCCTTGACCCCAATGTTCAGCTTGCTCTGCCTCTCAGCAGGTCAGGGAATCAGGGACAGAAGAGTGCCTGGTCTGCCCCTGTCCAGCCCAGGGTCACGGCTGGAGGAATCTCTGTGTGGCAGAGCCCACCTCTCCCCATGTCCATCTGTCCGTTTCCCTGGATGTCACGGCCGAGCCACCTGGGTCTCTGGATAAATGGATACTTTGTCAATTGGCCCCGAGCTCCCAAAACAAGGATTCAAATACCCTGGCACAAAATGACAGCGGTGTTCAATGGGAGAAGAAAGCCTCGGTTTGAGGCTTTTCATCAGAGTCACTGCCCGAGGTGGTCCAGTCTGGGGATTGCGGCCACTGCTGGGCTGTGGCTGTGAGGGCAGGTAGACCCCACTCGCCTGCAGAGGGCCTGACTTTGACGGAGGGGATTTGGAGAAACTGTGATTTATCCACCCATTTCTCCCCCACCGGCCCCCCGGGGGGATGTCGCAGTGGATGGGAGGCGGGACAGGGCTGCATATTCACCTCCCCACCCCAACCAGAGAAGAATTCAAACACGGAGACCAAATGGGGCTGGGCTGTAGAAGAAACCAAATGAACACTGAAACCAAGGGCACATCGGTGACCTCAGCCAATTCAAAGCCAGGGGACCACGGGGGTCAGGGGCAGCCTGGGTTAGCAATGTCCCCCTCGCCCCAGTGACAAGGGTGAGGGCCATAAAGCCCTAGAGGAAAGCACCTCCTGTACGTGCAGATACCAGCCACGAAGTGCACACACTGCCACGAGCAGCCCGACGGTCAGCGCCGCACGGCACACCACCCCGGGGCCGAGGGACACAGCCTTCGCCCCCTGGAGTGCTAAACCCCAGTGTTCCGAGTGGGAACTGCAGAATATTAGGTGGCTTTAAAAAGCAGACACTTCGAACCCCCTCCTGGGTCCTATCAGGCCTCCATCCTTCCTTCCTTCCCCCAACCCCCTCCAGTTTTCCATTTTCTTTTCTTCAAAAGCGGAGCTATAGCACCTACATTTCAAAACTGGCAAAGGGGCATCTCCTTGGCTCTGAAGGCCGTGCACGCAGAGTGCCGACCTCTGGGGCGGAGTGTGGATCCTGGCAAGTTCCCTCTCTCTGTCCCGCGCCAGAGCGGCAGAGCCCCCGTGCCCCCTGGGTGCCCGGGCCTCCTGCGCTGCTCAGGCAGCTTCTAAGGGCTCCGACCTGCAGTGAACCCGGGCTGCTTTCCAGGCACCCAGGCAGAACTGGCAGGGACAGAGGGCCACCGACAACAACAGTCTTAGTTGTGGGAAATCTTCGCAAGTGAGCACTTAAACACGAGGCTATAAATTAAAACGGCCGTGAGCAGTGTCTGCGGTTGCACAGGATCGTAGTTATTCTCTCGCTCTTGCTCCCTCCCCTCTCGCCCCCTTTTTTAAGGAAAAGAGCCAGGGGATTCCTGTGCCGTAGGCAGCTCTGGGCCAGCCCCCGCGGGACTAGTCCTGACTTGGTGGTGCTACGGCCGCAAGCCAGGATCAGCTCTCAGGAGGCATCAGCCACCGTGAACTGTGCTAAAGGCTTATGAAAACACGTTTAAACCTCAGCCCAGCAGCTCGCTCACATCCTCCAGAAAGCATGAGGGCATCCAAGCCCAGGCAGCTGCAGAGGAGGCAGGACAGCTGCGGGGGCATGGGGCCGCCTGGCCCAGAGACCAGTGGTCCTTGACCTTTGTCCTCACGAGTGTCTGTCTCATCAATCAAGCCTGTGGTAACATCAGTACATTTATTTAGACGAATTGATTCAAGTAGTTTTGAAACAAACTCCGCCCTCTCACTCTAGCTTCCAGAAACGCTTTTAACTCACTTCGTACAATTTTCCCCACATTGTTCAGATTTCATCTGCAAATAAACTGAAGACTACTAGAACCTGAAGAACTAGAAGATGCGATTTCTAAACGTCCTGCCTCCGTGCCACCGAAGCAGATGGAAACTCTCCAGCCTCAACATGTTCCCTCGGACAGAAACAGAGCTTCTTGTGTAATCAAAAAGTTGATCGACTCAGCCTCTGTCACACCAGGAAGCACAAATCATTTCAGTCCTAATTTTCCCTGGTTCACAACTTCTTCTTCGATGGTTACGCAGAGAAGCAGTTCAAAGGGAGCCCATTAGCACCTAACTTGTCACGCCCAATCCAGAATCAGGGTGAAATGAACTCAGTCACATTTGAATTTGAACAGGGAGAGGGAGGGAGAATTGTTAACATGCATCAAATTCCTGAAAGGACACCCGACCCACCACTCACACAGCACACGCGTGTGATACCTGCACAGTTCAAGTTGCCAGGCGTTTAAAGAGAAGGCTGACAACTATTTGCCAAGATTGCAGTCCAGTCTTCCAGGAGGATGGGGGTCCTGCTTCCAACAGGCACCTGCCTCTGAGGACGGTGGTCACTGTCAGTGTCTCGGGGCCTCCTCAGCTTCAACAGTCTGTCCCCGGCGTCGGACTGTGGGGAACAAACAGGGACACATTGGAAGCTGCTGCCCCAGCTGTGCCGTCTGGACCCCGGGCGTGGGGACCGAGCCACGGGCAGGGCGGCACCCCCCGTGAGCACACGCAGGCCTCGGGTGACCCCAGCCTGGGCCATGCCTGCCCCTCGCCTTCTGCCTGCTGCACGCCATGGCCACTGCCTCCGCCCCAGCCGGTGCCTGCGGCATCCCCCCTCCCGCCGCCTTGGCAACCCAGCCTCCTTCACCTGTAGGGGTTCTCCGTTGCCCTGCTCTCGGCTCGCTCAGGGACCCAGGCGTAGCTGTCTGCTGCGCTCTGCGGCTTCTTCTCCTTCTCCTCCCTCTTGGCTCTGCGCTTGTGATAGACCAGGAGCCCCAGAGCCAGAGTCAGCAGGAGCAGGATGGCCACCACAGTGCCCAGGATGTAGAACAGGAGCAGCTTCTGCCCGTCCGTGCCATCGTCGCTTTGCTGGGCGGTGAAATCCTCACCTGCGGAAGCCTCACGGCCAGTGGTGGCCGTGGGGTGATGGGTGCTGGCCTCCATCCAGACACCAGGGGACCCACTGGGGGCCAGCATGTCGGGTGGGGCAAGGGAGATGGGGACGCTGTCTGGGAGGGAGGGTCTCCTGGCGGCGGGCGCCACCGTGGAGGTGCCCTCGGGGCTGCCCCTGGTGGGACTGGACGTTGCGGAAAAAGACACGAGCCTCCTCTCTCCATCTCCTGTGTCCTCCCCTTGGGGAGGCCCAGCTGGTGGTCCTAGGGATGTGAGGCCCCCGGTGCAGGAGACCCCATCGGGGGACAGCTCCCAGCCTGGCAGACAGCCACAGCGGAAGGACCCCTCCGTGTTGAAGCACAGGCTGTCACAGAGGCCGCCCTGCGGGCCTGCACACTCGTCCACGTCCACGCACCGGGTGCCGTCCTCCCCGGCCAGGACGTAGCCCCCCTCGCAGGAGCAGTAGAAAGAGCCATCGGTGTTGGTACAGCCCTGGGCACAGGGCGAGTGGCTGGGGGCACACTCGTCCACATCCACGCAGGCCCCCTCTCCGGGGCCACCAGGCTCGTAACCCACCCAGCACTCGCAGCGGAAGCCCCCGAGGGTGTTGACACACTCCTGGGCACAGGGAGCTTGCTGGCACTCGTCCATGTCCACGCAGTCCTGCTGAGTCGAGTCTAGCCGGTAGCCTGGGGGGCAGTGGCACGTGAAGTCCTTCCCGAGGGGCCCAGGGACGCACGTGGACCCCCCTCCACACGGGCTGGAGCTGCAAGGGTTCCGAGGGGCGCAGGTGACCAGGTCGTCCAGCAGCCGGAACCCCGGCCGGCAGCCGCAGCGGAAGGAACCTTCCCCACCCTCGAAGCAGTCCTGCTGGCAGCCTCCGTTGTTGAAGTCGCAGCTGAACTTGGGGCTGACACAGAGGGGCCCCGAGCTGTCCCAGTCAAACACATCGGGGGCCTTCTCCTTGCACAGGAAGTAATGCTGCCAGCTCTCGTCCGCGTCCCCACAGGCCACGTTGGCCATGGAAGCGAAGGGCACGGCCTGCAGGGAGGAGCTGGTGGCCTGGAACGGGGTGGTGTAATTCACCTGGCCTGGGCCCCCCAGGGTCAGCGGCCGGCACATGCCTTTGAAGCTGAACTTGCACACAAAGCCCTCGATGTTGCTCCCAGAAAACCTGGAGCTCCCACACGGACCCTCGGTCCACTTGGAGAGGCGGCTGGCCAGGGCCGGCACGGACAGGTCCAGCATCAGGGACACGCAGCGCTTGGAGGTGCAAGAGTTCTTGGCCTCCTTGTGCCAGTTGGTATACGACGTGTCCTCCCCGCCGCCCACCCAGCTGAAGCCCTTCAGGGGCAGGTTGCTGTCTAGGCACTTGCCCTTGTCTCGCTGGAGCCCAATCCAGAACCTGCCCATGCGCTCTGCCAGGGGCGCCCCCGGTGGCAGGAGCTGGGCCAGGGCGCCCTGGACGTGCAGGGCCTCCTCCTCGCTCTTCACCGTGGCCAGGTTGCCCCCTTTCTTGCTGCAGTGGAGCTGGGCATCTTCCGCACTCAGCTTGACCCTGTGGGCCGTGTAGCAGGCAGCTCCCGCGCAGACCACGGCCTCCTGGTCAGCGGCAGCCCCCGCCCAGGGCTCGACCAGCAGCAGCAGTAAGAGCAGGCCGGTGGAGCCGGCCATCATGGCCTCTGTGTTCCCCTGGGCGGGAGGCTGGCAGCCCGGCGGTGACAGCGGCAGTCCCGGCTGAGCTCCAAGGGGAGCCGAGGGCTCAGACGTGGACACTCCGTCGCAGGGAAGGACACAAAGGCTGAGGGCTTTCCGCGGCCCCCTGACCCAAGGCGCATCCTGTCGCTGCACTTCTTATTCCTCACCGGATACGGGGGCTTCCTGTGCTGAATAGCTTCTGACTCCTGTTGCCTTCATCACGGGTTTTGTTGTTCATAAAAGGAACCAGGCAACGTCGCTGGGTCCCGAATAAGGAAGCACAGTGGCATGGGTGGGGGGGAGATGTTCTTTTGCAGCTTGGAGACACCGGCTGCTTTCTTTGGGGGCCTGTCCTCCTTCCTATCCGCGTGAGGGCACGCCGTGGAGTGAGTAGATTTGGGGGGCCAGGAACTTGAGAAATTCACTTGGTATCCCATAATAAAATTCCACTTTGGTTTGCAAACAACCAGAAGAGGAAAAAACTAATCCGCAGACTTGAGACATGAGGCCACGGATGGTTATAATTTTCAGCCTTTTTTAGAAGCAAACTGGACTTTCCTTTTCCCTCTCTCATGTTCCCTTTGGCTTTGAGAGTCTTTTTTCTCTTATTCCCCCCATCGTGAACTTTAAATAGATAGGCAATTTTAAAATAGGAACTGGGCCGTGGGAATGTCTGAGTTTCTAACACAATGCCAAGCTCCTCGAGAACATTCAACCAAATTGGGTGAAATTTGGCAGTTTTCAGGGTTTCATAGTACAAATATTGTGTTGTGATGTAGCAGCGTCACAAAAAGCACCAGAAAGGAAAAATGAAAATGTCTCTGGCCTCACAGCCTTGGGCTTGCGTGCCTGTTTTGCCTCAGCTCGGGGGTTACGGGAAGGGCAGGAGATCTGGGCCCAAAGTCAGTCCAGGCCGTGGCTGACCTCCTTCCGCACGGCGACTCATCAAAGGCCCTTGAATCTAAAAGTTCTTTTCCTGTGATGACAGACGTGTTTTGCTCATCGGGGCTATCACTGGTTGGGGTCCCTGAGAAGTAGACCCCAGACAACAATTTGGGACAAACAGTTTATTTGGGAGGGGAAGTGATACAGGGACGAGGAAGGGGCCAGCACAGGGTGACACTGAACGAGCAGGTGACCGGGGGCTCCTGGGGCTCCTGGGATCCCCAGGAGACTGTGTGGACCATGCGTCAGTCTCCCCAGTGAGGGGAGGGGGCTGGACACTCCCCCTTATGCTCCACTCCCCACTGGAGCCGCGAATCCTGGCGCTCTGGGTGGATGGTAAGGACCCAGTACCCAGAGGGAACGCTTGGTGGAGAGTGGCAGGACCTGCCGAGGGGCTGAGCTGGGGCACCTAGGAGACTGTCTCTCCTCAGAGATTCGAGAAGGGCGTCCTGGGAGTTGGGAACTCACTGGCTTTCAGCCTCCACAAGGGATAAAGCACCCATCTCAGATTCCAGTCAGAGACCCCTCAGGGGGTGCTCCCTATGTCCTTTTTATCTTAATCAGATGTTTGCGAGAGTCCAGAGATGCTTTCATAGAACCCATAGAATTCTCCCTGTGCTCTTTAGTGCCTATGGAGATCCAACCATCCCCACACCCATCTATCCATCTATCCATCCACTCATTCATCCATCCATCCATCCAACCACCAACCCACCCATGTCTCCATCAATCCAACCATTCATCCATCCATCCATCCTTCTATCTATCTATCTATCCATTCATCCATCCATCCTTCTATCTATCTACCCATCCATCTAGCCATCCATCCATCCACCCAACCAATGTTAATGAAGGCCTTATTATGTGCTGGGCTCAGCACTGGGATTCTAGGAGAAAACTCCTGCCTTCATGACCCTTGACATCTCTTAGAGTGGACAGATTTGAACATGTTGAACAGTTGTAGCTGTGACAGGTGCCTCAGGGTGTCAGGAGAGGTCCTGACGGGGTTGGGGGGTGGGCAGTTGGGACAGGATCCTCTGGGGAAGAAAGGCAGTGGAGCTGGAATTTAAAGGAGGAATAGGTAAGAGAGGAAATGACGTCCACATGGGGGAATAGCACGTACCAAGGCCCTGTGGAGGGAGGGATATGACCTTATTAAAGGAGTGAAGGAAGGACGATCCTACGAGAGCCTGAGGAGTGAGAAGGAGGACCCGGGGAGGGGGAGCCCTGCTAGCCCAAACAATGACCACTGGCGGCTTTGTTCTGAAATCCGGAAGGAAGCACTGAAGGGCTGAGACCTGCATGTAGAAGCTTCCCTCCCTCTGTGCTGCAGGGAGCGGGCGGAGGGACCCAAGCGGTGTGGGAGGACCACTCGGCTGGCGACCGCGGTTTCAGGCGTAGATGAAGCTGTGTCTTTCCCTTTTCTGTGGAAGTAAAGCAACTATAAAAAAATTTTAAGAATAAAAAATTTAAAAACTAAAGAACGAATAAAGAATGAAAGCAATGCGCTTGTGCCGTGGTGTGAGCTGCTTCACTGACCCTCCTGGGTACACTATCCCACCTGTGCAAAACCACACGAGGACACACCTCCCTGGGGCTGGCTTGTGAGTTTCCAGCTCTTTGAAGGGATAGAACACATTTACCCTAGGTTCAAATCCCTCTCTGCCACTCACGGGCTGTGTGACCTTAGACAAGCTGCGGGACGTCTCTGTTCATGCACAACAGTCCATGGCGGTTGCTCGCGTCTCGTGGGGCTCTGTGAGGGTTCAGTGGGCTCATACCTGTGCCCGGGGGGGTGAGGGGAGCCACTGTCCCACCGGAACACTGACCAGCCAAGACCACGTGAACTCTGCCTCTGGCAACTGGTGTCAAAGCCTCAGCTTGGCCATTTGCTGGCTTTGGGATGGGACCCAAGCACTACACCTCCAGAGGGCTTGGTTTCCTGGTCTGTCAGAGGGGCAAACGGGAATCCTGATGCCATCACCCCTGGTGTGGATTCCGTTAAAGTAACCGAGAGACAGAGGCACTGGCCGTGGGGCTGGAGCACAGCAGACTCCTTGCTGCTACTCTGCCTGCAGCAAAGCCCAGCGAGGCAGACCCCACACTCCCACCCGTCCCCACGGAGCAAAACTGAGAAGGAGGAAACCTCTGTTGCGTTGGCTGCAGACAGGCAGCTTTTCTTTTTCAGACTCTCCACCCCGCACCCCAGCCCCGCCCCTTTAGAGCCTTTGTATGGCTCCTTGGCTGATAAACATGCTTGTAGAGCATTATTGATTTTTCCACATTTCGTAAATAGTGTCCTCATGTAATTTACCATGCACAATATTTACAGAAAACTTGACTGGGTCAAGCATTGTTTTTAAGGCTAACTTGTGCTCACCTCCTGGATCTGGCTCTGACCAGCAAAGCCGCTTGTCAGCACTTGGAAAGAGATAAATCACCAAAAAGAACAGCGCTTTCGGCAGATTCTGTCTCCAGGACGGCTCGGGTGTGAAACACGGGGTTGTAAATCCTGCTCGTGCGGCTGGTCTGGCAATTTTCAGGATCCGTCTGGCATTTACAAGGTTCTCAGTGGTTCCAATAAGTGGGCATACAATTTAGCCCTAATCAGACAATATAATTTTATAGAAATAAAAATGATCTCTATGCCTCACATCCAAGATTCGATTCTCGGTGAAAGAAAAGCAATTACACAACAGTTGTTAGAAAAGAGGTCATGCAGGTTGAATACATAGAATTCATTTCCTTCGGGAAGCTGACAGGGAAATCTTGGAGATTCCTGAGGTGTGTCGACCGGATCTGGAGGGGCGGATGTCTCAAGGATGCATCGGAACCAACCAGGTACATCCAGGTCTATGGCCAGGGTCTCTCAGGTGGGCACTGGGCCACCACTGACAGCTGGGGAGCCTGGGATACTGAGGAGCCCTGTGCCCTGCCCCAGGAGCACGGGCGGAAGCTGGGCCTGTCTGCCAGGCCAGGACTGCTGCCTCAGCCTTGCGTGGCATCCCCAAACAGGAGCAAATGAGTAGTAATTCCCACCTTCTGCAGTTGTGATCAGTAGTCAAAGTGTGACACAAACCCAGGGACGTCGGGCAAGTATCTTCCTCTCTGGGCCTCAGTTTCCCAGAATACAAATGGTGCCACCCCTCACCCCCAGAGGCGTGGGATTAAATGATGACCTAGCACAGTGCTGGGTGCAGTTAGTGTGTCATTATTACTCATGTGAATACTGTCTCACATTTACTACGAAACAGTTCTTATGATTATAGCTATCATTTTTGCCCCAGCTGATTCTCAAGGGAGCCCCCAGAGGGTGGAAATGTCCAGGGGCCATCAGGAGGCCCACGCACCGCTGGTTTTTGGAGCAGAGACAGCCTGTCTCCCCCTGGAGGTGAGCTGGGAGCTCGACTGTGGGCAGCGGAGCACTGAGACCCTTCGGTCAAGTACTGGGGTGTCCAATCTGTGGGAGTGTCGGTTATGGAGTTCCCTGGGAGCGCCCTAGAATCTGGTCTCTCGAGGGTATTCCACAGAAACTTGGCATCATCGTGAGATGTGAGGTTAGAGGTTCCAGATAAAGTCACCCTGTGAATTCTCCTCTTATGCCTGGCCCAGGCTCCGTGACTGCAGGTGGGTGACTCGACGCTCCTGGGCCCTTAATTTTCCATCTATGAATGGCCACTGTGACCCCTGACCCTTTCTGCACAGCAGGGGGAGGTGAGGGCAGGGAAGGCTGGACCCGGCGGACCCACAGCCCGTATCCATCGTCTGGTGAGGGCATTCTCTGGGCAAACAGAAGAAAGATGCCCCTGCCTTGACCTCCCATGAAGAACGGACTGACTGAATTTAGTTCAATGCAGTCATTTTGAAAATGAACCAGTTTGCTTCTTTAATAACCCTTTTCTTGAAATAACCCTTTGCAAGCTGCTTTGATTCTGTCCGTCTCCACACCTGCACCTCCCGAGAAGAGGGACGAGCGTAAGGAGAGGAAAGGGGAGCTGGACGGGGCAGGGACTATAGCACAGGCAGTTGGGGGCGGGGCTGCGCACTTGGGCTTGCTGGAGGTGAGGATGGCACCTCGAATCTGCCCTGGGCGCAATGGAGAAGCATCCTTATTATTTAGGCCTTCCAGCAGGGACTGGATTTTCACGACTGACACCCCAAAACCAGCACTGAATCCTGTTAAAACTAATGAGAGTCAAGGTACAGACAGTCCAGAGTGTGCAGAGGCCCCACTCAATTTCCGGTGGATTCAGCTGCCATGGCTCCCCTTAGCCTGGATTCCCCTTTCCCGAGCTTGGGCTCATTTGTCTAATTTTATTTCACTGGTGGCTGTGTCATCATCACCTTTCATTTCCCATAAAGGTTCTGAATTACGTCTAATTTCCATCTGCAACGATGAATCACGGTGTCCACGCCCTACCTGTCTCCAGCCTGGCCAGGGGGACATTCCTTCGCAGGAAACATCCTTGGCAACTTCCTCTGAGTGTCCTGGTTTCTCTCGTCTCCCTTCTCCAGTGCTTTTTGGAAGGTAAGTGTTGGAAAGTGGCCTGGTCCCCAGATCAGGAGGATGGCAACGGTGCCCTCGGGCCTCTACTGCAATGCGTGGTGTCTCCCAAGGGGGGAGGTGCCACTCCCAGTCGGTGCAAAGAGGTCACAGCCAAGCCTTGTCTCAACTTCCAGACGTTGGCCTCTTTATCTGAAGGAGAAGAACCATGGGCCCCAGGTTGGGTCCGGCTCTTAGACATTTTTTATTAGACCCATAGTGTTTGTAAAAATGTGAATTAATTACGACTATTTTAGAAGTGTAAGATTTTACATAAAGATCTGGATTTCTGGCTTCTTTTGAAAAATAAAGTCCCTGACGATGCTGGCCCCCCTCTGACGTGGAAACCAGTGGTCCGGTCAGTGCCCTCTGGGTGCTGCAGGCCGGGTCCTGTAGCCCTGGGGGCCTTACCATCACTAAATACCAACCCAGCGGCCCACCCGCCCTCATCTAAGCCACAATAGTTGTTCAGCTGAAAGTTACTTGGGGTCTATCGGGATTCTGTGTACATTTCTCTCCGTAGGAAGTGGGCTGGGAGATGCACTCTCTCATTCTTCCTAAGAGAAACTCACCTGTGTATCTGTTGGCAATAAGCTTCAGGAGATGCCAGAGCCTCCTCTATCCAGGGGTAAACCTGGACAGGTCTGAGCCAGTGATGGCATGTCCACCCCCTGGCCAGCACCTGGACCAGGGCAGACATGTGACACAGGCTGTCCGTGTGGGGTGAGGGAGAGTGCTGGATGCTTCGGGAAATTTCTCCTTGCCCTCAAACAAAGACATGAGAAATGGTCACCCCATCCTCGGAATGGTCTTAGGAGTGTTGGTTTGCAAAGCTGACGGAGTCAAGATGAACTGGCGCACTCAGAAGGGCAGAGCATGAAGAGGGAAGGAGGCTGACCCTGAAGTCACCCTGCCTGAGACTTCTTATATGAAATTATTAGCATTTTTTATTAAAGGATAGACGATTTACAATATTGTATCAGTTTTGGGTGTACAACATAGTGATTTTTGTAGATTATACTTCATTTAAAGTTACTATAAAATATTGGCTATATTATAGAGCACAGGGACTTGTTAGCATTTTTAATTGTTTGAGCAACTTATACATGGGCTGTTACTTGCAGCCAAAGGCATTCTTTCCAGACTTTGGGCTCTAAAGATTTTACTCTGTAGGACAAGAGCTGACCCAGTGACCTTGGTAGACCTCCCATATTTGCAGGCCTTTTGTCTGTTTGCAGAATCAAATTTCCACACAACAGCTCTAGGGGCCAAACTCTGTTCCCCCCACCCATATTGGAAGAGAGAAAAGGCTTCTGGTTGGGCTCTTTCTGGGGGAAGTGTTGGCCTCCGTGCCTGGTGCCGACAGGGAGAGAGGCAGTGGGGAGGCGTCCCCCCTGCAGATGCTCCAGACAGGGGCTGAGACAGTGACAATGAAACTCTGGGGAAGACTGGCCTTTGCTCGTCCAAACCCCAGCAGCCTGCCTGCACCTCAGGCCCCATGAAGGCGGATGCAGTAGGTGCCCAGAGGGGGCAGAGGGCAGACATGCCCGAGCTGGCTCGTCCCACTTGCTTGCCCGTTGCCCTCCTCTCCCCGTGGGAACCTCATGGGTGGCAGAAAGGAGGGGGAGACTCCAGATGCTTTCTAGACCCACAGGGGGAGTAGCTGCATCCTCGCCTGCTCAGGATCACACGTGATGACCTCACAGCACCCAGAGCAGAGGTGGTTCCACCAGTTTCCCATAAAAGGGCGAAGCCAGGAGGCACGGGGGCTGCCCGCGTTTCACCTGAGTGATTCAGCGAGTGTGCTTTCTTTTATCCCTGGTGTTTTAAAGGCAGAGTGATTTTGTTGTGTTAACAATTCATCTCTGAGCGCCCCCCCCCCAATATTATAATTTCAAATGGTGACCAATTTTCAGGAGTGAGGTTGTCACGTTGCAAAAGCAGCTGGTTCCACAGAATTCAATGAAACAAATGTATTTTAATTCGACGCAAAATTTCTAGTTATGGGTGTTGAGGGTGCAGAAACACAGGAGTTTCCTTTACTAGGAAACTGCATAACTCAAGGTGTCAATACAGCTTCATAAAGGATGTGGGGACCTGCCATGATGGAGCTTTAATGTTGGGTTCTCCCCCGCAATCCTCAAAGATGCAGCAGGTAGCAGACTTTTCACCCAACTCAGCAGATGCTCAGGCCTGGGAGTCTGAGTCAGCCAGGCCGCAGGTGCCCAGGTCCCTCCATGCCCCCGAAGATGCTGCAGAGCAACCCCCCGCCCCCGCCCCAGACGATCCTGTTGCCCTTCCTGCCACAGACATGCTTCTCACGGCCGTGGGCTGTCACCTCTGTTTCCCTACTTCTCTCGTGTCTTGGTCACGAGTTTCTCCACCTCTGCATGAGGATTGGATGGAAGGAACTCCATCTCCTGCCAGCCACAGGGAAGCCAAACCCACCCACTTGGGCCCACTCGCTGCCTCCCCAGGTCTTAGGAGTCAAGGCTGAGTTAGTCCCCCATCTCCAAGGCTGCAGTCTTCGGCAGGATCAGGCCTAAGGCCTTGGGAAGGTGGGGTCCAGCCCTGCGCAGGGGGGACCAGTGAGCAGCAAGGCCTCCATCGGAGAAGATACCCAACTGTCAGCACCGATGCCGTTCCTTGGAGACAATGTCCCCAGAAGGTTCCATCTAACTGGTAACACTCCAAGGACAAAATAGCTCACTGTCTCCTAGCATCAGGGGGCCCCCGCGTTTCCTATAAAGGGCTGGATAGTAGATGTGTTTTCAGTTTTCTGGCCCATATGGACCATGTTGCAACTACTTTAGCTCACAGCAGCCACAGACGTTGCGTAAACAATGGGGCATGGCCGTGCCCAATAAAACTTTATCTACCAAAGCAGGCCGAGGGCAGGATTTGGCCCACAGGCTGTGGTTTGCCTAACACCACTTACATTTACACGATGCCCTTGCGGTTTACACAGCATGTCAGCCGCATCCACCACCAGTGGGCCATGGGTCACTTTTAGCCAGCTCATGGGTGGACCCCGTTAACAGGAGGGAAACCTGGGATGGCCAAGGGCCAGGAGAGGACCTGGGACCCAGGGAAGGGAAGTTGAAGGCCAGCTTGGATGCCACAAGTTGTCAGGACCTGAGACCAGTGGGACAAAGCCAGGAATGGGGTGGGGTGATTCATCCATCAGCAAACAATGGAAGAGGCCTGTCTCTCTCCCTCTTGTCAGCTAAGGTTAAGTATCTTCAGCCTGGTTCTGACCCATGCTGATGCTTGGGATCGTGGATCAGGAGAGAAAACTCCTCTCTGGAGCAAGAACACAGGTCTTCTCCCAGCTCCGGCCCACCTCCCCGGCTGTGTGAGCTCAGAGCACCCACTTGCCATGCAGGATGGCAGGAAAATGGGGGCGCTGATTGGAACTACCTTCCTGGAGTCACAGACACTTCATGCCGTGAAAAGCTGGCTTCCCTCCCTATCAGCAGGGTCCTCTGTCTACCCGAGGAGATTCGGTCAAGATGGCCACATGGAGTCTCACCTTCGTGCAAACTCCGCTCGTTTTTATGCTTTATTTCTCCCAAACCTTCTGCCCAGCTCGAGCCTCTGTCTGGACAGAGGTCCCTGGAGAACAAACAGTAGGACTCCCAAACCATCTTGGGTACTAAATTCCTTAGCTGAGGCAGACAAAGAACTTGGGAAATGACTCAAATGCCAGGAAGGAAGTTTAAAAAAAAGAAAAAAAGGCTCATTTAAAGCAAGCACAAAAAATAATGAAAGGCTAACTAAAATAATAAGGAAGGCACATGACATCAGCACCATTTTCCTAGCAGTGACTCCAGCGCCCACTCCGAGGAGCTGGGTGAATTTGGCATTGGGAGGTGGGGGACAGAAGGGATGGAGCCCTTTCTGGGAAGGTAGAATAGGTAACTTCCTTTGTGCATTGTTATCTCTGTCGACTGAAATAAAATGCACAACCTAAAAGTTGAGAATTATGTTTTATCTGGGGGACAAAACTGAGGACTTAAGCTAAGGAGACAGCCTCTCAGTTGGCTCTGAGGTGAGGGAGGAACCAGGATATATAGGAGTCTTTGCAACAAAAACCAAATAGTCGGAACATCAAAAGATTACTGTTAAAGAAAACCAGACATCTCAAGTTAATGAATTTAGCACTTTTCTGTGTACAGGAAGATGCAAGAGTCTGGGCTCACTGAAATCATTCCTCTGATATATATCTTAAGGATCTGGAGCCAGTATCCTGCTCTTCTCCCTCTTGAATCCCCTCAGGGTGCACCACTGGGGTGGCCGCACTGGCTGAGGGCTTGAAGGCACAACATCCTTTGTTTACTGATATGGCAGGTGACATTCTTGGTCCACATCTCTTACTTATTGTTGAAGCATCATTTACCCAGAGGAAGGGGCACATACTGTAACTTGACAGTCCTGTGCATTTTCATCAGCTGAACTCACTCACGAAACCAGATTGAGAAACAGGACAACCCCTGGAGGCCGTGGCACCGTTGTCCCCGACTAGGACAGCTCAGACGGTGACTCGGTGACCACGATTTGGTCAGTGGAGACACGTGGGAGCCTGTCACCCAACCCCTAGTCTGTGGGGCTCAGCCGTGTTGGGCGTGAATGGCTCACCTACGTCTCTGTGCTGAGTGTCCCGCTGGGTGAAGATGCCACCATTCTTAAATCCATTCTATTGATGAGATTTGGTTGTTTAGGGATTTTTTTGTGTGCTATTAGGGAGGAATTCATGGCACTAGAGGCACCTTTCTCACTGTGCCTCCTTAGCAAGGGTGAGTTCCCAAGGAAGGCCGTGATGTCATCTGCTCGCCGAGCCCTGAGCCCCAGTCCCTTCCTTCCGGCAGAAGACGGAGGGAGAGGAGACGGGCGCGGGTGTGGGTTCCTTCCTCATCTTGCACTGGACCTGCATCCACTGACCTCTTACACCCCTCAGAGGTCCTTCTCATGCCCCTGCCTCCATCCCAATCACTGCGGTCTGAACACCTCACTAAAGCACGGGAGCCTGAGATAAAACAGACACCGTTGCCTTCCAGGAGCTCACAGACAGGTTAAGAAAATCAAAACAGAGTTTGATAGATATAATTAGAGAAAATGTGGCTGGAGTCTGGGGGAGGTTGAGAAGGAATGATGTCAGGGAAGTCCCAGAGCCTCAGATCTGAGCTGGGTTTTAAAGGATAATGTGAATGCTGCCCAGAACTAGGTGAGTGTAGACAGCTGCCTTATTCAGGACCAGAAACAGCAATGGACGGACTCGGAAACTGGCCCCACCTTTGGAGTAGAAATGGGAGTGGAGCCCGGTAGACTCAACGATGCTCCTTCCACTCAAATGCAAGCTCACTTTTGGGCGGCCGCTGCAGGGTGAGGGGTACAGGTGAGGAGCAGAGCTGAGGCCAGGCACCTGGGACCTCAGTCCTGACACATAGGCTGGCAGTCTGATGTCCAGGGGCTGCACTCGACCTCCCATTCAGGTTGCCGCCAACTGGCTGCCCGACGTGTCCATCACAAGTCTCTCGCTGGCTTGGTGGCTTTTCCGGCCATTTCCTCTCTTTCCTGGAAGGTGTTCTCCCACCTGTGATCCAAGAAGGCTGTCATCTTACCCCCAGGGACACCCGTGCAAATGGTCCCCAGGCCCAGGTCCGCGTCAGTTTGCTACGTGCTCACCTGGGCGAGCTCAGAGGACAAAGGTCTGCGGGCACAGACCTGGAGGGCCTTTCCAGAGGCACAGCCCGCAGTGGCTTCTGTATGATCTGTGGGCCCGCCTCCCCCAAGTCCTGCAGGTCCTCCTTCCTGACATAGCTCGGGGTCCCACTGGCAGCTTGTGGAGGCTGCTGGTGCCCATGTGTTTCCCATGTATTTTCTGAGAAATTACCAAGTTTTAAAAATTGGATATGAAGGTATGTATGTGATTTAAAATTCCAGCAAGATTTAGGAAGATGCAAGGAAGTGAGCTCCCTTCCTCCTCCAGAGCTCCAGGCTTCCTCTCCAAGGCCCTGGCCGGGAGCGAGCATTCCCAGGGCATCCTTCCACGGTCCTCTCTTCAAGGATAAACATCTCCATATATGTGTAGTCCTGTCCTGCCCAAACTTTGTCACTTAGAAATACATCTCGGGGGACTTCCCTGGAGGCGCAGTGGTTAAGAATCCGCCTGCCAATGCAGAGGACACGGGTTCGAGCCCTGGCCTGGTAAGATCCCACATGCCGCGGAGCAACTAAGCCTGTGCACCACAACTACTGAGCCTGCAAGCCACAACTACTGAAGCCGCGCGCCTAGAGCCCTTGCTCCTCAACAAGAGAAGCCACCGCTGTGAGAAGCCCGCGCACCGTAACAAAGAGTAGCCCCCGCTCGCCTCAACTAGAGAAAGCCCGCATGTAGCAACAAAGACCCAACGCAGCCAAAAATAAATAAATAAATTTATTAAAAAAAATAAAAAGAAAGAAAGAAGTCTTGGGATTGTACCTTATCAGCCCCACAGCCCTGGCCCTTCTTTCCAAGCTTGCATCAATGATCTAGTCTAGTGCATTCCTTAACCAGACCCCAAGAACTGCTTTTTTTGGGGGGGAGTGGGGAGGAGGGTGTCTGTTTTCCTATGGAGAGTTTGTTGTTTTTCTTACTGAAACATAATACATGGTTATAAAGTCAGCCCTGTGTGGTATGTGGGTGTGTGTGTTTTCTTGTTTCTATTTGTCATTTGCCTTTGGGCTGCATTGCTGGTATTGCTTTCTTTCCAGAAAATTCTAATTTTTATCTAATTAAAGTTTTTTACCCATGTTCTTGATGGCATTGGAATTTGTAGCGTGCTTAGACAGAGCTTTTCTGACCCCACGCCCATAAAAGAGTATTTCCATGCTTCCGTGTTTTCAGTAGTTCTACAGTTTTACATTTTCCTTAAAGTTTTTTCTTACATCTGGAGTATATTTTGATGAATGGAGTGAGTTAGAGATCAAATTTAATGTTTTTCCAGATGGTCATCTAGTTGCCTAATTTCATTTAACAACCACATCTTTCTGCTCTATTTATTTAAAGTGCCATCTTTATTATAAACTAAAGGCTGGTGCTATTTGGGTCTATCTCCGTACAAGGTTCTCTTCATTGGTCCGTGTGTCTATTCACACACCCCACACACTGCGTCATATATTCCTCATAGCTGCAATGTTTCAGGACATCTGGATTTATGTATCTGAATCTCCTTGTGATCTGACTCTTCCTATTTTACCTCATTCTTCCTTTTTTTTGTGAGAACTTCCCATAGATAAACATCAACTTATCTTGTTGAAACCAAACTATTTTTCTGTTTTTATTTAGACAACCGTAAACATATAGATTAACTGGAAAAGAGTTTCCAGCTGATAATGTGAAGTTATCAAATCCCAGAAGACAGAATGGCTTTCCATGTGGTCAGAGTATTCTTTTTTTTTCTCTCTCTTTAATATCTTAAGTTTTTGTCATAAGGAGGATGCACTTTGTTTATTCTATGATGTTTTTAAAATCTTTTCGTAGTGCTATCATAATTGGAATATTTTTTAACATTTTATTTTTTCTGACTCGTTTTGGTTTTTATAAAGTTATTGATTTTGCGAAGTAAACATCTAGCCAGGCACCTGACTGGACTGCTCATTACTTCTAATAGTTGTTCAGTTGATTCTCCTTGTCTTTCACATAGAATCCATCCATCTGCAAAACGTGATAATCACACCTCCTGTCTTACAGGTTTGAATTCAGTGCTCTCCTGTGGCATTGCCCTAAAGGGCTCTTCAAGAGTATGACACATGACATGGCATCCCCATAGAAGTGTCAGCTTCCAGGCTTTTATGCGACTGTTCCTAGCTTCTCACCACTAGGCATGTATTTTTATCGTAGTTTTGTCATGTGGTGGAAGCAAATGTCTACTATTCAACTGATTTTAAACATCAGAAACATGTTGAACTTTACCAAACGTTTGGTACCGACGTTACCAAACGTTTCCTTGACCTCTAAGGAAATGATTATATGTCTTTTTCCCTTTGACTTAGCAGGAGATGCTGGGGGAGACCCCTAACCCTGGATCCCCATTCACGGTGGGCCACCAATCTGCCACCTGCTGGGAGTGTGGGCAGCTAACGTCTTGCAGCTGCCCCTCACCCCAAGAATGTCCCTCAGCTCCCGGGGGCCCTTTACCCAGAGATCCCTGGGAGGCAGGGGCCCACAGTCACACTGTAAGGGTGACAAGAAGCCCTGGTCTCCCAGTGAGACAGGCAGCGTGGTGTAATTTACACTCCAGAGTCCCAGCTGGACGCCAAGGGATACCCTGTTGGCCCCCGAGGCTCCCTGCCTGCTCCGCCCCCCTCAGCCTTCTCCTGGGACCTCCCACTAGGAAGCACCTGCTGGGAATCCTTGCCTCAGGCTCTGCCTCCTGGGAACGGGCTGCAGGCTGACTTAGAGGAAGTTGTGTGAATGGTAATTGATTTTCTAAGATGGACCCAGCTTGCATTTCGAGGAGAAACCTTACGTGGTGGGATTTACTCTTTCTTTAATGCATTCCTGGGTTGTATTTGCTAACATTTCACTATGACATTTCCATCAATAATCATAAGGAGATTCGTTTATTGTTTTCTTCTTGTGTTTTCTCAGGATCTGCTTTCATATGTACTGAATAAAAATACATGTGAAGCTTTCTCTTTTTATTGACCTAGAGCATTTAAAATGGCACTGAAGGGACTTCCCTGGCGGTCCCTTCCCTGGTGGTTTAAGACTTCCCCTTCCAGTGCAGTGGGTGAGGGTTAAATCCCTGGTCAGGGAGCTAAGATCCCACATGCCTCACGGCCAAAAATCCAAAACATAAAACAGAAGCGATATTGTAACAAATTCAATAAAGACTTTAAAAATGGTCCACATCAAAAACAAAAAATCTTTAAAAAAATAAATAAAATGGCACTGAAAATACTTGTTACTTGAATTTGAAAGTTCCATCCAATTTCATAGAACTTATCTGGACCTTGGGTGATGGCTCAGGCCTTTAGTGACCTTCTTAATTGCTCCTTGGTAACCTGTCTGGTTAAATGTTCTATTTCTTCTGAGGTCAGAAATTTTTTTTTTAGATAAGGAAAAATACAAATTCTGTGTGTATTTCTAGAGTAACATCCATTCTATTTACTTACATGGAGTTAAAACATTCTCTCAAAGTTATTTTTATTACCTCAGTTCCTATGGTTAGTTCCTCATTCTCATGTATACTTTCATGTCTTGTGCTTTCCTCTTTATCTCCCTGCTATGAAAATAGTTTTGTTGTGTTTTTTCAGTATGTAAAAATGCAAATAGTATAAAAACAAATAAAGTAAAAATCACTCCAAATCCCATCCCTCTGAGATGACACTATTAATAATTTGGTGGCCTTCTCTTCATAACCCGTTTGGGCATCTATGCATGCAGATATATGCAGTCAACATAAGTGGGATAATGTCCACCTTATTTTAATTGTAGCCACCATTCTTTATATAAAAAAGGAGTGTTTTGTTTTTGTTTTGTTTACTTCTTCTTTCTCACTCCCCTTCTCCCACCCCCCAACACACACAAAGATTTTCACTGAATTCCGTAGCTAGTGATTTAGTCTCCAATATCGTGGTTTGGGGTTCTTAGTGCTTTTGTTTCTTCAAAGAGGTAATTTTCTGATGCTCATTTTCCTTGCTGCTTTTGGTTGGTTTGGAGGGAGCTGGACACGACTGCTGTTATTCTAACATCTTTAAAGGGAAGACTCTTGTACTCATTCCCATGGCGACTATAACATTTGAGCACCAATTTAGTGGCTTAAAACAACACAGATATGTTGACTTACTGTTTTGGGGGTTAAAATCAAGATGTGGACGTGGGCTGTGTCTCCTACGGGGGCTCAGGAGAACCACCTCCTTGTCTTCCCAGCTTCTGGACCTGCCTGCATTCCTTGGCTCGGGGCTCTTCCATCTTCAGAGCCAGTCACTGGGGTTCAGTGTTTCTCCAGCTATATCATCCTCACTCAGACACCTCCCCCCGCCACCTCCCTCTCTCACTTATAAGGACACTTGTGATGACACTGGGCCCTCCAGTTTATCCAAAAGAAACTCCTCATGGCAAGATCAGCTGATCAGTAACGTTAATTCATCTGCACCGTTGGCCCCCTTGCTGTGTAACATAAGGTATTCCCAGGTGTGGGGTTTCGGATGCAGGTGTCCTTAGGAGGGGAGTACTGTTTTGCCTGCGACAACTCCCAAACACTTTTTCCCAAATCCAATCCCTCACTCCCTGGGATTTGGGCCCCCTGACATTTGCTGAGCTGCATCTGGCAGCAGGTGTGAGCAGGGAACCCATCAGAGATGTGAGCGGGGGAGGGACACAGTCCAGAGGGAGTGACCTTCCCGGGTCTGAGCTTTGTACAGAAAGAAGCCCCCCTCCCCCTTGGAAGGCTCCCTTGGGCCCACCTCTCCTTGAACCCCCTCAACAACCATATTAGGTAGTGATTTTCCTCTCAGCCATGATTAAGGAACTGAGGCCCAGAGAGGTTCAGGGTTGTAGAAACTCAGCCAAGAATAAAGAGTCTGGAATTGTAGCCCCATGTCCTGAGTTCCCCCAGCACGCTGGAAATACCCCAGGAACTTAACTCAGGAGAATATGGCAGGAAATCACTCCTCTCCCCTCCTTATCAAGCCTCTCAGCTGGTCTCCAAATATGGCACAAGGGCAGAGAAGTTGTTTCACAGACACACTCGTGGATTCTGAGCGTTCAGGGTGTTTTCTGTTACAGAAGGGAAGCTTCCTCTCAGATTGCTGGCTGTCTGTATACCACACAGAGCAGGCGATGTGGTCAGCGCCCCTGTAGCCCCACCTTCTCTCACGGCACGCCATCCCGACATCCAGCTGCTCCCCCCATACCTCTGTGCTTGGGGCAAGCAGGGGCTGTGGTGAGGGCACCCAGCTCTCTCTCCCATCCAGCAGGAAAGCTCTGAGCTCCCACGGTGGTCACCTGCTAATAACACAGTCCCCTCTGCTGCAGAGGAAGGCAGCCAGCGCCTTTCAGGGAAAGAGAAACCTGGGAGATGCACCCGCCCGGGGGTCTGCCCCTGCAGCCCCCCACTCGTTGCAAGTGGCGCCCCCAGGGACGGACCCCTCTCAGACCTTCTGCAGACCTCCTTGTCTGTCTCTGCCCATGGAGAGAACGGGGTGTTTGTGGGCAGGGTCTGTACACATAGACGTGCTGGGCTGTCACGCAAGTGTACGCGAGACACCTGGAGGTGCAGAACAGCTGGGGAGGAAGGGCAGGGAGGCTATGGCCAGGTCAAGTTCCACCCAGGAATGTGGAGGGGTCCAGGAGCTCTAAATTCAGCCCTGAGTTTCTGGGTCATTAGGAAGGCATATTTTTCAAGATAGCAAGATAATCCATGTTTTATTCAACACTTTGCTAGCTTGAGTTAAGAATTTTAAATATTTAAACCTACAGTAAATTGCCCAACCATCTCTAGGGCCAGCTGGGAACTGGATGGCGGGGGTGTCAGGAGTAGGTGATGGGAGCACAGCAGGGTGTCTGGGATCA
Source organism: Balaenoptera borealis (assembly GCF_965194805.1). Taxonomy (NCBI): domain Eukaryota; kingdom Metazoa; phylum Chordata; class Mammalia; order Artiodactyla; family Balaenopteridae; genus Balaenoptera; species Balaenoptera borealis. Next base: position 45,117,962 of record NC_138872.1, on the reverse strand, counting down.
GAAACCCCTGAGCACACCTGACAACCTCACCCAGGCTGGCAGGCTCCGGGCCTTGGTGGCAGCCCCTGCTCCCCTGAGGTTCACATCCCCAGCTCTGGTTTTGTTTTTTAGAAAAAATTATTGATAAATAAAAGGACAATAGCCAAAACATGGAAGCAACCTAAATGTCCGTCAACAGATGAATGGATAAAGATGTGGTACATATATACCATGGAATACTACTCAGCCATAAAAAAGAATGAAATAATGCCATTTGCAGCAACATGGCTGCAACTAGAGATTATCACACTAAGTGAAGTAAGTCAGAAAGAGAAAGACAAATACCATATGATATCACTTATATGTGGAATCTAAAATATGGCACAAATGAACATATGTATGAAACAGAAACAGACTCACAGACATGGAGAGCAGACGTATGGTTGCCGGGGGGGGAGGTGGGTGGGGGAGGGAAGGACTGGGAGTTTGCGATTAGCAGATGTAAGCTTGTATGTATAGGATGGATAAACAGCAAGGTCCTGCAGTATAGCACAGGGAACTATTAATAATACATTCAATATCCTGTGATAAACCATACTGGAAAAGAATATAAAAAAAGAATGTCTATATGTGTATAACTGAGTCACTTTGCTGTACAGCAGAGACTGGCACAACACTGTAAATCAACTATACTTCAATAAAAACATAAAATTAAAGAAAAAGGAGAGAATCAAGTGTGTATCCTGCCTTTCCTGTACTAGCTGTACGTTAGGGCAACACAAGAGTTGATGAAACCGATTTTTTCTCTATGAAAATATTCCAGCTATTAAATGAGATAGTAATAATAGAATTAAAATATCATTATTTTGCTGCCCCTGATCAAATAATAGCAATGACCATCAATGGCTGTTAACAAAGCAAAAAAAGGGAGAGAGACAAGTGGGCATTCTATACCTCCTGAGGGAAGGACCCCACACCTTCCACGATGGGTCATTGCAAATAAATAACCAAACAAACAAACAAACCCATTCCTGAGGTTGATCAAGCTAGAAGATCTAACTACCCCCTTGCAGACAGTACAGGGGACAGGAGGACATGATTAAAAAACACCGTGGAGATTCAGCCAACAAATCCAGACCATAGAAAGCTCTGCAGGACAAATAACTAGCTTCTTTAACCAAGTAGAGAGAGGAACCTACAGATGAAAAGAGGCTTAAGAGACATGACAGCCAATTGCAGTTTTGCACAATATTTGGATCCTGGCTCAAACAAGCTGTAAAAAACAGCCCGTAGGAAAGTTGAGGTAATAGGAACCCGAATTGGATATTTGATGGTGATTATCATTTTTAGGTAGGTTCATGCCATTAGACTATATACTTTAAAAGATTCTTTCCCTGTTGGAGATATTTTCTGAAATATTTGCAGATAAACTGCTGTCCTTTCTGGGATTGATTCCAGTGGGCTGGGGGGATGGGTGGGATGCAGGAGAAATGGGGTTGGCTGTGCAGTGAACTTCTGAAGCTGGGTGATGGACGCCCAGAGGTCATTACATTATCAATTTTTATTACATCATTCCCTTGACTTTTATATGTGATTGAAAAATGTCCATTTTAAAAAGTTAAAATTGCAAGGAAAGAGCCGGAAGATACTGTAGGACTAGAGTTTAAGGGACTGATGGCTTTTTCCCATGAAAGCGTTCTTCTGCATGTGGACATCGAAATGCAGGAAAATTTGCCCTGAAGAAACAAATCTACGTGCCCTGAACACATTCACTACACGAAATGAGGAATGACCCAATAATGGCTTCAGTGCAGAATTAGGTAATAATTGTGAAAAAAGCTCTCTCCCTTCTCGACTGCTGGTAACTCCTCCGTTTCTTCCTCACGTAATTGTTCTGACTTTTATAACGGCCTGTTGAGTAACAGCACGTCTCTGCAAAATCTCACTTTGGAATGAAGGGAGCTTTGGTTGAAATAAAGAGGTGTTTGGGAAATGAAATGTTTGATTGGGTTCCGAAGCTGAGTGCTGATTCAAGTGGCGGAGATCACTGTCAGCTCCGGCCATGAGCAGACAGTGCCCCGGGGGTGAGCCGAGGAGGCCGGTGCTGTGACTGAGGTCAGAGCCCCAGGTGGGCGGAGGGAGGAAGAGGAGCGCTGAATGGGGGTCTCGGGGCCGATTTGGCTCCAGAGCCCATGGGGGTAGAGGCTGGCCCAGGAGTGTCTGTGGACAATTGGATCTACACGTCACCCTCCTGTTTCCTGAAACAACAGTAACTTTTACCTCTGATGTTATCCAGGCCTGCTGACCACTCCGATGCCAAATTCAGGGACCCATCTCTGTCCCCTAGGGCAGGGGTCCCCAACCCCCGGGCCGCTGACCGGTAGCGGTCTGCAGCTTCTTAAGAACCGAGCCGCACAGCAGGAGGTGAGCGGCGGGAGAGCGAGCGAAGCTTCCTCTGCCACCCCCCATCGCTCCCCATCGTTCGCATTACCGCCTGAACCATCCGTCACCCATCCCCCACCAGTCCGTGGAAAAACTGCCTTCCACGAAACTGGTCCCTGGTGCCAAAAAGGTTAGGGACCGCTGCCTTAAGGTATCCCGTCCACTGCTCAACCACGTACGCTGCAGCGTGCCTACCTGGCCGGACCCAGGGCTCCCTCACCTCTGCAACAGCTCCCACAGCCCTGCATGCCAAGTAAGGCCAACTGAGGTTAAGGAGCCCCTGTGAGGGGGCCAGGGCTCAGCCCTGGATATCGGAAAGAACAGTCATGACCACTTTGGTCATTTCTTTGTCATGTCTTTTTATCTCCATGGCAAACCCAGCAAACCCTAGCATCGCCCCATTTACAGGCAAGAGACTGGGGTGCATGGGAACCAGGCTCCTGCCCCAGGGTCGAGGCAGACTTTGAACTCCAGGTCCTCCTATACCGCCAGGTCCACAACTCCTGGAACAGGAGGCCCAGAACCGGGGGCAGGCAGGGCCAGACAGGCAGAAGTGGTCACCACGCTGGTGGAGATGGCCTTGCCAGTATCTTGGCTGGCACTGCCTTCAGACACCCAGCAAGTTCGTCCACGGTAAGAAGGTCCAGAGCAAGCGTGGAGGAGCTCCCCGGAGGAGACTGTGGGGAACACTTGCCTCCGTGTGCCCAGCGCTGCGCTGGCCGCTGGGAGTACAGCAATGACTGAGCGCATCCTCAGCGAGGGGTCCCGGGAAATTACTAACTGCCTGCTCCCCAGGGAGAAGCCCCTCCGTGTAGCGGTTGCCTCTCTCCGAGGTGTGAATACCTCCACTGTGGCCAGTTTCCATCTGCCCAGCGACATTGCTCAGCACGGAGCAGAGAGGAGATGGAACCAGGGGCTCACCTCCACTGGACAGGTGTGCAGGCAGGCGTCACGCACGAGCACAGAAGGTCCTAGAACAATCGGGAAGTCAGAAGCGTTCACTAGTTAATATAACTCAACTATTCATTCGCAGTTCACTTTTGAGAAAGGCTGTGTTTGTGCGGTTTCCCCAGTTTTACAGTTGTCTCTCACAAGCCGGGGGAGCCCAGGTTCCAGCTCCCAGAGAAGAAGGCACCGGTGCCCGTAGTCTGGTCAGGTCTGTTTCAGGCCAAGTCGCAGGGCGTAGCCGTGCTGGAGGGTGGAATGGTTCTTCTTAAAACACAGCTGCCGGGGACCCCAGGTGACCACTTAGCTGAACCTGCCCTGCAGATTGGAGTGGAAGCTAAGCGGCCGCGACAGCCTAACAGGGACCCAGGGTTTTCCTCTGCTGGTCCAGCGACGGGAACTCAGGGAGCTTGTCGTGCTGCTTAGTCTGTTAGAGTCACGGGCCGGGAAGTGGCGACAGCCTTGTTGTTCTCCATACCCACAACCCCTGCCCTCAGCTTGTCTGCAAGGCCAGCTCTGCTTGGCACCCCGGGGGCTCCTGCCTGAACCACTGCCAACCAGTAAGCGGAACAGAGGCTGTGCAGGGGGAGGTGACAAGGGCGCGGGAGATAAACTGGGAACACACGAGTTGCACGGCCCAGGAACCTGGACACAGTTTGAGGAGCAGCAGAGGCCCGTGCGCAGGGCCGCGGGGCTCAGGGCATGGCTTCGGGGCTCGTGGCCTCTGGGTCCGCACCGCCCTCACTGAGGGCTGCATTCACTCTGCACAATTGTCCTCTCGTCAAACATCACCTGTTAAAAACCCACTTTCCGGGAATTCCCTGGAGGTCCAGTGGTTAGGACTCGGTGCTTTCACTGCTGGGGCCAGGGTTCAATCCCTGGTCGGGAACTAAGATCCCGCAAGCCGGGAGGTGTGGCCAAAAAAAAAAATCAACTTTCAGAGGAGGTGGGCGGGGAGGGGAAATAGGAAGAAGGTGGTTACAAGGCAAAATCTTCCAAATAACGTCCTAGGGATGTAAATACAGCACGATGACGACAGCTTACGCTGCTGGGAAGGTACATAGGAAGGTTGTTGAGTCAATCCTAAGAGCTATCACAGGAGAACTTTTTTCTTTTCTTTTCAGTGTATCTATAAGAAGGTGGATGCGAACTGAACTTTTTGTGGTCATCATTTCACAATATATGTAAATCAAACCATCATGCTGTACATCTTAAACTTGCACAGCAATGTGTGTCAATGATTTCTCAATAAAACTGGAAAAAATCTGCTCTCAGAAAGATGACTAGACTAGGAAGCAGAAATCCGTGTTATCACAAAGTTGGTGGCGATTTTAAAACTCTGGCGGAAGCTGGCTTCCGCTTGGCCTGTTTTCTATGACACACAATCATGGTGTTGGTAAGACCTACCTCCACGATGCCATGAACGGTTTGTAAACTCGGTTGCGTTAAGACTCCCTAGTTATTCTTGGCCTCACCACCATCCATACCTGTACCACCTGATTCTGACCTGGAGCGAGATTAATGAATCTCCTGGGGCCTCAGTTTTGGCTCCTGACTCAGTGATAACCCATCACTGGGAAAAGCTTTGGTGGGTTCCATCCGGTTCCAGAAGCCCCGCCACTGTTGGGTGGATTTAGCCCTGCGGGCATGATTAGGAAGGCGACCCCAGAGGTCTGGGCTCCCCGGGCTGGAAGAAGGAGTAGCCAGGCCTCAGCGCGAGGGACCCACTGCAGGTGAACAGTATGGAGACAGCCAGGTCAGTCTGGGCATCAGAGGTGGTTGGAGTGCAGAGTTTACAGGGGAGGGGGGCTCCGAATCCCTGGGAGAGTGCAAGTCCCCCGCTCCCCACCCCGATGTCACTGGAACGTGGGGTCCCAGCGGTGCAGCTCTTCAGTGGGGCTCCTGAGATCCACACTCACAAACCCACAAACACACACGCCTACCTACACGTTGTAGCTCCTGGACGTCATTCGTGATTTAAACTGTGAGTTTCTCCTCCAGGTTTAAAGCAAGGTGCCTGGGGGACTTTGGAGAACTCTTTCATTTCTGGTCCTTAATTCAGGGCCTGTGAAAAAATTGGGACAAAAGTAAGTGAAAAAGGGCCGATGACCTTAACAAATGATCTTCAATATTTCTGCCGTGCCAGCCGGCCAGGCACCCGCTTCAAACCCGTTTCACCACCCTGGGCCGCACTCAGGTCTCCAGGAGGAAAGCTTTGGAAAGGCCAGAGCAGGCCCACATCCACGTTGGTCTTGGACGCTCAAAAAAGTGTGATAGAATCAGGCTTTTCTTCTGGATACTCTCGGTTGTGGTTTTCAAGCTGCCACCTTTCCCGCGCCCACGGCCCCCTGCAGTGGGCATGAGGAATGCCCGTCTCTGCTTTGGGAAATCCGGGAGGCGCCAGCCACACCGGGGTCACACGCCGGGGGAGCAAGCCGGAGGCTGTGCTATTTTCAACTAAAAAATAAGACAAAACTTAAGCGTTACAGTTTTCATATGTGGATCAACAGTAGTACCTAGTTGTAATTTATAAACAAACACACATCCACTGAGGGTGATACGAAAAATGGTTAAAAAGAGGGGCTTACTCACAAACCTCCAAGTGCCCAGGCTCACACGGACACGTGTCCACCACAGAAAGGGCCCTCACTCCAGCACTTCCAGGTCACTCCAACTGAAGGGAACTTGAAGTCACTTGCTCTGACTCCTCATTTCACAAATACGAAGAATCAGGTCCAGAAACATTGAGTGACCAAGTGGAAACATTTACTTAGCAGTAGAAACCAAACTAGAATCCAAGATGTGTGTGTGTCTGAGTGTGTGTCTGAGTGTATGAGTGTATGCATATGTGTGTCTCTGTGTCTGCGTGTGTCTCTGTGTGGGTCTGAGTCTGTGTGTGTGTGTGTGTCTGCGTGTGTGTGTGTGTGTGTCTGCGTGTGTGTATGCACAGAACAAAACAAGTGTTCTGCATTAAGATCATGGACCCATTATTGAAACAAATAAACAAACACAAGTAGGGTATTGTCCTAATCCAGCAAGAGTCTGGTTAAGTAAACTCTTCTGATTGACATACTGTGAGTAAATCATGTTCACAAAGAGTTTATACTTGGAGATACAAGTGTTCATCTTTTAACATTCAAGGTTTAAAAGTCTCTGCTGAGTGAATGCAATCATGTCTGAAGCTGCACAGAAATCCCCTGATCTGCCCGCAGGGAACCTCTCTGGATGGTGGCATATGGGTAACGTTTTTGTCCCAAATACTTCTCTCTCTTTTCCAACTTTCTATAGTAAGTATATATAGTACATTTTTAAAACTGGAAAGAAAATGAGAATTTGTAACAGGAGGTCTGCACATAGGCGTCCTGACCTGAAGCAGTTTCGGGTGACACTGCCCGAGTCCTACCTTCCGGTCAGCTTGGCGGGCGCTCCTGGGTGCCTCGAGGCCAAAGCGGGGCCACCCGCCTGACCCGGCCTCTTTCTTGTAAAGTCTGCAGTTTTTGTTCCGCTTCCAGCTTGTGTTTGGTGCCCAAGGATGGCTCTGAGGTTGAAAGCCCCATTTTCCAGACTTCTCCCTGCTCTCACTCTGTGATCACACGTGGCGTCACTGCGTGGCAGCAGGCAAACATCTGCCCCAGGCCTCCGGAGAAAACCGGGCTGCCTGAGACATCTGACCTCGAATTCCTTTGTTTATTTCCCTAAAGCGTCTGGAGAATCCACAAGCCCCTGGCTCTGCTGCGACTCCCATGGGCCAGGGATGCACAGCCCACTGGAGGAGGGAGCGGTCCCCGCCCCTGGCCCCAGGCCTGCGGGGGAAACTGGGTTTTCTCCCCCTGATTTTTCCCTTTATGAACATCAGTTTTGGCACAGTTAGAAAGTGGCCGGGGCCGACGCTGGCCACCAGCCGAGTCAAAACCGTGTCCTTTCCTGGGGCCAGTGGTGGTGGGAAAGCAAAGTTTTATGAGTTAAACTACCGTCATCTCTGCTCTTCCTTTCACAACGTGGAGGAACCTGCTCGGGAAGGGCGACGGCCCCACCTCTGTCGTCCTTTGTTCGTCACCAGGGCCTCTTCCACAGCGGGCTCGGCTGGTCAAGGGAGGGCAAGCAGAACCCAGTCCTCCGCTAAGCCAGCAACGCTGCCCAGAGCACAGGGGCTCTGCCGTAATAAATGCCCTCACACCACTGTCAGAGGAGCAGAAAGGGAGCTAACTGAAGTGCCAGGGAAGTTATTCGAAATAACCTTGACCCAAACTACTCTGAACTGCTCTGGAAAAATGTGTCCACTGTGTTCGCCGCAGACCCCGGGACAGCAGCGCCCGGCTGGACACCTCTGGACATACAGCGTTTTATTGGCTCTCCTGCTCCCAGAAACACGGACGAGTTTCCACAGGGCTGGGCAGGTAAATGGGCGCGAGTGGGGTTCCAGGCAGAAGAGACACAGGCGTGCAGAGTGTCGCTGCGGCAATGGCAGCTCCCGGCACCCTGGGGACGTACGGACCACGAGCTCCTTGGTGAGAGGGGACGCGGAGACACTGCTTGTTCCCGGGGAGGGGCGCGAGGATGGGGTTGGGTGTAACAGCTGAGCTGGAGTGTTCTGGGCCAGGGGTGCAGGGTTTGCAGGCAGAGGAGAGAGTGTGCAAATACACAGAGGGGTGGGGCACCAGCAGGAGGCAGGGGAGGCAGGGTCAGGGGAGGCGAAGTTGGGAGGTGGCAGCTGCAGGGCGGGGGTCGAAGGCCCGCCTGGACAGACGTCCTCTCCACGTGCATGTGTGCGGTGGGCAGGGCTGACCTGGCCTGACCTGGGTCAAGGATGTTCAAAGTAAGGTCCAGACCTGGAACATCAGTGTCACCCAGGTGCCTGTTAGTAATGCAAATTCCCACCCCCTCTGCATTAGTCTCCTGGGGCGGCTGTAACTCAGTACCACAAACTGGGGGGCTTAAAATAACAGAAACTCATCCTTTCACAGTTCCTCAGGCTGGAAGTCCTGAGTCAAGGTGTTGGCAAGACCGTGCTCCCTCCCAGGCCTCCAGGGAAAGATCCTTCCTCACCTCTTCCAGCTTCTAGCAGCCTCAGGTGTCCCCTGGCTTCTGACCATGTCACCCCCATCTCTGTTGTCACCTGCCGTCTTTCTCCCCACGTGTCTGTCTCCCCGTTCCGCTCTCCTCTTCTTATAAGGAGACCAGTCGTACTGGATGACAGTTCACCCTAACGACCTCATCTTACCCTGATTACATCTGCAAAGTACATTCACGGGTACTAGGGGTTCAACATATCCTTCTTGGGAGACACAACCTGGGCCTCAGCAAGCCCTCCCGTTTGAGACGCGCTGGTCTGGGCAAGCAGAAAGCGTTCCCGTACCTTCCGAGTCGTGCCCCAAGCCCAAGGCTGCAGAGCATGTCTGCTGTTTGAGCCTACAAGGTCACCCAGAGTCAGGCTTGGGACCAGCAAGGGTCGGGTTCAGGGATGTGTTTAGTTTGATCCGTAATAAAACTCATAACCTTCTCTCTGTGTCTCCAGGTCACAAAGAGCTTCTCACTCCTCTACCTGGCATGACCAGGGCCCTCCAGAGCCCACCTGAGACAAGGACCTGGATGCATAAGTTACAACTGGGTACTACTGTGGACCCACATATGAAAACTTTGTAACGCCTCAGTTTTGTCTTATTTTTTAGTTGAAAATAACACAGCATCCGGCTTGCTCCCCCAGCGTGTGACCCCGGCGTGGCTGGCGCCTCCCGGATTTCCCAAAGCAGAGACAGGCATTCCTCATGCCCGCTGAAGAGGGCTGTGGGCTCGGGAAAGGTGGCGGCTTGAAAACCACAACCGAGAGTATCCAGAAGAAAAGCCCGATTCTATCACATGTTCTCGAGTGTCCAAGATGCACAGGTGTTTTGGGTGATGCTGAAGCTGGTTCGTAGACAGGAGGCCTTCATAAGGCTGGAATGACCTGTGACCAAGAAGCTCTGACCGAAAAGTGCTAGAGATTGAGTGTCACCTGGGCCAGGCACAGCCCCTGGGCCCTCGCTCCTGACAACTCCAGTTTCCCAGGGCCAGCCTGTGCCTCCCCCCGGGCCTTCTTTCTCCTGGAAGAGCCAGGAGCTGACACCCCTGGGAGCAGGCCTGAGCCAGTGGGAGGTGAGGGTCAGAGGACAAATACCCAACCTTCTCACGTGGTGGCAGTGACCCAACAGGACAGAGAACCCAGTGGAGCTCTGCTCCCCAAAGCACGTGGTCCAGCTCCCTCACCCCCACCTCATCCCCCCACTTCCCACCTGATACTTCCAGAGTTCATTTCCCCAGATTATCTCAGGGGCACCTTATGGGGTCCCAACCTGAGGCACAGGTCCGCTGTAAGGCAGCCCACCCTGGACCTACAGACAGAAGTGGACGCAGAGGCCGGACCCAGACGCTCGCCATTGGAGAATGAATCTCCGGCTCGTACATGGGGCTGGGACAAATGTGAGCATCAGCCTAAATGAGAAGGACCAGGAAGGAGAAACTGCGAAACGCACACAAGGCTTGTAGAGCCTAAAGGCTCCTTCTGCTTACCCAGCCTTCCTGTGAAGCCACAGAACAGCACAGGAGCTGAGGGCAAAATCCAGAGGGCTGTCTTCACGTGGCCCGCACTCCAGGCTCCCCTGTCACAGGCTTGGAAAAATGTAGATGGGCTTGAGCTTTCTGAACAGGATGCAGAGATGTCTGAGAGGTCAAAAGGCGTAAATCTTAACAGACTTCCTGTCACTCCATTTCCCTGACGAGGATCCGAATGCCACAGCATAAATCACACTTAAGTGTACCGCTGAGTACAACTCAGTGTAAAATCGTCATGTTCAGCTTTTCCAGCAGTATTTGGCAAGCCCTTGTCCTGGATCATGTATTTTTCACAATAAGTCCGTAGATTTTCCATTTTTAAAAAAAGTACAGTGTCAGTGTTTTGTCAAATAAGTCTGGATCTTGCTGTATACTCATCCCCTCGGGCTGATTAAACACATTACCATGTTAAAGGCACCAACAACTCCTAAATAATAAAACTGCTTTACTTTAAAGTAGTGTTTTCCAAAGCCAATGGGTCATGGGACCTTCTTTTTTTTTTAAAGTAACACTCATGAATATCCTACAGCACAGGACACTGGTTCGGGGAGCCCTGGGCTTCACATGTCATTCCTTGAGGGCCCTGCATGACCTGCACGGGGCTGGCAGTGGGTGACTGGAGCCCGTCTGTGAGCTCTGATCCCGGAGTCTTAACCCAGACGCCTGGCATCTTGAGACACGTGGAGATGCCAGCATCCACAGTCATGTCTGCGATATTGGGCGGGGCGGGGGTGGGGGTGACATTCCCCTCTTTCGGGCATTCCGAGGGTACACTGGAGAATAGCCCAGTTTTCTATTTTTCCATGAATTGGTATTCATTTCTGCTGTCACCGGAAGATCCAGCCACACCAGCACTGCCCCTGTGTGCTCCTACAGCGGGATGTTGCAGTCTTGGTCAGACTGGCATGGCACCCACAAGCTCAAACTGACCTTAAACCTCAAGAACCTTCTGAGCGCTAGTTGGAAACATGCCAACAATCGGCCAGGCCTTCTAAGAATCCCAAAGAACTTCTAGTGACCGGCTGCCCCCCTAGGCCAGCAGCAGGGAATGAATGTCACCAGGCCCCTTCCCTTTCTTTATCCGGTAAGTCCCGCTCCAGATATTATCATCACAATCACTGTTTGCTTTTTGGTTGTGTGGATCATACACTCTTTAATTTTCTCCTTCTTATCTTTTTTCCCACACCCAAGAGAAACAGCCTGCACATCAAGCCAGCCTCAGCATGGGTTTACTCTGCCGGGAAGGTGGGTCCCAGGGAACCAGCACAGAGCTTACGCGATGATGTACATTCTGCACCTGGGACATGCAGCTGAGTCTCCCCTGAGACGTCCTCCACCCGTTGGGTCCTCAGGGACTAAGGCCCCCGCGCATTTCCTGGGGAGGGACTGGGCCTGGAGTCCTTGGGGCCGCTCCTCCAGCCTGAGGGGAACCAGAGCTCTGGCCCGGGGCCCAGGCCCGGCCACGGCTCAGCCCTCCCGCCCCCGTTTGCCCCTTGCCTCAAGGACGGCACTTGTTAAGCACTTACTACACACACACTACTTACCAGCAAAGTACTCCTACTTCATTTTCTGAGAGAATCGGGACGGGAAAATGTTTCTTTCAAAGCATGAGTGAGCGGCAGCTCTGAGGCAGTGGGGAGCTGGGCCCACGCTCTACATCTGGACCCCTGTGGACCCCGTCTCACAGGAGGAGAATTGGGGAGGGGGTAGGGGAGCAAAGCTGGGGCGGCGACTCCGAGCAGGCAGGTGAGGCCTCTCCCCGTCCTCTGCAAGGAGACCCAGACCCAGAGGGCTCGACCCGTGGAACAGAGCCAAGTGGACCCTCACGTACCCACACCAGCTCCATGCTGCCCCGGCCCCAACTCGGGGAACACTTGTCAACTGAATGAAGGATCGCAGGACCCCACTTGCCAGGGACCAAGCCAGGATAAAAGGGAAGAAGTTCCGTTTGTTGTGAAATCTGAGCCGTAACAGGGCGATTCAGCTCCCCAGGGCCTCCTCCTCAGGCTGCCTTCTCCACTCTCTGGGACCAGCCCAGGGTGGCGCCCAGGTGTACTACCTGTGTGGTCACTGGCCATGTTCAGAAGGGCCTGCACTTGCTTTACTGCCCTGCTGTCACGGTCTCAAATCCCCATGATTCGTGAACGAGGACCTTGGAGAGTCCGAGGCTGGTCCTGGACACGCGGCTGCCTTGCCTCTCAGTCCTCAGCCGTGAAATGGGGTGATGGCCATGGCCGCCTCACAGGTTGTTGTGATAACTAAACGAGGGGATGGGGGTCAAGTTCTTTGCACTGTCAAGCATGTAGTGAAAGCCAAAAAGGCACTGGTTTTCAATAGTCTCTTTTCTTTCCTCTCTGTTTTCTTCATTTCTGGGCTTCATATTGAAGAGGAGGGGCTTCCTAATGAGGTGTGTAATGTCCACTCTAAAGCTTTCCCTTTGGAGGCCTGGAGGCCAAGAACATGAGAACTGTCCACCCCTGTAGGGCCTGGGCTTGCTTCCACGTCCTGGGAGCCAAGACCAGCAGAAGGAGACAGAATCTAAGCCCCCTCCCCACCCCGAGAGTGGTGGGGTTCCAGGTCACACAGCCCCTCAGTCAGGCCCGACCTCACCCTCTGTCTCAGCGCACAAGTGGTAGTGTCAAGGGACCCAGCCATCCTCAGATTTCCAATGGGATTTTTCCAACAATTCCTGGAACTGAGAAGTCGGTGGGGAAGGTCATGGGTGAAGTGAGGTCACTGGCCTGGCTCCAGGAGCGTGGCCGCAGATAAGTCCCCTGGGGCAGAAGCTCCCCAGGCTGCAACACCCACACAACCCGCCCTCCAGGCTTCCCCTTGGGACTGCAGAGTTTAGAGAAGCAGGAAGGTGACAGCCCTGACAATGGAGGGTGGGTCTACTCCACCCCCAGAAGCTGCTGCCTTTGCCCTGGAGATAAGCCTTCTGAGGACACAGGCAGTGTGAGGCCCCCAAAGACTTTCAATGACACAAAAGCATCACCCTGCAGAGCCCAGGATGAGTGCCGCCGGCAGCTTCCGGTCCATGACCTTCATCACCTTTGTGGATGGAGGGGGTGTGGCCCTTTTCTATGGAGTTGCACTGTGATTTCAGCTAAGGGTTTTTTAAAATGTCTGTTTATCTATTAATCAATTTATTCCAACTACAGCCTGAAAGAGATGGGCCAGGATTTAGGGAACATCAGAATCAGTTTATTGTATTTGTCTTATGCAGGTGCCATCGATACAGTGCAGATTCACTTTGTGGCTGTGAAGTTCTCAGCACTCTGAACTGGAAGGCATGGGCCCTGGGCAGGATGTGGGGACGGCTAGAGCCAGGGCCCTGCTCTCATGGCGCCCTTCATGGGATGGATACTCTGAGCAGTGGACCTCTCTGGGTGGGAGTTCCTTCTCTGGAAAAGTGTGAGCCCTGAACCAAGGCTGTCAGGGCTCCTCCAGCTGCACAGACATAGGATCCTAAGACCTTGGGGACACAGCTAGATACTATTCCAAACAAACAAACAAAACCACACAAGAGAAACAGAATGCAACAAGTGTTGCAGAAGATGTGGAGAAATTGGAAACTTGTGCATCATGGTGAGAATGTAAATAGTGCAGCTGTGGTACAAAATAGAATAGCAGTTCCTTAAAAAATTAAAAATTAGATTACACAATGATTTCACAATAATGTGAATGTACTAAGCCCTGCCGAACTAAACATTTAAAAATGGGTAAGACGGTGAGATTTTTGTTACGCATGTTTTACCACAATTTGAAAAAATAAAAACTGTAAACACACACACACAAAGTAATCCACGCAGAAACCCTGTCTTCTAAGGAAATACGCTGTGTTGGTGTGAGTCCGACCTGGGCTTACACTCCATACCTGTTGGGCCAGGACCTCTGTGGGCCCGGAACCTGCTGAGGACTCAGGGTGATGGGGGAAGACGTCTCTCGACTACGGCCCTGTGACCTCCCTGCAGGGCAAGAGATGCTTCCCTGTACCCAGGTGACACACGCACCTCGGGCTCCAGGGAAGACCTTCTAACAGGGGCCGCTGGCTTCCGGCTTCCCAGTCGGCCTCCCAGACTTCATCTCAGGAAAAGCCAGTCCGGGGATGCGGGATGCATGTTCTCTGCCCTTTTGTTATGCAAACAGAAGCCACAGCATTTATCCTGATGTACAGAGTTCCACGCTGAGCAGTATTATCTCTCTTCTACAGGCTGGAAAGCTGAGGCTTCAAGAGGTTAAGTCCTGGCCAAGGCCACACAGCCCGCTGCGGCAGAGGCGAGAGGACCTGGCCGCTGGACTCCGTTGGGTTATTGCTTACTACTTAACAGACCACCCACGTTTTAGGGGCTTAGAACAACACCCATCTTGCTGTCCCTCTGGTTCGGTGGGGTGGCTGGGCTCAGCTGGGCACCCGGCCTCTCTGGGTCCCCTGTGTGGCTTCAGTTTGAGGTAACCAGGGCTGGGGCCGTCTGGAGGTGTGGCCGGGAGGGGGCCACTCTCCCTCTCCCGGATCCTGGGCCCATCTTCTCCACGGGGCCTCTCTGCTCTCGTGTGGTCTCGCCGGCAGGGTGACTCGGGGGTCCCAGGGGCAAGTGTTTCATGCCACCCGGCCTCTCGAAGGCGGGCCTGGAATAGCAGAGCCTCACCTCTGCCAAGGTCCACGGGTCACAGTGACTCAGAACCCAGCCCAGATTCGACACTGCGGAGACCACACGAGGGTGTGAACTCTGGGAGGTGTGCTTTATTGTGGTCTCTATGGAAACCGGTCCCCCTAGGCTCCGGCCAGAGTCCCAGCCAGGCTGCGCCCTGTGAAGGGCAGCCGGGCCGGCCGAAACCTCCTGCGCCCGCATGGCTGCAGCCTTGGGCTGGTGGGCGCCCGCACTTGGACCCAGGGAAGCTGTGCTCAGCCCCTCAGCAGCCCAAATACTCCGCCGGGCCCACAGGAGTGGAGGAAGAGGTGGCCCTTCCTCTCGGCCTGGCGGTCGTCCTGTTATTTTCTCCATCTGCGCTGATGAGGAGACAACCAGGAACCCATGGGGACCTGTCCCAGGTCACAGGCGGCAGGCAAGCCCCGCCCACTAAGCCATCCCTTCCCCAGTCTTGCTGGGTGCACTGTCAAGGGGGCCCCGGAAGCACGGCCATCGTGGTGAACGGGGGGAGCACACCCCGCACCTGGGCATCACTCTGTCTTTGGACAAAAGTTTTCCCTTCATCGTGAGGCTGCAAGATGGGTGTAAGCGGCTGAGCCCCTGTGGGGGGCCTTTGTCCCCGGGGGCAGCTCGGGAGGGACAGATGCTGCAGGGAAGGCGGGGGGGGTGGGTGGTGGGGGGACAGGCTTTCTGTCTCAGTCATCACAGGTCCCAGTCATCACGCCAGAGTCTCTGCTCTGTATTCTGGTCTCCATTTGAGGTCAAGTTTAGATTCTCAGGCTGATATTTCTTATCCGTCACAGAGTCAGCCTGATCAGACCTGCTAGCATTTTTTAAGATCGAACCCAATAATAACAATAATAATTTCAAAAGAAAACCTTTAGGCATCCAGACAAGCAGATTTGCAAAATCGATGTTAAAAATGTCAGAGCAACTTGGTGAAACTCACATTACGGATATTTCCTGCATCCCCACCCATCTGCAGAGGGCTTGCAGGTACTGTGGCCACAGCAGCCTCACCTGGTTTACCTGCATCTCTAACCTGTCCATCTAGTTTCTGAGCCTTTCGGGTTCTTCAGGACACCCAGCCTAAGCTGAAGCCCAGTGTCCTCCCCAGGGAAGGAGGGAGAGCAGGGCTGCTAGAGGAACGTGGATGGAGAAGTTCCATTCCTGTTCCCTGGCCAGTGTCCACTGGCCTAACAGCTACAACGCTGTCAGTCCCCAAAGCCATCTGGTTGAAGATTCCCAGGTGCTTGGAGTCCAGGACGACAGCATGGGAACTGGTCTCAGGCCAAGCAGAGGGGACACGCAGAGCCCCGTGGCAGCTGTGGGCCACCAAGTGGGCTCTCCGGTGACAGAGATGCAGGCATGGATTCTCACAGGTCTCTTCTCTCTCTGGTCGACCTTCTTCTATAAACGAGAAACCGAGACACACGTTTGAGTTATGCTGAGTACATCAGCATAACATCCAGGAGTGAGCTAGAAAATAAGACCACTGGGTGCTAGTCCTGCCCAACGAAGCGTTCTCATTACAAGGGGTTGGTTAGGTGGCGTTTCAGAACTCAGAAGCCACGACTTCCTGGTTTCCTGTGTACGCAGGTAGGAGCACAAAGAATATTCTCTGGGCTTTTACTCAGAGGCTAGTCTAGTGCACACACCTCTCTACCCTTAGCTTTTCTCTCTGTCTCCTGCTTTTCACGCTCGGTAGGCCAACCTTTGGGGGCTGTGCCGGGCTGGTATATGTGTCACCATGTTGAATGTCAGCTGTTGTAGACACACAGACCCTTGTGCACGCAGGGACAGGACCAGAAACATTCCTACATGTGCACCTCCCCGGCGAGTGGTGTTAGCACTTTTTATTCTGACAGATGCTGCCAAAGGCCCCGCATAAAGGTTGTGCTGTCCGCACTGCCAGCTCAGCTTTGACCCCTGTGGATGACGCTTTCCAGTAGGTCCCGACCTACGACACGAAGCGTGACCATCTTGTAGCTTGATCACATTTCTCATCTTTTCCTCTGTGGAAGAGGCAATTAGTCCTCTGTCTCTATGTGCTCTGCCCATTGGCTATGGGGCGGTTAGTCTTTTCGATGCGTCTTCATGAAATACAAAGTGAAGAAACTATCCCCTTTAAATCTGATATGTGATGCAAATGTTGTTCACACTTGGTTATTCTTTTTAAATTTTGTCTTTTCTTAACATGATTACTGTATATAGTTAGTATAGGAATCTTTTCTTTTAATGGCCCCCTGTGCCTTAGCCATGTTTCTCTCTTTCACTCCAAAGTTATTTATTTTTCTAACTCTCCCATATTTTCTTCTTGTAGTTTTATGGTTTAGTGTTTAGGGGGTTTGTGTTTTACATTTAAATGCTTAATTCAGCCCAGTCAAATTTTAGAGCTACTTGTTCTTTGCTCTGCCCTCAGATTTTCTATGTGAGTTCTTTCTCTCTCTCTCTCCCTGGTTTGTATTTTGTGTTTTCTTTGCTTAGGGTGCATGTGTTCCTTCTGAGTCTTTCAAAATTTCAGATTTTGTTTCTGGTCCGTCTTGTAGTCACGTCCTGGGTGTCTTGCTCTGAGGGGACAGGGACGGGATTTATTAGTCCCCTGGGAGAAGCACTTTCACCTCCCTCCATTACCCAAGTTTAGTTGATTTTGTTATTTTTTAAACTCTTCTGGGGTTTACTTCTGCTTTAAATATGACCTGATGTTCTCAGCTTTTGAAGATTTCGTTCGAACCCTAGGACTCAGCGCAGTGATCTCAGAGGTGTTTGACTTGTAACCAGGAGCACACAGATTGTTTCTTTGAAAGGAAAATCCCAAAACATACTTAAAAAAATGTTAAACTGGGAGGCATGAGCTATTAGGGCATAAACCAAATGACCTCATGTTATTAGCTGGAGCTGGGAGGGGTCCTCAGGGTCAGATATCCAGGAAACAGTGCTGGCCTGGCCCCCTCCCCAGCAGGGCGATCTCGGGGGCTCTGGGTCCTCCTGAGCTGCGTGTCATCATGTGAGGACCAGACACCCCAGGTGACGTGTCCACTGAGCTCCCTCACTCCCCGTCCCCAGCGTGTTGGCTTTGAGTCATCCTGAGGCAGCTTCATCACCCAGCTGTGCTGTGGTCCGAGAGCCCCAGAGGGGAGGAATTTAGGAACACTGCCCTAAACCAGGGCCCTGCCCTTCTGTTACGGAGGCCCAGGCTGCAAATGCCCTCGAGAAGACTGTCCTGGCGAGTGCCTTCCCTTCCCTCTGTCCTGCCCTGAGGCATCAGACACCAGCTCTGGTCCAGGGCCAGCAAGAGCCTGTAGACGCTCCCTGAGCATCTGCATCCTGGGCACGGGGTGACAAAGACAGTGGGACGTGCCTTGTATCTCGGGGTCACAGTATCTTGAGAGCAGACACTTGAATATGTGACTAAAGGCAAAAGGGCAGCAGCAGGTGCAGGGCGGGGACACTGGTGAGAAGGGACGCTGCTTCCAGGGGACACTGAGGGAGGAGGTAGAATCCCAGCTGAGGGCCCAGTAGGCAGGTGACCAGGTCCGGGGTGGGGCTCCTCTGTCCCCTGCCATGCTCCCAGCACAGGCCCTCTACCCCACCCCTGCTTCCCACACCCCCCACTGGATCTTTGCAACAGGGTCCTAGTAGAAAGCACTCACGTGGCCTTGGCCACCCCAGCGCCCCGTGAGGACTTGCACCTCCTTTCCTTAGAGTCACAGTCTCTGCCCTGAAGCTCAGGGAGCAGGGCGGGGGCCCTGTGTGGAACAGCGCACCCACGCCTGCACTAGTCACTCAAGTGCATTGGTCAGTACCCACTGTGACGTGCTCGGGACCCAGTGACGAACAAACTGGGCCCCTACCCACCTTGGGCTCACCTTCTAGTAGGGCAGCCAACATGCAACTAGACGTGGGTGTGAGGCCAGGTAGGCAAACGTTATGAATGAAAATGCAAAAAGGCAGAGGGCTCCAGGGGGTCGGGGGCTGACGTTTAAGGCAGGCGGTCAGGGAAGGCCTGAGGAGATGGCATTTGAGCTCTGGGTGTCCAGAGGCAATAGAACGGGTTTGACAGGCCGGCCCCTGATGTGACTTCCTAGAGTAAGGAGCAAAACTTGCCGAAAGAACGAAGTTCCAGCTTCTTCAAATCAAGTCTTGTGAAATATCTGGCTTCCTAAGCAGGAGATGGTCACAGAGAGTGGGACAGGCACGGGGAGACCCTTGGGGATGGGTCTTAGGTCAGCAGATGGCAGTCCAGGGAACATGCCAGAGCAGCGCTACTGGCCACGCTCCAGGCCAGCAGGGGCAGTGTCTCGCCCAGCCAGGGCCGCCCGCCAGCCCAGGCCAGAGGAAGGTCAGCAGAAAGCCTTCGCAGGAACGTGGCAATGAGACTCCCGCAGTCACCCTGACCCCGAGTAGACAGGCCCATAAATACTTACTGGACCAGTAGATGAGAGGTTTCTCTCTTTTCTTCTAAAACATTTATTTCCTACATTGTGGCTCATATACCAGTAAGAGGCAAAGTCCACATCAGCTGAACACTGCGTGTGGTGGTGATTTTTGCTGGTATCTGTTAGCAGATTGAGCCAATAAAAGGTAGTGACCCCTCTGAAGGCAAGAGGAGTCTCTTGTGTCTCCGTAGCAAGGATTACAAGGCCCGAATTTCTATCTCCTGTTAAATGGTGATGCACTTCTGGATGGTGGGATGTCTAATATCTCACTCTTGTGTGTACTTGTCCACTTTAAATTTTTTATTTCAGTGTGTCTTTATCATTTAAAAAGGAAGCTCTTTTCCTAAATGTAACATTTCTGATTTTCATAACGCAAAAAGGAAAAGTTGTCATCTCTGCGCTGAGTGATCAGGAAAACCTCAGAAGACTCGGCACCACTGAAAGTGGGTCCCTCCAGCGTGTGGGGACACCGGTTGTCAGCCAGTGTTGGGGATCATGTGGCTGCCTGTTTCCTAGGAAGGAAGGACACAGGAGTCCATGCAAAAGGGATCTTTACCGGGAGGGAACACCAGAAACTCATGGCATTGTGTGCGTGGGGAGCTGGACCAGCCCAGGTAGCACCAGCCTCCTGCAGGAACTCGAGATGCACCTGGAGCAAAGCAACTGGCCCACCACATCGTTTCTCTTCCTCAAAACAGGGTTGGCCAGAGTTTACTCCACAGGCCAAAGTCCCTTGCGATGTTCTGAGGGGTACAAAAAGCTCCTTGGCCTGAGAAGTTTGGGAAATGCACATTCTCCGGGCTAGAGACCCAACCTCCACCCAAGCCTCGCTCAGGCTCCGAGGAGACCCCCGAGGGTTGAAATCACATTGCCTCACAGCCCTGTCCCTGACACTCCGACCTAGATGCTGGTGTGACAGGGGCCCCAAACGCTCGCTCAGCAGGACCAGGAAGCAGACCAGCACCTGGCAGGGGGGCCTGAACTGATGGCAAGTGTGGGTCGGCTTTCCTGGGGCTGCCCTGCTGGCTGGTCAGAAAGAGTTAAGGTTTAGGACAGAAAAATGTGGCACAGACAACCCACATCGCTCCTAATATCCAGGGCCGCTCCCCGTTCATGGGAGGATGCTGGGGGCAGGAGCTGGGGGCAGTAGGTTAAGCGGGAGGTGACAGTGACGGGGTCCAGGATGTAGCAGGTGGAAGGAAGAGAGCTGACATGGAGAGCAAGTGCGCTTCCCGTGTGCCCAGGGCTTGGGACCAACGACGGATGGGCAGAGAAAGTGCCAGATCCTGGCCTGACAGGGTCACGGGGGGTACAGGGGGGAGCTCTATGGTTCACTTGACCTGACACAGCACAACATAAAGCAAGTCAAATTAAATTAAAATCCCCGCAAGAACACCTTGTTTAAGAAAGCAGCAATGTGCAATTTGTTCGCGAAAGAAAGTCTTCCATGAAAAAATGCTTTTATAGAGATGGGAAAGTTTGATTTAAATAAAAAATGGACTTAAACAAACTAGATTTTTAGTGAGTAATGAATAACTATTGTTTTATCTAGTCAGTTACGTATTAACGGCAGATATAAATTGGTTGCATTTCATTTGAACAATTTTGAGTCATGTCTTTAATTCCCTGAAGAATGATAAAGGACGCCCTCGATGAGTCATCATTCACTCTCTCCAATCCGTGACCACCTACTGCCGCGTCTGTAACCACCCAGGGTTTCACAGATGTTTAATAGATAAACGTCATTGGACAAATAAAAGCACTATTCCAAGATCTCAAGGAAATAATAGATCCATCTAAGATTGGCCCTTTATCTTGGAAGATCGGGTTGACTCCCAATGATTCCTCCACTTCTCAGAAACCAAAAGGCTCAGCTAGAGGTCGGCTTATCAGAGCCAAGTCGCCTCCGGGCAGAGCCAAGATCAGCCCGAAGCCATCGGCATGAACTTGTCCACTCAGACCACACAGATTCACAGAATCTTCCTCCCAGGACACGATGCTCATCCACTCCAATTAATCAAGCCATCGGTTTAAGGACGCCACCCCCCCCCCCACCCCGCCCCAATTATTGCCATTTTTCCTGTCTTTTCTCCACGGGCTCTGTCCTGGCCTGGGGACGTGGCAGGTCTCAGGGGACAGATAGCTGCTGAGGGTCAGGGCCTGGGCCTGGTCCAGGCCAGAGGCAGTGAGGACATGGGTAGGAGGGGATATTTTGGAAAGAAAAACAAGGAGACGAATTTATCGTGTGGAAACGCAAAGACCAAAGAGAAACAAAAAAAGAATTGTGTGTGGAACGCGGGGAGAAAAGCATCCATTCTCATCTATTTTCTCCTCCCTCCTGCTTGTCCCCTCACCCGGGGCCAGCCATCCAGCGAGAAATCAATGATCAAATGTGCCTCCCGGTGTAGAGCCGTTCCCGGCAGAAGCAACAGTGCAGGAGTGGAGCCCTGAGCTGAGCTGCGAGCAATGGGGTGCTGGTTTACCGGCATGTTAAAGAGGCTCACCCTCAACTCGTTCTGTGCAGAGGAGCTGTGTCAGCCCCAGGAATCTGCATCCTGAGGGGCACCCCAGGGGACGTGGATGCCAGCAGCTCTGTGACAGGTGCAATTCTGAGGCTCATCTCCCGTTCTGTTGATTCTCTCCTCTCCAAAGGATAATCGCTGGGGCGGCCAGTCCTGCAGAGAAGTTTAAGTGACCTCGTAGCAAAGGACCTGGGGTCACCCTGCCTGTGATAAGCCCAAAGGCGCTGTATGTAACCAGGTGGGGCTGGTCCCTGGGGCCCATTCAGTGATGGAGAATGGAGATCCCTTTCATGACCCATTCTTGCTTTGGACAGAATCCTTCCCAGCTCCAAGATGAGTACTGGCCAGGACTGAGATGGTGAGGAATGTCCCCGGCACTGGTTACGGTGTGCTGCTCTCTCTTGGGGGGAGAAAAAAGGTCCTGAATGCAGCTACAGGCGGTGTGGGGCAGGGAGCACCCCGTGGGGAAGCCCCCCGGGATAAAATCCAGAAATGTCCTCTAGAACACGCCCCAGAGCCATCCGATTCTTCACCTGGAGCTCTTTTCTCTTCCAAACCAACTCCTTATTGAAATTACCTGTGGGGTTCATTGAACAACAGTGAACTCAGAGCCCCCAGAGTTCAACTGGTGTCATGTTCCCACCCTGATGAGGAAATTAGAAGGCAGGAGGGTGTGTGCTCTGACTCATTTTAGACAGATATTTTTTAAAGTAGTCACAGTCTTCGAAAAATCTACACCTGTGCTCATGGGATGCTGGGTAGCTTTAAAATTGATGAATTCAACGTATTAACATAGAAAGACATATACAAGGTATTGTATATGGAAAAGCACGTTATAGTCGAGTTTTACAGTGTGACTCTATTACTACGCCGACACACACACTCACACACGCATGCACATCAATGCCCAGAAAAGCCCAAGTTGTTTCCGGCTGGTGCAGTTTAGGGGAATTTGCTTATTTTGTCTGGGTTTTCCTCATCTGTATTGCTGATTTTCCTCTGACAAATGTGTATCAGTTATGGAATAATTCATTTTTTTTTTCTTTCTGAATGTGACTTGTAATTTTATTTTCTTTTGAAGAAATAATGTGGTTTTTTTTTACAATAAATAAAATTTTATTTTATTTTATTTTATTTATTTATTTTTTTCACACACACACACACACACTATATTTTATTTTTACAAGAGATAAATAGACTGACACCAGGCATTGTACATGGATGACCACAACAAAAGCAACAATGATTGCAATTACCAAACATGAAACACACTCATACTATGTCATAATATTGACATTCAGTCCAGTAATCCTCCACTGTAACAACTCCTTTACTTTGCAGTGAAAATTGATTTGTATATTCTTTGCCTCTGAGTCCTTGTGGGATTTTTTTTTTTTTAATTCAGACAGAAAGTCACAAAAATTATACTCATCCTCATCAGTTCACTCAGTCCCATGTAATTAATTTTTTTTTTCATCTTAATCTTTTGTTAGCACTTTTATGGGTTCATCAGTTTTTCATTAGAGTTCTGAAAATGCCTATTCATTCAGTTCAGCAGTACAGTCAGTTACCAGAAACCTGTACTTGTCAGAGTCTTTTCCATGAATTTCTTAAAGATGAAACCCTTTTATAGGAACATATTTGCAAAAGCATCAGAGTACACCCAGAACTGTCTGTAAATGACAAAAGACTTAAAATGACCACAGTTAAAGATTTGAAGAAAGTTCATAATAATGCAGTTGACAAGAAAATTAGTTATTTCTGAGATATACATTTTAAGGTAATAACTAGGATTATGACTTATAACATTGTACCAGAACATATAAGATTTTTAGAAATTTCATGTAATGTCTGAAACACTTATATTAACATATTTCCATACAAATAACCCAATGAAAGTTTAGTATTAGTTGTTTTGTTTGTTTGTTTATACTGCAGGTTCTTATTAGGCATCAGTTTTATACACATCAGTGTATACATGTCAATCCCAATCGCCCAATTCAGCACACCACCATCCCCACCCCACCGCAGTTTTCCCCCCTTGGTGTCCATATGTCCGTTCTCTACATCTGTGTCTCAACTTCTGCCCTGCAAACCAGCTCATCTGTACCATTTTTCTAGGTTCCACATACATGAGTTCATATACGATATTAGTTTTTCTCTTTCTGACTTACTTCACTCTGTATGACAGTCTCTAGATCCATCCACGTCTCAACAAATGACTCAATTTCGTTCCTTTTTATGGCTGAGTATAATTCATTTTTTAAATAAATGGAAATAAATGTAGTTCTTATTTGTTACCTGGTTAAAGAGGTAAGGTTCAGTCATCGAGAACATTCATTTGTTCAAGAGATTGCCCCCCCCCTCCCCAGGATAACCCCATGATGGAATGTTCAGGCCCAAGAAGCCCTTTGCTGGGTCCTGAGCCCAGTGACTGACGACTGCGACAAGGATGACGGGTTGACTCACGAACAGGAAGTTGCCACGTCCCCCCTGGGGTCTTGTGTGTGTCTGCACCATCAGGGCTCCTGGCCTCGTCCGCCTCCTGCTGCAGAGACGTCAGGAAGCTGGAGCCAGGGTCTGATGCAATGATGGGTCGTAGTCACCCAGGACTCAGTGTTTGGTTGTCAAAACACAAGCAGTGATCAGAAGGGCAGCACGAAGGAAAGCCTGCAGGACTGACTGCAGAGTCATAGGAGCGAGTGGCGCTCCTATTGCTGGGGACAGGGCGCCCGCACCGAGAGTCACTGTCACCTGTCTCCCTGACCACCACCTGGTCACACTAATCAATGCAACACTGCTAAATGAGGGAGTGACCTCAGCTGAACCCCTACCTAATGTGGTCCTTTCCTTCACAACATGCCTGACTAGTGGTTATGCAGCCTCCTCTTGCATGCTTCTAGAGATGGGGTACTCACTACCATGTGTGAAAGGCACAGCAACTTGACAGCTGTATCTATTAGAAAGACTGTCCTTGTATGGTCATCCTCGGTAGGCGAGGGTGGGTGGTTCAGTGGTGCTGCCGCTGCCTGGCTCCCTCCCCCAGGGGCACTCAGGCCTTTTCCACAGTGATGCCTTTGCCGCCTTTGCTGCCAGGCCTTCAGTGGCCCCACGTGGACATCCCGTGTCCTCCCAAGGCTCAGACCGGGTGAAGAGGGGCTGAGGGGTGAGACTTTAGGGGGACCCAGCACCAGCCACTGGGACCTGGGACAAGCTTGCCTCCAGTGCAGTCTCATGGCCACCCCCTGCTGCGGTCTGTGCCCCCGCCTCCCCTTCCCAAGCACAGCCCTGCTCAGCCGGCCAGGCGCCTCCCCGAGGGGTATGCTGGGGGGTCTGTAACGCCCCAAGTCAGGAGACAGTGGATACAGACATGTCCTGGGGAGGGGACCAGTCCCGGAAGACAGTCTGCATGCTTCCCGAGGTCCCAGACCCCAAACTGCACACCCTTCACCTCGTGCCCTGCCTGGCCCCCGACCCTTGCTCCCGCTCCCCGATCTCCCCCAGGCGAAGGTGTCCCCCCGAACCCTGTCCTGCTTCAGCAACTGTCTGCTAAATGAATGAATGGCCCAACCCGGGACTCAGCCGGAGCTCTCATCTGACCGGTACTGTCACCTAGGAAACAGGGCCATCCCAGACAGGACCCCGCCCACACGGGCTCTCATCAGTCCAGAGGTGTGTGTCGTGACCTCAGGGCAGAGAGGCCAGTGCAAGGGTTATCGTCCCAGCTGGAAGTCTGCTCACTACCCTTGGCCTACTTCTGACCTCCAGGTCACCCTCTGGGTACCACCTGGTCATCAGGACCTACACCCTAAACATGTGGCTGGGGCAGGCCTGGTTTTCACATCAGATCTGCACCTGGGAGAGAAGAATCGGGCCAGACTTACACCACGTCTCTGTCCTCTGACTCCTCTTCCTATTTCCTGTGTCCCAGAGAGAGGAGCTTTGATGCTTCCTTCATCTGCAGCAGTGCTGCCTAAACGCTAGACGCCTGCAGAGCTGGGCTGGAGCAGGGACTTCCAGCGCCCGACCTGGTTCCCAAGGGCTCCCCCGACCCTCCCAGGCAGGGCCAACTCTGCTTCTCAGAATACTGCTCAACACCCAGCTCCAAGCTTCTCCTGTCCCCGGAGCTGACCCATGAGAGGAGCCGTGGGGCTTTCGCTGAACCTTCAAAAATGCAGCTGAGTCCGCTATGCCAGGGGCTGTGCCAGGGGCTGTGCCGGGTACACGGGGCTCTGCTCCCCCCACCCCCACCCTGGGAACTCAGAAGATACACACCCACAGGGGAAGACGGAAAAGGTCTGAGGGATCTCCAGGGGCAGAGACGGGCCGTCCACAGGGAAGGCCTCCAGCAAGAAGGGGCCCCTGACAGAGCTGGGATCTGGGCCGGCACGGGTGCGAGGGCGGCGTGTACTTGGGGATGTGGCGGCCCCCGGGTGACCACAGGGAGCAGAGCACAGGGGCCGAGCGGCTGGTCAGGTTCAGGGGTGGGGAGGGGTTCTGTTCACCCAGAGCCACGCCTGGGATCCATGGGCGAGTGGGGACGCCTGCTGCTCCGTTAGCCGACTACGCAGAAGGGGCCCCATCTCTGAGGCCGGCCGTCTGTGTGCACAGAGGACCGGCAGCCACCTTCGGCAGGGTCCACGGTGCCTCTGGGGCAGGCTTCAGAGCTGAGGGAGGCCTAGGGACACTGCCCAGAGCTCTCCTGCCGCTGGGATGTCATCTCCCGGCGCCCAGACGGTCGGTGGGCAGCAAGAGCCTGGCCGTCTCCCCACGGGCTGCTCCAGGAGGAAGCAGGACAAGCAGCATGAAGCCAGCCCTTCCTCTGTGTGCAAGGACACGCTCCGCGGTGCCCGGGGGCTGTGGCCCTTTCCTCCCCTTGTGCGGGGAGCGCAGAGGCAGCCCTGAAGCTCACCTTTGCTCCACCATTAAAGTCCTGCTCAGTTAGTGGGACGGCACCTGCTCCTGGTTCCATCCTTAGAGCTCCAGGGCTGAGTCAGGATGGTGCTGACCAAGACGAGGATCCTTGCCCCCGCCACACACACACAACCACACATATACACACACCACACACAACCACACACACAACCACACACACAACTACACACATACCACACACACAACTACACACATACACACACACCACACATATACACACCACAGATACACGTACACACACCACACACACACACCACACATATACACACACCACACACAACCACACACATGCACACAACCACACACACAACTACACACATACCACACACACAACTACACACATACACACACACCACACACATACACACCACAGATACACACACACACACGCACACACACCCCCACACACACACGCACACACACACGCACACACGCACACCCACCCACCCACACGCACACACACACACACGCACCCACCCCCACACACCCACACACACGCACGCACGCGCACACACACACCCACACCCACACCCACCCACACACACGCACCCACCCACACCCAAACACACACCCACCCACACACACACGCACCCACCCACACACCCCCACACAGACACACACACACACGCACAGGCACACACACGCACACACACACCGACACACACCCGCACACACACACACGCACACCCGCACACACGCACACACCCAACCACCCGCGCGCACACACACGCACACACACGCACACAAACACGCACACCAACCACACGCACAGACACACGCACGCACACACGCACACACACACCCCCACCCACACGCACACACACACACGCACAGGCACACAGACGCACACAGACACGCACACACACACGCACACACACCCCCACACGCCCACACACGCACACGCACACACACGCACACACTCCCACCCACCCACCCACACACACCCACACACGCACACACATGCACACCCACACACACGCACGCACACGCACACCCACGCACACCCACGCACACACGCACACAAACACACACACGCACACACGCACAGGAACACACACGCACACCCACACGCGCACACACACCCCCACACGCACACACACACGCACACACACACACGCGCACACACACCGCCACACACACCCACACACACGCACACCCAAACACAAAAGCACGCACACACGCACGCACACACGCACACGCACACACGCTCACACACACACGTACACACGCACACCCGCACACACGCACACCCGCACACACGCACACAACCACCCACCCACGCACACACACGCGTACACACGCACACACACACAAACCCACACGCACAGGCACACACGCACAGAGACACGCACACACAGACACGCACACACACGCGCACACACACGCGCACACACACGCACACAAACACGCACACCCACACACACGCACAGACACACGCACGCACACACGCACACACCCACACACACGCACACACCCACACACACGCACACCCACACACACGCACGCACGCACAGGCACACACGCGCACACCCACACGCGCACACACGCACACACGTGCACTCACACGCACGCACACACACGCGTGCACGCACACACACGCACACCCACACGCACACCCACACACACGCACATACGCACACCCACACACAAAAGCACACACACGCACGCACACACGCGCACACACACACCTACACGCTCACACACACACACGCACAGGCACACAGACGCACACAGACACGCACACACACACGCACACACACGCGCGCACACACGCACACAAACACGCACACCCACACACACGCACAGACACACGCACGCACACACGCACACACGCACACACCCACGAACACACGCACACCCACACACACGCACGCACGCACAGGCACACACACGCA